>NC_092477.1:1617395-2352395 GCF_047495875.1 Pithys albifrons albifrons | reverse complement strand
GTAGGAGGCCCCCGGATGCACAGCTTGTCCTGTGTCATGTCCTGCTTGGTGGTGCCTCACTGACACTGCTGCAAACAACAAACTGTGCCCCCAGCCTGGTGTACAGGGACTTAAATCACTTGTTGTTATTGTCTGTCTGTATTTTTCTAAGCATTTGTGTTCCACCAGCACACTCAGAGTGAGTATTCTCGAGGGGGAATTTCCTTCCTGATAAACAATCCTGCAGTGTGATTCAGCAGGAAGGATGTGGTGGTTAAGCACTGGACTGGGACCTGGGAGACATGGGTTCTGTTCCCCACTCTACCACAGTCAAGATGTGATGAGTGGAAGGGCAAACAAAGAGGAGGAGCTGTTTAGCTGTGGCAAAAACATACTTTCACATGTCCTGTTTATCCAGTTTGGGGTTAGATAGGTCTGGGGTTTTCATAGAATCAGAGAATGTACTGAGTTGGAAGGGACACATCAGGATCATCCAGTTCAACTCCTAAGCCTGTGCAGGAGTTTTGTTTGGCTACTCAAGTAAACAGCATTAGGACTCCTGTTTGTGCAGTTCAAATCTGAAAACTCACCTTGACCTATTCCTGGAATCCAGATGTGGCTTTAACTACATGTTGCTTTAACATGTGTGAGATCTCATATGTTACTTTTCAGTGGTTTTTGTTTGACCTAGTTCAGTTCACCATTAAATTCTCTGATCCTCAGGCAATGTGTACTGTGGCTCCTACACCAGCTTGTACTTACATGTAGGTTCTCCACTGTCTTGTTAGATTGAAGAACAACAGACCACATGTGAGATATTCCCTTTGTCATATAGAGTGAAGTTCCTACAATTTGACAGTAACCCTTTTTGCTTTTCAGAAACAAGAGCTTGGGCTGCCTTCTCTGAGTTTAGACCTCCAACCTCAGCATCCTGATCTGGTGCCACCTCTGGGAGGATGAATCAGGGCAGTGACTCAAGTGATCAGCCCACGGGTGAGTTTTCTGTTTCTCCAACTGTTTGCCTTGTTTACTGCTGTTCATTCAGCATGATTTGCTTTCCATTTATTTTCTTAGTGCTATCAGAGGAGAATGCTGGGTCACAAATAAAGCAAAACCTGTGAATCAGTGCTAAATTGCATACTCTGAAGGTTATTGGATCTTCGAGGTTTCCTGTCCACATCTGGGTATCAGCATTCTTCGAATTCTGGTCCAGGTTGAAAAGTTTTCTAGCAATTGTTTTATATCTTCTCACCAGTTCAGAAGCACACAGAGTTTTATTGCTGTGTTACACAACTCATTCAGCTGTTAGCCATAGTTTAGTTTTCTCATTAGTTGCTTTGGTAATTGGTTTCCCTGTGCAGAAAGGGAACACACCATTTTTCACGTCCCATGAAGTGTCAGTGTCAGATCCTCACTGCAGAGATTGAATTGTTACTTCTTCTGGTTCAGACCTGCCATAAATTACTTCTCATCTTCCATCCCCATCTTTGGATGCTGGAATTCAGCCTCATTGAGTGTTTCTGGCAGTTTCTGCCCCGGGGCAGGGCCTGGGAGAAGCAGATGCCAGCGGCAGTGCCTGTGGCCTCCCAGGCTCTGCTCAGCCTGCGCTTTTTTGGAAGTGTCAAGGGGCATTCTTAGCTCTGATGTGAGGGCTATTTTTTGACAGTTCCCATTGTTCCCCACTCTTTGTTCATGGGTGAGGTCTTTTTGTCTGAGGCTTTTGTCAGAAATAGAGGCTGTTAGGAGAGCTGTCTGCTCACAGGTTTGGGAGCTTTCTTTTGTTGTCAAGAGTCCTGAGAATTTCTTCTTCCCTTTTTCAGACTCGCTTGGGCAAACTGGCCCAGACAATATGTGCCTGAGGGGATTGCTGGGATATCCCCCTGTCTGGGGCAGCAAGGACAGTGGTCCTCAGAGCCACCACCCCTGTGTCCTGCTTTTGCTGCCACAGGCCATGTGGCTGTAGGCAGAGCAAGTTCCTGAGTTTGGGGTTCTGAACACCTGCCTACACTTAAAGACCTTGCTGTTGTCTGTGGCTTTGAATCTGGGAGCTCAAGAATGGAAAATTTTAGAAAAATTCCTGTGCTTGCATGAACTATCTATTCTGTAATAGCACATATTTTTATTACTGTGAACAGGTGATGGTTACACATCAGGATGTCCTGGAGATTCATGAATCATCCACAAAAGGACATTGGGGCCGGGTTTTGGATAAAGACTTTCAAGGCAAGTCTCTGTAAAACATTCTGGGTGCTTGTGAGAAAGGTGTGGTCAGAATATTCATAGGTTGCTCATTGCAGCCTCATTTTTTGTAGGGGTAGTAAACATCGTGGTTTGAGTTTAGATCCACTCTCTAAAACAGGCACAGGAATGAGGCTGTCCAGAGGGACATATTTCCAATGTGTCACTCCTGTGCATTTTACACCTTCTGTTGAAGTGCTTAGTCCTGGTTGCTCTTGGAATCAAGTCCTGGGTTAGACAGGTGTGGTCCAGTGGTGGTTTATCTCTTGGCTGAAGATGGGGATCTTCCACTTTGGAACTCCATTTGTTCAGCTTCCAGCACCACCTATTGAGTTTTACACTGTCAGTTCGTTCCGTTCTGAGCTGTCACTGGAGCTGAACTCAGAGAGGAAGGATATGATAATCTTGGGAAAGAGTAAAATATTGTTACTGTAATCCAGCTGGAAGGAGAGCACTTTTCTCAGGGTAGGACACAGCCAAGGTTTTTCCCATTCTATCCTCCCCTTGTACACAGGAAGGAAGTGCTGGCAAAGGCCTCCTGAGCTTCCTGTGGCCTCAGGAGCACGTTTGCAGACACAGCCCTCTCCCCCATCCATCACCCAGCCCAGGCAAACAACCACGGCAGTGCAGCAGGAAAACACCCAGCTGGGAGCAACACCGGGAGAAACACCCAGCTGGGATCAACACCGGGAGAAACACCCAGCTGGGAGCAACACTGGGAGAAACACCCAGCTGGGATCAACACTGGGAAAACACCCGGCTGGGATCAACACTGGGAAAACACCAAGCTGGGATCAACACTGGGAAAACACCCAGCTGGGATCAACACTGGGAGAAACACCCAGCTGGGATCAACACTGGGAGAAACACCCGGCTGGGATCAACACTGGGAGAAACACCCAGCTGGGATCAACACCAGGAGGAACACCCAGCTGGGATCAACACTGGGAAAACACCCGTCTGGGATCAACACTGGGAAAACACCCAATTGGGATCAACACTGGGAAAACACCAAGCTGGGATCAACACCAGGAGAAACACCCGGCTGGGATCAACACCAGGAGAAACACCCGGCTGGGATCAGCACCGGGAGAAACACCCGGCTGGGATCAACACCAGGAGAAACACCCGGCTGGGAGCAACACCGGGAGAAACACCCAGCTGGGATCAACACCGGGAGAAACACCCAGCTGGGATCAACACTGGGAAAACACCCAGCTGGGATCAACACTGGGAAAACACCCGGCTGGGATCAACACTGGGAAAACACCCAGCTGGGATCAACACTGGGAAAACACCAAGCTGGGATCAACACTGGGAAAACACCCAGCTGGGATCAACACTGGGAAAACACCAAGCTGGGATCAACACTGGGAAAAACACCCAGCTGGGATCAACACCGGGAGAAACACCTGGCTGGGATCAACACTGGGGAAAACAGCCGGCTGGGATCAACACCGGGGAAAACACCAAGCTAGGATCAACACTGGGAGAAACACCCAGCTGGGATCAACACTGGGAAAACACCCAATTGGGATCAACACTGGGAAAACACCCAATTGGGATCAACACCGGGAGAAACACCCAGCTGGGATCAACACTGGGAAAACACCAAGCTGGGATCAACACCAGGAGAAACACCCGGCTGGGATCAACACCAGGAGAAACACCCGGCTGGGAGCAACACCGGGAGAAACATCCGGCTGGGAGCAACACTGGGAAAACACCCAGCTGGGATCAACACTGGGAAAACACCCGGCTGGGATCAACACTGGGAAAACACCAAGCTGGGATCAACACTGGGAAAACACCCAGCTGGGATCAACACCGTGAGAAACACCCAGCTGGGATCAACACTGGGAAAACACCCAGCTGGGATCAACACTGGGAAAACACCCAGCTGGGATCAACACTGGGAAAACACCAAGCTGGGATCAACACTGGGAAAACACCCAGCTGGGATCAACACCGTGAGAAACACCTGGCTGGGATCAACACCAGGAGAAACACCCAGCTGGGATCAACACTGGGAAAACACCCGGCTGGGATCAACACTGGGAAAAACACCCAGCTGGGATCAACACCAGGAGAAACACCCGGCTGGGAGCAACAACGGGAGAAACATCCGGCTGGGAGCAACACTGGGAGAAACACCAAGCTGGGAGCAACACTGGGAAAACACCCAGCTGGGATCAACACTGGGAAAACACCAAGCTGGGATCAACACTGGGAAAACACCCGGCTGGGATCAACACTGGGAAAACACCAAGCTGGGATCAACACTGGGAAAACACCCAGCTGGGATCAACACTGGGAAAACACCCGGCTGGGATCAACACTGGGAAAACACCCAGCTGGGATCAACACTGGGAAAACACCAAGCTGGGATCAACACTGGGAAAACACCCAGCTGGGATCAACACCGTGAGAAACACCCGGCTGGGATCAACACTGGGAAAACACCCGGCTGGGATCAACACTGGGAAAAACACCCAGCTGGGATCAACACCAGGAGAAACACCCGGCTGGGATCAACACCGGGAGAAACACCTGGCTGGGATCAACACCGAGAGAAACACCTGGCTGGGATCAACACTGGGGAAAACAGCCGGCTGGGATCAACACCGGGGAAAACACCAAGCTAGGATCAACACTGGGAGAAACACCCAGCTGGGATCAACACTGGGAAAACACCCAATTGGGATCAACACTGGGAAAACACCCAATTGGGATCAACACCGGGAGAAACACCCAGCTGGGATCAACACTGGGAAAAACACCTGGCTGGGATCAACACTGGGAAAAACACCTGACTGGGATCAACACTGGGAAAAACACCTGGCTGGGATCAGCATCAGGAAGAACACCCGGCCGGGATCAACACTGGGAAAACACCTGACTGGGGTCAACACTGGGAAAAACACCCAGCTGGAGTCAACACTGGGAAGAACACCCAGCTGGAATCAACATCAGGAGAAACACCCAGCTGGGATCAACACCGGGAGAAACACCTGGCTGGGATCAACACTGGGAAAAACACCCAGCTTGAATCAGCACCGGGAGAAACGCCCACTGGGATCAACACTGGGAGCAGCACTGGGCTCTGGGCATGGCAGCTCCTCCTGGGGCTGGGGCTGCCAGCAGGGCACGAGCGCTCCCCTTCCCTCCCCTTGACAACTGAGTAGCCCAATAATCAAAATTCCCCTTTAGAAGAAGCAGCTTAACAAAGGAAAAAGAGGGGGACAGAAGGAAGAGTGCTGATAATTAGGGAGGAGGCTGCACTGGCACGTTGTGGAGCCTGGAGCCAGGGAAGTGGCCTGGGATGCTCTGGGTGCAGAGCACCCTGGGGTGGTGTGTGAGCAACGGGGACGGAGACAGAGATTTCTGTCAGGTCTTCAGAGCAGGGCAGTGCTGAGGCAAAGGCCACTGGGATGCCTCATAGAAGGAGGAAACAAGTAAGGTGGAGGCCTCACCTTTAACTGAATCATCTCTGCTGAGTAGGATTCTCTCCAAGAAAAGACTCAGAACTGAACTGGGGTGTCTTTCCTTGTGTCACTGCTTTTGTTTAAGTGCTGCACTACAATATTTAGGTAATGTTTTCAGATCCATCTGCTCTCTAGTATTTTTTAACCCTTCCTTAAAACAACTGTTTGGGTTTATTTTTCTCAGAATGGTTTTAATATCCTCACAAACTTTGAGCTGGGAATTTCTCCCTACAACTACCTGAAAGGAGATTGTAATGAGGTGGTGGCTGGTCTCTTCTGCAATGTCCCAAGGTACAGGATGAGAGGAAATGGCCTTAAATTGTGCCAGGGGAGGTTCAGATTAGATATTAGTAAAAAAAATTCATTGAAAGAGTGTTCAGGTGTTGGGATGAGTTGCCCAGGGAGGTGGTGGATTCACCATCTCTGAAAGTGTTCAGGAGGAGCCTGGATGTGGCACCTGGGTCATGGTTTAGTGTTGAATGGGATGGTGGTGCTGGTTGATGCCTGGACTTGATCTTAAAGGAATTTTTCAACCTTAATGTTTCCATGATTCCGTGACTCAATACTTGAGACATGGTTGTCCTTACACATCTATCCAGAATGCCCTGTGGATAAGGCTGAGAACCTGGCTTAGTCTGTCCAGGTGTGAGCAACCTCATAAACAGAGCCTGGCAACATTACCATGTTCTCACTCAGCATTTGCTGGAAGGTATTTTGAAACCATTGATTGTTCTTTGGCCTGAGATGCTGCAGAGCTCCCTCCTAGGAGTTTGTGTCCAACAGCAAGAGAACTGGCTTGTAGGTGGGAATGGAAGTAGAGGGATGGAGAGACTGAGCCCCCAAAGCCCTTGTGTGTGCCCTCCTTGGTGCACACTGATGCTGCCCTGGCTGAACTGAGCTCTGTGTCTGAGCCCAACCTCAGGCTCAGTCAAGTACATCAGCTGGGGAATTAGAGTGGAAATAAAACAGCTCCAAGACTTCTCCATTTGGGTCCCTGTGGGGGTTGGGGTGTAATGCAGGTTAAGTCCAGCTCTTCCCCTGAAACTTCAGTTGCTCGTACTCTAAGGCAATATTTTGTGGGGTTGCCTTTTTCCTGAATTAACTGATGCTACAGGATTCCATCAGCCTTTCCTTGGCCTTTTCTCCCTTAAAAAGCCTTCTGTCAGTAATTCCTGCAGCATGACCATCTTTGCAGTGTGTCCAGTGTGCTTAGAATCAAAACAAGTATTTTCTTAAAGCTTTGTTTTGGCAAAGCTGGGATGAAACTTGAATATGAGTGTAAGCTCTTGAATTAAGGAATGAGTGTGTTGTTTATTGAGAAGGTTTTTAGGCTGGAACAGTGGAAGTAACTATGAAGTCAATTGTGTGTTCCTGAAGTCTGCCCATTCTACTTGCACACTGACGATGGGATGGTGTATTTGTAATACATCTTTTTGTGCAGTTAATGCTTTTTATGCTTTTTTTCATGTAAGAGCCAGTGTGCTTATCTAGACTCTTAACAGTCTTGATGAGCAAAAAAAATGCCCAGCTGTGTTCTGGTTACTTGCAGGAGCACCCTCTCTGGGGGTTCTTTCATTCATTCACTCTGCTCTTTTTCGCATTTTTATTTCTTTTGTATGGGCTTGCAGCAGGCATGGGGTGGGCAGTAGCTCCTTAAATGCCTTCACAATACTCTGTGGCACAGAAATTATTTCTTATTTAGGAACTTTACAGAAATGGAGG
This sequence comes from Pithys albifrons albifrons, assembly GCF_047495875.1. Lineage (NCBI taxonomy): Eukaryota > Metazoa > Chordata > Aves > Passeriformes > Thamnophilidae > Pithys > Pithys albifrons. The sequence goes on along the minus strand of NC_092477.1, from coordinate 2,344,971 downwards.
ATTATGGAGACCTCATTTAAAAGCTGAAGGCATTTCTTCAATGCTAACAATTATTTTTAAGTTGACCAGAAATGCAAATGAACAACAGCAATTGAAAAAGAAAGGAAGGGAAGAAATTACTGGGAATGGGATGGATAATAAACAGCAGCACTGGCTGTGTGGTTGGGAAAACATTACCCAAAAAACCCGTCTGGCCTAGAGCTGGGGAATGGCAGGTTTCCCCACTGCTCAGCACTGAGTGTCAGTGCTGGCAGTTGAAGTTGTCAGCTTTAAAATTAAAAAGGCAAAACACAGCAACCTGGTTTCAGGTCCTGCTGCAGCCACACAGTCCCAACCTGTTGGGCCATTTGGCACTCTCATTTCCCTCTTTGGGACAGTATTCATTCATCTTCCCCTTTGTGAAGCTGTTTGACTGTACATGGGAAGGTCCTCACATGAACAGCATGCAAAATTTTTTAATTTCCTTCTAGAAAATAGTTGATTGTGTCTTTGCTTGTCCTGGTCATCCTGTTGGGAAGAGGAGATTGAGGGAAAACCTCACTGCAGTTGCAACTGCCTTGGCAGGGGGAGAGGAGGGGCAGGCACTGATCTCTGCTCTGTGGGGACCAGGGACAGCACCCAGGGAATGGCTGGAGCTGTGCCAGGGCAGGGACAGCACCCAGGGAATGGCTGGAGCTGTGCCAGGGCAGGGACAGCACCCAGGGAATGGCTGGAGCTGTGCCAGGGCAGGGACAGCACCCAGGGAATGGCTGGAGCTGTGCCAGGGCAGGGACAGGTTGGATCTCAGGGAAAGGCTCTTCCCCCAGAGGGTGGTGGGCACTGACCAGGCTTCCCAGGGCAGTGGGCACAGCCCCAGGGCTGCCAGAGCTCCAGGAGGGTTTGGATGGTGCTCTGGGGCACAGGGAGTGACTCTTGGGTATGGTCCTGAGCAGGGCTGAGGATTGGACTTCATGATCCTTGTGGGTCCTTCCAACACAGCAAATTCTGGGATTCTGTGAGACATCCCTTGAATGAGCAGTGGGTGTGATTCTGCTTAATTCCTGCAGGCACTGATCTCTTAGTTATGTTATTAATCTAATGATGCACTATGACAGCATGGGTTAAATAAAAGAGGCAGGACTGCCATTTGTTGACAGTGTACCTTTCAAGTCCAAGGGTGCCAGCTGGGAATGAACCCAGGAGCAGTGTGAGGAACATGGGATTGCGACCCGTTTGGATCTGCCGAGAGCCCCAAGTGCTGGGAGAGGCTGTGAGCGCTGGGATGTTCGGGGTTGGGGCACTGGGAATTCCCAAAGAAAGGAAAGCAGGCAGGGCCTGCCAGCCTGTTCTGACATGTGCTAGTGGCTGTCATGGTTCATGGCTCAAGGGAAGAGAAGTCCTTGGAGCTGCCAAAGGCTTTGAAAAGACAAGGAAATAGGCTTGTGGTAGTGAGTGTTGTTTGCCCAGGGATACAAGAACAGTGTGTGTCTGGGAAGAATGATGTTTAGGTTGGATATGTGGTCATACAACAGAAACTGGTGGATAATGAGTTTTCCAAGAATTGCCTGCTGGTCTCAACATTCCTCCTTGCAAAAAGGGATGGAGTTGTTGCCTCCCACTCTGGTTCTTTCACATAAATCTAATGAAGACAAAGGTCAAGGTAAATCCAACAGTCGCGAACACCTTCCTGAACTGGAGCAAGGTCCAGGTAACAAACACTAGAGGAAGAATGTCCTGTGAAATCAAACAAGCACTAATTATGAGAGAGACAGGAGGTGACTCTGTCCTACAGCCCAGGACCACAGTCCTGCCTCTGGATGCCTGTTCCCATGCAGTGCCCTGAGAGGTTACAGGATTCTTTGCACCCTTCCTTTCCTGCTCCACAGCCCTGGCTCCCTGGGCAGATGTTGAGTGTTGTGTTCAGTTCTGGGTCCCTCAGTTCAGAAAGGATATTGAGGGGCTGGAGTGGGGCCAGAGAAGAGCAACGAGGCTGGAGAAGGGACTGGAGCACAAGTGCTGTGGGGAGAGGCTGAGGGAGCTGGGGGTGTTCAGCCTGGAGAAGAGGAGGCTCAGAGGTGACCTCAGCACTGTCTGGAACTGCCTGAAGGGAAGTTCTGGCCAGGTGGGGGTTGGTCTCTTCTCCCAGGCACTCAGCAATAGGACAAGGGGGCACGATGGGCTCAAGCTCTGCCAGGGGAAATTGGAGAGCAGAAAAAAAATCTTTGCAGAGAGAGTGCTCAGGGATTGGAATGGGCTGCCCAGAGAGGGGGTGGATTCCCCATCCCTGGAGGTTTTTAAACTGAGCTTGGCTGTGGCACTGAGTGCCATGATCTGGTAAAGGGACTGGAGTTGGCCCAAGGGTTGGACTTGATGATCTCAGAGGTCTTTTCCAGCCCAATCCATTCTGTGATTCTGTGTCCCCTGTGGGGTGTTGTGTGCTCTGGGGGAGCAGGGGGGCTGCCTGCAGCACACAGTCACAGCTCTTCCCCAAGGTGCTGTCCCTGCACAGAGGGGTTTGGGAGCACAGACCTGCTCCGTGTGTGTGGGGAGGGAGGGATGGGAGTACTCTACAGGGCTGTACTGGTGCTGCAGTGGGAATGGGAGGCAGTGAAAACGTCCTGCTCAGAGCCTGGAGCAGGGATTGCTGTGTGTGATTGTGTGTTCTTTCAAATTAAACTATTTTGCAAGCACTTCCTTCCTGCATTTCTCAGAAGGAGGGAGGGGGGTGTGCAAAGAATGTTGAACTGCCTTTGACGGAGGAGGAAAACTGAAGAAAACAAGAGATGCAATCCTAACTACTGACCTTTTACTTGAGCTTGGTGATGTTTTTCAGCAGCAGAGCCTCTGGGGAGTAACAGCATCCTCCTTGCTATTGTGCTGCCTGCCCAAAAAGGGGGCTAAAGTTCAGCTTTTATGATCTCACTCTGGGCTTGTGGGAAAAAGGCCACATTCCCTTTCTTAGGTCATATGAGTGCAAGAGATGACAGAGTCCTCCAGTCTAACCCCAGGGCAGGAGGCCAGTTCAGAATGGGACTGGGAGACACAGCTTGGTAAATACACCGCCAGCTTTTTCTCCTTATGGAGAGTCACAGCAGGTGGGAGGGTAATTTACATTGTTAAATTAAAAGGCACTGATTTATTTTATGATGGTGTGTTATTGTTTCATAAGAGCACATGGGTTGCCATTACTTGTGATGGATTTATTCTTGAATCCTTCTTTTCCACTTTGGTCCATGATTACTGGAAATGGATGTTATCCATGAGAACAAAAAGCAAGAGGCAAATAAGTATAAAACAAAACTCCAACCTCCTCCCCAACAAACCACAGGGTTTTAGGGACCTTCCACAATTTTGAACATTGAGATTATTGCAGTGGATGTTCTCAAATGGTGCTCCTTGGCCCTTGGACTGTTTATTCCCTGTGCCTGGGAAATGACACCAGTCCCTTTGCTCAGGGATTCAGATCAGGCTTCATGTCTCAGAGGTGCCATATGGTCTCACTGTCATAGAATCACAGAATGGATTGGGTTGGAAAAGACCTCCGAGATCATCAAGTCCAACCCTTGGTCCAGCTCCAGTCCCTTTACCAGATCATGGCACTCAGTGCCACGGCCAAGCTCAGTTTAAAAACCTCCAGGGATGGGGAATCCACCCCCTCTCTGGGCAGCCCATTCCAATGCCTGAGCACTCTCTCTGGAAAGAATTTTTTTCTGATCTCCAACTTCAATTTCCCCTGGCAGAGCTTGAGCCCATCGTGCCCCCTTGTCCTATTGCTGAGTGCCTGGGAGAAGAGACCAACCCCCACCTGGCCAGAACTTCCCTTCAGGCAGTTCCAGACAGTGCTGAGGTCACCTCTGAGCCTCCTCTTCTCCAGGCTGAACACCCCCAGCTCCCTCAGCCTTTCCCCACAGCACTTGTGCTCCAGTCCCTTCTCCAGCCTCGTTGCTCTTCTCTGGCCCCGCTCCAGCCCCTCAATCTCTTTCCTGAACTGAGGGGCCCAGAACTGAACACAACACTCAAGGTGTGGCCTCCCCAAGGCAGAGTCCAGGGGAAGGGTCACTGCCCTGGGCCTGCTGGCCACGCTAGTTTGGATCCAGGCCAGGATCCCATTGGCCTTCTTGGTCACCTGGGCACACTGTTGGCTCCTGTTGAGCTTCCTGTCCCTCAGTCCCCCCAGGTCCCTCTGCCTGGCTGCTCTCCAGCCACTCTGTGCCCAGCCTGGAGCGCTGCAGGGGTTGGGGTGGCCAAAGGGCAGGACCTGCACTTGGCCTTGTTGAACTTCATCCCATTGGAGTCAGCCCATCTCTCAAGTCTATCCAGATCCCTCTGCAGAGCCCTCCTGCCTTCCAGCAGGTCGACACTCCCTCCCAACTTGGTGTCAGCAGCATCTTGTGTTTCTCTCCATTGAAGTTTCCTTCAGCCTTGTTGTTCAGCAGATACTGAGCTGCTGATTCCACATGGCACAATCCTGGCTAGGCTGTGGTTCCTGAAATGCTGAGCTGGGTCTGGGAGCAGAGGACGTGGTTCTGTCCGGAGAAGCTGCCCATCATAAGGATAAATTCTGTTTTAAAGTTATAGATACTGTTTTAAAGTCATTATGAGGCACACGGTTTAAAAAATAAATCTGGATGACACTGACACCTGCCTGGGCATTGACACCCTTCAGCAGTGCTGCTGCCTCCTGCACCCTGCAGGTGCTCAGGGTGCTGATCAGCTCGTGGTCACACTGTCCTGTGGCTGATCTGTGAGATTTACCTTAAACTGAAGCCTTGTCTTTTGCATGGAAAAGCCCATAAAACCAAACACTGCACCTGCCCTGCTGGTCATCAAAGAAGAGGTATCACCTCTTACACTGTCAGTCATGTGAATCCATTTATGTTGTAAGGAAAAATGTGTGTTTTGGCAGGACGGAGCAAATGGAAGTGCTGATGATCAAAGGACTTACTCACAGCTGTGAGGGGAAGGTCTCGCTCCTGCCCTTCTCTCCCATGTCCCATATCCATGTCACCTCTTTGCTCCTGTGCTGAGTCTCTTCAATTCACTGGCCTGGCAAGAGCAGGTCCATGTTTTGGCAGAGTTCATTTTCTGCTGAGATGAAGCAGAGGGGCAGGCACTGATCTCTGCTCTGTGTGACCAGGGACAGCACCCAGGGAATGGCTGGAGCTGTGCCAGGGCAGAGACAGCACCCAGGGAATGGCTGGAGCTGTGCCAGGGCAGGGACAGCACCCAGGGAATGGCTGGAGCTGTGCCAGGGCAGGGACAGCACCCAGGGAATGGCTGGGGCTGTGCCAGGGCAGGGACAGGTTGGATCTCAGGCAAAGGTCCTTCCCCCAGAGGGTGGTGGGCACTGACCAGGCTCCCCAGGGCAGTGGGCATGGCCCCAAGGCTGCCAGAGCTCCAGGACTGTTTGGATGATCTTCTGAAGGACACAGTGGGATTGTTGGGGTGTCCTGGGCAGGGTCAAGAGTTGGACCTGTTGGTGTCCCCCCCTTAGTAAGGCTTTCACCTCCCTGAGTGCCCCAGACCTGTGGCACAGGGGGATGTGTGACTGTGGAGAGGTGAGGCCCAGCTCACCCACCCTGGGATTTTTGTGTTGGCCTTGTCACATTGAGCATTTGCAACTTCTTCCAGTGACTGACCCTGACATTTGGTAAATGCCAATACCGAGTTACCTGAGGGGGGCAGGCAGATTTTTGGGTTGTGGAGGAGAGAAATGTGGCACTTGGAGTCTGGCAGCTGTCTGACATTTCTGGTTATCACAGAGAGTGTTGGGGGACAAATTAAAGCTGGGAAAACAGGCCTGCAGCTGAGGGAGGTTTGACACACACGAGGGGTTGGGCCCCGTGGTGTGAAGCCATGGGACAGTGGCATTCAGCTGAGCCCAGGAGTGTGTCTGGTCATGGCAGGCTCACGGCTCCTGAAAGTTGCTTCATATTTATCTGTCTTTCTGGCTTACAAGTACTGATTTTCATATCTCCAAGGCAATGCCCATGGCAGCCTGTTTGGTGCAGGTGCTGGAGCTACAGTGGTGCCCCTCTGCTCCCCTCCAGCCTCAGCTCAGCCCTGGTGGCTGTGGAAGAGCCCCTGTCCCTGCTGCCCCCAGGGAGGTGTCTCTTCCACAGAGCTCTAGGCTTTGGCTCTACACAGCACTCATGTAACCTCTTTTAATTTTGGCTAATCTGAGGACATATCTCTTTTCATTTTCTGCTGGATGCACTTTTCACTGAGCCACACAGACATAAGAATTTGTCTAAATTGTTTGTTTTTTCTTGGGGAAAGAGAAATGAAGATTTATTATCGGTTTTCCCTGCCCAGGGCTCTACCTCAGAAATATCTTCTGCAAAGCCATGTTTCAGTTGCACAAGTATGCAGGGAGCTATCAGCAATGCAGCATGACAGAAGTTCACACAGTTCAGAGCTCTCATGATTACAGAGGAGCTTTTCTTGGGATTTTTAAAATGTCCTAGACACAATTAAAGGAATTTCTCAGCAAGGAGAGTGCAAGCTGGGGACTCTCTGGCAGATGTGATCACTCAAGGAGAACTTTGTTTGGCTTGGCTGGGTCCTGCCTTCATTCCAGGCTCTTTCATCCTGCCACCGGGCTCTGTCTCTCAGTCTTTGCAGTGTCTCTCTGTCTGTCCTCCCTTTCCATCTGCCCTGCATTCTGCTGCAGGCTGAATGGGGCAGCCTTAACCTGGCTACTTCCAAGACAAACAGGGAGTCAGATGGAGAGAGGGGGGCCCTTGGCTGTCAGAGGCTCCGCGGTCACTCACTTCCTAGAATTAAAGGCTGGGAGTTGATTTGTAAGGCAGCCAAGCCAGGGACAATGAGTGGGTTCCCATTTTGTTCCTTTGATACTGACTTATCCCAGTGCACCAACTGGGAAAACAAAATTTACATTAAGTACATAGAAATGCACTTTCTCATGCAGATCTGCCCTGCCCTGTGTCTGCCAGGGTGGATACAGGTAACAAAGCTCATCTCTGGTTTCCCAAAGGGCTTTGGGAACGAGGCCTCTTCTTAGACAACTGATCTGTAACTGGATTCCTGATAGTGGTGGGATATTTTTGGTAGCCCTGAGAAGAAGAGATGGGTGCAGCTGGAACCCGGGGGGTGAGATGAGACTGTACAGGGTGTAGTGACTCAGGCACAGCTCATGGGGATGTCGAGAGCCCCCATGTTCCCTGACACCCAGAGGGCCTGAGCCTTCAGCTGGGGACTGGGCACTGGCTGTCTAGAGCTGCTGATACTAACCTGGAATAAATAAGAAGTATTTGTTAAAACAGATGGATCCATAGTGATGGAAAAATGAGGGAGGTCAGAATCGGGCACCCATTCTTGCTTCCTTGGGGATTCTGCTGGGAGGCTTTGGATGAACTGCTCTACTTCCCAGTGCCCCTGTGTGGAAGAAGCGTATCATCTTTCTGCTTTATGCCCTGTTATGGAGAGCCCCAGGTGCTGCCTTGTAAGGTCTTGCTGGCATTGTTGACTTGTGAGAAAATGTTGGAGTGGTCCCATTGAGGACTGAGGGGATTGCATTTGGGGGTCAGGACATCCTTGGCTGCGTGCAAGTCCAACAGGGAGATTTCAAAGATAAAATAAGTGGCAGTGCAAGTGAGGAACCACTTGGGAAGGGCTTTGGACACCTGCAGCTCACTCACTCACGGAGGGGATTGGGTTGTGTCAATGGCTTTGTGTCAAATGAGGTGTTGCTTCTGCATTGCCAGTGGAGCCAGTACAGCCTTCCTAATGGGTTTGCCTCAGTGCTCCCAGAGATCCCAAGCCAGCTCCTTTCCTACTGAGCCAGCTGCGAGCTATAATGGCCAGTGAAACGGCCTCAAGTTGCACTAGGGGAGGTTTATATTAGATATTAGGGAAAGTTTTTCACAGAAACAGTTGTAAAGCACTGCCAGGGCGGTGGGGGAGTCACCATCCCTGGAGGAGTTAAAAAACTTGTGGATGTGGCACTTGAGGACATGGTTTAGTGGTGAACATGGTGATGCTGGGTTGATGGTTGAATTAGGTGATCTTCAAGGTCTTTTCCAACCTTAACAATTCCAGGATTCTGTGATTCTGTGTGCTCTGTGCAGCTCCTGGCTGGGACATGCCCTAGGTGACACAAAGAAGTGCTGAAGGTGAGCCCTGCAGTCGCTCACATCCCTCAGTCTGTGTTCCCCTCTCAGGGTGGGGCTGTGGGACATGTACAGGCACTTGGTCCTTAATCCCATGCAGTGCACGGTGCTCTCCTTGGAGAGCTTCCTCTGTCCTCTTCCTCCTGCTCTGCTCCCTGCTGCTCACTTGTTTAAACGATTACTGAGTCCACATATTTTTTATCCTTCACATCAGTATCTGATTGTGCTAATTTTTGAGATTCTTTGCATTCTTTCTTACACTGTTGTTATCCTAACCATGTGCCTAAATGGGCCTGTGGTGGCTGAGGTGTTCCAAACCCAGCATTGTTCCCAGCAGGTCTGTGGTGGCAGGTCCTGTGTCTGGGCCAGTTGTCCCTGAGAATGATTGTGAGTGGGCTGGGTCTGCCATGGGATATGATGAAATGCCTTAATGAAAAGGCCTTGATGAATATTTTATTTTAAATTATATGTGCATTTTAAATAGGCCAAACAATGAACAAACACATATGTAAACATGGCTCAGCTTCCCCATTTCACAGTTAACAGTTAATTCTTGGATAATAATCAAAATTTATCAGTAAACAGGAATGACCCCATGGGAAGCCAGGCTTCTGAAGCATGCTGTCCTCCTCCTTTCAGCTCCATGTAATCCTGCTCTGACTGGTTTATGTAGAATCACAGAACTGTGTAAATTGGAAAAGCCCTCAAAGGTCATTGAGTCCAACATTTCCCCAGCACTGCCAAGGCCATCACTAACCCATGTCCCCAGGTGCTGCACGGCTTTTAAATCCCTCCAGGGATGGTGACTCCTCCATTTCCCTGGGATGCCTGTTCCAGTGTCTGACCATCCTTTCAGTGAAGAAATTTTTCCTAGTAGCCAACCTAAACCTCCCTTGGTGCAACATATTTCAAATACCTCGTGAAACACAGAGATATATCCCATTTTCAGCCTCTCACTTCTCCATTCAGCTTCCTTTCTGAACACCCCACTCTTCCTGCCACCACAGCAAGGCACCCTCTGGAATTAAATTGCCAAGCTTTATTTCTTTATCTTTTTCTACCTGTCTCTAAGTAAACCTTATCCTTTCTCCCTGTTTGTGATGTTCTTCTTTTCTCCTAAGTGAACAGGTTGCATTGAAGCCACTGTGGCCCTGGGTCACCTCAGTGTGTCCAGCCAGCCCCTGGTTTTGGTGCCATGGCTCTGTCCTGCAGCTGGGTGTTTCAGGTGGGTGCACATGGGGACAGGAGCAGGGGTGGGAAGGTGCTCTCCCCTGCTCCAGAACCACCCTTGGACAATGCTGTCGTGCTTTTTGGGCATGAGCTGGTTTTCAGCCTTAGACCCCAATGTGCTGCTGGGCTGTACCAGCTCATGGTGCTCAGTGGGACCAGCAGCGATGGCAGCACCACACTGTGCTGTGTGATTTGGGCACAGTGTGGGCTCTGCCACTGGTGGAGTGAGGGGGTTCCCCCTCAGGCACTGATGGACATTTAAAATGCTGCAAGGTGCCTGCAGGGGTTACTGAGGTTGGGTGGGAGGCCCCTGAGGTGGTGCTTGTGGCCATAGGCCATGTTGCAATGCAGCCTGTCCTCCCTGTGCAGCAGCAGGACCATTGCAGCTCCCCTTCTCCATAGCCCACCCCACCAACAGGCTGAGCACGGGCTGGGGGCAGCAGACACTGCACATGGGGCTGTTCCTTCCTTTTTGTTCAATGATGGAACTTGGTACCACATATTAAAAAGACTTCCCATTGGTATTCAGGGCTCATGTAACAGCTCCTCAGGGTTTCCTGCGGGTTCCAAGGTTAAGGATCTTTCCATGCATAATTTAATCACATTCAGCAGGCAGCAGTGGGATTTTTTCCCCCCAGAAAATCTATAACATCTTGTGGGTGACCTCCTATACTTTCCGAGCGAGCAGTGTGCTTGCTTATCTCCCTCTCTCAGATAAACACCTCTCAGCATCCTGTTTTTCTTGTGCCATATGAACAGGAAGAGAGCGATTGTTTGAGATGTGCGTCAGCCAGAGCTGGAACCAGGCAGCCCCTTACCCTCCCCATCGCCATGGGAACCACCCAGTGGCTTCACACACGCTGGGGCTCAGCTGACAGGTATCCTGGCTTTTCCACTTCACCTCCCCAGAGCTGTAACTTCAACATGCAGGACCTCTCAAAAACAGGGGGGTATATTTGGTGTAAGAGGCTGCAGCTGTAAATTTTGGAAGTGAACAGCCATCACTACTTTTGTGTTAAGCAGCAGTGAGATCTGTCATTTGGCCATGTTTTTAGTGCTAGAAACTGGAAAAGCTCCAAGGCAGCTTGTGGTCAGTGGGAGCACAGTGTGAAGTGCTGGGCAAGGTTTTACCTGAGCCTGTGTGTGGTGCCTCTGCCATGTCCTGGAGGGAATGGTCTGAGCCAACCAGCTGAGGGAAAAACATCTGGCTGTTCTGCAATCGCTCAAGGGTGACCCAGAGAGCTTTCTGTGGAGGAAGCAGAGTCAGGATTTGAGGCACGTTGGGGAGTGATTGGAGCAGTTCCTGGCACCGCAGGGGGGGATTTTCAAAAGCAGCAGCAGAGATATGGGTGCAAAACATGTTACTTGAAGATTCTTGCTTTCTCTGATAATGTTGAGTATCAGTGCTGATCTGGAACATGTCCCTGCTCAGTGGAGTTGGAAGATGATTTTTAAGGGCCCTTCCAACAAACCAGCCTGTGATTGTACCAGAGACAGGGTTTTAACCTCCACTCTGAGATGTCAGTAGCCATAGGAAAAAGAAGGAATTTTTTTAACATTGGAATTTTACCATTATTTTCTTCAATGTAAGCAAAGTACCAATTCCCCTCTGCCTCTGAAGAGCCTGACTCAGCCTGGACTGATGGGTCTTCTCCACTTTGTTTACTTGAGTAAACGTGTCACCATGTCCCCAGGTGTCACATTTGCACGTTTTTTGAACCTTTCCAAGGATGGTGACTCTGATACTGCCGTGGGCAGGATGAGTCTGCAGCTCTTTTGGCTCCTGGTCTGCCCTGGTGGAGATCAGCACCGTGACCACATCAGCCTCAGAAAGGATCTGTGGATTCAGAAGTGAGGAACTGGCATAAGAAAAAGTGTGAATGTTCTTTAAACAAGAATCAAACTGTTGTTACTGATCTAAAAAGAAAATTGAAGAGCTTCAAAATATGTACTACAGCTTTTTAGAATTACCAGTTGGGGTTTTTTCATGTAAAACTACTTAGGAGAGACAGTTAAAGGTTGTTAGATTTAGAACTTGGGGATTTCCAGAGATGACTGGAGGGGAAAAATAGATCTTGTTTTAGCTTTATGACAGTACTCTGCATCTGATGCTTCTTTCCCATGCAGCACTTGAGTCCACTGGGGCTGCTGCGGTTCGAAACAGTCTCACTCTCCTACTTAAGTAAGAAGTTCCCCCTTTATCCTGGACAATATTGGCTTTCTTCCCCTTTGAAGGATTGATGGACATGAAAGAAGAAATGGTTAGTTTTCTGGAGTGATGTTTTAGATGTTGTTCTTAAACTCCTGTATTTCAGTTTCCATGGAAGTGCCACTAACTCAGTATAGGGACATGGACTTGCACCCTGGCTGTGACAGATACTCCTGTTCTGGGCTGAGGAGGTTGCTGAGGCAGTGGGATGTGAGGAGCAGCTCATTCCATGGCACTGATTGTTGTCCTCCTTCTGGGAACATGGTGACTCGCTCCTCACCCTTCCTCAACACTGAGATGGTTTATGGGAACAGAAACCAATTCTCTTCATCACTGAAAAAATGAGTTGAACTGGTGGCTGAAGGAGGTAAAAATAGCTTGGCTGATTTTTTGGAGGAAAATAAATACTGTATGATGAAACCGTGGGTTTTGTTTCAACAGTTTTGAACACAAGAATCCAAGCCCTGGGCCAGGCAGGATGGGGATCCACAGACCTCAGGGCCTTCCGTGCCCCTCTGGCTGTGCCTGGCCATGAGGATGGAGGGAGGGGGTGTGGAATTGTAAGGGAATGAGAGAGTGCCCCCTGTCCTCCCCTCTGGTGTGCCCTGAGTGCCAGAGATCTGGGTGCTCAAGAGCCCTGGACGCTGAGGTTGGAGCCCATCTGACAGATGAGGAAACTGTTTGAGAGTGTTGCAAAAGGTTTATGGTTGTTACATTTTTAGGCTTTTATGAAGTTGGATTTCATTAGCTGCTTCGAAAGCAATTTCTTGGTGTTATTTCTAGAATTGCCACTTACGTAAAAATAGCTGCACTTGTCCTTGTCCAGCCAGGGCACATTGACAGTGTCCCCACATGACCTCTGTTTGTCTGAGGGGATGACACACATGGGGTTCAGAGTGACAGTGTGAGATGGGCTCCTTCACTGCTGGGCATGGGAAGGGGTGTTTCAGCTCCCCCAGTCTGAGTCATCTCACGCCCTGTGAGGATGTCCCAGAGCTGGGGGACTCTTTGATGAGGTTTCATTTTTATTTCTTGAGTTAGCACCAGCTCTGAAGGGCATCGTCTGCTGCTGTGCCATGTGTGGTGTCCAGGTGCAGTGAGGGAGGTGATTTTACCCCTCTCCTCTGCCCTACTCAGGTGAGACCCCACCTGCAGAGCTGCCGCCAGCTCTGGGGTCCCAGCACAGAAGGACATAGAGTTGCTGGAGCAAGTCCAGAGGAGGCCAAAGATGCTCCAGGGCTGGGGCCCCTTTGCTCTGGAGCCAGGCTGGGAGAGCTGGGGGGGTTCACCTGGAGAAGAGAAGGCTCCAGGGAGACCTGAGAGCCCCTTCCAGAGCCTAAAGGGGCTCCAGGAGAGCTGGAGAGGGACTTGGGACAAGGGATGGAGGGACAGGGCACAGTGAATGTCTTCCCACTGGCAGAGGGCAGGGTTAGATGGTATATTGGGAAGGAATCCTTCCCTGTGAGGGTGGTGAGGCCCTGGCACAGGTTGGGAAGAGAAGTGTCCAAGGCCAGGCTGGACAGGGCTTGGAGCAACCTGGGCTATGGAAGGTGTCCCTGCCTGTGTTCAGAGGGTGGAATGACATGAATTCTAAACTCCCTCCCATCCCAAACCAGTGTGGGGGTTTATGATGTTGTTGCTCAGGTGTCTGTATGTGCTGGGTGGGAGAGGAATGTGAGTGTCCTCAGGGCTGACACGGAGTGGGGGAGGCAGATCCTTGTTTGGAGCACTGGGCCGGGGTTGCTCTGTGCCTGCCCTGCCCCACAGAGCCTGGGGAGCAGCTCCCCTGTGTCTTCATTGACAGAAAGCACTAAGAAAATCAGAGGGCAATGTTACTGGCTGTGGTGCTCAGCCAAGCGAGCCTTCTCTTTTAATGACAGTGCATTCTGTTTGATCTGTGCTTTTGGGGGGGAAATGATGAATTTTAGCCATTATGAAAACAAAAGCCATGGTTATTTGTAAGGATTGTTTTATAAGAAGCATATGTGTGCTGTATTATTCTTGTGCTTGAAGTGCAGGGATTGTTTTCAGTTGGGAGCCTGTAGTAGAAGAATGTGAACTTCTGACTCACTGAGAAATTGCGCGTGTATGAGCCAAATGCTGAGGGTTCCTATTATGTTTTCATAACTCAGATTTCTCAGAATGGAAAGGATCTCTCGTGCCATTAGTTACAGAATGACTTTTGCTGCCATTGAGAAAGGCTGGATTCTTTTTCTAGAAAAACTTGTCTTGCTTTCAGTACACTGATGCTCTCCCCACTGTCCTTCATTTCCCTTTCTCCTCTCCAGCAGTTCCTCAGTGTCTGCCTGTGCAGCTCATTCTCCATATTTCTGTTTGAGCTCCTAATTCTGACTTTTCAATAATAATGTAGTCAGCAGCATAGACCAAGGTATGCCTTAACAGAGTGATCCAAGGAACACGTGGGCTCAGCTAAGGGCACCTGAGGAATTCTGGCTTTTCTCTGGAAGAACCAAATGACAGACATGAAATCAGCATTGCTTACTGGGCTGAGTGCAGCTCTAACCATGCTGAGATTCTGTGCTTTGTGATGAGCTTTTGCAACAGTATTGGAGAACATAAAATTGGTAGGATTAAATCTATGATACACAGTTGCCTTCTGTCACATTAATAGAGTAGATCCAAACCAGAGACTCAGCCAAGGAATTGCTGGACTGTACCTTGCTGTCCTATGTGGAAGTTGCATCATTGAATAAGAGGTTTCTGTTAAACCTGGTCTATCTGACAGATGGTGAAGGGCCACCAGGAGATAAGCTTTTAGATACTGACCTCCCTCCTAAAGTAAAGCAAAATATTTCCTGCTCAGTGAAACAACTGTCTCAGTTGGATTGGAGTGAAGCTCTGCCCCTGCTTTTGATACAGGCAGAGAACTGGGCTGGGGGAGTCACTTGGGACTGACCTGACTTTTCCATCTGGTCTGTGAACAAGCCAAAAACTGGTTCTGCAGTTCCCAGTGGTGTCTGGACCAGCTCGTGGCAGTGCATTAGGTGATGTGGGCCCCTTTATTTCAGTACCAGTTCCAACTGTGGGGAACTTCATCTGTCGTACAGAGGCTGCAGGGGAGTCCAGGTCTCTCTTGGCAAGCAGGAGTCAATAACTGTCATGTAAAGAGCATCTCAGGGCTGGGAGAAATGTATCAGAGCAGGCTGATGAATGGAGAAATAAGGAACATTCTTCTTAAAGGAGGTCTCTGGCCACTGAGAATAAGCTGATGTTCATAGTCAGGTGATAACAAGTGAGACATTTGGGGGGAGTATTTTTCCCTGCCTGTCTGATGCAGATCCTCCCACTGGCTGCGTTATTGCAGAAGGGGAATCTGAATGTGTGAATGAAGAGCTGGAGGAACAAGTAATAAATGCCTTTCCTTTGGTGAACTCACAGACCTCCCAAAAGGCTCTGTCTTTAATGTTGAAATTATAGGGGAGGTGTGTGTTGTGAGGACTTTAAGAGTGTGGTAGCTGGTGTGGTTCCTTCCCTTCGGAGACACGAAGGGCTCCAAGTGGTGGAGTTCAAAGCTCTGTTGATGAGAAAGCGGCAGCTGAAGCTGGAAATGGAGCCAAGGCTGGAGTGAGCCAGACACACTGTATAAAGAAGGACTCTCTCTGTCTTCTTGCTTCATTTCCTTGCTGTGTGAATTCAGCTAAACCCACAGTCAGACATGCTAAAGCATATTTGCCTTTTGTGGGAGGCAGTGGAGGAATGGGATGGTGAGGGAGTTTTGGAGCTCTGGAAATGCTGCTGAAGCTGAGCAATGTATTGTTTCTGAAATGGAATAGTTCCGTGGCATCTGATCCTCCTGTAAATTTGGCACTGGAGGATTCAGTGGTGGGGTATAATTAGCCCTGAAATGGGTCTTGCTCTCGTGGCAGATCCTCTGCAGACATTGCTACCTGAGCCATTGTGCTGCAGGGACAACCCTCTGGGAGCTTTTGTCCTTAGTGGGAGACTTACCACTGCAGTCAGTGGAGATTGGGGTGAATCACCAAGGGGTTATTCCTTAACCAACGTGTTCTTGGGGGGAAACTGCTCTCATTACTGGAAATAACTGTTTTTCCCAAAAAACAGACTCTGCCATGAGAAGGTATTGAGTAGCCTTTGCCCACCTGAAATAGGTACACCTGAAATAGGACTGGACACTTGTGAGGGAAAATCCTCTGCCTTGGAAGTTCATCCTGGTCATGGTGCTACTGGAATGTAGATGATATCCCTGAAAAAAAAATCAGTCTCCCTTAAGACAGCAGTGAGCAATTTAACTGGTAATGAGAATGTGTCCAGGAGCCACCAACTCCCTTGGTTCATGTGACCTGGCAGGTCTGATCAGTTGTTACAGCCCCTTCCAGTGCCCAAAGGGGCTCCAAGATTGCTGGAGAGAGACTTTGGACAAGGCCCTGGAGTGACAGGACAAGGGGGAATGGCTTCCCACTGCCAGAGGGTTAGATGGGATACTGGGAAGCAATTCTTCCCTGTGAGGGTGGGCAGGCCCTGGCACAGGTTGCCCAGAGAAGGTGTGGCTGCCCCATCCCAGGCCAGGTTGGATGGGGCTTGGAACAACCTGGGATAGTGGAAGGTGTCCCTGCCCATGGCAGGGGGTAGGACTGGATCAACTAAAAGGTCCCTCCCAACCCAAACCAGTCTGTGATTCTATGACTCTTCAGCTGAGGTGGACACTGCTCAGGTGCGTTGCCTGCACAGGTAGGTCCATGTTGGCTTTTCCTGCCCTCCCAGCATGTTTGTTGGGTGCTGATTTGGGCACAGGGCTGTGGGCACTGGGTGCAGGGTGTCCCAGCAACACCCACAGACACTGCCCCCACGTGCCAGGCACACACCAGCCCGATGGGCACAGACCTGGCTGGAGCAGCCTGTGCTCTGGAGATGCAGGGAAGCACAGCAGTCCCCAAAGGGTCTGTACAGCCCTTGCTGTGTCACTGACCTTCTCAGAATAGAGTTCCAGGATGGAGCAGGTGTTCTCAATCAGAAATTGAGAGGGAGGTGGAAGGGGCTGAAGCAGCAGTGCTGACAAACCCACCGCTCGGGTGTTGCAGCATCAGGTGCTGACTGGCTGAGCAAAACGTCCCAAAAAATTTGCAAAAAAACCATGTTCCACTGTGCCCTTTGGAGTTTCTGATGCACTTATTGCCCTTTGCTCTTCCCTCTCTCTGAATCCAGTCAAGAGAGTTACACATGGGGCTTGGGGCAGCCTGGTGTAGTGGAAGGTGTCCCTGCCCATGGCAGGGGCTGGGACTGGATCATCATTAAGGTCCCTCCCAACACCAAGTGTTGTATGTACATGTGAGTACAGTTTTTTACTGGATATACCCAGGATGGAAACACAAGAAATTACTCCAGAATTTACAGAAACAAGCTAGAAGTTGGCCAGCTGTGGGAACAGATTTCCTAGGAATGCTCTGGACCAGGAGAGTGGGTTCTAGTCACCATAATTTCTGTTTTCAAAGGACTTTTCTCATTTCA
Source organism: Pithys albifrons albifrons (assembly GCF_047495875.1). NCBI lineage: Eukaryota > Metazoa > Chordata > Aves > Passeriformes > Thamnophilidae > Pithys > Pithys albifrons. The sequence continues at coordinate 2,327,934 of NC_092477.1, read as the reverse complement.
GTCCCAGGTTTGCTGGAGGCCTCAGACTTAACAGAGGGTTCAGGATCTCTTGAAGGTGATTCTTCAGCACGAGACAGGGATGACATGGCAGGACCAGGCACGGCTGGGACAGCATAATCCTAACTCTGAAATAAAAAGGGTTTAATCTGTGTCATACCTGTTTTAATTGGTGACCGTTAATTCTGGTGTGTGGGACGTCTTTGCCCACTCCATGTACATGGACCATGTTTGATATTGCTCCCCAGACCCTGGGGTAAATCCAGGTGGACAAAAATCATTGAAGAAGCCTCCCACAAAGCAAGAGGAGAATGGCACTGCCATGCTCTGTCAACATCAACAAATTCACATATACTTGCTTTTTCCGAAGTCTTCCTACTTCATCATCACGTCCAGGCTTTGCAAACGAAGATTTGGGAAGGGCACTACCCACGCTTGCTGCAAGCTGCTGGTGGCTCAAAGGGCCGATACGGGATAGGCAGGTCTGGTCACAAAAGGACAGTGGAACGTCTCCCTGGGTGACATTGGTGAGGAACGGTTCTGTCTGTGTTGTCCTTTCTCCTCAAGACTGACTCTGGTGCATTCTCAAAGGAAGCAGCAGCGTCGTGAATGGTGTGTCTCCATGAATCCTGATTGGAGGCCAGAGTGGACCATTGGTGGCAGTCAATATGGCCAAGGCTGAGGTGTTGTTTCAGGGAGTCCTTGTATCTCTTCTTCGGGGCTCCTCTCTTGCGGCAGCCGGTGGCGAGTTCACCATAGAGCACAATCTTTGGGAGGCAGTGGGTGATCCTCCATCCTGGAGACGTGCCCTGGGCAGTGGGTGATCCTCCATCCTGGAGACGTGCCCTGCCCAGCACAGCTGCGTTCTCATCAGCAGGGCCTCCATACTGCTGACCCTGCCTGTTCAAGAACAGACACATTGGTCACGTAATCAGACCAGTGGATGTTTAGGATTGAACGGAGGCAGCGCTGATGGAAGCATTCAAGAAGCCACAGGTGGTGGCGATAGATGACCCAGGATTCAGCCCCATATAAGAGAGTAGACAGTACAATGGTTCTCTGTAGACACTGATCTTTGTCCTTTTCTTCAGGTGTTTATTGGACCAGACTCTTTTATGGAGTTTTCTGAAGGCTTTGTATGCCTTTGCCAGCCTGTTGTCTGTCTCTTTGTCGATCTTACCGTCTGAGGAAATGATACTTCCCAGACAGGTGAACTGCTGGACTGACTTAAGCTCTGAATTGCCTATGGTGATGTGAGGATGATGGAAGACTTCCTGAGGTGCAGGTTGGTAGAGAACTTCTGTCTTCTTCAGGCTGACTTCCAGCCCAAAAAGCTCAGCAGCCTCTGCAAAGCAGGATGTGAAGCGCTGCAGAGCTGCTTCTGTGTGAGCAACGAGGGCGGCATCGTCAGCAAAAAGCAGCTCACGGACAAGGTGATTCAGGGGCTTGGTGTGGGCCTTTGGTCGCCTTAGGCTGAATGGGCTTCCACCGGTACGATATCAGATGTAGATGCCGTTTTCTTCATCGAGGTCTGCTGTGGCTCTTTGGAGCTCTTGTGAATGGAGCTCTTGTGAATAGAGTTGGTGCAAGAACGCAACCTTGTTTCACACCATTGGTTATGGAAAGGGCTCAGAGAGTCCATCGCCATATCTGACTTGTCCACGCTGATCCTCATGTAGCAGGATGATCATTTTGAGGAACTTGGGGGGACATCCTCAACGTTCCAAGATCTGCCACAGCCCTTTTCTGCTCACAGTGTCAAAAGCTTTGGTGAGGTCAACGAAGGTTACATGGAGTCCTTTGTTCTGTTTCCTACACTTCTCTTGTAGTTGTCTGAGAACAAACACCATGTCTGTGGTGCTCCTATTGGCTCTGAAACCACACTGGCTTTCAGGTAGAAGATCTTCTGCAATAGTGGGTACTAATCTGTTCAGAAGTAGTCTTGCAAGGGTTTTACCAGCAATGGAGAGCAAATACCTCGGTAATTTGAGCGGTCTGATTTTTCTCCTTTCTTCTTGTACAGGGGGATGATGATTGTGCCACAGAGATCTGGTGGTAGTTCCCCTTGTTCCCAGCAACGCACAACAAGCTCGTGGAATTTGGCATGGAGTGCTTGACCTCCATGCTTCCAGATTTCAGGTGGAATTCCATCAACCCCAGCTGCCTTGCCAGTTTTCACCTGTTGTGTGGCCTTAAGTGTCTCTCCCATAGTAGGGGCTGCATCCAATTCATGTTTCACTGGTTGTCGTGTAATGTGCTGAATTGCTGAGCCTTGGACTACACGGTTGGCACTGAAGAGAGTCTGAAAGTGCTCAGACCATCGGTTCAGGATGGAGGTTTTATCTGTTAGAAGCAGTTGACCATCTGCACTGAGTAGGGGGCTTTGAACCTGGTGTGTGGGTCCGTACACTGCTTTCAGGGCCTCATAGAATCCTCTTTGGTCACCCAAATCTGCGCATAGTTGTGTCTTTTCTTCTGGGCTGAGCCACCATTTGTTCTGGATGTCTCGAAGTTTCTGTTGGAGCTCACTGCATGCAAGACGAAAGGCGGCTTTTTTTATATGGCAAGATGGCTGAGCAAGGTGTGCTTGGTGAGCAGTTCTCTTCTTCTTCAACAATTCCTGGATCTCTTGATTGTTTTCATCAAACCAGTCTTTGTTTTTCTTGGAGGAGAACCCTAGGGACTCTTCAGAGGACTGCAGGATGCAATTTTTAATATGTTGCCAAAGTGCTACAGGAGAGGGATCCATGGGATTATCTTTAAGTCTAGTTTGAAGGTTTCCCTGGAAGCTGTCTCTCACTGTGGCTGTTTGAAGATTGCTGACTTGGAGCCTCCTCCTTGGAATGCCACCTCTCTTGGGTTTGGGCTTGAGGTGGAGGTTAAGTTTGCAACACACAAGGCGGTGGTCTGTTTGACATTCTGCACTCGGCATCACTCGAGTATGATGGACATCACTGACATTTCTCTGTTGCACTAAGATATAGTCAATGAGGTGCCAGTGCCTGGATCGAGGATGCATCCAGGTTGTCTTCAGGCTGTCTTTCTGTTGAAAGATAGTGTTGGTGATGGTGAGCTGCTGTTCTGCACAAAACTCTAGCAGGAGGTGTCCGTTGTCATTGCAGTTTCCAACGCCGTGCTTGCCCAGGACTCCTTTCCAGGCTTCAGAATTCTTACCTACTCTGGCGTTGAAGTCACCAAGGATTATGATTTTATCATCTGCAGGAACCTTTTGGGTGAGGCAGCGCAGGTCGGTGTAGAATTTGTCTTTTTCCGCTGGGTCAGCTTGGAGAGTTGGGGCATATACGCTAAAGAGAACAACATGTTGCTTGTTGTGTAGAGGGAGGCGTAAGGACATAATGCCATCGGAATGACCTGTCGGCAGATTTTCAAGTTTGGAGGCAATGGAGTTTTTAATCATGAAGCCAACTCCTGAAAGGGGTCTTTTGGTTATGGGTTTGCCTGACCAGTAGAGTGTGTAGCCAGCACCATGTTCTTTAAGGCTGCCCCTTCCTCATGAAGATGAACTTCACTGAGAGCAGCAATGTCAATGTTGAGCCGTGACAGTTCGTGGGCAATTAGAGCAGAACGACGCTCAGGACGTCCACTATCCCCAGTATCAGGCATGGTTCTGAGGTTCCAACATGCAAGTGTTAGTTTGAGCACACCTTTGCAGGCAGGTGTATCCTTTGAAATCTCTTTGTTTTTGTTTGACCGCATGGAAGATGCCGGTTGGCCGCGGTTATCCAACCGGGTGTGGAGATGAGCTTTGTTTAGGCCACCTTTGCTAGGCCCCTCTCCATGTGGAGCAAGCAGTGCTGTCCCTAGAAAAGGCTGCTTGGTTGTTCAGGATGCTGCCCCACAAGACTGTCATCTCTGGGGTCAGTCTCTAATGACCAATATCCTGCCCCACCTGCATGCAGGGTTGGGTCTGCGGCTTCCAGCTGCTTCCCATCACCTGCCGTTTTCGACCCTCACCTGTCACTACAGGGCTTTGCAATGTGGGTGAACCCTTCAAGCCTGAGCAATGGATTGTTTAGGTGAGGCACAGCGTGCACAGAACTGGCCCCACCCTTTACTCCTGAGGTTCATCTGCCAGGGCTGAGCAAGCTGGGACAGTGACAGCGAATACCTCAGGACGTAGGTTTGGTCAGAGTATCCTTCTCTTAGATGGATGGCCTTACAGGGCTAAGCGAGCTCCATCTGCCCGGGTTTGGGGTTGGAGTTGTCCTTCTCCTAGGATGGTTGCCATGGGGCCAGCGAGCCCATCCTGCCCGTGGACACACTTTGTCTGACCCTTCAGCTGAGACCTGTCTGGCATGGGAGACCCTACCACTGGCACAAAACACCCCCTTGTCACGGTGGAGAAGCTTGCGTGCCCTCATGAGTTTGAGAGCTTCCTACTTATTTTAGAATCATATAACCCTTTCCTTTTGTTTATTTTTTTTTACTTCCAACCCAGACTTTTAGAATGCATGAGCATATACCTCTGTATTCCAGAACTGATTTTGTGTCTTTCAAATGTCATTTCACATTGTTAGGAGATGTTCCATATGGAATCATTTTCGTAAGCTCAGAACTACTTAAACAGGACTGTAAGGTTTGTTTATGTTATGTGTGCTCATTAAAAGGAGGCACAGTGAGAACACCTGGAAAGTATCACAATCTGTGGGTTTCTTTGGAGGAATTTCATACCTTTTATATTAAATCAGCTTGTCCTTAAAGATTCAAAATTGGTCCCGAGGAAATGTATCCATCCATTTTTGCACTATCAGAGTGATTTTGTTTTTGTGCCCTCTAAGCCTGTTCTGTGAAACCAGCAAACACTTCTGAGCTGCAGCCACTTCTGAACAAAATGAGACAGAGTAGGTTTTGGTAAGAGGCTTTGATTAATTCTTGTATAACACTATTTGTTGGTTCTCAGCTGTAGTTTAATGGACACAGAGTGGGTGTACCCATCGTGCTGCTGGAACATGAGCTGGCTGGAGACTCTGCTTACCCAAACCCTCAGCTCCTGCATTGCCTACACATTGGTGTACTGGAGTTTCTAAGTCCAAATGGGCCAACTGCCCTTGGAGGGACATGGAAATATCTCAAATTTTTATTTCCCTTTCAGAAAAAATATCTCAGATATATCAGAGATGAACAGGAGTTTTCACAGAGAACATATTTTAGGGATTTACTGGGGCAGAAGGCATATATGACAATAAGTAATAGTAAAGATTCACTGATTGTGTACAGAGTGGGTTGGATTTGTTGGATATTCCATTAAACATTTATTAAAATCCCTCTAACTTGCAGGGCAGAGGTGTAAGCTGTCTGCCTAAGAAAACATAACCATTTTAGGGGCAGCTCCAATTTCTGCTCTCTGTGAGCAGGGACAGGACCCAGGGAATGACTGGAGCTGTGCCAGGGCAGGGGCAGGTTGGATCCCAGAGGGTGGTGGGCACTGACCAGGCTCCCCAGGGCAGTGGGCACAGCCCCAAGGCTGCCAGAGCTCCAGGAGGGTTTGCACAACGCTCTGAGGGACAGGGTGGGATTGTTGGTGTGTCTGTGCAGGGCCAGGGGTTGGACTGGGTGATCCTTTTGGGTCCCTTCCAGCCCAGGAGATTTTATGATTCCATGGTTCTGTGATTCAATAATTAGTTTTTTGTTCTTGACCTTTTCTGTCCATGACTTATAGCTGTAAGTGACAGTCTGGGGGCTGTGAACCTTCATTTTAGTCACTTTAGGCTTCTTTTGGGGGTTACATTTGTTTTCATTCTATATCTTTTGCTGACTGTAATTCTTCCAGGTCTTGGGCCGTGGGGCAGTTAATGGCTTTGGATACAAAGAGAAAGTGTCAGGAGGTTTTCTCCTTGGGAAGATTCTCCTCTGGGGTTGGATGTTTCACTTTCCCCAGGTGAGAGACACGAGGAGCTTCAGTTGGAACATGAGGTTCTCTTGCCAGGGCGTTCCGCAGCACTGGTGATGAAAGCAGCAGAATTTTGCAAGGACACCCTGCAAATGTCACCAGCAAACCCTGAGCAGCAAACCCAGTGCCACCCCACCAGCAATCCCAGTGCCACCTCACCAGCAATCCCAGTCCCACCCCACCAGCAAACCCAGTGTCACCTCACCAGCAATCCCAGTGCCACCTCACCAGCAATCCCAGTGCCACCTCACCAGCAATCCCAGTGCCGCCTCACCAGCAAACCCAGTGCCACCTCACCAGCAATCCCAGTGCCGCCTCACCAGCAAACCCAGTGCCACCTCACCAGCAATCCCAGTGCCACCTCACCAGCAATCCCAGTCCCACCCCACCAGCAAACCCAGTGTCACCTCACCAGCAATCCCAGTGCTGCCTCACCAGCAAACCCAGTGCCACCTCACCAGCAATCCCAGTCCCACCCCACCAGCAATCCCAGTCCCACCCCACCAGCAATCCCAGTGCCACCTCACCAGCAATCCCAGTGCTGCCTCACCAGCCTGTGGGCAGCGCTTTTGTTGTGATGGCAGCAGGGTCTGAGTGATGGATGCACAAAGGAACAGGAGAGAATGAACAGGTCATAGTTTATGACTTTTCTCAAAGGCACTTTCCTAACTCAGAAATACAAGCCTTGTGGTTTATATGGTTTTGAAATGTAGCCACAGATCTTGAGAACTGGAAGGCATTTGATTTACCAGCTCCTCCAGTTTTGGTACCAGATTCAAGGCAAAGCTCATTTATTTTCAGAATGAAAAGTGTTGAAAGGAAATACATTAATGTCAAAATGTTTAAAACAGGAACATGCTATGGGGGAAAGTGTCAGAGGAAGAACTCGAAGGTATTTGTGTCTTGATGGAGTGGGCACAGATGTGTCTTTTTGAGATCTCTACCAACGTTCTATAACCTTGTTTTGGTGAGACTTTGCCAGGTATTTTATGGTGTGCAACAGCCTCTTTTGGAGCTGTAAAGGATCAGTGTCAGACTGAGCACTTTCTCTTGAGCTTGGTCTAGGAGCTGAGTGGGCTCAGCTGCTCCAGTGCAGCCACTGCTGGCCACTCACAGCTGGAGCAGGGACAGCTAGTGCCCTCTGACTGGCCACTCTGGGTTTGTTTGCTGGTTTGCATCCTTGGTTTGTTTATTTTGCTCACTGAATATCACTTGCTAATAGCTGGATATCTCCTCAGGATGTAGGAATCTGCAGGATTTAACTTTTCTTTAGCCATGGAGGTTCTGGGCGTTCCTTGTGGGCCATATAAGGCCATATGAAGGCATTTTTCTGGCCATGCCCCATCCTTGCCTTGTTCTTATCCTAAACTGCGCCCAGAGGTTCCGTTCAGTTCTGACCACTTGGGTTTGAGTCACTTTGCTTTATTCTTCCTCCCCTTGGATTTCTTCCTTACTCCCTTGTGGGTGGAACAATTGTCTGCTCTCCAGATTTGTCTGGAAGTCTTATGATACTCCCTGTGAGGTCCTTTTGTTTTTCCTTGGATATCCTGGCATTATTTTACTGCTGCTTCTCTTGTTCTTTCTTGGGTGTGGATGTGGATACCTGTCTGGTATTCCAGTGGGAACATAGCAATAGTTATTAATTCTTCATCATGCCAAAGAGACTCATTTTTCACTCTTTATGGGTATCAGGACTTCCATGAGGAGGCTGGTCCTCCAAAGAGGTCCTGCACGACACAGAACAGATGAAGGAATAATTCATTTCATTCAGGAGACAAAATGATGTGAACCTTCACATTTCCACCTTCTGTCCCAGCTGGAGAGTAACTGTGTGCAATGGCTCAGGATCCAGCATGAACTGCAGCCTCCCCCCGTCTCTGGTGGGGTGAGACAAGGGCATGATGTGGCTTTGCTGTCCTGTTCATGTTTGGCTCTGGGAGCTGCTGCATGGGGGTTATTTTGTTATGTTTAGCCTTTGACTGTATTTCATCCTTAGATCCTTGAAAGCCTTACCAGGCAAGGAAGGGAGCAGCCCTGTTCAGGCACCAGTGGGTGGTTTCTCAGAGTTTCTCTCCTTGTTCCATCCCTGCCCTCTGGCAGTGGGAAGCCATTCCCCTTGTCCTGTTCCTCCATGCCTTGTCCCAAGTCCCTCTCCGGCTCTCCTGGAGCCCCTTTGGGCACTGGAAGGGGCTCTCAGGTCTCCTTGGAGCCTTCTCTTCTCCAGCTCTCCCAGCCTGGCTCCAGAGCAGAAGGGGGACCCTCCAGCCCTTGGAACATCTCCGTGGCCTCCTCTGGACTTGCTCCAGCAGCTCCGTGTCCTTCCTGTTTGAGGAGCCTCATGCTGGGCAGTGCTCCACGTGGAGTCTGTGGAAATCACCAAGTTCTGAGGGTGTTCAGTGCCAGCTCCGGGGAGGGCAAGGTGCTGCCCATCTCCCTGTGCCTGCTCAAGGCCACGTTGGCACCGCTCTGAGCTGGTTAAAATGGACTGCAGAGACGTTTCCATCCCTCTGGGTGTCTCGAACCACTGAGTTTGGGTTTCAGCTGCAGGGAGGTAAGGCAGGAAAAAGTCAGTAAGGAAAGGGCTGGGTTTGTTGATTGAGGTTTAGAAAGCTTTTTAACAAGTTGAGTTATTGGCTGTATCTGAAGTGAAACACTGCTCTCCTAACTGCTCTCATTTCCTGTATCATTCCAGCTTGTTCCCTGCATTAATTACAGCTCAGATTTACAGTGTATTTGGTTACACACTGTCTTGCATTCTGGTTTTTTTCCTATGTGTGTATAAATTTCTTTGGGAGTCAGGCCAAGAAGAGAGTGTGCAGATCTGCACACCCACATGGGCTGAATTTTACTGTAATTTGCTAATTTAGTGGGGAGTAGAGATCTGGCTTTTCTTGGTTTCGGTGTAAAAAGAGCCTTTTCTTTTTCCAAAGGAGGAGCAGTAGCTGAGAATAGCCAGTGTTTGGAGAGTTCAATATTTCAGAACAACCAGAGATGAGAGAAAATATTATCTTATGAATTGTAAATGTGGCATTTTTAATTTGGCTGGTGTTTCCCAGAGGTTAGTGGATAGTGGGAGTACTACCATCTCTTGGCTAGACCAGTATCAGCTTGCTACTTGAAATATTTTATAAATGCAGTGCCTCAGAGTTCAGTTGGATGAGGCAGAGCATTTCACAGCTGAAGAAATTTTTGTGACCTGAAATATGAAGTGTGATGGGATAGTGAACATGAAATTTGACATTTGGAAATGAGCTCTTTAGGAATTGTAAAACACAGAAAGTGATTGAAAGGATGTTTCCTTTTCAGTTTAACATTTTTCTTTTGGCTGTATGAAAACAGAAGAGGAGGTGCATGAGAAGTGGTGGTTTTGGAGAGCTCATTCAGATTTTTAAATTTATTCTTCATACTTAAACTGTTGATACCGTAGAGGATTTTCATTCAGAATATTCTGAGTCAAGGTTTGGTAAGTAAATGATTTTGTATTAAATGGAATCAGATAACAAACGTGTTACTGCCTTTCAAATGAGTTACTCCTAAAAAATGGTTCACAAATATTGGTATGATGATTAATACTGGTATGATGAATAACAGTATGATGAATGATAATAGACACAAAAGAACAACTGACTGCAACTTCTGCAAGAAGTAGGTGAAAAGTAAGAGGAAAATTCCAAATAACCTTCTTACGAAATACTGGATCCCACTTTGTTTAGCATTGCCACTAATCACAGCAGCATTTCATGTTCCCTGTTCCTCAGACACCACTTTGCCTGGATCCCTGTGGATCCCATCCTGGCCCAGCCCAGCCTGGCAGGGGCAGCCCCTCCTCCAGCAAACAGAGCTGAGCTGCCCCAGTCACCCACTCCATCCTCCCTCCCCACAGTGCTGTCAGGTTACACTTCAGAGCCGTTCATTAACAGTCTGTGTGCTGATCATCCTTCCCAACGTGTGCAAGGTGTTCTCTCTTCCAGGACCGTGTGGTTTCATGTGAGAAGGGGCAGGGGGTGTGCAGGGTGAGGAGCTGCAAAGATAGAGGTGCAGAGCACTGAGGTGCAGAGCACTGAGCTGCACATGCACCAGTCCAGCTCTGGAGTGCTGGAGCCCGCGGGGTGCTGACTTAAAGCCGTGCATGGATGGTGGCTGTGATTCCCTTGGGATCTGGAGGGCAGGGGTTTAGCACTCTAATCCTGACTGGCAGTTGGAAGGTTGGTGGTTTCCAGCACTGTGCACGGAGTAGCTGATTTCTCTCAGGGGAAACAATGCCCCAGTGTGTCTGGGCTGCCTTCACAGAGCCAATAAATCTGGTTTGTTTTGGTTTTCTCCCTCATTTTTTCTCTCTCTTCCCCCTCCTCCAGGCCAGGACCCACTCCTATTGCTGAAAACCCTTCAGCTTCTGTGGACAAAGCAAGAGCTGTGGAAGGTAAGGCTGAGCCCCTCAGTGTCATGCAGAGCATGTCCAGCACAGGTCAGACCTGCAATCCTTCACTGCTGCTTTCATTCTGCACACAGGGGAAGAGCCTGGTCGTTTGCAGCTACAAGTGAAAAGAAGAGGTAGTTCTGTGTGATGTGGAGCAGCTCAGGAGCTCCAATAAAAGAGCTGGAGTTTACAGGGCTGAGTTACAGAGGGGAAAAAAATCAAAGTTGCGTCTGCTTTGTTTAAAACACTTTTTTGTCCATTAAATGGAGGATCTTGGGGGAAGGGAAGAAATATTTCTAGTAGCTGAAAAAAATGAGTGTTGAAGTCTATAGAGAAGTGCTCTTTGCCAAGTGGAATGATATCAAAGCTTTCATGTTCAAAGTAGTTTTTTTCTGATTTGGTTTGGTGTTGCTTTTTAGAGTGGTGAATGCAATTTACACTGCTTGTCTAAAGTTAGTGCTGTATACAGCAACCTATGGGCTCTACATGGAGATTTCTCATAGGGATTAAAATATATTTCATCTAAATTTGGGAGCTTTAAAACTAATAAAACCAGTAGGTGCATCAGCTGAGTGGTGAGTTTCCCATGTTTAACTCTCCACTGCTCAGGTTCACAGCTGAGGTGGTTTCTGCACTAACAGACCAGGCCCCTGCAGCTCCCCAGAGCACCACATGGTATGTGTCCTGTGTGGAAAGGCCAGCGTGGCTGAGGACCTGGTGTACGTGCTCCATCCTGGATGTTTGGAATGTTTAGTCATTGTCCTTGTCTGCTGCACTTAGACTTTACATTACTGGTAGTCTGTGGATCCCAGCTGGAATAATTAAACAACTGAAAACCCAGTGTGAGAGGTGCCTTTCCAAATGGTTGCTCACTGAGGGAGACTTGAGCTCAGCAGCTCTGAAGCTTTGAGCTTTCCATCAAGTTTTGTTAGAGTTGGAGGGAAAAAATACTATCCTTTAGGTCTTGAGGGCAGTTAATCCCACAAAACAACAGCAGGAAAGGGTAATAATCAAAATCTCTGCACTGGGTACCCTGGGATTGTGTGGATTAGGAAGAACAGTACTCTGAAATACACAAAGCCTCTCCCATGGATGTGTCCTTGGGCAGAAAGCACCAGAGCATTCCTACAGGGAATGCAAAAGCTGGAGGATCCCAAGGCCTCACACTTGCAGCTCAATGTATTCCATTTGTTTGCTTCTGTAATGGTCATAAAATCACAGTCACATGGATTGGGTTGGGAGGGACCTTATGGTTCATCCCATTCCACCCCTTGCCAGGGACAGGGACACCTTCCATAGCCCAGTCTTACACCAAGCCCTGTCCAACCTGGCCTTGGACACTTCCAGGGATGGGGCATCCACAGCTTCTCTGGGCACCTGTGCCAGGGCCTGCCCGCCCTCAAAGTCAGGAATTCCTTCCCAATAACCCATCCCACCCTGCCCTCGGGCAGTGGGAAGCCATTCCCCTTGTCCTGTCCCTCCATCCCTCATCCCAAGTCCCTCTCCAGCTCTCCTGGAAGAGGCCCTGGAAGTGGCTCTCAGGTCTCCCTGAACCCTTCTCTTCTGCAGGTGAAGCCCCACAGCTCTCCCAGCCTGGCTCCAGAGCAGAGGGGCTCCAGCCCTGTGATCAACTCAGTGGCCTCCTCTAGATTCATTCCAACAGGTCCATGTGGTTCTTGTGTTGGTCATTGTAGTGGGATGCAGCACTGCAGGACAAGCACCTCTCTGGTGGGGTTTGCAGGTCTGTTCCCTCAGTCCCACCCTGCAGGCAGCACTGTGAAGGGGCTGGCAGAGGCAACAATGTGTTTCTCAACATGAAGGGTGCATTTCTGACCCCCAAGGAACCCTTTTCAGAGCAATGAGAAGGCCTGTGGTGGGACCAGCTGCTGGGGGAGCTCAGCTTGAGTGTCCCAGTGGGTTCTGGCACGTGGTGGTCACGCTGTCACTGAGAGGGGCTGATCCCTGCCCAGGGCTGTGCACCCACAGTGGCTGCTCTACCCTCTGTGTGCAATACAGGTGTGTTGTGCTGCTGCTGCCACTCAAATGTCCAGCCCAAAGAACTGAGGGAAGTTGGCTTAAATACAGCTCAGTCTGCCCCACTGCCAGGAAAATGGCAGGAGCTGCTTTGCCTCTGGCTGTGAGTGGATATTGTCTATAAACTTGGGTGAATCAGCCCTTGGTCTCAAGTCAGTGATCATGGGCAGGAGGGTGTCTGCCATAGTGTGACCTCAGTTCTGGAACATGGGCATAAGAAATAGTCATTTCCTACATAGGAAAGACAGTTTTGGAATAACCAGGAAGCATCAGCAGACTGCCTGGAGCTGTGTGACTGGAAATAAGGGTCCAAAGCTGAATGAAGGAGTGTGTAGTTTGAGCGTCACCAGCCTTTTCCTATTCCCATGATCTGTCAGACTGTAGAAATCCCCCAAGGAGCATTCCCTGCCATGGGAATCAATTGAAATTGAAGTGGCAATTACACGTTTGAGAGGAATCCTTCTCTGGCAGAGGCCTGAGCCAGGCACTCTTTCGTCTCTGATTTAGGTGTCTCATGCCCTTTCTGGTCCTTGCTTTCCCCCCTCAGACTGTACACACCATGGTTGATGGTTCAGCTTGCTCAGAGGGCTGCAGGGAGGCTTCTTCCAGCTCCTCCCAGTCTGGCTGCTGCAGAGGCCACACTCAGCCCAGATGGGCACAGTTGGTGCTGCTGGCAGTGGTGCCAGTGCTGGGAGCTGCTCTGCCTGTGCCAGCAGGACCTGGTGTCTGCTGGAACCCATCCTGCTCGAGCTCAGGGAGGAGCTGAGCAGTGTGGTGGAAGCTCTGAGTGTGCTGAAGTGGGGCTTTTTGGGGAAAAAGCTCTTTCTAAGCAGTGCAATTGAGTTGGCAAGTTGCTTTGTTTTCCTTTGGCTGTTGTATTGGATGTTTGTGGTTGGATAAGAGCTTGGCCTTGCCTTCTGCTGCATCTCCCAGTGAAGTTGGAGCCCTGTGTTTAACATCACAGACTCTTGCCACAGGGAAAATTACTTACAGGGAGAAATCTCTTATCTGAAGTCGCATCTTTGTTAGTCATCAGCTTTTTCATGCTGCCTTTGATAGTCTAGTGAGAAAGAAACAGTTTCTGTGTAAACGATAGGCTCTGTGGCTTTTCCAGACATGAAAGACACTCTGGAAAATGACTGTCTTCCAGTAAATACTGTCGATGAATAAAAAAAGAACAAATTCATTGGCAGATTTCTGTAGATTTTCTTTTGTTTTCCATGTTGTTCTTCAAACTTTATGTTGTTTCCATTGGAAGCTCCGACTGGGGCCATGATATACAGTAATTTACAAGTGCTGGCTGCAGCAGGAATCAACATCTTTTGGATTTCGCTTTTTAACCAGAAAAGAAAGAGAGCAGCTGCTCTCAGTGATTTCTTGTTCTCTGTCTCTGGGTTTGCCCTGCTTCACGCTGCTGCATGTACCAGGCAGGGAGAGCTCCTGTGTGGGTACTGAGGATGCCACTTCCTCACCCTCCCAGCTCCTTGGTAACTGCTTCCAATGTAAACATTATAGAGATATTGCTCAGCACTGCTAATTTATCACTTCTACCAGATGGGTAGTAAGTAGCCTATTAACATTCACAAAGTGAGGGTCCAATTCCTTCACATTTCTAAGCACATCACCCTGGGATTCCTAAGATTTATGACATGGAGTTTTCCCATGTTCCAAGCCCTTTGTGGGGCCTTTAGGCTCTCGGAGGTGCACAGTGCCCAACATGCAGGGATTGTAGATGGTCAGCAGAGAACACCCTGCTCAGAGGGGTTTGGGGAAAGGAGCACAGATTGCAGGGATGGCAATCTGAGTGAGTTGGAACTCACGTGTTTCATTTATTTTGATCCTGTCTGCAAAATCCAAATGATTTTGAGATGCCCAAATATTCCAATTATGGTGCAGAGCCATTGTGGCTGAAGTGAGGGTAAGGTCATATGTGCAAGTCTGTGGTGCAGAAATGAGGAGGTTCATGCACTGTATTGCTTGTAGGTCTGGTAGAAGATAAGCAGGTTTTTGAGCCTAGTTCTCTACCTTCAATATTGCCGTTTTCCCAATAACACCTCTCTCTCCAGCTCAGTTCTTTTCTCCCCCTCCCCCAAATCCAACCCCCTTTGTCTGCCCCACAGAACAACTTCTCTGTCTTTATGGGATAATTAGTGTGGACAATTGCTGCTTTTCCCATTGGGTTTGAGGTGCAGTGAGCCATGAAGGAATCTGTAATGACATGAAAAGTCACTGGAGGCGCGGATGGTGGCTGAATAGCAACAGTTACCTCTCTGAATAGATTAAATTAAAAAAATAAAGCTTTGTGTTCAGCTGGGGGAAGGGAGGATTCACTAATCTTTTTGTCCATGACAATGTGGTTTTGTATCTCGGCAGCTCAAGGAAGAAATCAGGCGGGGCTTTGCCGGACTGGAGGACCCCTTGGCAGGACTCCTGGCCATGCTGGAGAGCAGCAGTGATTGGAAGGGGAAAGGGCATTCCCTGGGGTATTACATCACCACGGAGCTGCAGCTTTGGATAAAAGAGAATCCTGCTGTTCCACAGGTTAGAAGAGAGTCGGGAGAGAGGAGAGAGCAGTTGTTTTAATGTGCCTCCAGTATCTCCAATTTCACTTTATTCCATAGTCCAGCATCTTCTCTGTAGCATTATACACAATGTGACAGGGTGTGAAACCCAGCTGAGATGTTGTTATCTGTGGCTTGCTGGCCTGAAAATGAAATCCTATTGAAAACTATGATGCCAGGCTGTTTCCCTTCCCCAGTTGGGATTTCCACCCCTCCAGATCAAACCACTTTGATCGAGCTTTGGTCTTGCAGCCTTTCATTGGTCTTGGAGGAGGCTGGAGGCTCTCCCACTGGAACTCACATCCCTGCTGTCAGGATAAACCCAGTTGCAGTAATCTGCTCTGGGTGTTCTTCCAGCTCTGCAAATAGCAGCCAGTTACTGTAGGATTGCTTAACTCCTGCCATATGGTGGGAATGCAGAAAATGGGAACAGTCTGCCTTTTCAGCAGCTGAATGATTACTTCTGTAATGTTGGGTCATCAGATTATACTTCCTAATGTTTACCATTCCTTCTGCCTTCAGATATTCTGACCTACTGAGATTTTCTCTTTTCTGTAAGCTTCTGGCTCTGAACTGCAGGATACTTTTATATTTGTGTTGCTTCCTTTCCTGTTTTTCTGAATTGCTCTGGTCAGATGTTGAGCTCTGCCACTACAAGATCTGCAAAGTGCAGCAAAGGGCTGCTGGCACTGAAATTCCTGTGTCATGAGTGAATGATCATGTGGGAACATAAGGATTAATACCTTTTGATGGTGCTTTTGCTTTCCCTGCCCTTACTGCAACCAGGGGGAAGCCTGGGAATGAAATGGAATTCTTATGCCTGATAGGTGAGATCTCCCTTGAGGGGAGTCACCGGACTCAAAGTTTTTTTACTGGGAACTAGAGAGGGGAATTTCTGAAGAGCTGTGTTAGTTCAGAGGTCGTTTCTCCAGTTTCAGATTTTACTTGCCTTAAGTCCATATCCCTTCTCCAGAATTATCCCACAAACATCTCATGTTTTTTAATCGGATGCTGTGAAGGAACCGTCTGTCATATTATGCTGATTTCTGCCTGCAGAGCCCGTGGGGAAATGGGAGAGTCCCTTCCAAAGGAATGGGCTTGTTCTGATTAAACAAGTTGCATTTCCAACTGCTGTTGAATCACAGCCATCTTTACTAAACCTGTTTGATTTCTGTTTTGGTTCTGCAGTCTGGCACCCAGCTGAAGGAGCTGCAGCGCCGTGTGCTCGGGATCCTCTGCCAGTGCCCAGCTAATCTGCTTGACCCCCTGCTCAGCATTTACCAGCTCCACACAGCAGACCGGAACTATTTGCTTGAACATGTCAGTCATCTTTATCTCCAGGGCAATTACAAAGAGGTGGGTCATGTCTTTCAAATAAATTTACCTTCCCAGCTCTCTGTGAATGTCTGTGTCCTTTTTTTTGGATGCATTTCAATGTGAACTCTGTTTCATCCCAGCAGCTGCACACTGTGAATGCTGCAGCTTAGCAGGCTCTTCCCATGTAGGGAGCTGTGTTGAGCCTCAGCTTTTCTGCTGGCTGAGTGCAGAATGCCAGGGAATCCTCCCTCCACTCCTTTTCTGACCTTTCAAAGTGATAGGTTAATAGGGTTTAATTTGGAGAATGTAAGGGGATGGTTGTGTTCGGTTTTGTTTTCCTTGTCCTTAGCAAGAAAAGAAGTGATTTTAGTAGCTGGTCATAGATAGACCTGTGCTATCTCCAGCCTGTCTGCAGCCAGAGGGCTTGAAAACTCACTGTTCCCATGTGATTGCCCCAACCTCAGTTCTCAGCTGGAGGAGTTTTGAAGCCTCTTTACCACTGAAGCTCATATTCAAACTGTGTAACTCCTCCTGTGGTTGGGTCTGGGTGGCTGACACAGGCAGGAGTTCCCCACACCCGGTGGTTCCAGCACTGCAGCATCTCTGGCAGCACAGAGATACCTTGGTGGCCTTGTGAATTCTCATCAGCAAACTACAATAGTGCCAGTGCTTTAGATGAGATCTTAGGGAGGAATCCTTCCCTGTGAGGGTGGGCAGGCCCTGGCACAGGTTGCCCAGAGAAGCTGTGGCTGCCCCGTCCCTGAAGGTGTCCAAGGCCAGGTTGGACATGATCCAGTGGAAGGTGTCCCTGCCCATGGCACGGGGTGGGCCTGGGTGGTCTTGAAGGACCCTCACAACCATTCTATGATCTTTCTGTTTTAAAGACAAAAATTTCAGGTTTGTTTTTCTCCCAGGAAGATGGTTCACTTGGATAGTGTAGAACAACTTGATCTTGGAAAATTTCAAATAGCATTATTTAAAATCCTGTTCTTCAGTAAAGCTAAATTCCCAAGTGAGATCCTGGAATTCCATTTTTGTTCATTTCTTTGAATACTGAAACAAACATATTTTGGTTTTGGTTCAAAATTCCCAGGTAGCTGCTGGAAACTTACTCTTTTGTTCAAAAAGTGTTTGAATGTCAATGTTTGACAATTGTAACAGAAGTGTCCTATTTGACTACATTCAAGTGAGATTTTCAAGTTCATGGCTCCAAAGATATTTGTTATTTTCATTAGAAACACAATTCTTTCTAGATCTGGTTTTGGAAAGCTCTAAATTGGTTTTTGTGGAATTGTTTTTCTATTCTTTCTTCCACAGCAAAGCTCATTTACTGCTCATTCCCAGTGTGAAGAACAGGAAACCTCAACAGCTTCTCACTCTCGGCCATTACTTTCTTCTAGTTTTGTTTTGTTACTAGAAGGATGAATAAAATTATCTTCAAAAATAACAGGAAATCTTTTACTGCCCTTGGGGACTGAACATACCTGTGTCACAGCAGTTAACCCCAAACAGCCTGGAGCTCTGAGTACTGCTGTGGGCTGTGCCTGTCTGTCCATCCTGCTCTTTCCTGTGTGGAGCAGATGCACATGCAGGATTTTTGGCTCTTCAGTCTCTCACTTGAAAGGACAGAAACTCATGGAAATCTTGGCTGTCACTATTTTCTTGCTGTATTTGCAATGAGACACTGAGCATTTGATAGTTCAGTTCAGGGGTTTATAAAAAAGAGAGTGACTTTTACTTGGGCAGAGAGTGACAGGACAAGAGGGAATGGCTTGAAATTAAAATAAGAGAAATTTGGATTAGATGTTAAGAGGAAATGCTTCCCTGTGAGGGTGGGCAGGCCCTGGCACAGGTTGCCCAGAGAGGCTGTGGCTGCCCCATCCCTGGGAGTGCCCAAGGCCAGGTTGGATGGGGCTTGGAGCAACCTGGTCTCATGGAAGACATCCCTGCCCGTGGTCGGGGGCTAAACAAGATGATCTTTAAAGTCCATTCCAACCCAAACCAGTCTATGATTCCAGGATTTTTTTGTAGAGCAGATTATTCCCTTTGCCTGTGGTGTGCAAACCATTGATTTCCACACTTCTGCCCTGAGGGTTAAGGCTCCTTTCCCTCATGGAGGTTTTGGAGAAAGTTCCCTTTGGAACAGAAGATCCCAGAGCTCCCTGGGGATGGCCATGGCAGTAATTTGTTTCTGAAGTGCCTCCAGCCCTCTCTTGTGCCTGGTTTTGGTGGAGCCTGCCAGAGGCTGGGTGGGTTCAGGGTGCTGTGGGAGGGCATTGGTGGCACAGGGCACAGGACAGTCCCCAGCAGGTGGAGGTGACACGGTTCTGACCCAGCAGCACAGGCTGGGCTGAGGAGGCACCTTTGGGGAGCACTGCCAGAGGATGGCACTAGTGCTCCCGGGATGCAGGAAAGCCAGTGGGTACTGGGGAAAAGCAGGGCCATGGGAGTGGGGTTTTGAGGTGTCTGAGCTGTTTGGGGTTTTACCTGTCCCTTTGTGAACAGAGTGTGCAGCTGCTGGAGGAGCACTGGGCACTGGGACACGTGGGCTCCCAGCTCTGCTCAGCGTGGGGAGACCACAGGGTTTGGCTTTCCCACCCAGGGAGTCTCAGCAGCTTTGTGCCCTTCCCAGAATCCCTCCAAAGCCAGCCATGCCTCCAGGTGCCCTCCAGCTGGGCTGTGCCAGTGGTGCCTGAGCCCAGCCATGCTGCCGGGGGCACGTGGTGTGGGAAGGGTGCTGGGATGTGTGGGAAGGGCTCAGGGTTCTGGGATGTGGTGTGGGAAGGGTGCTGGGATGTGGTGGGAAGGCTCAGGGTGCTGGGATGTGGTGGGAAGGCTCAGGGTTCTGGGATGTGGTGTGGGAAGGGTGCTGGGATGTGGTGGGAAGGCTCAGGGTGCTGGCATGTGGTGGGAAGGCTCAGGGTGCTGGCATGTGGTGGGAAGGCTCAGGGTTCTGGGGTGTGGTGTGGGAAGGGTGCTGGGATGTGGTGGGAAGGCTCAGGGTGCTGGGATGTAGTGGGAAGGGTGCTGGGATGTGGTGGGAAGGCTCAGGGTGCTGGCATGTGGTGGGAAGGCTCAGGGTGCTGGGATGTGGTGGGAAGGCTCAGGGTGCTGGGATGTAGTGGGAAGGGTGCTGGGATGTGGTGGGAAGGCTCAGGGTGCTGGGATGTAGTGGGAAGGGTGCTGGGATGTGGTGGGAAGGCTCAGGGTGCTGGGATGTAGTGGGAAGGGTGCTGGGATGTGGTGGGAAGGCTCAGGGTGCTGGGATGTAGTGGGAAGGGTGCTGGGATGTGGTGGGAAGGCTCAGGGTGCTGGGATGTAGTGGGAAGGGTGCTGGGATGTGGTGGGAAGGCTCAGGGTGCTGGGATGTGGTGGGAAGGCTCAGGGTGCTGGGATGTAGTGGGAAGGGTGCTGGGATGTGGTGGGAAGGCTCAGGGTGCTGGGATGTAGTGGGAAGGGTGCTGGGATGTGGTGGGAAGGCTCAGGGCGCGGGGCCGGGACAATGCCGGGATTCAGCAGACCGCGGGTAATGCAGCGCGAGTGGGGCTGGAGGGGCCCTGAATAGCCCAGGCTGTGCTGGAGAAGAATGAGGGGTAGGCAGAAGGCAAGCTAGTGTTTCATGGTCATCTTATGTTACACTTCAGCCTTTCAAAGAGTGTCTGGGGCTGGTTGAATGAACCTCTCTTGCACTGCGAATGCAGGAGCCCCGAGACAAAGGGGACTCTTGTCACTCGCAGGCCCCTTTGGGGAATAAAAGCCATTGTCACATGAACAGGGGCAGTCTGGCAGGCTGTGCATGCTTCAGTGCCCCATGATATCGCTAAGTCTCAGCAGAAATCACATTCAGGGCCCTGTCAGCTTTGATTAGCGGGGTCTCATGACTTAATGTGCTGCGATATTTCATGTCTAAGGGTGGCGGCTGTCTTTCTGGGGGATGAATGCCCTCTATTGTCCACTGAGTTATTTTATTTACATTTTTTAAACAGCTTATAAAGGTAAAAAGATAGCTGTGCTTAAAGAAAAAATGAAATTCCTTTGCTTCTGGCTCAGCAGTGAGTGCTGCTCGGGTCAGATACAGTGAAACTTGTTTTCACAATCAGCATCAAAGTTCTCGTCTTGTTTAACAGCTTTATAGTAAATTCTGAACAGGTGGCAGTGGAGCTGGGTTTAGGAAGGAAACAATAAATAATCTTTTTAGCCTCTGACAACCAGAAATATTCTTGGGCCTGAGAGACCTCCCACTCCAGCCTCTGTGTCAGTGACTCACAGCGTTTCTCTCCCCTTCATCACTTTGGTTCTTAAACAAGGACACTGGACGAAGCCAGTAGCATTGTATTTTTAACAGTCTTTTTGGTTGCTGTCCACTCAGATTTCTCTGTTTTCAAAAGCAGAGTATATTTTCTCACTCATGTTTCATCCATCAATTTCTACAAATAATGAAGGTTCATTGCAATTGTTAAATTCATGTAATGTTTGCTCTTTGAATTAAGATAATGTGGGCTATCTATAGGAGTTCAGTTGTTAGAATTTGCCATAAAATACGTTGGGAGTACCCAGAGTAAAAGCTGTTTAGTCACTCCATACATGGTGCTGGAGTACACACGGTATATCTTTGCAGATCTGTCAGTAGAGATCAGTGTTAGCATTGATTGAGCATTTTGGATTTCTTCACTCTGATTTTTTGAGCTGTTCTCAGGCCAGGGAAAATGTCTCTGACACTGCTCCTTCCCTCCATTCACCACCTTAATTATACAAGGGCTTGTTCCACTTTTCCTGTTTTAAAGCATTTGAGTTTCCTTGCTTTTAAATGAAGAATCATAATGGATAGGAAAACCAAGAAAAATGTTACAGCAGTTGTTTCTCACATAAAGATGATGGTGTTAATCTCAACCCTGTTTTCCTATTAAGTTGCTCTGCTGCTAAAGGACAGCTTTAATGGGACATTTCCTGAGAGATGATGCCCCTCCAGAGCAGAGGGAGCCAAACCCACCGGCCACGGGCCACTGCCACCTGCTCCTGACCTCGTGGCTTCTGGAGTGGCTCTGCTGTTGGCCTGGGGGACACTGGGGAAGGAGCTTGGGCAGTGCTGGGAAATCAGGAATGGGATGGTAGTGCTGTGCTCCTCCTGCCAGCGTTTCTGGGCTCTGGGAGAAGCCATGGGGATGAGCATCAGATCCAGCAGTGAAGGGAGGGGCCTGAGCACACAGAGCCTTGGGCAGTGCTCCAAAGGAGCACTTGAAGAGGCAGTGACCAGTTAAACCCTGTTTGAAACTGATGAGTTACCTGAGGAAGACAAATCAGAAAAGTGCTGGTCTCACTTCCCTCTTCCCCCTCACCTGTGCATAGACATATACTAACCTTGACTAACCTTCTCTGCCTCAAATTCTTTAGCTAGGAGTAACCTGCCACTGCTTCATATTGATGGTCTCACTCCTTCATGGTCTCTTGAGCGTGGGCCTGAGAAATCTCCTGTTTTCCTCGTTTCTGCAAACCTGCCCTCAGCCAGCTGTGTGTGCTGAGTGCCCTTTGGGCAGGAAGTAATCAACCATTGAACCTGATGTCATACACTGTGCAGGGATGCACTCAGAACTCCAGCAAAGCTGATTAGCCACAAGTTTGAAATGAGTGATTCCAAAACAAAAAACAGATGTGCCCAATGATTAATACCTGATGGGCCTTTTACTCAGTTATTTCTGCCATTATCCAGGCTTTGATCATTGTGATCTTCTTGGAGGTGACGTTGGATCCTCCTTTGCAGTCTGGTTCTGTTCTTTGGTTTGTTCTATGGGTTTTCAGAAATTCCTTTGCTGTTGGTTCAGAAATAGTGCACTAAGTCAGGCACAGACATATTTACCCTTGTGCTGTCCCAGCTTGCAACAGAGCAAGACTCATGAGAAGCCAGTGGTGTCTGTCGTGCATCATCACTCCAAGCAGCTCTACTGAAGAGGTTATTCCTCCTATGTGAACCCCACTGTGGGAAAACTGCCTAAATTGTCAGTGTAGACACCACCCAAGTGCACATGCCCTTGCAGATAAGATCTCATGTGGCTTCCTGCACCTCATGCTGTCTGTGGAAAGAATAGTCATTTTTAGATGAGACAGAGGCAATTGCATTCAGCACAGGGCAAGAGGATCAGGTGTTGGTGCAGGGTGCTCCGGGCTGTGTGTTCATTCTGAAACACTCCCTGCTTTCCCATGCTCCTGGTGTTGCAATCACGTGACGAGAGGAGTGTCTGGTGCTCCTGGCTGGGCCTTAACATGTCACGTTTGGGAAACTTTCTTCCCCCATCCTTTGGTCAATGCACCTACACCCCATTTAAGTAGAATTCAGTGTAGCTTTGAGTTCTTCCCCAGCTTCAGGCAGACCTCTGCTGTATTGGAGGTGTTTGTCCTTGGGAGACGGAACTATTGCAAAATGTCCAAGACAGGGTTTTTGCTTTTACCATCATTAAGTCAAAGAAAGACCCAAAGCTCCCTGAGGATGAGAAGACTCAGGAGCTTTGGCATGATTTGGATCAGGCAATGGGCCATCAGGTTTTCTTCTGTGGCTTCATCATGTACCTCTCCCATGTACACCTGGGGGTTCAGGGCAAGAGAGGGACCAGCCTTCCCCATGGCTGTTGTCACCTCGGGGTTTCACACTGAGCATTGTTCCGTGTTACAGTAATGCTGATTGTTGCTGTTATTAGACAACATGCTAGAAACTCTCTGTGTGTGAAATGTAGTTTTGTGGAAAGGTTTCTTGTACCACCAGCCATGACAGTAACCTGTTCTCTTTGGAGTTTGAGGGCATGAGTAGACCCTGATAAAATGCCAGTGTCTCAGCATTCCCAGAGCTTCCCCACATTCCTACATCCTTACTCGCTTTTTTGCTCTTAATGATCAGCTGGTGAACTCGGGGGGTACCTGCTGCTCGGTATTTGTGTTGCCCTGCTGATCCAGCCTGAGGATCTACACTTGGATGAAGGGTCCTTCCAGCCCCCCTGGCTCACCTTCCAGCTCCCTGACTCACCTCCCAGCCCCCCTGGCTCACCTTCCAGCTCCCTGACTCACCTTCCACCCCCCTGACTCACCTCCCAGCCCCCCTGGCTCACCTTCCAGCTCCCTGACTCACCTTCCAGCCCCCCTGGCTCACCTTCCAGCTCCCTGACTCACCTCCCAGCCCCCCTGACTCACCTTCCAGCCCCCCTGGCTCACCTTCCAGCCCCCCTGGCTCACCTTCCAGCTCCCTGACTCACCTCCCAGCCCCCCTGGCTCACCTTCCAGCTCCCTAACTCACCTTCCAGCCCCCCTGGCTCACCTTCCAGCTCCCTGACTCACCTCCCAGCCCCCCTGACTCACCTTCCAGCCCCCCTGGCTCACCTTCCAGCCCCCCTGGCTCACCTTCCAGCTCCCTGACTCACCTTCCAGCCCCCCTGGCTCACCTTCCAGCTCCCTGACTCACCTTCCAGCTCCCTGACTCACCTTCCAGCCCCCCTGGCTCACCTTCCAGCTCCCTGACTCACCTCCCAGCCCCCCTGGTTCACCTCCCAGCCCAGCCTGGGGTGCAGCAGCGCAGGTGGGAGCGCTGCTTCTGGGTGGGGAAGGGGATTCTCACCCCCTCAGTTACAGCCTCATTGAAGTGTTTGTTTTCGAACTACAAAATGAGGCTGCGAATGAGGTGTTGCTTTGCTGGAGATCTTATCATCTGTAAACAGACTGTTAAAAATAGGGTCGTTTTACAGAAAACTTGTTTGTGGAGTGAAACAATTCAAAACACGATAATAACAAAACAAAATCTTAAAATAGCTCCAAGTTGAGACCACAGACACAGCTGCCAAGCACTTTCATCTTTATTACAGTTACTCATATCTCTTCTCTTACTATTCCCATTGTAAACATGCTGATATTATCTCTCCTCCGCCGCCAACCCTGGAACTGCGTGCTGGATCCAGCCTGGTGCTTGTTCAGGGACCCAGGTTGTGCTTCTCATTCCACGTTTGGGTCCAGCGCGGGCAAGGCTTCTGGCGTTCCCTGCTGATGGAAGGTTCTGCCAGCAGCACAGCTGCTGTGGCTGCTCCATCACCTCCTGGGCTGGAGGAGGTTAAATTCCTGTTAAAAAACAGGGTGTGTAAAACTTTGGCACAGACTGCCCAGGGCAGTGGTGGAGTCGCTGTCCCTGGAAATGTTCAAAAAACATGTGATGTGGCACCTGGGAATATGGTTTAGTGGTGAACATGGTGATAGTGCTGGGCTGATGGTTGGACTTGGTAAAATTAAAAGGTCTTCTCCAACCTTAAGGATTCCGTGAATCTCTGTGTGATTTGCTGTAATTTCCTCTGTGGACTGAGGTCTGCTCCTGGGGTGGGTCAGTGAGGTCTCTCCATGCTCTGGGCAAAGGACCATCCGTTGCTCTATACCCTTTGGTACAGGGTGGAACATCCATCAGGAAAAGAGGAAAACCCAACCTGACACCATGCACGTTCATCTGAGTGAGTCATCTGTGCAGTTAATAGAGCTGGAGATAAAGCTCTGCCATTTAGATAACAGTGCTGCAATTAGGTTAATCTGAAATTAAAAATCCATTACGGATCCGCTGGACGTCGCACATTAAAACTAACAGTACAGTAAAGGTTCTAATGAGATCAAATGGTGAAACAAGATTTGGAGAGTTGCACATCTTTTTATTTTTTAATGATTTCTTTTAATTCAGCAAACTGAGGACCTGGGTGGAAAACAACACCAGTTGCCAAAGCTTTGGAGCCCCAAGCCCCTTGTCTAGGTCCAAACCAGAAGTAGCAACTTCAGTTTATCTACAAGTTGGGAATAATCACTCAAGTTGCACTTTGGGATGTTAAGCTGATAATTTGAGAGAAAAGGAACATGATGCTTTTGGAGCAGAGGAGCTATTGGTCTCTAACAGGTGGAACACATAAAGTCTGGAGTAAGATATTTGACTGAGGTTTAGTTGGGCTGAAAGATGCTCATGAACCTTTCTGTTCAGCACCTGTTTATAGCAGTCTCTGCATTAATGGTGGTTCTTCCTTTAGTCACTTAAAGCTTCTCTGTTGATTTCTCTTGTGGGGATGAAACCTGGAATTTCAGTGTTAACAAAAAACCATAACTCCCCTAAACCTCCCAAAATCAAACCCAAAACAAACAGAAAAAACTCATATTTTCCAGCTGCTAACTGAGGCAGAAGGATTTGACAGCTGAACTTCATGATGTGGGCTGGTTTTCTGCTTTTGCACACTCAGTGTGTGATGCAGTGGATGCAATACAGGCATGAATTCCCCAGAAAATAACATAATCCATGGCTTCTGCTGTGAGCAGGGCTCAGCTGAGCTGTGAGGTGTCAGTGTGCTTGGCTGGCCCTGCTGCCAGCCATGGGCTGAGCTCAGGTGTCACTCCAATGCTGGGAGGAATCACAGAAAATGAGTTTCAAGGTGTGTGCCTGCCCCCACTTGGGTTACTTTTCTGGTTAAATCTTTGTACAAAGGTTTCATGCACCTGATGTGTAATTGTGGGGGTTGTGTTTCCCTGGGGAAATGGGCATTTGTCACTGCACTGTGTTTGCTTACTTTCTGGGGGGCCTATGAGGAAGATGGGGACAAACAGTTTAGCAGGGCCTGTAGCAGTAGGACAAGGGGGTGATGGTTTTAAAATAGTAGAGGGGAGATTTAGATGAGATTTAAGGGATTCTTTACAGCAAGGGTGAGCTTACCCAGAGAAACTGGATGCCCCATTCCTGGAAATATTCCAGGCCAGGCTGGACAGAGGCTCTGAGCACCCTGACCCAGATGAGCATGTCCCTGCTCACTGCCGGGGGGGTGGGAATTAAATGGGCTTGGAAGGTCCCTTCCAACCTGAACCATTCTGTGATTCTATATTCTGACAAATAGTACAGATCAAAAGTGCAACTATTTTGACAAATGCATCATTTTCCTAATCTTTCCCTCAAAACAAAGTCAATCCCAGAGAGCAGAGAAACCTGTGGAAGAGAAGAGCTTTTCCTCCAAGCACTACCACACTGGTTTTATCCTCCTCTGAATAAACAGGCACTTGTGAACTCAGTGGGTTCCATGCAATGCTCAGCATTACACACATTCCATGGCAGGGTCAGAGATGTGTTTGGAAAATACAGCCTAACTTTGCATAGAATTAGAGGGACACTTCCTTAAAACCTCCTCATTCCCCAGTCCCAGTTCAGCACTGACACACAAAGGTGCTTGAAGGCTCCTTGCCCTTATTCCTCCAGTTACTTGCACAATACCCCATATTAAAGCAGCCCAGTAAGTGTTTATTTTGTATTGGAGATCCAAGTTTTCTCACATGCTTCATAAATTAGACACTGTTAACTGCTGTAAATCCTAATTGGTGTCTGTGCCTTCCAAGCAATGCACAGCTAGAGCTTCATCCATTCCTGTAATCCCCAGCTGGGATGGGACAGGCAGTGGCTGAACCAGTTCTGAGCCTGAGTTCCTGCAGTTCCCCCCAGCAGGTTCCTCACTGCCAAAGATCCTGATTTGGAGGCACTTTGTGGACATGGTAGGTCTTGGCTTATCAAAGATTTGGAGACCTCACAAAAGGCAGAAATACAGTTATTCTCATCTTGCTGCCTGTGGTGAACCTTGGCACATCCAGGAGTGTGGAGTGACACAGGAATTAGGAAAACTGAAACCTCTTGATTTCAGGGTGTTTGAAGTCTTGAGTTGCTGTCACAAAATGCAGCTATTTTACCAAACTTCAAAGGCACAGTGAGATGGTTAAATTTGCTGAGAAAGGTGTGCTGGGTCAGGTGTTTTTTACCATGGCATCTCAGCTGGTTTTGTTCAAGTGCTTCACTTTCTCTTTCTGCCTGACAATGTGGTGTTTAATTTTTGCTCCAGGGAATGGATATGCAGCTCTGCCAGGAGTGTTCTTGTACACTCTGAAGTGGAATGTCTGTGGCCAAATGTTTGCAGGATTTGTGCTTGACAATGTAACAGAAATAATTAACACAATAAAAATGTGTATAGTAGCATTTATACTTCACTTTGGAATAATGCCCATTTATCCACTGTGAGGTTCTTCTAAATACACAACTTTTTGTATTTATATTTTCTAGGCAGCCACACTGAGTATGAAGCTGAAATTACAGCCAGATCAAGATGTGGAGAAGGTGAGTCATTTCCTCTGCAGGCTCCTCTGTCATCAGATCCACCTTTTGTTCAGCAGGACATCCATCAGGGCTCTCCAAGTCATGCTGCCTTTCCCCTGAGGCTTTACTTCGTTCCCAAGGAGTACATGTTGCATTGCTGATGTACCTTTACATCCAGGTTAGGCACAGAGCATGTCTTGTTACCCCATCACAGCCTCCTGCCTTGTTTTTCTGGCTGCAGCCACTGTTACAACAAACCCTTGCTGTGTTCAGCACCAGGATGGAGGTCAATGCTTCTGCTGCTTTGAAGCTGTGCTAAAATTTGCATTTAAAATGTCCCAGTACTCTTGTAGGCAGCACTGGTGGGCTAAGCAGAGGGTTGGGGTTGCTCACCATGTCTGGGATGCATGGAATTGGGCAGCCCTGTTCTGGGATTTACTTGTGGACCCCTCTGTGCCCTCTGTGTGCTCCATGGGCATCAAAGGTCATTTCTTCTCCTAGATGTGCACCCCACTGCTGCTCCAGGATAAAGTTAACGTGGTGGAAGATTATGTGGGAGACTATCCTGAGCTCCAGAGCAAGCTCTTGCAGATCCTGGACACGTGGTGTGACCCCAGTTTCAA
This sequence comes from Pithys albifrons albifrons, assembly GCF_047495875.1. Taxonomy (NCBI): domain Eukaryota; kingdom Metazoa; phylum Chordata; class Aves; order Passeriformes; family Thamnophilidae; genus Pithys; species Pithys albifrons. The sequence continues at coordinate 2,299,955 of NC_092477.1, read as the reverse complement.
TATCAGAGATGTCACAAGGTAGAATCCTTTGTCCCTCAGAGCAGCCAGGGCTCGGCATGTTCCTGTTGTCTGTCTGCAGTTGTGTCTCAGCGTAAGGCAGTGCAATATATTGACTTTCAGCTGAGAAAGGGGCAATTCTGGTGGCTGTCCCAGAGCCTTCTCCAGCACCCTGGCCTGCAGGACGGAGAAATGGTTGCTATTGACTCGTGCTGTGTTCCTGCCAGGAGCAGGAGTGCAAATGAAACCTGTGCAGCACATCACAGGCACAGAATGGTACCAAAGGGAGGTGGGAGCAGTCGGCCTCTGTGCTCTGCTGCTGACAAGGGTGAGTTCCAGTATCGGTTGTACAGGTTTGGCAGGAAGATAATACTATGATGAAGTGGCAGAAAAACAAGAGATGCAAGTGGTTAACCTTCATGTGCTCATCAAATCGTGGTGTGTATTTTAATTTCTGACTTGCCTCTCACTAGAATAACTCCTGTCAGTCACAGAGCCAGCAGCACAGTCAGTGTCACAGTGGAGCTGCAATAGTTCCAGTCTTAGCTCTGAAAAAGAGATGAGAAAGAATTGCTCACTTTCAAATGAGCCTCTGGACTTTCTTCAGTTATTGACTGAAATTTGTGTTGGCTTTTTGCTATACCTTGTCCTTACCAACACCCAGCAAACCCCAGTCCCTGTGTTGTTAAATATCTGATCTTTGGGAAACACCCTTTGGGTGATGCCACAGGTACTTCTTTCTGATGTTTTTACAGACCATATCATGGCCTGTCCAGGTACAAACCAGAGAAGTTTAACCGCAGAACACTCAGCAAACTGGTCTTCAGGCTCCTGGACCGGTTCAACGTGGATCCAGGTATGGGACATTGCAACAGACTGTGGGGTTGTCACAGCAATGAGGAACACACAAAGCCAATTTGTCTTCCATGTTCATCAAGGAATTTCTGCTGTCATTTATCTTGGGGAGTTTCAGGGTTTAATTGATGATGCTGAAAAACAAAGCTGGTAAATTATGGGAATTATCACTTTGTGCTGTTGAAGAATGAAGTGCTGGTGACTAATAAACTGTTTCTGCCATGATATGAAATAAATCCTGACCTCAGCATGGCTCTGCATAAACACACCATGGTCAGCTCTGAGTTATGACTCCATTCCTCTCACATAAGAGGCAAGTCATTATTCACTGGGGATCTGTTTTCCTGAGCGATGGGCCCATCAGCTGGGAGGAGATAACCCTTGGGAAGCAGGAGCCTCACAGCCCTTTGTATTCTTTGTATAAACCAGTGTTGGTGGTAGGGAATTTCAAGGTTCCTGCAGCCTTAAAGTGTCACGTTTTCTGTCACTGAACAGATCTACTTCACCTGCAGTTATCAGTTACTCAACAAAATCTGCTTTGCTTTGGCTGATAGTGAGGACTGTTGATTTTTGCTTCTCTTTGGGACCTTGCACCAGACCCCTTTACCCTGCAGAGCTTTCCATTGACCCAAGATAATGCAGTTCTCATTTCTTGGACTGAAAGTGTTTTCTAACCACAAATTGTGGGCTTATTACACTTGACAGCAAGACTGTTGTACAATAATCTTCCCATCTTCAGACTGATGTTCAAAAGTTAACAACATAAACCTTGCAAACCCTCATTGGAGGAGAAATGCATATAATTAAACATAGCATGTCGGTGTGAAAGCTGAGACCTACAGGGGTGATTCATTTAGAAATTAAAACCTTCACAGGAGTTCACTGGTCTTCAGTAATTTTCCCTCCTTGACAAGATTGGATGTTCAGTCAGCTGTGTTACCTTTGCTGATCTGTAAATGGAATTGAGTTGTTCCCCTTTCCATAGGAAAAATCTACCAAGAGTGCAATGTAATCTTAGAGATTAAATTATGTAACTGTTCACATGCAAAATCCTGAGGAATAATAATTGCAGAAAATAAAAATCAGGGGAGGAGCATGTAGGTGTTGGTCTCAGGTGCAGTCTGTGGGATACAGTGTGCTGTGCTTCAGCCTGGGAATGGCTTCCAGATGTTGTAGCTGCTGATAATAATGGCCAATCTTGCTGGTTCTCCACAACCATTCACTGCTGAGGACGTTCCTTGGTGTAGATACAGGTCCCATTCCTGCCTACACTTCCAGACGTTTATCCCATGCAAACTGTGGTGTCTGCAGTACAGGGCAAGTCCTTGCTTGGGAGTGCTGCCCACTTCTAATGTGAGAGGGGATGTGGGTGACCAGTTTAGACTTGGGGCACATAAAACCAGTGCTGGATGACTGTCATAGTCCCATATGGGAAAGTTGGTGTTCATTTTTTACATAGTATCATGTGCAATTATGAGCAGGAATTCACACTTTGCTAGACTGTGGCGATCAGTCTCCTTCAAGCGCTTTGAAAAGGGATGAGTGCCCTGCAGAGGAATTGCTGCCTTAGTGCTGGTCATGCTGGAACTGAATTGGGAAATGCTGGCTGCTGGAATAACGTGCTTTTCCTTGCCTTCCCACCTCTCCCTTCCCTTTTGCTGAATTTCTGGGTGTTTTTTCTCCATTCTGTAGTGGAAGCGAGTCTGACTGTGGTGAAATGATGTGCAAGAAGGCAACAGGCTGGGCAACATGTACAGATGAAAGAACCCCTCATGTCTCTTGTTCTGAGCAGCTCCCCCAAAAGCTGGCGGTGAGGTAGAGCTCACACTTATTGTCACCTCTTGTCCCCTCCCCTGGCTGGGGGCTCCTCCAGCTGCTGCTGCTTTCGGTCTCCTCCTCACTGTGAGAGCCTGAGAACAGCAGCACAGGGGGAAGTGGCTTTGGTGAGAAGGGCTGGAGGAGGAGGAGGAGGATGGGGTTTCTGGGTATGAGGACACAAACTTGTGTGTGACTCAGTTCTTGCAGTTCAAAATCAACTTTCAGATTTCACTACCCAAGCTCACTCTTGCTCAGTCCCAGTAAATCCCACTGACTGCCAAGCTGAGGTGTCTGTGAGGATCTGAAACGCTCCTGGGAATTACAAGCCTTAAATTCCAGAGCCAGACCAGAGGTGGCTCAATATAAAAGATCTGGAATTCCAGGGAAAAAACCCCATCATCTTTGATTAGTCCTCCTCTTCTTTTTTCCTGTTAACTTACAAACAGGGTGTGGGTAAGTGGGAGATTTTCTGTTGAGTCCCGAAGGTGTCCCAATAAAGTGTACGTGGATTCCGTTTAATTACCCTTGTTGGGGAAGGAAGGAGTTGGGCAGAAGTGGTGTGTGATTGAGGAAATTGAGGTTTATAGTCTTTCCTCACACCTGGGTCGGTATGCCCTGATTTAACGAGCCTGTAGCTTTTTCCAGCTAATTACTTAGTAGTCTTTGGAGACCCTGTGAGATTGACTTCACAGACACAAGTTTCAGTCAAAACAGATCTCAGAGGTGAAGGAACAGCCCCTTCCAGGGCTGACATGGTGGAATCTGTTCCCTGCTGGGGTTGTGCACAGCCAGGACACACAGGGAGCTCAGAGATGTTTTTCCATGAAAATTCCTTGGGTTTGAAGGAGCAATGATCCCACTCTGATCAGGGTGAGAGCCTCAGACCTTGGGCTTGGTGCCTCTGTGCCAATGGAGCAAATAACAGTGGTGTGACAGAGGGAGACAGATGGGCACTGAGTGCCCAGTTAACAGTGGTGCTTGTGCTGTAGCAGTGTGGGAGGGACCTGAGTCTGGTTTTACCATAGTCTTTAAAAGGTTTTTTAGTATAAACCAAGAGAAATGTTTCTTTTGCTTGATCACCGGGTTGTGCATTCGGTTAAAGTGTAATTTCCGTCTGTGTGAGCCCCCCCCACCCATCCCGCACTTGTCGGGGCTGCTGCAAACCCGCGGGGCCAGGGCAGCAGAGGGCAGGAGAGGGCTGTGCAGAGCCCCACAGTGCCCAGGTGAGACACGGCTGGGGATGCAGAGCCGACAGTGCCCAGGTGAGACACAGCTGGGGGTGCAGAGCCCCACAGTGCCCAGGTGAGACACAGCTGGGAGTGCAGAGCCCCACAGTGCCCAGGTGAGACACAGCTGGGGATGCAGAGCCCCACAGTACCCAGGTGAGACACAGCTGGGGATGCAGAGCCCCACAGTGCCCAGGTGAGACACGGCTGGGGGTGCAGAGCCCCACAGTGCCCGGGTGAGACATGGCTGGGGATGCAGAGCCCCACAGTGCCCAGGTGAGACACGGCTGGCTGTGCAGAGCCCCACAGTGCCCAGGTGAGACACAGCTGGGGGTGCAGAGCCCCACAGTGCCCAGGTGAGACACAGCTGGGGATGCAGAGCCCCACAGTGCCCAGGTGAGACACAGCTGGCTGTGCAGAGCCCCACAGTGACCAGGTGAGACACTGTTGGGGGTGCAGAGCCTCATAGTGCCCAGGTGAGACACAGCTGGGGATGCAGAGCCCCACAGTACCCAGGTGAGACACAGCTGGGGATGCAGAGCCCCACAGTGCCCAGGTGAGACACAGCTGGCTGTGCAGAGCCCCACAGTGCCCAGGTGAGACACTGTTGGGGGTGCAGAGCCCCACAGTGCCCAGGTGAGACACAGCTGGGGATGCAGAGCCCCATAGTGCCCAGGTGAGACACAGCTGGGGATGCAGAGCCCCACAGTGCCCAGGTGAGACACAGCTGGCTGTGCAGAGCCCCACAGTGCCCAGGTGAGACACTGCTGGAGGTGCAGAGCCCCACAGTGCCCAGGTGAGACACTGCTGGGGGTGCAGAGCCCCACAGTGCCCAGGTGAGACACAGCTGGCTGTGCAGAGCCCCACAGTGCCCAGGTGAGACACGGCTGGGGGTGCAGAGCCCCACAGTGCCCAGGTGAGACACAGCTGGCTGTGCAGAGCCCCACAGTGCCCAGGTGAGACACAGCTGGGGGTGCAGAGCCCCACAGTGCCCAGGTGAGACACAGCTGGGGGTGCAGAGCCCCTCAGTGCTCAGGTGAGACACAGCTGGCCCACACCTGCTCAGGGCTCAGAGACCTGCAGGCACATGGGGGAGTTTCAGAAGATGCTCCATTAGAAAGGAGGGAATGACTTATATAACTAGACAGGAATGCCTTCGGAAGGAAGAGTTTTCAACTGGTTTTACCTTTCCCTTGTTAAAACAGAGCAGAATGTTATTCCCATCCCTCTCCTCCCCTCTCCTCCCCTGTGTTTTTTTTCCCTGAATTCCATGGTGATTTTCCTCCAGAGTGTTTTGTGTCAGGTGTTCAATACCAGCACAGCTCTGCATGCCCTTTGCCTGAGGAGAATCTCCAGGCTGGGGCCCTGGCAGGGAGGAGCCCCTTTCCCAAGGCTGCAGAGCCACGATGCTGAAGGAGGAGGGCATGGAATGTGCCCCAGTCCTTCCTGAGGCCCTCAGACTGTGGTTTTGCCTACTGAAGAACAATAATAGGATATGACCTGCTCTAGGCCATGACAGACTGGCCAGCAGTCTCCAAGCTTTTTTATGAAAAAGCTGACACTATCCTGTCAATTCTGACCATGAATTCTTCATATCCACATGGTGTCCAAAGGTAACCAGAGCATGTTTTCCTGTAGGTGTAGATCAAACCCTTGTGCTGTGCTCTGTTCTCGCTCCAGGAGACACAGCCAGCAGGGAGCTCAGGGAGCTGGGGGCACTGTGGGGCTTCTGCCATGTCACCCCCTTTCTGAGGGCCACAGGCCCCGAGCCTGTAGTGCCACAGAGCATTTCATGAGGCACTGATGCATCTTTGAGGCTACAACAGAGAGGTTGTCTGGACTGCAGCCCTGTCCTCCACAGATTCACACTTAGGGATTAATCTCATGATACAGCACGAGCCCAGTGCACAGGTTGCTGCTCCTCAGGTTCCCCAGCAATCCTCAGCAATCCAGGGAAAGCCTCTGGCGGGTCAGGTTTCTCGATTTTGTACAGAAAAGGCTCCTTTAGTTTGCTACCAGACAAAGTACACTGCTGTTCTGCCAGGACAGGGAGAATGAGTCTGGTTGTGAATGGAAGCTCTCTGGGCCATGGAAAGAGAAGATTGGGTCCACATCCCAGACCAGAAGGCATTGACATCTCCTGGGAGTGGTGGGTACTCACCACACCTAAAAATAGATTGCACTATGTCCCCAGTAGACACATCATACCCATCTTGCATGACTGAGGTCGGTGTGGATTTTGTGTTTCTTACCCCATGTGACAAACAGATTCCATTTTTACTCCTTCTGGGTTGCTCATGGCCATGAGCTGAGAGCAGACTGGGCTTTGGCCTCTGAGTCAGGCCCAGGTGTGAACTGTCACTCAGTTGAACATGGTGGTGGTGCAACTGCCAGGTTAAGGGTAACACATGTACAAAGAGCTGCTTTTATAGTATTAAACCATTTATATTCCACTAGTACTGAACAACCTGGTCGTGATCCCATTGGACAGACACTGACTAGGAGGATGGTCTGTGTTGTGGAAAGCTTAGGACAGGGTCTGTTGCTCTGACCAACAGGACACTGGTTTGGGTGCAGGAGCCCTGGGCTCAGACTCCTGTTCCCCAAGTTGGGTGTTTGACCTTGAGGAAGGTGCTCTGTCCTGAAGCACTTTGATTTCTGCCTGTACAAGGTGCAAATGGTCATGAAAGTGCAGGGAGAGGTCTGGCAAAGGCTTTGCTGTGCCACCTGTGCTACTTGTGCCTCTTGGCCAAAGGAGCTCCTGATAGTTCTGATCTGCTTTGGAATGTGGAACCTGTTTCAGACCTCCAAGGTGGGAGGTTTGGCATCGGTGGGAGGTTTGGCATCTGCTACACAGCCTGTGCCAGTTCTTCCCTTGCATTAGATGTTGCTAGGTTTTAGTTGCTTGTTTCTTCCAAAAGACTATATGGAATTTCTCTTTCCTTTATAGCTTTTGGTAGAAACGTGTGTTTTGGGCCTTGTGATTTTCTGTGTTTGTGCTGTTCACTTTTATGTGTCTGATCCATTTTTCGTGTTCTTTTAACCTCCTTCTTGTGAATGAGATCAGTTAAAGCTTCTGCTTTAGCAGTTAAGTTTCTTCACTTCCAATTTTTCCTTTTTAAGCTTTTCTTAACTCCTTTTTGTCTCATAAATGATTTCCATATGAAATCTTAACCTTCCAGTTTTCTGAGTTTATTACAATCCATTTTGGTTTTTTATTTTGTTATTCTTCATTTGCTTAAGAGCTTTGATCTCTCCATTTTTCCTTGTCTCTTTTACCAAGTTCACCCTCATATTTTCCATAGAACCTCACACTGGTTTGGGTTGGAAGGGACCTTAAGGATCATCCCATCCCACCCCCTGCCATGGGCAGAGACACCTCCCACCGGCCCAGGTTGCTCCAAGTCCCACCCAGCCTGGTCTTGGGCACTTCCAGGGATGGGGCAGCCACAGCTTCTCTGGGCAACCTGTGCCAGGGCCTGCCCACCCTCACAGGAAGGATTCCTTCCCAATATCCCATCTACCCCTGCCCTCTGGCAGTGGGAAGCCATTCCCTGTGTCCTGTCCCTCCATCCCTTGTCCCAGGTCCCTCTCCAGCTCTCTTGGAGCCCCTTTAAGTTCTGGAAGGGGCTCTGAGGTCTCCCTGGAGCCTTCTCTTCTCTGGACGAATCCCCCCCAGCTCTCCCAGCCTGGCTCCAGAGCAGAGGGGGCTCCAGCCCTTGGAGCATCTTTGTGGCCTCCTCTGGACTTGCTCCAGCAGCTTCACGTCCTTCATGTCCTGGGCCCCAGGACTGGAGGCAGCTCTGCAGAGGGGCAGAATCCCCCCCTCATCTGCTGCCCACACTGTGGGATCAGCCCAGGGCAGGGGGAGTTTCTGGGCTGCCAACACATGTGGCCAGGGCATGTGTTGAGCTTCTCGTCCACCCACACCCCCCAAATCCTTCTCCCCAGGGCTTTTCTTGATCCCTTCCCCATCTAGCCTGTGCTTGTGCTCTTGATTAGTCTTTCTCTTATTTTTTTCTAGTAAAGTATAGAAAATTAAATTCAAACTCAGTTCCTTGCTTCATCAGAATAAGTCACTTGTGCCTTCAGTTATGTTTCCAGTGCCTCTGTGCTCCTCTGTCCTTTCCACAGAGATAGGTGTGCACTCAAACCCCCCAGTTCTGCAGGGCCTCTGCTTTGGATATTTCCTGTGGAAGCTCAAAGGAAAAGGTGTTCAGTGGATCCTGTGGGTGGGCTGGAGCAGTCATGGTTCTTTCTGAAGTGCTTTGCAGTCTCACAGATAGGTAGTGATGTTACTAATTTTCGCCTTGATCTTCTGTTCTTCAGAGTGTTGCTTTCCATGAACTGATGATTTTTCCTCCAGATACTGGGATAATTTCCAGAGGAAAGATCACCATATTTACTGGGACAATATCCTGCGTTATAATTGCCATAATTTTCTCAGATCCTTGGAGGGCAAGGGTCTGTTGTCACACTGTGGAAGATTACCTTAAAAATAACAGCTTTACCCATTTCTGTTTGAGATAGAAACGTTCATGTTCTGAAGGGACACTTCAGGGGACTCTGAGAAGCTGCCATAACAAGTGGGACATCAATCCATTCCCCTCTGATCCAGGGTCTGGTGTCCAGAACTCTCTCTTTTTCCCTCAGTTTGTAATCCTTGGGTGTGCCCCGTGTGGGGCAGGGTAAGAAGGGATAAGGGATCGGTTTCTCCCTGTGGACGCTGACTGAAGGGAAGCTGCAGAGATGTTTCACTTCCCCGTTCTCTGTGAGCATTTCTGATTGCTGGTCCTGCTCCCTCTGACTCCCAGTGGGATGGGTTTAGCCCCTGAAGCCCCACGGAAGGCTTTGGTGAAGCCTTTCCCTGTTCCTGCATCCCAGCATCCAGCAGGAACTGACAGTTCATGTGTTTTATCTGCTGCCTTCATCTCTCCTTGCACTGGATTTCAAAACAAGGCACTGTGTGAAGGTCTTGGTTTCTGCAGTTGTAATGAGCCATATCTAATGAAGATGACAGCAATGAAAATAATAACAACTGTGCCTTGCTAGCTCAGCGGAACAATAGTCCCCACCCTCTTTGTGTGGCTGTGGAGTCTCTGTCATGGATCTGTGTTTATCGGATAAACTTTAGCCACAAGTTTACATCCTGAGTAAGCTGTTCACAACTGCTTCAATGAATTATCAACACAGGTCCCAATTAAGGCCCGAAGAATGTGGCCTCTGGAGACTGAGGTGGTGCCCAGGTGAGGAGGATGCTGCCTAATTAAAGGTGTGAAGTCATTGACTGTGGAGCACATTGAACAACGGAGCGGATCTTATCGCTCAGGGGTGGTGGAACCAGAGATATCAGACCCGAGGATTAGCATTGCTAATCACGGTTGAAAGTGTAAATAACAGTTTATAGTTGAGATAAGCTGACAGTGTGTGAGTCTGTCCCGCATTGTTCTGAGAGTGAGGGCATCCTGCCTTCCCCAGCCCCAGCCTGACACTGGGGAAGGAAAAGTGTCATGTCTAGACAGTAAAACTTCCAGGAAATTCGGTGATGTTGTGTACTAAACGTCTTTTTCCTTCTTTCAGCTCTCTGCCCCAATGTCATAAATCAGCGGCACTTGAGAACTCTGAACTACCTCTTTTACAAGAGATTTGTTGAGGTATGTGCTGTTCTATCTGTGCTGGGGAGGGGTGTGAATGAGAATTTTCATGCCATTTGCATTTTAAATAACATAATTGAGGTAACTGAAATGTATAGGTAGTATAAGAGCAAGTTTTTGTTGTTGTGAGTATTGTGGTATAACAGTGCCTTGGATCTGCCACGTGATCTGTTTATTCTGGGGAATGGATAGTCAGTGTGTCCAGTGATGTTCCCATGCCTGGGGATCCTGATTGCTCAGGGCTGGAGCTGCTTCCCCTCTGATCCCTCTGCACTGCTCTGGGGCACTCTGGGTGGATCAGGATGGGCTCCAGTGCTCAGCTTCTCTCAGCCATCTCAAACAAGCAGGAATATACCGGATAAAGAGGTTTGGGGGGATTTTGCAGGAGGGGGGCATTGCTTGGATTTTCTGAAAGAACACTAGGTTCTAGACATTCCTTATTTCTGGATCCTTTATAGGCACTTTGCTTTGGTGCTTGTGGCCTGGCTGGGACAGGTGTGGCCCCAACCTGCCACAGGAGCTTTTTTGTGCTGTCAGCCTTGTTACTGTGGAGCAAAATGGTCCTATTTTCAGCTCCTCAACCACTCTTTGAACAAACTTTACTTCTGTCCAGCCTCCAAATTCTCTTTCCTAATCCACTGGCACTTGTCCTGGCACTGAGGGCTTGAAGGAATAAGAAAATGCCACTAGTTCTTTTTGAGAAGCGGGTTTCTAGGAGGAAGCCTGGAGGTTGACTGTCTGCAGAATGACTTGAGTGTGGTTCCTTCTTCCCACTCATGAGTGCACTGAGCCAAGTCACTGCCCTTTGGATGCTCCTGAGCTCCTGCACTGGGAACACATTTTATCTCCATAACAGGGTGGATTTGGTGCTTCTCCTGATGGTCCGACGCTCAGCATGACCCTGTGTCTGCGGACAGATTGTACCAGCTGAGAGTCAGATTTTGTTCTGCCTTTTCTGGAAAAAAAACAGCTTTCACATGTATCCAGGTGTATCCAGTGGACTGTGAAGGATAAGAACCACAAGAGACTGAATATCAGAGAGAAACATTTCTTGACTTTTGAGTTTTCAAGCTGTGTTTGCCAGGCGTGGAGCAGCCTTTCATCTGCAGCTCATAAAAGAACTGCTTGTAGGTACAGGAGGATTTTTTAACAGAGCCTGAACCCAGCAGATTTTTCAGATGTTCCTACAGGACTATTGATCCAATCTTCAGAGACCCAGAGTGCAGGGAATGAGCCACCTCCTCCCAGGGTGCCTGTTCTGTGTTCAGAAGAGGTTTCCTGTTTGCTCTGACAGCAGCAGGCAGACCCAGGCGTGTTTTCTGACCCCCCAGCCCCCGTACTTTGAACACCAGGATGGGGTTGAGTGGTGGTGAGCTGCTGACAATGTTCTGGCACAGCCAGTTCTGCTCCCAAGACCCCCTGATCCATCAGGGAGGGCTCTGAGCTGTCTTTGCTGCCTGCCAGACCCAGTGCCAGGAGAGCTTGGGAGGACTGAGCATTTAAGCCTCCTGCATCTCAGAGCTTTAGTGTGGGCTAACATCACTGTAGTGAGTTGGTCATCCACAGCAAGCAGAGAGCATTTATCCAGGTGTATTTATTTAGCAGAGTGGAATGGATTCATGGTCTGGGGTTCTGCTCTCTCTGGCCTTCCATTTCCTTTGTTTTGGAGTATTTGCTTGATTTAAAGTATCCAATCTGGCCAGTTACTTCCATTAAGGTACATTTGGCAGCTGTTTCTGGACACAGTCCCTTCTTCTGAGAGCTCTTTGGTGCTCTCTGTTTACCATTCTCAGCTGTGTCTGAGCTTTGGTTAAATGGCCTCTTTATCTCACTTGTATTTAAATTACATCTTGCATGTCTCAGAGCTGTTTTCTCTGAGACTCTTGCTCCCTGTTTGCTCTTCTACCTTTTCATAAAAGTGGCACTTGCAGTCCCTGTCCCCTCTGCCAGCACCGGGGCTGAGACTCATAGCTGGTCTCATGTAGCCTCTGCTCTTGGCAGAGTGGAGAGTAGGTCTCATCCCAAGTTCCTCCCCAAGTTTGGCTCTGAACTACATTAGAATGGGAATATTAACTTATCAGTATCCTTTCCCAGACCTCCGTATTCCAGAGGATTTTTCATTACTTGGCTGTTGAAAAAAGTTTGTATTTTTATATTGAGAATGCTCAGCCTTGTAGGTGATCCCTGAGATCCCTCCCTTTCCTGGAGCCCACGTGGTGGCTTTCCATGGGCTGGCTGGAGAGCTGAACAGTCTGAGGACATATTACATGTGAATTTTTATGTCTTATGTGCTGTCATGTAAGAGTTCTCTGAGTTAGCCCATCCAAGCTGTGTTGCTGTGCTGTGCCCTGGCAGCTGAGGTGTCCTGTGTGCTCCATTCCTTGGCTGCAGGTAATGCCAGTGGGTATGATGGGATGTTCATTTCTAGTTTACTGTCTGGAACATCCTCCCTCTTCTAAGATGTCTCAGGAGTAATTTTGTCTTTTCAGAAAACCATGACTGAGGAGAATTGGGCAGATCACGTTCAGGTGAGTATGGATTTCCCTCTCCTGTTTTCTCAGGGTTGTTTGCTTGGAGATTATTTTAAGATGTTCAGAGTATCCAGCTCTGGATGCTGTGCTTGTGCTATTACAGTTCTGCACTTTCTCATCACTTTGAAAGCATACAGCAAAACCCTGCCTGTTATGTCTTTGAAAATGCTTTTGTGTGGCTGGAGCCAAACTAGAATATTTGGACAACACTCTCAGGCACTTGGTGGGATTGTTAGGGTGTCCAGTGCAGGGCCAGGAGTTGGACTTTGTGGGTCTCTCCCAACTCAGAATATTCAATGATTCTGCGATTCTGTGGTTTGAATAAGATTATCAAGTAGTCTTTTACTTTCCTGCACTTATTTGTAAGTGAACACTACAAGTATTTATGTTGATTAATGACAAGGAGGAAGGAAAAGAGAGTTCTCTTCAGCAGCTGACCAGATGTGTGAGGAAATTGGGACAAATGTTAATTTCCCTCTGCATGCTCCACTCTGATCATTTTCAACAGGTTTACTGGGTGATTCTGATGTTGTGACCTCTCTGCCTTGGGCTGTAGGACACAAAGAACTTTAATGCCACAAGGAGAATGGATCAGTATGGCTTTGTCTTGGTGTTTAAACAAGAGGGTTCAGGCAGTCGTGGTTTGGCCTGATCCTGCAATAACTACAAATGTGACAGTGAAATAGCACGAAATTCCATGGTGATAAACTGTTAATAGTAATTTATGTGTCCATGATGTCCCCATGGAATTGCAACCTCATGATGGGTGTTTGCTCGTGTTCTGTACTTCCTCTCAGAGTTCTGCAGCCATTAGAGATCCCTGAAAACCCATCCCAAGGGTCAGTGAGTGGTAAAGGGGCAGCCTGGACACTGATGGCCTCAGGAGTTTGAGGTCTCAGGCACTGTTTGGACACATCAGCAGAGCAGTGGATTGTTGTGGTATCCTGTGCAGGGCCAGGGGTTGGATATGAAGATCCTTGTGTGTCTCTTCCAGCTCAGGAGATTCCATGATTCTATGATTCTAACTTCTGGATGTGCTGTGGTGTGTGAGGTGAAGGGCTTTCTGTTGGAGTGTGGGAAAACCTCCCCTGTCAGTCACTTGTGCAGACAGGAGGCTCAGGATACTCCCTGGGAAGTGCACACGTGGTACCTGGTAAAGCCACCACCCTGGAGAGCACAGAGCATGATGGACTGTGGCAGAGGGTTGGCTTTGCTTTTCCAAAGGATTCCAAACTTTGTGTTTGCTGCCTGTTGCCAACTGCTCTGTTTTTCACAACTATGTAATTATGAGCCGAGCAGTGCTGAAACTTGCCTGTTATCAGACTGACTCAGCTATCAGAGATCACTGTCTTTGGCATCACTTGAAAGCCATCAGCATCTGTGCCTGTGCATCTGGAGGAACTGAAATAATCACCTGTGCAGGCTCCTGATGCTGCTGCTGCTCCTGGCAGGGAAAGGCAGTAACAAAGGAGGAATCTCAGAGCAACGTCTGGTTTTCAGTGCAAGAACTGGGGCTGTCCAGGACTTAATAGATTTTCAAGGATTGGACTTTACAGGAGGGAATGACTCAACATTCACTCAGAACTTCATAGAATCAGGATCACAGACTGATTTGGATTGGGAGGGACCTTAAATCTCCTCTTGTTCCACCCCCTGCCATGGGCAGGGACACCTTCCCCCAGCCCAGGTTGCTCCAAGCCCTGTCCAACCTGGCCTTGGACACTTGCAGGGATGGGGCAGCCACAGCTTCTCTGGGCCACAGCTTCACCTGTGACTTGACATGCTCTGATAAAAAAAATTCCTTAAGTTCCTTGTGGAGCTGAGGAAGGCCATTGTTTGCATATGTGCCCCATCCCTGTGCTTAGTTGAGGTTCACAGGCAGTTGGATCTCCCAAGCTCTGTCCAGCCAGGCACTTGGAGGACAGAGGATGGGACTCGGTGTGACCTCTGGTCACCTGCGGGAATGGGAACCAGAACTCCCAAAAGACTCCACAATGGCATACTCTCAGAATTATTGGGTAATTTTTGGATACTTTTTTCCATTTGAAATTCTAACAGGTCGTGGTGGGATTAAAGGCCATTTTTTTGATTCTGTGCTGCAGCCATTACATAGATATCAGGAGCCCTGGTGCTTGTAGAATATGAGAAATGACAGAGATACCAGTTGAGTTACACAGATTTCCAGAGCCCTGGGGGAGACAGGTCTGTCTCTGCTGGCCATGGCACACTCTCCATAGCAGGCCAGAGATATTTTGTGGCTGGGATTTTTTTTTTTGTTCACCCTGAGCAGTGCAAGTACAGATTTTTCCTGTTCCTGCACTGAGGATGACTCCAAGGTGTGCTTCTGACTGCTCCTACAAAAGGCAGAAACCTTGGAGTTAATTGTGGGGCCAACAGAACCTGTTTCCAACCCTGTAGCAAACTGGTTTTGCCCCATCTGCCTGCTGAGCCAATGTCCAGGCAGAGACGGCAGAGGAGGCAGGAGAGGAAGGAGAGGAATCGAAACCTCCACACCGTGAGAAGCTGCCCTCATCCCCACTGCCTGCTGAAAACCTGGTTAGCCAGGACAGCTGCCACTTGAAGCATCTTCTCCAAGTGGAAATGCCTGGGGGGCAGAGGGAGGGAAAGAGACTCTGTGCCCAGTGCCAGCTCTTCATTCCCCTGCCCAACTGATGCTGGGCTGTTGGAAGCACACAGGAGTGCCTGTCTGCACAGGCAGAGGGGAAGGTGTGTGGGATATTGATGGGAGATAGGCAGGGGAATGAGGCAGGGCATGAGGCTCCTGTCTGCTCTCTGTGTGCCATTCTGCTTCCATTCTCACGTGCTTCATGTTTTTCATGGCTTCATCAGCCACTCTGTGACTCTGCTCATACGTGTTCAAGGTTTTCCTGCTGCTGACTGCGGAGAGCACGTGGCCAGTGGCAGGAGGGGCTGTGGAATGCTGATGTTCCCCTGGAATTCTGCAGGACACAATCACTTGGAGACTGAAAAGCATGGAAGGCATGTTTGGCACCAGCAAAGGGATGGGATTGTTGGGGTGTCCTGTGCAGGGCCAGGGGTTGGACATGGTGATCCTTGTGGGTCTCTTCCAGCTCAGGAGATTCCATGATTCTATGATTCTAACTTTTGGATGTGCTGTGGTGTGTGAGGTGAAGGACTTCCTGTTGGTGGTGGAGTGTGGGAAAACCTCCCCTGTCAGTCACTTGTGCAGACAGGAGGCTCAGCTTTCAAAAGGTGATGGCACACAGAGCTGTGATACCGATGGGGGCACAGTGGGAAAGTGACTCTGATGGGAGGTGGCACCTCTGCCAGTGTTCAGGTGTCAGATTGTGTCTGAGGTGCTTGGGTGAGGTTGGCAACGTGGCATGGGCCCTGCTGAGGGGCACTCCCCTCTCGGGTGGCACGTGGAACCCCAGGACGTCTCAATAGCACCAGAGTCCTGTATTCTGGCGACCTGGAATTCTCCCAGTTCAACAGAGGACTGAGTGTGGGAGGGTCTGGGGTTCTGCTGCACCACCCTCAGTGTGCTGTGTTCTCACCAGTGTTTCAGGAGGATCTTGTAATTGGGCCCTTCCAGGCTCAGCTGGGTTGATCAGTGCCAAATCAGTTTAAAATGTTATCTCAAATATACCAAGAAGTCTGTGTGTGTTCATTTGGCCTTCCTGATATGAAACTCCTTCTCCCATGGAACAGAACAGAGTGACACTGCACAGTTCTTGTTTGGGGCACTGACCAGAATGAGGCCTGGGCAGGGGTAAAACGCATGAGTTTGTTTGGTACTGCCAGTGTTGTAATCACTGTGACATCTGAGAGAGGGAATGGGTAGAAATGGGATTTTCACGTTTACTGACCTTGAGTCAAAGGGTCTTTTGCTGCTAAATCCCAAACCATTCTGTGCTGGTGTCTGCACAGGGAAACTGTCCCTTAGCTTCTCAAATGTCAAAATCTTAAACCCTTCCAGAGCTGATGCTCAGAAGAGCACTGCTGCTTGGAGAGATGTGTGTTCTTTGGGTGCTCCTCAGGAGCAGGGCCCACCAGCCAGCCCTCCTGCTCAGGACAGGAGGAAACAGCCTCAGTTGCACCAGGAAAGGTCTAGATTAGGCATTAGGAAAAACTCTTTTCATGGAAAGGGTTGTAACAGCCCTGGCACAGCCCACCCAGGGCAGTGGTGGAGTCACCATTTCTGGAAGGCTTCAAAAATGTGTGGGTGTGGCTGTTGAGGACATGGTTCTTTGGTGAACATGGGGATGGTGCTGGGCTGATGGTGGGACCGGATGAACTTAAAGGTGTTTTCCAACCTCAGCAGTTCCAAGATTCTCTGATTCTGTACTGGTTGCAACCACTTTGGCCTTCACTTTGGCGTGTGAGGTTTGGGAGAAGGATGCAGGGACACAGGGATACACCACCCAGAAAAGTGGCCCTTGTTCTCCTCAGACCCCTGTTTTGCAGCTCTTCAGCCTGCTCTGGACTTCCATGGGAATGCTGAGATGAATCCTGGAGCCAGGCAGAGCCTGCAGCTACTCTCTCTCCTCCTCCAGCTGGGACAGTGAGATAACTTATTTATTTTAAAATTTCACCATGAAAATCAAGCACTGTGCCAGCTCATTCCCTGGCAGAGCAGTGGTGAGATGCTGGCAATTCCTAGGAAATGCAGAACTCCAGTTCCACTGCTGTTCCGGGGTTGTTATGCTGCTTTGCAGACAATATTCTGAAATCTGCCCCAGCAGAAGACAGAAGGCTGAACTGCCCTCCTTTCTGTGCAATACATTGGAAAAACTTTGACATTCTGCTCCTTAATAGGTGTAAATTACCTTTCACTGCAGCAAGGAGTTGATGTAATCTGACTTATTTAACCAATTAATTTCTAAATGGCAATGGCTGATGCCAAGATCTTTTCTGTGCAGGACCATTTTGACCTCAATTAAAACACAACTACCTCTAGAATAAAATGCAATAGCTGTTATGCTCAAGGAGGGAATTTTTAAGGGGAATTTAAAGGGCAGAATGCAATTATTTTTCCAAAGGTTTTTTGTGGCCAGAACACCTGGCCAGGACTGCTGCTCTGGGGAGTCTTGAATAAGGACACGGGGTCAAAAAGACCACTTTGCAAATACCCACATCCAGTGTCTTTCCCTGGGACCTCTGAGTTTAGGGAAACTTCTCAACTGACTCAAGATCGTTTTGAGTGGAGCAACATCCCTGTGGTGTGAGGAGCTGAATATCCATTGGGAATGCAGCAATCTGTGCACTGCCAATGGGAACAGTGCTGGGGAGTTGGTTAATACAGGGCATGTCCCTCAGTGTAAGGCTGCATGGCAAATTACCTCTCCTTCTGTGTTTGAGAGAAGTGTTTATTCAGGGATGGGATGGATTTCATCACTCAAACATCAAATCCAGGCTGGCTGTTTTCCTGGAAGGTGGAAACCCAAACTAGTTTAACCAGCCGACGTGTGGAGTCCCCTGCTAGTACTTCTGGGGCTCTTTTGTAGCAGGAAATTAGAACCAGTGGGTGATTTGTTTTGTTCCTTCTGGCCTTAAAAGTCTCAAGGAGGAATCATCAGCTGAAATAAATTTTCATGGCTCCGCCAGTGTTGCTGCACATGGTGCTTGTTCTGAGGTGCTGAGCCCAATAGCTCCCAGTGTGGGGGTGTGTATGAATATGCAGAAGCTGCTCCTGGTCTGGTTTTGCCTGCAGTCTGTCTGTTAAAACAGCTTAGAGAATTGCATTTATCTTTCCACAGCTTTAAGCAGCTCCCTAACAGCTGCTGTTTTAAAAAAAGAGATTTAATTTTTCTTTTCCATGTCCCTCTTGCAGAGTACCTGGTGTTTAGACCCAGAGCACTCTCAGGTTTAAGGTCTGGCTGTGTGTCCTGGGAAGTCAGAACTGGGGGAAGTGCTTTGTTTCAGGTGACAAATAGTGGCCCTTCTTCCCCCACTGTCCACTTGCTGCTCCCATTGCTCCTTGCATTCCTCTCCCTGTGTTCTGTCCCCTGTTCAGGGACTGGCAGGAGCTCAGTTGGGGTGACAGTGTTTTGACCATCCCTCTGCTTCTCCACCCTGTGCCATTTCCTTTGGATTCACTATTCCTGTTGGAGGTCTCTGGAAAGAACACACAGCCACAACATGATGTAAAAGTATATTGTTCTTAAGGGAATATTAAACCATGGGCAAACTGGGCAATTAAAGTAGGAGGCAAAGTATAGATTTCTTTCTATTTGTCAGTTCAGTCTGTCAATGGGTTAATTTATTTATTGATAGCTGGAAGAACACCAGCTGCTGCAAAGGAGAAGCACTGACTGATGGGGCTGATACTGGGAACTGTGACTGTCTCAGGAACAGCATTCTGTAATTCCAGGAGTTGGACTCAATGAAGTTAGTACTGCTGGGCTAAAAGAAGTGGGAACTCCTCATGGAACAAACCCACAGCTGCTGTGGGAGAAATACATGGGAGAAGCCAACCACACAGAGTGTTCTGTGCCTTCCAAGCTAAAGAGTCTATCCCATACAGTTAAATGTGGATACATCCAGGTACCTCCTGCATGGCCTGGGCTGGATTGATTTTCTGTAAGACCTGGAGGGCTGGTGTGTCCAATGGTAATTATGGTCATTTTGTTTATAACAACTTCAGCCATTGCTAAGCACAAAGATACTGATGAATTCTGGTGTAATTTTACAGTAGGTGCAAAGGAGCCAAGACAAACTGCCATTGTTTGCTGTCCAATCTACCAGATTGTCAGAAATGTCCAAAATAATTTGAAAAGTCAGCCAAAATTTTCTCAGGAAGGATGGAAGATTTGTTTAGTCAATAGCTTCAGAAAATCAGGCCCCATTTACTGAAGTGTGGCTCCACAAGGCCAAGCTCTGCACATTGATGGACGCTGAGTGTCTGTGGTTCTGATTCAGTGAGAGGTTGGTGAGGCATTCCCTGGAAAGCTCAGGACCTCAGTTTTAAAACTGAAGGCTGAAAAGCCTTTATGTGCAGACATAGTAAGGACTGGAGAGTGAAGAGAGGAAAGTGGAGACAGCACACTGGGGAGAAAAAAATCTCCTTTAAATTGTTTTGGTATGTTAGAGATGCATTCTGGCCTTAGCCCCTGCCACCAGCCAGGGCCAGCGTGCTGCTAAGCACTGTAATTACATTTCTGTCACAAGCAGGCATTCATTTGAAAGCACAGCTTCATCAGAAAGAGATTTGGTATGGTATAAAAAAGAGCTAATTGGCTTATGGCTGTAGGTTGAGAGGTCAGTGTTAGATTAAAGAGTTAAGAGCATCAGGGAGCTGTTGGAGTCCACTGGGGTGTGCTGGGGGACGTTTAGTTCTGCCACATGGGAAAAGCATCTTAGGAACAGGACAGTATGTAGGAAGGACAGTCACCCAAAACCTGTTAGGAACGTGTGGAACATCCCAGGTCCTTAAAATCTGTGTCAGGAGTCTATAAAAATGTAGTGTCCAGGATACTTCTTAATGACTCCAAACTGCAGCAGCTGGAGGGTTGGAGTCACAGAATCCCAGACTTCTTTAAGGGAGGGACCTTAAAGATCATCTCATCCCACCCCCTGCCATGGGCAGGGACACCTTCCCCCAGCCCAGGTTGCTCCAAGCCCTGTCCAACCTGGCCTTGGGCACTTCCAGGGATGGGGCAGCCACAGCTTCTTTGGGTACCCTGTGCCAGGGCCTGCCCACCCTCACAGGGAGCAATTTCTTCCCAATATCTAATCCAAATCTCCCCTCTGTCAGTTTAGGAGTGTCCACCCTTGTCTTGTCACTCTCTGCCCGTGGAAAAAGTCTCTGTCTTTTCTGTAAACTCCCTTCAAGGCCACAGCAAGGTCTCCCCAGAGCCTTCTCTTCTCCAGGCTGAGCAACCCCAGCTCCTGTACCAAGGGGAAAAAGGAGGACAGGCTCACTTCAAACAGGCAAATCCTATTTTCCTTTTGTTCCAGGGCAAACAGAACCCTGTCAAGAGCACTGACATTGGCCTCTGCAGCAGAAATAGGGAAGGCAAAGGGCAGGATGGGACATGGAGCTTGCCTGCTTCTTGGTGTAGCACAGAAGGAGAGGATGGATTCACTAATTAAAAAACAAACAAACAAACAATAGGGCTCTGCACATGTTCTGTTTGCAAGGGGGAGACAACTCTCACCTGCAGCTCCCTGGCAGGAGGTGCAGCTGTGCAGGTGGAGGGGCTGCATTTGCTCTGTGTTGCTGAAGTGTTAAGCCTTGTACACATTCACACACACACACAGACCTGCTTAACCCTTCTTATCCAGCCCCCAAGAAAACTATCCAGTCACTCAGTAATCATCCCAGATTATTTAAACCCTCTGTAATCGATGGGTCCCTGTCTGAGTGCTCCACAGATAGATACTGGATTCTAAAGCCTGTGCAAATCAGCTGCTTTGCACACAGATAATCAGGCTCTTGGCAATTGATAGTTTGGCTGTATTAGACTTTTAGGCAAGATTAGTTCTCCAGTTCCCTGCCAAGAAGAGAATCACATAAACAGAGGATTGTTTAGAAACAAAAAAAGTTCCTCTGATGGAGAAGTCATGTAAATGGAAAGAAACAGGAAACTAATCTTCCCTTGTTCGCTCTGAAAGAATGCATATCTCTGAGGAATGTTGTAATTATGGATTTAGGAAATCAGTTCAATTTGCCAGGGTGTGAATTTCAGAGTTCATTCAGTCAACCCTCTCAAGCATTTCTCCTTCAGAACAAAAACCACCAGGAGCTAAAGTGTACCAAAAGAGATTAAGGAGAGAAAAATCTGCTGCCAAGCTTTGCTTTTGGGAAAGATCCTGCACAGATACTGATTATTGCTTTGGCTCTGAGCCGGCGAGCTTTGAGCATGGTGAAACAGAAATCAGTGGTAACCCTTGTTTGTCCTGTGGGCATCTGTTTCCATACACTAATGATGGGAAGAGTTTGTACTTCCATCATCAGGATTTTTGCTTATTTATTACTTTGAAGGCTTTCCTAAATAGAAAAGTGGCTCCTGCTGAGAATGGCACAGTTACAGAGAGAAAAGAACCTAAACCCAAGTTCCTCACCATTCTGAAGCAGAGCTGAAGCAGACCCATGAGCTGAGCAGGCCAAGGAGAGCACTAGGTTTGAGTACAGGGCACAGCAAGGCTGGGGACCATGAGTGATAGAGCCCCTGCAGAAGGGCTTTCACAGACACCTCATGAAAAAAGTCTTCTCCCAAACCTGCTGGAAGTGAGGCAGCAGCAGAGAAGAAACCTGAGAAGTTTGATGTCAGTGAACCCCAGGCTGGGTTAAAAAGAAAGCAAATAAATTAGGCTGCTGCTGTTCTTTGGCCGCAAACACAGGAGATGTGAAGTTCATTCCCCCTCAAACATTACAGGGCTTTTAGTCCAGGCAGTGATACGGGTGAGAACCTGGAGCTGTTTGATGGCCAGTCTTTGATGCATCTGTTTCCTCAGAAAAGTGCAGATCTGAGGGGAATTGCTGTACTTTGGGAATGTGTGGGCAGAGTCATGGCCATAGAATCCTAGAATCATGGGATGTTTTGAGTTGCAAGGGACCTTAAAGATCTTCTAGTTTCAACCCCTTGCATCCTGCTCCAGGAAGACCCCTCTAGAAAGCTGTTAAAATAATCCACAGCCTGGACCAAGTAATAGGAGATTTCTGCTTTGTTGCTCACCCTCCTAACTTGGAATTTGACCTGAGCAGGGAGAATGGAGAAAGAAGAGAACAAGAAAAAGGTTTCTGAGGCTATTCTCCTATCTGGCAAGTGCTTCCTCCTGTGGAGTCCATGGAGCAAACACAGGCTGGACCCAAGCACTAAATCCCACCAGGGCATAAATGCTCTGGAATTCCACATCTGTTTGTAAAGGAAGATGGAGTTTATGGATTCTTATCATACATGTGACTGGGTCTGGGAGCATTTCAAAGAGTGACTGGTTGGGTTAATTGCTTGCCGGTTTTGCTGTTAGTGCAATTATTAGGACTAATCAAACCGACTGGGAAGGTGTCAGGGTGGCTTTAGCTCCTGTACATCCTAACAAACTGATAAGGTGTAATCCTGTGAGTTCAGTTCCCAGCAGCAGTGGAAACACAGTGACACTGGTTTCATTCCTTTGGACTCCTGCAGCTCTGGCAGCCCTGCAGTGAGGTGGAGCTGCAGTGCCCTGGCCCTGTCTTTGCAGTGGGTCAGGCTCCAGGCACCCCTCACTGTGCCTGCCAACAGATCCTGTAGGACTAGTGCACGTCACACACTTCTGCTCAGTTGGCTTTGGGAATGCTTGGTTGGATACTCATCCTTCAGGCAGCCCCAGAGCTTAGCAGTGTCATATTTTCCTTGTAAGGGGGTCTGTGCTTTGGGATACAAACCCGACTTCTGTAATGGTGACTATTGTAGAACATTTGTGGAAGTGCTCAGTGATTGTATAAACCTTCTGAGGCCTGAGAGACCAGAGCAAGGACATTGGGTCACATGAGGCCCAGGCTCAGTGAAGCTCAGCAGCAGTGCAGGTCACCCAGGGTGCAGGATGTGATGGGAGCCTTCCCTTCCTCCATCTGGAGAGTGGATTTGCCATTGGCCACAGTGACACTTTGTTCGTGTGTGTGTGACACAATGGCCAAAGGCGGGTAGATCAATGCTACTTCAAAATACACTGACAAGATAAGGGTTGCCAGTTTGTCTTCAGTGCACTGTGTCACTGGTCTTAGACAAAGCATCTACTGTGATAAGTAACACACTACTCTGCTCTGAAAGAGTTTGGCCAGTTTCCCCATCCTCATTCATCTTCAGTCTTGCCAAGTGCTGGAATGCTCCCAGAAAATATCTCCAGCCTGCCATCGTGGGACCAAGAGGTGTGAGAAATCTGGAAGTATATCAAAACTCTGGGGCTTATGTATTCAGACCAAATCCTTGGTCCTTTGCTGATTCCTGGGATGAATAATATTCATCAGCTCTGGGGCCAGGCTTAGGCTGGAATTCAGAAGGTGCCTCTGCAGTGGCCCTGAAAAAGGGATTTGGAGGAAGAACAGACCCTCAGGACAGACTTCACAGCGAAGGGAAGAAGAAGGAGATTAGATCTGAAAAAACAAGTAGGGTGAAGTTACCTTAGAGTGTTTGTTATGGAGCTGTATTATTTGTTTTTTATGGATGGCATGCAGTTATTTCTCTGCCCAAATAAAGGCTCTTTCAGTGGGGTCAACCTGACACTGCAACTTACTACAAAGCTTCACCTGTGCCATTCCCTGACCAGGCAGTGGGGGAGAGTACGAGTGCTGCAGGTGGATGCACCATGATTTTGTGTATCAGCACCTGCAGCTGTGGGATGTAGTTGAGGAAAATTAATTAATTGTGGGTTAAAATAAAAAGTTCTGATCTTCCCACTGTGAAAGTCCCCAAAGTGTCAGGGTGCACAGGCACTGCTGAAGAAGTCCAGGACTGATCAGTGGCCCCGGATGGTGCCAGCACAGCCTCAGGCTGCCTTTCCTCCTGGAGGATCTGTCTAAGGTCTGCAGTGACAGAAGCAGAGGGACAGAACCCCTTCCCTCACACATTCTGTGGCTGCAGCAGCGGTGGCAACTCAGGCAGTAAAAGCTGACATTTTAGGACAGCATTTTCAGTCTGTGTTTGATTCTGGTAGGGAGTGGGATCCACTGTCAGGGCTGAGCTTTGCCATCTCACAGATGTCCCATGGTGCCCTCTTTGCTTCTTTTGCTTGTCCTGAGGAGTTGGGGGAATTGAGTGCCGGACACTCGTTGGGCACATGGGAGCAATGTTGGTGCAGAGTGTTGCACCTTCACTCTTAAACCTGTTAAATACCTGATGCAAAGGGTTAGGTTGGATCTCAGAAAAAGGCTCTTCCCCCAGAGAGTGGTGGGCACTGTCCAGGCTCCCCAGGGCAGTGGGCACGGCCCCAAGGCTGCAAGAGCTCCAGAAGTGTTTGGACAACACTCTGAGGGACAGGATGGGCTTGTGCAGGACCAGGAGTTGGACTGGATGATCCTTGCGGATCCCTTCCAGCTCAGGATATTCCATTTTTCTGTGTTTCTGTGAACCTCCATTTCTGTCTGGGCTTGTGCTTTGTCCAGCCAAGAAACACTGATATCCATGTTCTACTCAGTTACTGAAGTGAAATCTGGAAATGACGGTGTGGGATTCACTTCAGCAAAACATCCTGTGTGGAGCCTTCCATCTCTGTGGAGCACAGTGTCCATGTCCTGTGCCGTGGAGCCACTGCCAGCAGATGGTTCATGTGTTCTGTGGCTCTGTGAGCAGGCTGAAGGCATGTGAAGGATGTCTGACACTGTGCTGAAGGAAATGTCTCAACCTCTTGCTCAGTGTTTTTTGAAAATATTCTCTCTTCAGATCTGCCCTTGAAAGCAACGTTGGTTCTTTCCCTCTGCTCTGTACCTGCTCACATCTGTGGCAGCAGGAGCAGATTTTGGAGACATGTTGACTTCATCTGTTGAAGATGAATTACTTCCCTCAGGGGCTGCCTGACAGACGTTTGGAAGGAATCCCAGTGCAGGAAATGTATTTGGATCTCTGTGTAGTATTGTTGAGCATGATCAGGACCATCCTGTATTCTGAGTAAATGAGATCTTGGGTGTTCTTCGCCCGGGAGGTGCTTGGGACTTGAAAGCAGCAGTTGCTGCAAGAAGCCACCCGTCTGTGTGGAGACAAGTCTGGGGAATGCATAGCCCTGCTAATCACACAGCCAGAGCCTAATTGCAGTTTGGAATTAGCTCTTTGGGAGCTCATCTCTGCTCTCCTGCTCTAAGCAGTGCCAGCTGAGTTGGACAGGGTGTTGCTGGGCCCTGCTGGTTCCTTCCACTGCTCGTCTGGGCTTGTTGCAATATTTAACCACTTTCACTGTCACCTTCTTTTACTTTTAGACCTCGCTGGAATTCTTGGAAGGATCTGACTCAGTCTTCTCTATGATCTGCCATGATAAAATTGTGTTCCCCCACATCCCCCAGCTGAGTCTTCCCCGTATTGAACAAGCCCTGCTCCCTCAGCCTCTCCATCCACACCACGTGCTCCAACCCACTGACCATCTCGTGGAGTCACAGAATGGCTGGGGTTGGAAGGGACCTCTAAGCCCACTCCTGGGGGATGAGCAGACAAGTTCTTTGGTTTGATTCCTCTGGCTACCATGTGGCTGTGGAGTCTGGACTTCTGAACCAGACATTGCCTTGGCGAGACTGTGTGAGCTGCAGAGAGAATGGAGCAAACATGTCCTGTCCCACAGCAGTGCCCCAGCTCTCCACCACATGCCAGCAGCTTCCTCCAGCTTGCCCAGGAACAAAAAGCTGCCTGTGAGGAGCCCCAGTACAGCGGCAAGGAGTCTTTAACAGACTTTGCCTTGATCCCTTCCAGTGATATCCTAAGTTAGACTCCTCTGAATTGCCTTTTGGAAGAGGCGATTGCATCGGGAAGCTGAGTCTCCTGATTCACAAAGCTGGAGCTCTAGGTAGTGTGAACATGCCCCAGGGAGCCACAGTGCCAAAGCTTAGTTGAAAGGAGAAGAAAGCCCACTTTGGTGGCATTGATGTGGTAATGGCCTCCAGAACACTGGCGTGTGGCTCTGCCAGTGACGCACTGATCACTATCTGAAAGGCAGTCTTCTGGGATGTGAATGGAGGCTATTTTGTGCTTCTTCAATTCATAAATTGGTGCATCTGAGTAGCCAGTGCCTGTGAGTGAGAGAGCAGCTCAAGTTGTGAGAAAGCAGAGTGTTCTCAGGCTCTGGCTGTGGGCAGTGGCCATGGGTGAGTGGCTGCTCCTTTCACAGCAAACCCTGCTCAGAAGGGAGTGGGGGTAAAGTTGGCACTTGTATCCATGGGAGAGGATTTTCCTCCTCTACTCTGCCCTTGTAAGACCCCACCTTGAAGTGCGTGTCCAGCTCTGAGATCCTCAGCACAGCAAAAGCATGGACCTGCTGGAGCAAGTTGAGAGGAGGCCATGGAGATGCTCCAAGGGCTGGAGCCCCTCTGCTCTGGAGACAGGCTGGAAGAGCTGGGGGGGGGGGCTCTCCTGGAGAAGAGAAGGGTATGGGGAGACCTTACTGTGGCCTTTCTGTGCCTAAAGGGAGCTTATAGGAAAGAGGGAGAGGGACTTCACAAGGACAGGATAGTGCCAGGACAAGGGGGAATGGCCTTAAGCTGAAGGAGGGCAGGGTTAGATGGGATCATGGGAAGAAATTCTTTCCTGTGAGGGTGGGCAGGCCCTGGCACAGGGTACCCAGAGAAGCTGTGGCTGCCCCATCCCTGGAAGTGTCCAAGGCCAGGTTGGATGGGGCTTGGAGCAGCCCGGGCTGGTGGAAGGTTTCCCTGCCCGTGGCAGGGGGTGGAATGAGATGAGATTTAAGGTCCCTTCCCACTCAAAGCATTCTGGGATTCTGTGATCCATGTGGGATCTCCAGAAGCCAGGATCCCACTCTCCTCTGGGAACAGGCTGTGGCCCCAGCCCAGGCTGGCACTGAGGGCCCCAGCTCCAGTCTCAAGGAGCAAGGAGTTCCTTTCAGTGACGTCTCATGTCTAATGTCACTGCAGTATCTCCCCATGCAGTACAAATGAAGGAAACTTCAAAACAGTTACAAGCACAATTACAATCAAGTAGCAATGACAGAACCACAGGAGGATATTCAGGGAATCTTCAAGCACAGGTGTCTGTGCAGTACCTGCTGCACTGCAGGGAATGGAGCAGTGCCCCCACTGCTGACAGGGGCTTTGTCATTTCCAATCCAGCTTTCTTTTTTCCCGTTTAAAGTTGCTGACTCTAAAATCTTCTCCATGACATTTTCTCTACACTAGCAGGAGGGGGTTTTTGTTGATTCTGGAAGCACTTGAAAACAGGGAAATTTCGCCAAGACATTCAAAAGTTAAATTAAAATCTGACTCTGCAAATAGCCAGTGTCAGTGGTGTGAATAACATCCCTCTCCGGGAAAAGATGTTGAGGGAAAGGGAAGAATTGGATCAGACAGAAACACAGCTTAACACATACAGATAAAAGTAATCCAGAGTTGGACAGGGTGACTTCCAACAGAGATATTGGATATTTGGATTAAAAATTATTGGTACCAATGGGGCAATTGTTACTGGGTTAAGGTCAGGACATTCCTGAGCTTGCCCTGCGTGGTTGGTGTAAGCTCTGTGAAGCACTGGCAGCGAGAACAGGATTTACGGGTAGGAAATCTGTAGCCATCGCCTTGGAAAGCTTTAATCATGGGTTGGTGGTGGTGTCAGGGGTTTTTGTATGGATTAAAGAATGTGTGATATGTCTAGAATTCCGAGAGGGATGTAAACAAGCGTCATGCAGAATCTTTTCCTGCTTGGAGGTGTCGCTGATGGTGATCAGAAGAACTGTGCCAGTTTCCTCTTGAGAAGTGTTCACTTACTGACAGCAAAGCACATGAAATGTCATCCCTGGTGAAACTGCTCTCTGCATCTGTGCCCACATCTTCTGGGGCCAAAGTTTCCACATTCTTGCCTCTTGCAGAGCCGTTGCGGTGGAAGCCTTCCCCCTTTAGAGCAGTGTTGGGGATTTTTTCAGTAAAAAGACAAACACAGCTATTTTCTGTTTCAGAATGCAAGATGAGATATCTCTGGAGAGATTAACCTTCTTTACAGAGTTGTTTTTTGTGGTTGAAAGAAGAAATCTGTTATCATTAAAATAATAAAAAAAAATCTTCACCTCATTATTTCCAGAAATAAAGCTGCCTCAAAGAGATTTATTAAGAATTGACTCGGGGTGAACTAAGAGAGCTCCAGTCCCAAAGAGTTTGTGTTTCAGGAAAAAGGCACAAAGACAATAGGATGGACACAGGGGAAGCAAGAAGAGGGAATTGCTCTGTGATGTTAATAAGAAAATGTGTTCTTTCTGGAAGGACTCTGAGAAGTGGCTTGGCAGTCGTGGCAGGAGGAGTCACTCAGCACCTCTCCATTGGTTCTGTGCTTCCCTGAGCTCAGTCACAGGAGGCAGAGATGGGAGAGCTGCACAAAGGTCAGGACTGGCATGGCCAGGGATCAAATTCGGGAGGCAATGACGAGGGCAAGTAGCATAAGCAGGAGAGCTTGTCCTTCCTGCCCTGCCCCTTCACTGCCTCCCCCCGTGCCTGAGCCCCTGCTGGGCCGCTGGATGCCCATCCCGCTGCCCCTGGCTCCGGCTGTGCCCCGGCCTCTTGGGAACTGCAGTAAAACTGTTTCTCCACATCCCCGTGAGAAGAGCTGTAGTTTGGCATTTGGCAGAGGCTCAGGATGCAGACGCAGTGCTGAGGCAGCAGTTTCTGTGAGCAGCCTGGTGCTACCTGGGGTTCGGATTGCTCTGAGCTGTTCTCCCGAGCCCCTGCCCCCTCCTGCACCTCCGGGGGTGGGGGGTCCTGCCTTTTTTTCTTCTTGGCTTTCCTTTCCCCTTCCCTTTTACCTTGGGGCCATCAACAGATCTGTTTCCTGATCTCTGTGTCTGCTTTGAAGACAACTTCTCACCTTTTAGTTCCTGAAGGAATGTGAGGAATGAGGCCCCATGGCCCCAACCTCCCACCCAGCTGGGAGGTGTTCCTGCTTGCCAGGGACAGGGAGCAAGGTGCTGCCACCCCTGGGAGCAGGCTCAGACCCTGGGGCACTGCTGGTGGGCAGCAAAGGGGAGATGGCAGCGACATGTGCAGGCTGGCAATGGACTTTCAGTAAAGATCTGAGCATTTCACTCCCCTGATAGTGCTTGTTGGTAGTGCCAGCAGGGATCCTGACCTATAGCTACAGGTCTTGAGCCCCCATGTGGAGTTTCAGCTTGTTTTAGCAGTTTTCTAGACAATATTAACTTCTGAGGAAGATCCATGAGTAAATCAGAGAGGAGCAAGTTGCTGACCTGGCTGTGCTGGCTCTGGGATATTTGCAGGAATGTGTGGGGAGGAGGGGGATATTCCCACCCCCATGGGGCAGGTGTGACTGTTGGTGTCACTGTCACTGTGTTTGTATTTCCTTTTACAAACAAGGCAGAAGTGCCGTGGGGGCTGTCACTTGGCCTCTGTCTCTGCCCTGCCCTCTCCCATGCCAGGGTGGGCAGCCTGCCATGCTCCAGCCTTGCTGGCTCACAGCTGGGATTTGGGCTTAAACCACCGGCAGAGAGTTTGTGCTGGTGCCCCAGGCTCTGCAGTGTGCCAAGGCATGCATTCACTTCCTCCAGAGAACAGCTGGGAGCAGGGAATGTCCTAAACTGCCCTCCCTGTTTGCAGGTGCAAACACAGGGAATAGCACAGTGACACCTGTGAGTGTGTTTGTCCCTATGGTTGGAACAACAATCCACTTGTCACATCTTCAGGGGCCTCAAACAGACACAAAGGGAAGAATTCCATCACCCAACTCCCCAGCTGGAAGGGATGAACCCTGCTCTGGGTTCCTCTCACGGTCAGTGGGGATGAAGTAGGACTTTCAGAGCACATTTCATGCAGCCCATTTGCAGGGCAGGGTGACCCTACTCTGCCCCCGGGCCCTACCCATGGTACCACAGGGCCCGTGCTGGGTGCAGGGGGTCTGTTGGCACAGGGGGCTGTGCCTGGGGCTGGAGGAGGGCCCTGATGCCCCTGTTTCACAGCCAGGGGCGCAGGGGGGCTGTAGGCTGACATCAGCCTTTCCCCGACGGTGAACACCAAAGCCTCAGTCAGGAAAGCTTTGCTGATGTGCCCTCCCTGTCACCTCTGGGTGACTGGCAATCCTAATTATACCTGCAAACACTTCCAGGAATGGATGAGACCCCACTCCACTGTGTGCCCTGAGAGACACTAAGCCATCCTACGAAGATGCTCCAAGGCCTGGAGCCCCTCTGCTGTGGAGCCAGGCTGAGAGAGCTGGAGAAGGGAAGGCACCAGGATTAGCTCATTGTGGCCTCTCAGTACTTGAAGAGGGCTTATAAGAAAGATGGGGACAGCATTTTTAGGAGGACATGTTGCAACAGGACAAGGGGTGATGGTTTTAAACTAAAAGAGAGGAGATTCAGACTTGATTTAAGGATGAAGTTTTTTACAGTGAGGGTGGGCAGGCCCTGGCACAGGTTGCCCAGAGAAGCTGTGGCTGCCCCATCCCTGGGAGTGTCCAAGGACAGGTTGGATGGGGCTTGCAGCAACTGGGCTTGTGGAAGGTGTCTCTGCCCATGGCAGGGGGTTTGGACTAGATGACCCTGAAAAGTCAATTCCAACAGTCACTTCCAACACAAACTATTCCGTAACTCTTGTTATTCTGTTGCCTCTTACAGGCCATCAAGTCACAGCATCACTCTGGGGCTATGTACAGGTACAACATGGGATTAAAGTAATCCAAAGTCTTACCTCTCCATAATTACCTGTTTAATTCCAGAGATCTTTGCTCTCTAGTAAGTCACTGGTTCTGGTTTTGCTTAATGTAATCAGTGTCTAAGGAAATAACATACAGGTCATCAGTCAGGCTCAGTGGTGGCAGTGTAGCCTTGTTTCTCTGTGATATACCTGCAAAGTGCTCTTCCCTGAATGAATAGCCATGCTGGCAAGGGGGCACAAGTACCCCAGTGAGCTCCCAGTTCAAGTGTGTGCTGTTCCTCACCTGGCAGAGGAGTGCAGCACTCCTGGAAAACCACTCCTGCAGCGGGATGAGCTCTGCTGGGGCAGCTCCTGCCCAGCACCCTGGAGGATGCTGCATCTACACAGGGAGAAACACCCATGCTGGGAATTGCACTGACAGTGTTCCCTCTCCTGCTTCCCCTTTCAGAGCACAGTTGGGGAGAGTCGCTGGCTGCAGGGGCAGCTGGTGCAGCTGCTGGTCCGTCACTGCGGCAGACGCGCGGCGGCGCGGTGGGCACGGCACTGGGGGGTGCCCGCGGACGTGCTGCCCCCCGGCCTGGCTGAGCAGCCTCCAGAACTTCACACCCCAGAGAGGTAAATACCCTTCTCAGTTTGGTTACCTGTCATAAAACTCTGTATTAATTTGCTTAAAACCATCTGCTCTAGTGCTTCCTTGGGGCTGTAATTTTGCAAAGTCTTGTTGCAGGTACTCAGATCCCATTGTGGCCCTGTACATGCTGCATTTGTTTGTCATAAGCCTGGAAGTGTCTGTGAAAGGAGCACTTTAAACTCATCCTGGGTACACAGAAGCTCTGTGAGATTGCTTCATGCTGCAGAGGGTTCTTACATTTCCTCCACCACATCAACAGTGCAAATGAAATCATGTGGGTGGGACCTGAATATGCATCTGTTTTACTGAGGTTATTACCCATCTGTCAAAGTTTTCCATATGTTCTGCACCCCCACTGGACTGTAAGCTGATTTAATTCCTTTCAGGAGGCTTATGACCAAGAAATTAATTGTAAAGTTCCTTAGATTTTTCTAATTGTATGTATTTTCTTCCTCCTTTTACAGCTCATAAGCCAGTTTTTTTCCCAGTCTGTAATGTTGGCCTCACCCAAAGCTTTCAGAAATATTGAGGATTTTTGACATTTGGGGTCAGATCCCAGAATAGACCCATTAATTGCATAAGTGAGCTTAAGAAGCAGTTAGCCCCCTCACTAGTCTTCCTTTTCTTCCTCTGATGCAAACCCAGTACCCCAGTGCCATATCTGCTTTAGGATCCCCATGTTGTGTGCACCAGGGCAACCTGCAGTGGGCCACAGTTCCTCCCCCAACAGGGGCTCCATTCTCTTTCAGGCCCTGGAACAAGAGTGCAGAAGCAGAGGTTCAAAAGAATTGAAAATCCTTATATTAAGAAGGGTTCTTCCAAGCCCTTGATTTCAGGTGCTCAGAACTGTGCAAACAGCCCCAGCCAAGGATCTCTGTGAACCTGCTGGTGTGGGAAGAGCAGAGGGGAGGGATGGAGCGATGAGGGCAACAGGTTCCACACTGTGTGCAGTCAAAGTTGTGCCAAGTTAAGAAGAGACTCAAATCTTAGGAAGGCCCATATAGCCCTCTAAAGTGTTGGGAGCTGTTTGATCCCTGTGGCAAGCTGGATCTGGAGAAACACCAGGGCTTTGAAGTTCTGGTTTTGAGTATTCTGTGCTGTGTCGCTCTGAGAAAACATCCCAAGATCATCCTCTCCAGGGAGCAGTATCCCCTTTTAACAACTCCCAGCTGTGCTGGACAGAGGAGGACAGGGTCTGTGTGCAGAAGGGACTCAGTGCAAATGGTTTACTGAGCCCCAGTTCACTGTTACCCTCCCATGAGCACTGGTGGATCTGCCATGCCTCAGTTACTGTGTCCTTGAGATGTTCCCAGAGAAGCTGTGGCTCCCCATCCCTGACAGTGTTCAAGGCCAGGTTGGAGGGGGCCCTGAGGAACCTTGTCTGTGGCAAGGGGGGTGAAGATGGATGATGTTTGGGGTCCATTCCAACCCAAACCATTCTATGATTCTCTGATTCTATGTTTAAGCAAGTGCTTCAGAGACACCTATGTTTGGCACCCCTTTTTAACCCTTTTTTTCCTGCAGAAAGGCCTGCAGATATGCAGGCTACTAGAAGTCTTGAGGAGCCTGCAGAGCTTGCACAAGGGTCCTGTTAGGATCTCAGCCAGGACTGCACAGAAGATCTGGAACCTGAGGCTGGATGAGTGCCATGAACACACAGCCCAGAGCTCTGTGCCCGCACGTTCCTGAGCCAAAGCTGTGCGAGGCTGTGGGCCACCACAGCCCTTGGGGTCAGAGTCATTACCCAGCCACCTTGCTGGCCTCTGCTCATTCATGTGCTGGAATTCATCTAATTGGATTCTGTGCAGGGGAGAGGAGTTAGCCCTGAGTGCTCGATGCAAATCCAGGAGCTGTGGGCTGTGGTTGGGGTACAGCAGAGCTCAGAGCTTTGCTGTCATTCCAGGAGCAATCACATGTTTCCAAGTAGGGTCAAGGCTTTTTTCAAAAACTGAAGAGAGGGAGCAGTAGAGGTTCCTTACAACTCTTCTGTTACTGAACACATCAGTCACCTTATTCCAGGGTGTTGTGCTTGACTGGATTGGGCACCACCTTCCAGGTATCTCTCTTACCCTCACTGGTGAAACATGTTGGGTTTTATTAACATGGAGATTGGTGCTTCTGATTCAGAAGGGAGCTGGGATTAGAGGAATGTTTATGGGGACATTCTGACCACTCCCAAGAGGTAATCACTGACAACTTTGTGCAGCTGAGAGCCCATGCCCTGAGCAACCTGCAAACATGGCCCTTGAAGCCTGAAATACACAAGGGAGTAACTTCCTATGTGGAGCTGAACTTTTCAGTGTACGTGATGGAAGTCTGGATCTGAGTTATGATGGACTGTGGGTCCAGGAGGAGCTGTGATGGGCTCAGACATTGCATGCTTGGGGAGGAGTAAAGCCAGCAGAATATCAACGGTCGCTGCTCCATGGGCAGCATATTGGCTTTTCCAGCACTGAGCTCATGATGAGAAGCAGAGGCAGGGCCCTCCTGGCATGGTTCATGCACAAGTCTGCTCACCCATGGTCCCCTGGGGCTGGAGCTTCCTCCTATCCCTGCAGGTGTGCAGTTGTGTCCAGGTGATTTGGGAGCTTTCTTTTACCTGATGTTTTTACAGTAGGACTTTCCTCCTGGGGTCATATGTCCAAATTATGAGCTCTGGTGACAGCTGGGGTCTGTCACTGGCTGCCTGGTTAATGCCAAAATCTCTCCATGGGATAAGGAGACTATTTTAAAAAGACCAAGACTGAAACTGAGCAGGATTATCTGCTCCAATGGATTTATCATTAGCTTGGCTATTCTCAGTGTTACAGCCAATTTCTGTCTCCTGAAAGAGGTGTCTATGCAAAAACTGCAGCTTTCATAACTAAATTGATATTTTTGGGGTATAGATTGTACTAACTTGAAGGTGGATGAGAACTTGAAGGTGGATGAGCTATTTTTTTAATGCTAGTGATTTTGGGAAGGTCTCACAGATGGCCTTGAACTTTTCATGTTCATGGTCAAGGCTTTGTGGATCTGCAGTTTCTCCTGCTGCAGATCTGGTTCTTGTTCAAGCCTCCTGTCACCTCAGGAAATACAGCACGGGTTGAAACACTCTCCACAGAGAACCACTTTCTCCTGAGGGTCTGTGACTTTTCTGGAGCACAGAAACTCTTGTCTGTCCAGGACATGCTCCTGCCTTGCTCTGATGCACTGCTGGAGCTGCTCTCCTCCTCCCCCTCCCTCCTGAAGCTGCATCAGCAGCCAGTTGGGAGCCAGCAGGTTTTTGCATGAGGGATAAGCCCTCAGAACACACAGAGGTGGTTACAGGAGTGTGGCTGAGCCACAGACTGCACATCTAGAGATAAAAGCCATCACTGCACTGTGCTGTGGGAATCCTGTGCTGTGCCAGGTAGAAAGAAGGCAAGGCAGTGAGGATGTGCTCTGCCCTCCATGAGGAGTTGGGACAGATGAATAAACCCCTTTGTGCTGCAGTTTACTCATCCAGTCCTGATGGCTGCTGTAGGGGCTACTGTAAAGTCAGCAGAGCCATGGAACCCCATAAAACAGTCTGGCTGCCTTGTTTATTGAGCCAACAAAGCCACAGGTTCCCAGAGAGGGAGTTCACACTGCAGAGAACAAGGTGACATCAGCTGTCTCTGGTCACACCACACGGGGCTCCTGAGCTCTGCAGGTGAGAATATTCCTGGAGCCCTGAGCCTACACACCTTTATTAAATATTTTACACAAATATTGACTTCCCCATGCACACAAACCCACAGGAAAGAGTGTTTGTGCAGGGAGAGCTGCTCTGCTGCAAAATTAGTCACTCAGGCTCACAAACATAAGGTTAGTAAATAGTTTCTCAAATAATGAGGCATTTCAAGACTCTACGGGAAAGAGACTATCCAGAAATGTGTGATATGTCCAAAGTAGCTGAATCTTTTTGATTAGTTTCTTTTGTCTGATTGCATCATCTGGCTGAGCCGCCACAGCAACACACTGACCTTCAGTTCCGAGGGCATTTCAGAGGCTGCTGCATTTTGAACAGAAAATGTGCTGTGTAAGATCCTGCTGTAGGCAGTCATTTGGCTCATTCCTGCAGACATATTCTAACATTCCCAGGGAATTAATACTCAGACTGAGCTTCTTTGTGTGGTGCCATCAGAAACCCAAATGGAGGGAGTAGCACGAGCACAGTGTGCACTCTGTGGGTTCAGCTGCCTCCTTCCCCAAAACAGAGGAGGTGGTGAGTCTTTATTTCTGAACTTTTTTCATTTCATCCCTGTGCCATGTAGGACAAATACCTTTGTGCACTTTATGTGACAATTTCACAGGGAAGAGGATGGAGAAGGAGAAGCTGGATAGTCAGTAAAGCCTTCCCAAGCCATTGCATTATGAAGTGATGAGACAGATTCCCCCATTCCCAGCTGGTGGGGATCTCAGTGTGGAGCAGTCTGAGAGGCTCTGTCTGAGCAGAGTGGAGCAGAGTGAGGCTCCTGTTTGGACACAGTGCTGCCCAGAGCTGATTCTGTTGGGTGTCTCACCAGGGAGCCAGCAGTCTCCATTGTCAGCTCAGAGGCAAGGAGCACTAAATCTAAAATGTGTTATCCCTGAGTGTGCAAACAGTGCCCAACTTTGTCATCCAAGTTCTGGGCAAGAGGGTTGAGCACTGAGGACAGGACTTGGGCTCTGACTCCAGTGAGTGATGTGGGTGTTCTCTGCAGTGGATACAGTGCACGTGCATGGTGAGCTTTTGGATACAGAGCCACTTCTGGAAAAGGAATGGAAAGAGAGGATGAGCCTACAAGAGAGCTGGAAAGGAACTTTTCATAAAGGCCTAGAGGGACAGGACAAGGGGGAATGGCTTCCCACTGCCAGAGGACAGGGTTGGATGGGATATTGAGAAGAAATCCTTCCCTGTGAGGGTGGGCAGGCCCTGGCACAGGGTGCCCAGAGAAGCTGTGGCTGCCCCATCCCTGTAAGTGCCCAAGGCCAGGCTGGACAGGGCTTGGAGTAACCTGGGATAGTGAAAGGTGTCCCTGCCCATGGCAGGGGGTGGAACATGATGGTCTTTAAAGTCCCTTCCAACCCAAACTAGTCTGTGATTCTGTGACTCTAAGATGAAAAATTGAGATTACAGGGAAAGTGAGAGGGTAAGAGAAAGAGTTGAATCAGAGAGAGCTGGGGTGAAATAAACAGCAGAAGACTTCCCACTCTTCCTCAAATCCAGGATTTCCTCCCATTGCATAGCTTAAAACTGCTGCATCTGATTCTGTACAGGATAGAAGAGGCTACGAAAGCAGATAATTACGAAGACAGTAAGAAGAAGGACTATTACCAGCTTCCTATTCCACAGGAAAATATTCACTTCCTGCAGACATGGGAAGAGGCACTGCAGTGCTGGGAGAAGGTGCTGCAGGTGAGTGTTGCCTGGGATTGTCTTTTCAGGGTCAAGGAACAGGAACTCTGTTTCAGGCTGGTCCTCAGGGCTGGATGTAGCCACTGCCATCCAGTGTCCCTCCCCAAGCCAAGGACAGCTGCTCCTTCAGGTTTGTGTGATTTGGGGAACAAATTAGGAATTGTGCCAGGAAAGGTCCACGCAGGGGTCCTCAGGTGCTGGGGGAGGTGCTGTCTCTGCAGCAGTTTGCACAGAGAGCTGCCATGGCTCAGAGGAGCTGCTCGTGTCCCAGGCAGACCCTCCAGGCTGCTCCCAACACAGCCAGTCCCTGAGTGCAGAAGGTGTGTGTGTTGCAGCCCGGGCAGGTTGTTGGCGTTGACATGGAGTGGAAGCCCTCCTTTGGCATGGTGGGGAAGCCCCGGGTGGCCCTGCTTCAGATGGCAGTGAGGGAAGAGGTGTTCCTGCTGGACCTGCCGCGGCTCCTGCAGACAGCCGAGGAGGAGGGGGACAAGGAGAGGCTGCCACGGCTCATCCAGAGGCTCTACTGCGACGCAGCCATCACCAAACTCGGTAACATTCCTCTGCTCCCCCCTCGAGACACCACACAG
The DNA here is from genome assembly GCF_047495875.1 of Pithys albifrons albifrons. Lineage (NCBI taxonomy): Eukaryota > Metazoa > Chordata > Aves > Passeriformes > Thamnophilidae > Pithys > Pithys albifrons. The sequence continues at coordinate 2,262,987 of NC_092477.1, read as the reverse complement.
CCTGCTGTGCCCATTCTGTCATTCCTAGATCCTCTGGGAGTTGGTATTCTCCAAATGTACTTTCCATGGAACCAGCTTCTGTGGCCCTGGGTGTTCTGGCACTGCCAGGCCAGAGAGCAGAGTGACCAGGGGAATGATAGAAATGCAGAATCACAGAGTCACAGAATATCCTGAATGGGAAGGGACCCACAAGGACCATCCAATCCAACTCCTGGCCCTGCACAGACATCCCAACAATCCCACCCTGTCCCTCAGAGCGTTGTCCAAACCCTCCTGGAGCTCTGGCAGCCTTGGGGCCGTGCCCACTGCCCTGGGGAGCCTGGTCAGTGCCCACCACCCTCTGGGGGAAGAGCCTTTTCCTGAGATCCAACCTAAACTGCCCCTGATACAGTTTCATACCATTGTATCTCCCTGTTTCAGGTCACAGCCAAGATTTCCGATTTAGCTTGTGTTCTCAGACTTGGGATTATCTAATTACATACTAAGCTCCAACTGACACCCAAACTTCAGTGGTTTAGGGAAGTCTGGCAGCCAGAACTTTCTGGATGTCCCTGTCTTGTCCCAGTGCTGTCATGCTAGACACCAGAGCTCTCTGAATTACCATACCTGGGTTTTCGAGGCTTTTGGCAGGATTTGCTAAACCTGGCTTTCGAGGGCAAATTTATAATTACCTTCCCAGATTTTACATAAGTTGGTCTTAAACTCAGCATTTTTCATCCACCACTTCACTCCCTTGATCTGCAGGAGTGTCTTTTGGGAACAGGAGAGATGAGAGCCAATTTTTTTCCCTGTCAGAACAGTCCTCCCACCAATGTTTGTATATCTTTGACAGCATTTTGATTCTGATTTAGAAGAAGCTGAAGTGCATTAGCTGTGATTTGAGTTTTCCTACCTGAGTGGCTTGGGCTTTTTTTTGTCTCCAGGTTATGGGATGTCTGGAGATCTCAGCAGCCTTGCAGCCACATGTTCTGCTCTGAGAGACACAGATAAGCAACTGCATGGTGTGGTGGATCTACTCACAGTGGACAAACAAGTAAGGATAAACACATGGAGGTGTGGGAAATTGTCTTCTGTGTTTGCTGGTGGATGACTGTCCTCAATCCACAGCACTGTCTGTTTGTATCCTGGATTGGCAGAGACATGTCTACATGAGTAAATAGACCATTTCCTCCAGTGGATTTGGAGTGTTGGGGTTCTGTAAAGGAGCACAGAAGCATTTTGTTTTCATCAGCTAAAAGGTTAAAGCTTGTGATACTGTCAGCTTTTTCACAGCCTTTATAAAAGCTCCATTCAGCCAGGACAAGGTTTCTGAGCAGAAGTTATACTTGAACTTAGGAAGACTTAAGTTCTTGTAGGAATTCTGCTATTCCAGGACCATGCAGTATTGAAGCAGATATGACGGAGTTAATGATTTGTGCAGAACTCTAATGTTCCTTGGAGAGCTGCTGGTGGGTTCAGCACAGGAATTTCTGGTCAGCCAAAGCACAGCTGTCCCTGGGTTTGCACACAGGAGCTTTCAGCAGTCTGCAGAAATGTTGAGCATAACCATTTTAATGGGTAAAATGTACAGAGTGTGTTCAAGGCTGTGGGTTGGGGTGAAGCAGATCTTTGGGGCTGATGGCTGAACCTGGGAAGTGCTGCAGGGGCTGGCATACCTGCCAACAGCTATTGCCTCAGTTTAACCTGAGAAATGGCAGCTGCAGAAAGTGCTGCTGCCCAGGGTGGCACAGGGTTGCCTTTTCTCACTGGGACTAGAAGGAGAAAGATGCTGAACTGCCACTGCTGCTCTTTTATTGAGTGGGTGCCCAGCAGTGCCCAGCACAGCTGAGCACCCAGAGCCCTCTGAGGAGCCCCAGCCCCACTGCTCCAGTGAAATGCTGTACAACAATGCCCTTTTTTTTCCTTGGCTATGAAACAGATTTCTGCCCAGCAAGTGTGTTTGTTAAACAAATAACCTGACGCCGTTTCTATCTAATGCCATCCCAGCCCTTGTCTGAGACAACGGGCTCAATACACCAGGCAGGAGATGGATGTGATAGGGCTGTGCCTGCCCCACCCGCGGGAGCAGGGCTGGTGTGGAAGCTGTTCATAACCAGGTGTTTTCTATCTCTTTGTTTCCATCAGCTGCAGAAGAGCTGTGGGGAGTGGAGGAAGGGCCGGAAGGTCGATGGCCTGTCCCCGGAGCACAGCCACGAGGAGAAGGGGCTCAGGCAGCCCGAGAAGGGGCTCAGCCAGCCCGAGAAGGGGCTCAGCCTCCTGGTGCAGCATGTGCTGGGGAAGCCTCTGGATAAAAGAGAGCAGCTGTCCAACTGGGAGAAGCGGCCCCTCCGGGAGGAGCAGATCCTCTATGCAGGTCTGGCCCCTGGCACACGGTGCTACAGGTGTCCAGGACAGGTCCTGTTTGGCTGTTCTGTCACTGGCAAAGTTGTTAAGTAGCAAAGGAAGAGAATGGCTTTGCAGATTAGTTCCTGTTCAGAGGAGTCAGCACATGTTTTGTTTGTCCTTTTGCGGACATGGCTTTAATGGTTGAAGTTTAAACTGTCCAGTGATTCATTATTTCCCTTTTCAAGGAATTCCTGTGCTTTGCAGATTTGTCTGATGAAACATCACCTCAGTGGAAACTCCTCTCAGTAACTGAAAGAAAGTCCACTTCCTTCTGCCTCATTTCACAGTCTTCCTGGGAAACAAATGCTGTGTTTATTTGTCACAGTGTAGTGCTTGTTAGAGCCGGGTTAGAAATGGGCAGACGTGGTGTCCCAAACTCCTGCACAGAATCTGGGCTGTGGGGGGACCAGTGGAGGTTAGTGCTGATTACCCCAGAGTCAGAGTCTGGGTCTCAATCTTTTCCTGGGGCATCAAAGGACAGTCTGCTGAAGCAAACCAGCCCTTTGTTAAATTCAACTGTCCTTGAAGCTGACACAGTTCCCACAAAAGTTAATCACTAGGACTTGTCAAACTGGCTGGGAGACTTTGGCAGTTCCCGTTGCAGGGAGCAAAGCCACACAACAGTGTGTGTGGGCAGGTGATTGCAAACAGCCCAAGTGATGCCTGGTAAGATAGTGCACCTAGTGGGGAAGTTCCCTTCCCACCGAGAGATGCAGAAAGAGCTGCGGGCAGGCCTCTGCTCAGGGACAATGGTGAGGAACAGGGCGGGGCTGGAGCTATCAGGTGGTGGTTGGAACAGCGACACTAGAGTTTGAATTGTGTTAAAGTGGAGATGGCAGAGCCTGTCACTTTTGGAGGTCCAGCCTTGGCCCACTAGGACTGTGTGTTCAGTTGCGATGCTCCTTGAGTCAGTCAAGGAGTGCAGGGAGGGAGGTGCAGCTTCACAGATTGTTGACAGTGCCTTTTACAAAGGTGAGGGCTCTTCCTTGCATCAGAAAAGCCTCTGGTTTACTTTTGAACAAAACCAACTGAGGCTCCTATCCCCTTCCTTTCAGCCTCTGATGCATATTGTTTGCTGGAGATCTACGAGAGGCTCTGCAAGGACCCCGAGAGCTTTGGGCTGAGTTCAGACCTGAGCGAGAGTCTGGAACAAAAATGGAGCATGAAATCCAGGGCAAAGAAGCAGCTGAATAAACAAGAAGCACTGTCACCTTCTGGACAGGTTTGTAAACATCTTCAAAGAGCTGCTTGTTGCTCAAGACCCCTATAAATCATGCCCTGCTCATTCTCAGTCATACCATGAGCTATGCATGGCAGGCCCTTTTGCAGCCTGTTCTCAGGACTATTGCAGCAAACATCCTCCTCACCCCTCCCTCCCTAAAACGATGGGCTTTCTCCTTGACCTGCCTGGGTTCAGCTTTCCCTGCACTTTTAAGTTCAGTTGTCTTTGCACAATCTTGGTGCAGATCTGTGAGCCTTGCTGGTGGAAATGCTCCTTCCATGTTTCCTCAGTGCTGTGGGTTTGGATTCTGAGATCAAGGTGCTGCATCCATGAGGTTTCAAAACTGACTTCCTTACTTTTGCTTTTAACTGACCTTCCACACCTTAGTTTCACACTAGGAATGTCTCTTTTGTTGTGTCTGGAGTAGAAGTCTGCAAAGTTAAAAGCAAAGGATCTACCAAAAACACCTTTCTACTGGAGACGTGTCTCTGCCTCCCTGCCCAGCCCCACAATCTATGCCTGACCTCTCTCAGTAGATTGTGTTGTAGCAGAGCCTTAAAATTCCGTCAGCCATAACTTGGAGCTGTGCAACTCTGCTTAAGTATCTTGGAATGTCACTGGTCCCTCTCAGTAATAAAGTTTTACTTTTAAAATGGAACCAATCTGGTGGTTTATGCACCGGATTGGAAGCCTCAGCAGAAACCCCATTTTATTTGTTACATGAGAAGACACTATAACTGTGCATCCTTCTGAGGGTCCTCAAATGTGTGCTGAGTTCCTGAAGTCAATGCCACCTTCCACAGGTGGGCTGAGATGTGTCTGACTGCTGACTGCATCCACCTTGTCAGGTGTGTGTAAAAATACAGTGTCCCCTTAGTGCTCAGCAGGCAGTGAAACATGGAGGTGCTCAGTAGTTCCCTAGGCACTCTGTTCCTGGGAATGCTGTGTTACAACAGAGCTGACTGACTGCTGCAGAGATGGGAAAAGTGAGTACTTTAGGCTTGAATTACCTTGGGAACCACGGGTCATCTTTGTGTTCTGTACAGTTAGATTCGTGAACCGACAGGCAGTTGGTAAAACCTGGACTGGGACGCCAAGAAAAGAATTGTCCTGACTCTGCATCCTGCAGGACTCCAGGGTCTCTTTCCCAGTGTTTCCCGGTCCACTATCTGAAGTAGGGCTAATGACTCTATTCTCCTTTATAGGCTGTTTGTTCTTTGCTGGCATGAAACATGAGAAAAAAGCTACATATGACAGTGCTGGCCACTGCATAAACACTGTGAGGGCCAGCTGCTGCTCCTGCACATCTGTTGGAGCAGCAGCAGCAGCCAGGGGTTGTGTCTTCCAACTGCCTCAGCACTGAGGGGCAGCTCGATCCCTTGTCACAGCCCTCAGTGTCCCAGGGCCCAGCTGCATTCCCCAGGATGCTGCAGGAGCTGGTGCCAGCCCAGTCTGCCCAGTGCTGCAGAGCCCTTAGCTCAGGGACCGGCTTCTGGGAGGTGCAGCATCACACCAATGGAGCTCCCGAATCCGAGCTGGTTCCCATGGTCAGCCCAGGTGGAGCTGCATGTTGTGCCACAGCATTCCAAGCCTTGAGCCAGCTCCTGCAGGGCTAATCTACAATGCTGTCTCCCTGCATAGGTGCTGACTGTGTCCTTCAGTCATCCCAGCTGATTCAAGCTCCTGAAGTCAAAAGCTGAACTTTGGAAGTTCCTCAATAACTTCCCTTCTCCATGAATTTAGCCATTGTACTTCTGGGAGCCTCCCAGTGCCGAAGTCCTCCAAGTGCAGGAACTCCCCCAGCAGCAGACATCTGAAATAAAACAAACAGAAGTCAGGCACTGCCTATTTTTAACCTTCCAAAGATAACAGAGCTGACGTGGTTGCTTTGTCTACCTGTTTCTCCCTCTGTCTGTCAGATCCCCTTCCTAAATCATAGCTCTGGTATATGTTTATTAGTTGCACACTAAGTCAGTAGGGGAAGAGCAGCCTTGACGATGTTTCTGTGACTTCATGAAGGTGGATGTCTGTGTAGGGCACTGAAGGCCAGGTTGGCATTTCTCCAGGGAAAGGCTGCAGGTCCCTGGATTGGGTGGCCAGCTGGCCAGTGAGACAAGGACTAATTAAGAACTAGCCCCATCATGTGCTGCCTCCTGCCCATGGGGCAGTGGGCACTGGGGAAATGATGGGAAGGAGAATCTGGAGGTGTTGCAGAGCATGGTGTGATATAGGTGGAAGGAGACAGTTGGATTTACTGTGGTGGGTGAATTCAGGGAGGCAAAACACAAATGTATTGGAATTCAGCCCTCTGCTCTTATGGATCTCTTGTGTTCCTCTAGCAATGCCAAGGATCCAGAGTGGAGGCCTCCCGTGCCCCTGCTGCCGTGTCCCCCCGGGAGTTCAGCGTGGTCTGTGATAACATGCTGCAGGGCCTGGGGCGCTACCTGCGCTGCCTGGGCGTGGATGTCCGCATGCTGGATAACGAGGATGACCACAGGAAGGCTGCTGAGGTGGGTCAGGCACGTGGCTGTGTGTGTTCACCTGTGCTCCATGGGGGTGGCTGCTGCTTGCTCAGGAGCTGCGCTGGTTGTCACTGTGCCCAACGGGCAGTAGCTGCAGGAGCTGCCCCACTGGTGCTTCCTCCTGGACCTGTGCTGAGTTCCAGCTCTCTGTTTTAGTCTGAGCTGTGTCACCTGGCAGTTGGTATCACCTGATCCCTGCAGTGGTGTGTGGGCTTCTTTCTTCACTTGCAGGAGCAAGGAGGTGAGCAGAGACTGCTGTGATCTGACTGTTATTTGTGTCTGTTTGTGTCATTGACAGCTGGGGCAGTTCCAGTCATGAGACAAACATAAGGAGAGTGTAAAGATCATAAAACCACAGAATGGTTTGGTTGGGAAGGACCTTAAAGATTGTCTCATTACAGCCCCACAAAGATGTGACCAAGTGTCTTTAGGGAGTCTGTGTGATTGCAACAAGACAAAAGTCAGTGAAAGGAACCCAAAATTAACTTAGATTTCCAATGGACTCTAGTTTGGGCTTACAGGGAAGGTAATTATCTGCCTTCTGTCCAGGTCAGTTGGGCAAAACCATAATCCAAAGATGGCTGTTTAATATGGAAGGGAAAACGTCCATAATCAATGGCCATGTCATGTGGAGTGGCTCAAAGGTGATCAGCCACAACCTGCAGTGACATAATTGAAAAAGGAAGAGTCTCTAACATACATGGGGACAGTGAACATTGGTTTGGGCTCCCATAAGAGCCCTGATCCTCTGCCTCCCAGAGGAGAAACACATGCTTCTTGTTTCAGACATGTTTCTGCTCTGCCAGAACTGGAGATATGCAGCCCACACAGTGTGTGCTGTCAGATGTGCACGGATTGCCCGGGCTGGTGTGCAGGATGTTTCCTCTTCAGTGTCTGCTTGGCCTGAGTCTGGGACAGGCTCTAACTTCTGCAGAAATAATTAATATCTCCTCCCTGCCAGACTTGCACAAGTCATTTAAACAAACTAGTTCTCACTGCTTCCCCCCAGAGCCCCGTCTCCGCTTCTCATCCCGATACCTTATCGTGCCACGGACAGGATGTTTGACATTGCTTTCTCTATGGAGACCAGACAAACATCCTTTCACTATCAAAAGCCCTTGGAGTGTTACTGTATTGCAGAGCCTTTGATCTGGGCTTGGATAATCAAAGATAAAAATAGACTCCTCCCACCCTGCTTTATATCTGGCTTGGCCTGATTTAATCAGAGTTGAATGTTGACCACCTTATGCCCAAAAACTTGGAAATGATATTGCAAAGGCCAGGAGAGGGTTTGCATCCTGGTCACTGAATACAAGACAGACAGTTTGGGTCTTGTCCCAGCACAGTCTCAAACTAGTGTCACCAGGAACACATAAGTGTGTACAGAGTTAGTGTTTGTTCTTCATTAAAGTCTTTTCACTCAAATGATTTATCAGTCATATTACACATCTCCTTGTGCCAAGAACTCCTGCACCACCTGGCACTTGCTCCTTATTGTTCTCATTCCTGTTTCTTGTTAAAGTGGCTTCAAGTATTGGTAGGCAGGTAGGTCTGGTCCTTCACCATCTGTTATTTGGGATCAAGCTTAAAAGCCCGAGAACTTCTTCAGCTGTGCTTGGGCAGCTCTGGAGTTGGTTTATTTTTTCTTTTACTCTGGTACATGTGACAGGACTTGGTTTGACAACCCTTTCCCAGGCTAGATGTGAAGTCCATGTCCTGTGTTCTGCATTATGTTGTGCTGTTGTTATTGGCTAAATGTTGTATCTCGGACATCAGTTGTCATGGGGAGTTTTTTGTGCCAGATCTGCAATTTGAGATGTGCGGGCATGTGAGAGCAAGACCTCTGACACCACGAGCCACTGGATCCCTCCTGCTTTTCCATATTTAGTGGTGGACTTGGCAGTGCTGTCTTAGAGGTCTTTCCCACCCTTAATGATTATGGGATTCTGTGGTTCTGTTTATCTGCTGGGAGGTGCCACCAGCTTGCAGTCTGTGATTTAATGGTGTCATTTAATCAGGACTTGACTACAGAAGCAACTGATTAAAGTTGCCTTTCATAAGCACAGACACAGAAAATCTTTAGAAGTGGAAAAATAGTTGGAACTCATATACTGAAAATGTCTGTGATGAAATCTGCCCTTGTGTGAAAGGCAAAGAGCTCACAGGCCATACTTACAGAAGCATTTTAGCCTCTGTCCATGAGCACCAGCCTCGTGGGGAAGGGCAGTACAGGTGTCCTTCCCCAAGCCCTCTCACCTGGGGGTGGCTGTGCTGCTTTTACTGCTATCTTGCCTGCTGGACTTGCACACATGTTTGGCACAGCGGGAATGCAGCTGGGGGATGCAATTTGTTCCAGATGTGCTGGATCAGCTCCTTTACCTGACATTCGCAGGCTGTGCATTGAGAGCCAGTGGGATCCAGCACATGCTTTCCCTGGCACATCCCTGCCCAGCAGCACCTCGGGTAGGTCCTTCTTCAGGACTTTGGGAAGTGGCCCACACTGGCCCAATCCTGCTGTGTGGCCTCTCTGAAGAAGGACTGTGTGCATCCAGCCATTCCTCCCCAGGGACTCTGACTCCAGCCCAGGGTAATCCATCAGGTGAAGAATGCAGAGGTTCCATCTCTTTGATGCAGCACATTCTGTGTGTGCAGGTGCCATTATTTGGTGAGCCACTCTTTGCCCTTGCACTTATTCCCTAAGCAACATGTTATTTCCAATTAGTAAAAGTTTCTTAACTTAAATCATGTCCTATGCCTGCTGTGTTTCTACCCAGGTCTTTCATGCCCCATCCCTGGGAAACATTCCAGGTCAGGTTGGATGGGAGCTCTGAGCAACCTGATCCAGCTGAGGATGTCACCTCTCCCTGCAGAGGAGTTGGAACAAGATGGCCTTTGAAAGATCCCTTCCAACCCCAACTATTTGATGATTTCAGCTTGTCTTCTGCAAATTTCTCTTTGCGGAGAATCTTAAACCTAACTTTTGAGTTTTCCAGATGGATAATTGAAAGGAGATAGGAACATTTCAGTGGGTGTTCCTCTTTTCTCTGCAGTTTTGCATATCAGGTCATAGTGACCTTAAAGGATCACCCAGTCAACCTGAAAGTGATACAGTAGATCCTGCAATGTTGTACCTCAGGAGTAGAAGAGACGTTTTTAAGAAAATTTTGCTAGTCTCTTAGGTTTCTAATAAGAGACTCAGTGGAATCTCAAAGCTGAGATTTGTGGGTTGGTTTGTTTTATTTTTTGAATAGGCTTTGCTCTTGGTCTTCAAAATCATCCTCATCTCTAAGAATAATCTGACACTAAGGCAAACCTGGTCCCTTTTGAAGTGTGATAATAACCAGAAGGCAGGTAAAACTGGCTTCCTGCATTCCCATGCTGGGGAAGGTTCCCTTGCAAGGTTACACCTACCCCCAAAACTCCAGGTGAACCAGCAAGTTGGAGAGGAGGGTCAGGCTGGATGATCTCAGGAGCCAGATCAAGGACTGTGCACCCAGATCTAAATTGCCCTGGTCTGGTTTGGAGCCAGGGGACACAAAGGGGACTTTAATACTGCAGTGAGCAGAGCTTCACTTAACAGGGTAATCTAATCTCGGATCTTGTCTCAGCTTTGAATGGCTTTTTCCATATTTTTGATGTAGATGACATTCTTCAGGTTTGCTGTTCTTTTTACTCCACAGACTGTCAGGGAGCTAAATTCACAGAGAGCAGATGAAGAACTGTGTTGCTTTTAACATCAAGACTTGGTTTGTGATGTTTGGTCAGCAGGAGAAGGTCTTTCATTGGAGACCTTGATACAAACGAGTTTGCATTAAGAAACAAAACTGGATGGATGGTTCTGGTGTGATACTTTAAGCCAATTTACAAAACCATATGATGACGCTGCACAATTTATAGTTTTCAGGAATGCTGGAGAGAAATACAGGGTTGCAGTACCAGCAGTGCTGGATTGAGGATGATCAGAGCTGTTGAGCTCTTGGTTTGCTGTCTGTTTTAAAGGAGCCTGGGATAACAGGCAGGGCTTCTGGGAGTTGGATTGAGTTGTGTGTTCCACTTCTCTAGTAGGTCCTTGTCTGAGTGCTTTACCACCACACATCCTGGAGCACACACTTTCTGTCCACTCCCTCTTTGTCTGACCTGGGACCTTGCTGGCCCAGGATCAGGATCACTGCAAGGATCTTCCTGGACTGCAATTTGCTTCTTTAGGGCATGTGGCATTGCCCCACGTGTCTTACACAGACTTGGCAAAGTTGAATTTACAGATCCACAGCCTTGTGCTGCTATTTCTTGAAACCTCTTTTGGCCTTAGTTCAGGATCCTTCTGGTTGTCACGAATTGTCCTGGTGCTGCTTCGAAACAAAGGCGCGCTCTGCCCTCTCTCCTCAGTCGTTGCCCTTCCAGGTCTCTCTGACAGCAATTCCTTTGGGTTCATTCATCTCTGCAGGGTGGAAGTTGGCTGAACAGACAGACATGTTCAGGGCTAAACAGTAATACCCAGAGATTAGGGAGTGCTTTCTATTCAGAAGGTCTGAGCCTTTTTCAAAGGAAGTTGATTTTATCTTTGTAACAGATTGTGAAACTGAGGCCAATGCCCTCTCTGCAGCACTTGGGCTGAAGCACAGGTCCCTGACACCCACCCCAAAATGCTGCCCTGGGCATTCTTTTCCTCTTATTTGCATCCCTGATCACACCTCTCTGAATGGCCCCAGCACCACCTTCCCGTGCTGCTTTCAGAGAAAAAGAAGGAATTATGCCTTTTTCTCCAGCACATCCCTCCATAGTCCCAGTCAGATGTGTGCTGTCACATGGCTTTTCTGGCTCTGCACTTCTCCCAGTTGTTGTTCCAGAGGCAGAAAAACATGCTGGAAGAGTTATTGCTTTTCTCCTTTTTATTTGATGTTCTTTGCCTGTCTCTGCAGAGCCATTTAGATAAGGGGATTTATCAAGCTTGAACTAATTAACCCTGGATGCCGGAAGTCAGAATGGAGTGTTCAGCTGTGAAATCCTCAGACTTACCCTGAAGCACAAGTGGGTCTGAGGGAATTTCACATCTTTTCCCTTCTTTGCAGATTGCTGTGGTGAACTTTTGCTGTTGCCTTACCAGACTCCTCTCGCTAAGGTGCCATGAGGGTGCTGTGCTGGGTGTTCTGCACCCAGACTGCCTGTGACAGGATTACATGGGGTGTCTCTGCTGCCCCTTCAAGGTTCCTGTTCTTACAGACTTTTTTCTTTTATTGAGAGAGTTGATTTTGAAAGAAATACAGTAATTTTGCCTGTAGGAAGATGCTTTAGAAGTTGTTGCCAATTGCTTTCTCAGTGCAGAACTGGCAGCCAAAGAGTGACTTCACAAAAAAAAGGAGGGAAGCAGCTACCTGAAAGGTCAAGAAGGAAAAAAAGGAAAAAAAACTTGTTTAGCTGCCTGCACGGGACCTTCAGAGCATTCTTCCCCTTGTTTCATGTTGCCATAGGTCAGGTGGGTTTAAAAAAAATGGCTATCCAAGACAGAGTTTAAAGGTCATGGTTGAGTTTTGTGGTGTTCACTGGCTGTGCTTGGAGGTGTCATCTGTCTGGAAAGTGCAAGAGGACTTTTATCCCAAATATGTCCTCCTTCCAAGGTTGGAGAGTGATCCAGAGAGAGCTGCTGAACTCTGAACCAGATGAGAGACCTCCATGATACACATCTGGAATTAGTGAAAAACACAAGGGCTTCCAACAGAACCCAAGCCAGAGAAGAGAAATAATCTCATGTTCATCTCAAAGCACTGATCTGTTGTGAGCTGAGTCCTGGTTCACATGGGAATCCTTTGGAATCCTCCTATTGCCACAGCCACCAAGCTCTTCCCCTCCTATAGGAGGGGGAGAGGCAGAGAGGCAGAGAGGGAGGAATGTCATTCAATCATAGGTCGGTCACACTTCCATCCTTGCAGCTCCAGATGTAGTGTCTCCTTTTGGCACCAACCCATGTGCACGTCCCTGGCTCTGTGTGAGGGTGATGAGCCCCCTGGTAATTCAGTGCAGACCTTCCACTTGAAGGACCAAACCTCTGATAAAAGCTCAGGACTGCAAGTCAGAATGTGATAAACTCTAAGGGAGATATTCCTTGCAGCCCAGTGTGTTGGGTTGCTGGGGCAGTAACACCCTCTTTCTTTAAGGAGCACTTTCTGTTAGTGATATGAAGTTTGCAGTCACATTTCATGGTACATTTTTTTGCTGGAATTACCTGCTTAGGTTAGTTTTTTCTTTCTCCCCTGTGGACCAGAAGTCTTTGCTTCTTTGTAACCCAGACTGAGAAAATAGGAATAGTCTGGGTTAAGGGGAAAAAAATAAAAGTTTGGGGTAGGATCGTTTCAAGGTGGAATGGTTCCCTGGGCCATCTGCAGTGCAGATGCAGCTTGTTCCAGCACAGGGGAGACAAGGCAGATTGGGAGGGGACATGGGATGAGCCATATCTTGAGCTGCTGTGGCTGTGAGGAGCTCGTGACCAGCTGTGGGCTGACACCGGAGACAAACACTCAAGTTCACCTTCTCTCTTGTGACTGCAAGTAAAGTTTGAACTCAGTGTAACTTCAGCCCCTGTTCATTTTGATTTTTACTGTTTTTTCCAGATTGCCCGACGGGAAGGAAGAGTCATTTTAACCTCTGGACTCCCATACCAGACTGTAAGTGTTCTGAGCTGCTGGTGTATTTCTGGCATTGTGTCATTGCGTAGTCTGGGGTGTGCAGGGGAGAGAAGAGCAAAAGTCAGATGTGAGTGCAACAGCTGGCTTGGCTTTTTCATGTTTTCTGCACTAAAAGCTACATTAAGGGTCTTGAGAAGTTTGCTGTTCTCAGCCTCCAAAGCTCGGGTGAAATGTTTTGTTATTCTCAGTCCTGCATCAGTGGGGATTGCTCTCCACTGGGGGAGGGGGTGGAAGTCAAGCCAAGCAATCCAGAACAAAATGTTTCTCTTTGACCTCACTGGCAGGTGAAAGGCAGCTCAATTCCTGTGCTTTTAATCCGAGATTCTTGTTTACTGACTGGCTCCACACTGACAGAGTTTCAACACTTAAAGACATTTCTTCCGGCTTGGAGGGCAGAGATTGGAAGGCCCCAAGGGTTCTGGTGGAAGCTGTAGAGGTTTTGTGTTCCTATAGATAAACAAAAAAGTCAAAGCAAACCCCAGCCTTACCCTCCACAGCAGCTGTTCAGAGCCCCTAACAGACAACTTTGGTGGCATCTGCTGAACCTGCCAAGTCAATGGTTGCAATGTTGTGATGCCCTGCTGCAGGACCTGCTGCAGGACCTGCTCCACGTGGCAATTCTTTACTGCCCAACACCTCATTTGGAAGAGTGAAACGGTTCTGGATGAGCCAGAGTTCTGTTCACATAAGCCAGAGTGCAGGAATTCTCTGTCACAAACTGTCGATATAAAAGCTCCCAACTACTCCAGCAGCCAGTTGAGTATTTGCAGAATATGGGTTGCTAATTTCTGTGCAATAGCTGAGCATGGAAGAAAACTCACCCCATGATGAGACACAGAGGCAAGTGGAGCTGTGCCACACTGCAGGTGCCTCATCCAGACTGTGGTTCTTTGAGCCTACAGCTGATGTGAGAGATAATTCATCATCCAGCTTAATCTTGCTTGGCAAAGCTTTAACTTCAAAGTTCTGTGCAGGAATTGCAAAAGGAAAATAACTGCTTCCAGTGTATGGTACTGACCTGGAAAATGTCTGGTTCCCTTTGTTCCCTTGCCTTTGGATGCCCTCTACGAGGACAGGGTGGCTCTGCCAGGTTCCTTTACTTGTGTGTACCTGATCCCACCTTGTGAGTATTCAGCATGGTCATAAAGATGTGTCTGGAACTTCCTAGTGCTTGGTCCCAGATGCAGATGTCTCTGCTGAATATGGAGCAAACATTGAGGGACTGTCCACATCCACCCCTTCAAATTTCTTGGCCACAAGGGAACTCCAGTGAAACGTTTGTGTGAACCAGAAGGGTTGGAGGGGTCGCTGGACGTCATTGCCATCCTCGTACTTTGGCATACTCCATGGGATCTGGCCAGGTTTCATCTGAAAGCTGGGATTGAGCTCAGTTTCCTCTTGCTACCTCTGTCAGCACCACTCTACCAACTTATAAATTGACAGGATTTGGGTACATTCTATAGAATAGAATCATGGAATCACTAAGGTTGAAAAAGACCTTTAAGACCATCAAGTCCAACTGTTAATCCAGCACCACCACCAAGGCCACCACTACACCATGTCCTCAAGTACCCTATCCACATGTTTTTTGAGTCCCTCCAGGGATGGGGACTCCACCACTGTCCTGGGCCGCCCATGCCAGCAGCTGGACAACCTCCTCAGTGAAGAAACTTCCCCTGATAGCCAAGCTAAATGTCCCCTGGCACAACTTGAAGCTGTTTCCTCTTGTTCTGGCATTTGTTCCATAGGAGCAGAGCCTGATCCCCACCTGGCTCCAATCTCCCTTCAAGGAGTTGTAGGGAGAGAGGAGGTCCTCCCTGAACCTCCTTTTCTTAGGCCTAAATCATGTTTCATACGTATAAAATCCTGCAGTGCTTCAGGAGTCAGAGCTATTGCAGTAGTGACCAACTGTGCTGGTTAGATCAAAATTCAGGTTGTAAACACATACTAACTCCAAACATTGTAATTCAAACCAATCCTATGATGTGCCTCACTGAGTGTCTTTCTGGTTTGCAGCTGCAGTCCCAGGTGGGAGAAGGAAGGTGTTTCTCTGTGAACTGCTCAGAAAAGGCAAAAGAACAGGCCCTGCAGGTTCTGAAGCACTTCAACGTCCAGGTGTCCCTCAGCGACATCTTCAGCCGCTGCCAGGTAGGACGGGGCTGGTTTGAGTCCCTTGCTCGCTGTTCCCTGCACAGCAGGCACTGCTTTGGTGTCTTGGGCCTTGCTCTCAGTGTCCTTTTGGTTCCCAAGTGTTCTGCTTCGATTTTGGCAGCCCCTTGCAAAGCCTGAGGAGTGATGGCTCAGTTGCAGGAACGGAGGCTCTGAGGCTGCAGCTTTGATAGAAACTCACTGGGTTTTCTGATTTTTGGTACTTAGCATGTGTTTTGGCATCACCTGTCATAGTTATAGTCTCTTTGTTGCTGTGTTCTCTGTCTAGCACACATGCTGTTTTAATTATAAACTATGTTTAATTATGGCTCTGTGATTCTGATAACAATTACTTTAATAGAAGGATTTTTTCATAGGTCTTTTTTTTTTCAGAAGTTATTAGGTTAATTCATGTCCATGCTAGTTGATGACTCCAGATTGTGTTTGGCACTGTATATCTGTGGATTGTTAAGAATAAATTTTAATTGTTTTAGCTCAAATTACCATCTCTTCCAATTTCACTCTTGTATTTGTTACAGCGACATGCTGAAACCTATCCCTCCAAGAACTGTAACATAAACCAACAGGCAACTCCAACATCTCTCACCTTATCAGTGTTTAAAGAGAAAAAAAGAAGAAACTGCAAACTGGCTAGAAAAGGAGCTTTCTCTTAGGGCTAAACAAGCCCATGGGTCTGGGTCATGCCTCATGGTTGAGCTTTGGGTTCTCCTGGCCCTGTGGAGCTGCACGAGTGCTGTAGGAGCAGCACTGACTCCTGGGCAGACACACCAGAGAGCATGTCCTACACCTCTGCTTGTGTCTGCTGTCAGATGTTGAAACTGGATCTGTAACTCAGAGAAAATGAGAACTGTGCAGCTGGGCAGGTTGTCTGTGAGAGGAGACTGACGGAACACGCTGCAGATCAGATTGGCAGAGTATGGGTTGGTCTTACTGCAGGATCAATGTATATGCTCAGATACAGTTTACTGCCTTCAGTCCTGTGGTTTTATTGTCCCACAACAGATTGTAGCTGTTATGTATATTTATAGTGGCTTCGTGGCAATTTTAAACAAACCTTTAAAAAACCTCATGGATTCTCCAATTCCCTGACATCTCCTAAAATACCAGTGTTCCTCCTGATGGTTGCTGGAATACCACGAGAACCAGCACACACACACAAAAACATGCTGTAGGAAACTCTGCTCTCTTTATAAATGCACAAGACTGTGCAGCAGCCGCTGGAAAACTGACCCCTCGCCCAGGATCTGGGGTCTGGAACTGGTTAACTCGCTGGGTTTAGTACATGCTGTCTTGGTTTACAATATAAATAGGGGTAATCAATCTGGCTAGGAATATATACTAAGTGTTCTCTTACTTCCAGGAGAAATGCCTTCCCTGTAAATGGTGGTGGAACAGCTGCATGTTTTATACCCCTCAGCATGGGAAGATGCTGATTTGTCAAACCTCTCCATGTTCTGAATCATGTATTTACCTACATTTCAGGCTTTTGGAGCTGATTTTGTTCAGCTGTGCTCTGCAGACAGCATAAGTCTGGCTGATCCATTGCTGATGTTCTGGAGGAGACTCCAAGCTGCTCCAGCTCCTTGTGCCCAGGCACTGAGGTGCTTCTGGGCTGTGGGTGAGGGCAGCCATGGGCAGCACATGGAGCAGGAGCATCTTCCAGCACTGAGGAATATTGACAACCCACATGAAAACTGGCAGATTTCTGCCTTGAAGAGGGTGGTCTGGGGCCTCCATGGCCAAGGCACCTCAGCAGTTTTTTTATACATTCTTTCTAAAACATCCTCATTTTTTGCAAACCTAATTGGGCTTAATTAGGATGGAGACTGGACCTGAGGCTGCTGAGCTGGGCCTGCCAGCCTGGCTGTGCTGCTCTGGGGCCATGTTACAGACCCCAGGACTCCCAAATGCCCTGAGCTCTGCCCCCTCCCTGCAGAGGGGTGACAGGGAGGTGACAGAGGGGTGACAGAGGGGTAACAGGGAGGTTACAGAGGCTTTTGGCTGTCCCTGAAGTGGAGGAGCAGGTTGGGCATATGAGCAGAGCTCCAGAAACACCCAAGTGCTGCTGTGTCTGTGCTGGGCAGGAGGAGGAGGATGGGGAATACTGGTCCATGCCCTGGGCCACTCTCCTCCCTCATCTCTGTGGAGCTGCTCTGCCACTGCAGGGGTGGGTCATCGGCACCATCGACCATCACAGAGAAGGGTTTGCCATGTGTTGTAGGAAGCAGTGTGGCATCCTGCCTGCCTCCCTCTGTCGCCTGGAGCAAGGGCTTGTTTTGTCTCTTGGGCCTCTGTTCTGTGAATGATTGGAGTGAATATGTCAGCAAATATTGTTTTCATAACAATTAATGCATGTAGTGCAGGGCACACGGTAAAAATAGGTTCCAATTCAGTGTTGTACCCAAGACTGCTGGAAAATATGTTTCCTCTGTCAGCTCCCCCAGCAGGGATGGAAGGGCTCCCTTTTGCAGATGTAAAGAATGGGATTGCTTTGTCACCCTGCCAAAATACTGCTGTTTTTTCTGTTAAAATAATGGCCAATACTGGTTATGTCTGTCTGACTTAGAGCAGCAAGTGAACAGGGAATGTCACCCGGGGGCTTTGCAGCATTTCTGCTCCACTTGTGCAGTGCTTTGGCTTGATGGCTCCAGTTAAAGGCTCCAGGAGCAGGGACTGCTGCTAAAGGTGTCAGTGATGGTGCAGGAATGGCCTTCTCTTTCCATGTACCTCTCAAGTGCTGCATTGTAAGGACTTGATGATAGTCACGGAGAAACCACCCTTGCACAGCAGCTGTAGCCAGGCCTGGTGTTGCCTTTGGTGAGGAATGTTTTGGGGGGCTGCGTGAAAATAAGATTAATTTTGTCTTTTGATGACATGCAAAAATTACCCCTGAGAAGTTCTACATTTCATAGCCTTAAAATATTTGAAACTCTCTTTGAAATGCAAATGTCCTGTGCCTGTCATTTCTGCAGACATTTGAATATCTTGTGTGCAAGTGTCTTGTGTTTTTCTTCTTTTCATATATCCAAATGTACCTCATTCAGGAAGGGGCAGTGTGAAATGATGCTTGGGGTGTTCTGATACGACCACTTCAGCACTGTGAGCCCTTAAAGTAGTCAGGAACATCTCTGTGGAGTTGTCAGGGGCTGTTATGGACAGCCTTCTGGTCAGCTCACAGCCTGGCTCACACAGCAGGACAGGGATCCTCTGCTCTCCACAGCCTGGAGCAAGTTCTAACACAGAAGCAGCATTTAAGAAAGAAATACCCAAACCTGCTAAGGAGGGTGGCTATTGCATGGCTACAGTCATGAGTACAGACAACTGACAGCTGGGTCGTTTCAAAGCAGGAAATTTGGCTCCTCTCCCAGTTCCCTCCGTTTGTGGAGGGGGTTGTCTCCCACCCCTCCTGGTGCTGCACGGGGGGTGTCCCTGCCTGGGGACATCCTGCTCTGACACTTGGGTGTAGCCTGGCAGGACATGAATTCCATTCCAGTCTCTGTAAAGAAACTCTTGAAAACAGTCATGTTTTGGCAGACATTACCTGGATGAGTGGTGTGGCTTTTGCCATCCTGCTTTGCTGTGCTGTCTGACTGAAGGTGCCCCTGAAGCAGGTGTGGGCTGTATCTGTGGACCTGCCAGTGCCTCATCACTGGCTGCTTGGAGAGCCCGAGGTCCCAGGACATTTTACTACCCATGGCTGAGTTGTGGTGTCTGACCCTGCCAAGTTCTTGTCAGTGACCAAGCACTTGTGTGGAAGCAGCTCGGTGGAGGGGCAGG
Source organism: Pithys albifrons albifrons (assembly GCF_047495875.1). Classification (NCBI taxonomy): domain Eukaryota; kingdom Metazoa; phylum Chordata; class Aves; order Passeriformes; family Thamnophilidae; genus Pithys; species Pithys albifrons. The sequence continues at coordinate 2,244,232 of NC_092477.1, read as the reverse complement.
GCTGGCAGTGCCACTCCCCACACACAGGGTGAAATCACAGCTTGAGTGGTGATAAACTGGGGAGATAAACACTGCAAGGTTTTAGCTTTAAATCTTTATATCATAAGGGTTTGTCACAATTGTTTGAAGGGAAAACAGTGTGTTCAGTGTTGTATGTGATCACTGAGAAATTCCTCCTGATCTGGAAGAACCTGGTGGTTAAAGGTTTCAAAATCTGCTGTGAAATGCTCACTGGAAGAGGCTCTGGAGCCAGGAAGGTCTGTCCCTCTGCAGAAAGCTGCAGTGGCCTTTCCTCAAAAGTGAAGCTGCTGCTCAGCTCAGTTCTGGGTCCAAAGCTTTGCTGGGGGACCAGGGCCCTGCAGGGCAGCTGTGCCACCCCCCACCTCCCCTGGGCCTCTTTCCTTTCCCACCCTCTGTTTGACTTGACCCTTTAGCCTTTAAGCTGGCCAGGGCAGGGACTCTTCTTGAACAATGCCTAATGCAACGGGAGGCCGATCCCAGGTGAGGTTTCAAGGCTTTCCTGCAGGGGAAAATGTTTGCAATTATATCCCCTGCAAAAATAAATGTGTGGGAAAAAAAAAATCTCAGGCTCCAGCTGCAGTTTCTGCATCTGAACAGCCCTGCATTGATGGTGGGATTATCTGCAGATTCAAATAAGTTGTCTCTTGCACTTCACTGAATTCTCTGATCCTAAATAAGCAAATTACATCACCTGTTCTGATGTCCTGTTTAACTTATGACCTCAGCCTGAGTGCTGCAGGATGTGAGAGATAGCTGCTCAATTTCATTGTCTGGAGATCTGATATATTTTTCTCCATTTTTTTGCCCCCCCTTCCCTGCTCTTTCGGTTTCCACACCACTCACCCCAGCCTTTACCAAGGTGTTAGCATGGGATTAGGAGTAGGCGGGGGAGGGGGGAAGGAAGAGAGGAAACCACCTTTTTTTTTTTTTTAAATTAGGTGCAAAAGCATTCTAACAGTTGCAGCAAATGTTTCTGGTTTTTTGTGGTTGAGGTAACGAATTTCATTGCTGCAAAGCTCATCATGTGCAAGCTGATTTACGCAGAGGGAGCCTGGGATGGAGCAATCCATTTAGCAGGGACAAAGAAAAAGGCCTTATGATGAGATGGAAACCCTGTGCTTGGGGCACTTTGCGAGAACCTTTGAAGCCAGCCTGGGAACTCTGGCAGTATTAGTCGATAATTAGTAATATAGATCCCTCAAGCTGTCGTTTAGATTGAAAATGTGCATGTCTCTCATGAGCCTCTGTCACACCAATCTGATCAGGAGGCTTTTTTTTTCCTTTTATGTGGGTTGCTCTGTCGGTCCAGACGATGATGAGAACTGCCAGGCATCGTCTTTCTCACTCACTTATGAGCAGGGCAGCTATCTCCTGCTCTAGAGTGGCATGAAAGTGGAACCAGGGCAATTTTGTTTTGTGGTCACCTTTCCTGGTCTGAGCAATAGTCATCTTATTCATTTAAAAATACCAGTTGTCCTTCCTCATGCACAAAATAAAAACGGTGGAATTAAAAGCCTGCATATTTTGTGAGATGTTTCTGCCCCAGCAGACAGCAAAAGATTTGTCTCAGGAGTCACTTAGGACAAAAACCATCTTCAGCTCAAGCAGGGCTGAGACATCATCAAAGAACTGGAAAATGTCAGTTCTCGAAGCCCCAGTTCAGCTTTGAGCTGCCTTCCACTGGTGTAACATCACGTCCCCATTTGCTTCCTTTCAGCCCTGAAATCTCTTTGGAAAGGGCTGTGTCACCATCTAAATGAAGAATTAAGAAGGGTCATGTGCACTGGATTTCAATGACTTGGGAATGCTGAGAAGGAGAATATTGTTTGGAAACCTTCTGTGGTTTAATAAAAGGTTCATCCATAGGATGCAATTTGTCAGCGCCTACAGGTCAGGAAAACCTGTGATTAAGAGCATCTGTGGTTTCCCCAGATGTGTGAGAGAGCTGCCTCCTCCTGCCCAGCCTGTCACCCAAACCAGGGCTCAGCCCTGTGCCTGCCCCTGACGTGGGCTGTGATTTCTTGCTTCAGAGTGTGATTGTTCAACACAAAGGGTAAGGCCCTCTTAATCTTTCTGTTTATCCTGGGCTTGGCAATTCCGATGTAATTGCAGCTTGTGCTGCAGAGGCTCTGGCCAGGAAGCACAGCTGGTATTATTCTCCCTCAACAGGCACTGCTGAGGGGGTGAATTGCCCTCCAAAGGTACTTGTCCAGGACTGTCTGAGTGTGAGGGCTGAGTGGTGAGAGCACCTCGCCCTGGCACCGTGCCCCGTTCAGAGGGAGCGAGCCCTTCGTGTGGCGTGGCTCTGCACTGTGGCCATTAAGCACCATCAGACTCTGGGATAATTTGTCATGGCAAATTCTGCTTCTCTCGAGTCTCTGGTCAAGATTTGGTTTGCTGATCTCTGGAGCTGTATAAACCACAGGGAGGGCTTGTAGTGAGTGGTCACTGTTACACACAGGGGTGTGGGGACACACCAAGGCAGCACAAAGATCAGTATGGTTTGGGTTGGAAGAGACCATGGAGACCCAGTTCTAACGCCCCTGCCATAGGCAGGGACACCTCCCACTATCCCAGATTGCTCCAAGCCCCATCCAGCCTGGCCTTGGGCACTCCCAGGGATGGGGCAGCCACAGCTTCTGTGCCCAGCTTGTGCCAGGGTCTCACCACCCTCACAGGAAAGAATTCCTTCCCAAGATCCAATCTAAATCTACCCTCCATCAGCTTAAAGCCATTCCCCCTTGTGCTGTCCCTCCAGGCTGTTGTCCCAAGCCCCTCTCCACCTCTCTTAGAGCCCCCTCAGGCATAGGAGATCTCCGCAGACACTGAGCAAACCCCAGCTTGTGGGTGCCAGGCAGGTAGGTGAGCAGCACTGTGTCCATGGCAGCTCTGCCACACAACAGGTGAGTGCACAGAGAGCCTGGAGCTAGGTTAGCCCTGAGCTGCTGCCACGTAAAACTCCAAGTCCCCAAAAAAAGGACTAATTCTCAGCAGCGAGCGCTGCCTGGTTCCCACAGACTGTACACTTCCCTGCCAAGATTTCAGTATCTTCAGAAATTCAGTGGAGCATGAAGGTCACAGCAAGGGGAGAATGACAGCCTGAGAGTTTTTTTTCCCTTTCAGCAGCTCGAAGCAGACTGTTGTCTCTCTCTCATGTTGACTGTTTTCGTAGGGTTAGCGTGAAGTTTATGTTTTCCACAGCCCAGTGGCAGTCGGAGCTGGGAATGCAGCACATCAGCTGTGTTTCTTCAAGGAAGATGGTCTCATGTTGCAGGCTTTCTTTCTCGGTGTCTGCAAAAGCTTGGTTTCCAGTGAAATTTCCTTTATAGATCTTTGTCTTGAGGTTCTTTTTGTGGATGTATGTGAGCGACTGTACCCAAGGTTTCAGTTTGGGTATTTATTTCCTTTCTTTTATTTTCACTTGCAAAGCTGCAGGCAGATATTAAACTTCGGCGGGGGGAGGGGGAAGCTGTTAATTTTTCACGGTGTTATGTATTCCAGTGCTCAAAATGATGATGCCAAATTAGCCATTAGAGGTCAAACCTCAGCTGACAGCAAATGTTTTCTTTTGAGGAAGTCATCCTTGATCCTGGGAACCAGTTTTGTTCTCCTGTGCTAAATGCAAGAAAGGTATGAGTGTGTGGTTTTTCCTGGAGGGCACCACTAGCTGGAAAAATGCTGGTTTTAGCCAGTGGAAACAGCACAAGCAAACAACGATTGGCAGTGAAAACAGCACTTGTATTTAGACTAGCACAGAAAAGAAGACACAATGCAGTGCAGAGTAAATGTCCTTTTATACAGCCTGTAGAAGTCTTTTTCTTCTCTCCTGGGTTTGGGCAGACTGTGAAGTGCATTGGTCAGCAGAGATGCTGCTGCACTGGGAGAAAGTAAGGAAAGGTCAGCGGGTGACAGTGATGGAGTGACTGTAAGGAGAGCGAGGAACTCTTGGAGAAGGCAGTGACACTGCTCTAACTCCCATGTGTTCTGAAGAAACCGTCCCCATGGTTTCTCTCAAATGTCATGAGAAAACAAGAGGTTTGTAGCCAATTTAAGTTCTGTTGGTTTCCAGTCCCCTGTGCCTCCTGAGGTCATAGTTCAGTGTATTGACTGTGTCAAGAAGTCAAAATTCCCATGTTCTATACACTGTGGAGTTTCTTCTCCTTTTTGACTTTCGTGCCCTTATAATGCTCTTTGTTTGTATGTCATGGTGAGGATGGGTTGGCCAGCTCCTGGTGTGTGAATAACTGTATATTAATACTGGGGGATTCCCAGGATGAATATCCTACATATAAATTGGCAGTGCAACCCACTAGTAGGTTTTGTTATTTGAGAGACCTGGTACATTGAAAATTCAGTACTGACATGGCAAAGTTCCTGTTTTCTCAGTGGAGAGACCAACTTGATGAGTAGCTCAGATGAAGTGCACTGGTTGGAACCCATCCAGAACTCCAGGCCTTTATTTTTACTCCATAGTTCAAGAGGATTGAATAGTGCAGGTAGGATCCTTCTGAACAGCTCAGTGGGGGCACAGAATCATAGAATGGTTTGGGTTGGAAGGAAACTTAAAGATCATCCAGTTTGACCCCCTGCCAAGGGCAGAGAGACCTTCCACCAGCCCAGGTTGCTCCAAGCCCCATCCAAACCTGGCCTTGGACACTTCCAGGGATGGGGCAGCCACAGCTTCTCTGGGCAACCTGTGCCAGGGCCTGCCCACCCTCACAGCCAGGAATTTCTTCCCAATATCCCAACTATCCCTGCCCTCTGGCAGTGGGAAGCCATTCCCTGTGTCCTGTTCCTCCATCCCTTATCCCCAGTCCCTCTCCAGCTCTCCTGGAGCCCCTTCAGGCCCTGGAAGGGGCTCCAAGCTCTCCCTGGATTCCTTCTCTTCTCCAGGTGAACCCCCCCCAGCTCTCCCAGCCTGGCTCCAGAGCAGGAGGGCTCCAGCCCTCTGATCAAATTAAGGCCACATGTTCCCAAGTCCTGTTGTGAATCTGCATAAACCCACTGTCCTGTTGTTGCAAATGCCATTAACTCCTACTGTCTGCACTGTGGGCACTGCACAGTTCTGCAGCCACCCCAGGTCTGCAGTGTTTGCCTGGGCAGCCATCAGTGCTGGCAGCAGAGCTTTGGTCCTCTGGAGGGATGTGGGATCTCCAGGTGTCTTTGGAGCTTTCCTTGGAGTCAGCACTATACACTGAGCTACACATACTTGGCTTCAGTGTAAAACTTACCAGATCTGTAATTGCTCAGCAGCATTTATCTGAAGACCTTCAGGCATTAAACTGTGTAACTTCCTACTGGCATAAAACAACTGTATCTGTCATTCATAGCATTGATTGGATAAGGTGACACCCTGAGCCAAAACCACGTGTCCATGGATCCAGGTGGCTTGTGGTACGTGGTTGTCTTTGGCATCTACTGCTGCAAAGGCATTTCCAGCTGATGATGAAGATGGTCAGCAACATATGCAGGGGTTTTTGGGCTTTTCAGGAAGACCTTGTCCCTGTAAGGTGCATATGATCTGAATGACTGACTTAAGGGAAGGCACCATTTTGTGTTTATGTGAACCCTCTCCTCCAAGGGCCATACAGAAACAGGGACAGGTACAGCAGTCTCCTGGTGAAAAGAGATACAGAAAGGTTTTAAATGAGTTTCTCAATTCATACATTGTGTTAGTCTTGATGAAGATGACTTTTTTCAGGTATTGTGATGAAATGCAGCTACGCTGCCTGCTGTAAGCCCAAGGTAGGATCTGGCTGAGCTACCTTAGAGGGAGAAATGACAGCATAGGAGTTTTGGCAGAGTGGAAAATGTGACATTCATTGCATGCTTCTTGTGAGTCAGCATCTTTTCTCTGGACAAGGGGATTCAGATGATTTGCTTGTCTTAGTTCAAGACATACAGTCTGAATTGATCCCCCTTTTGTTGAGGGAAGCTCCAGGGCAGGATGCAGGAGAAAGCCTGTTACTGCCTCATCTCGAGAAGCTTCTCCATTCCCTTCCCCTCCTCAGCTTTTCTCTTGATGGTTTCTGGGGGACCTGCCCCTGCTGAGGCATTTTCATGAAGTGGGAGATTATCTGATGTCTGAGGTGAGCACAGCAAAGTTTATTTTCCTCAATTCCCCTTAAATTGTCTGTGGTTGCAGGTTCCTGCAGCCAGCATGGTGGTCCCACACCCCATGTCCTGTGCCTGTCCATTCCTCATGTTTGCAACTCACACTTGGGAAGAGAGCACATGGACAGCCAGATGTTGAGACTGATTCAGCTGAAAAGGGAGTTCCCATCTGCAGTTGGATCAGTGCTTTGTAGTCACAAGGGATTGCAAGAACAAGTTACATCTCAAGTGTATCAATGTCATGGACTGTTGCACCTCTGGCAGCCTGATCCTGGGGCTTGGCAGCCAGGATGGGTGTCCAGCAAAGGTGTGGGTCAACCAGTAACCTCTCTTGAGGTTTTGACAGTCTAATTTCATGGACTTTAAAGAAAGGGAGATTACTGAGCTTGGTTCTGCAGGAGGAAAGGAGCTGGTGGTAGGAGAGAAGGAAGTTGGTGACAGAGGAGTCAGAGGAGGAACACGGTTCCCTATAAACAAGGTCATGTGAATGGCTGTTTGGTGACAGGATGGAGTGATTGATGTGCAGGGATAATAGGTCGCTGGGGAGTCAGCCTGAAAGCTGAAGCCTCAAAATATCTGGGACACGATGGAAAAGAAAGTTAAGAAGACATCAAGTAAAGCTGGACTGCCCTTGCCCCCCAGCCCGCCTGCTTCCCTCGGTGTCCCTTTGCACCCTCCAGTTCCTGACTGTGTAAATGAGTTGGGCACTAAGAAGCTGTTTGTGCTTCTCTCTGTGCAGACACTGCCCTGTGCCGAAGAACTGAGCCTTGGCTCCCAGGACCAAGCGCTTGACCAGCCTCCCTCGCCCCGGGCAGCCCTCGCTCCAGCTCCATGGGGCCATTCCTCCCCTGAGCGGGACCTTCCCGGGATCAGCTGCATTTTCTGGCATTTACTGGCAGGCTCAGATTACCCAGTGAAAATAATCGGTTATGCAAAGTTACGCTGTTTAGATTGGGTTTCTTCTGTGTGGCCAGCGAGGTGTGAAAGGCAATCTGTGCCCAAACTCTGCGGGCGCATTCTCTGTGCTGCCTGGATATGATAGCCCCGGGCTGGGCTCTGGGGGGAGCTGGCTCTGGGCTCGGCCCAAAGGGAACAAACCACAGGTGGTTGCAGTGGGACAGAGCTGCTGAGCCACACAGTGCTTCTAACCCCAGCATGGCAGAGCCAGCAGGCTGCCCAAGAGGAGGGTGTGAGGTTTGGGTCTGGCTGGGCTTGGGGAGCCCTTTGGTCATCTCAGCCAGGAGAAGGCTGGTGAGGGCAGGCCATGGCTGCTGGCAGAATATTCTTGTTAGGGTTTCACCATAGAGTCACAGAATTGTTAAAGTTGGAAAAGTCCTCCAAGATCAGCAATTCCAGCCATTTCCCCAGGACTGCCAAGGCCACCATGTCCCCAGGTGCCACATCACACAGCTTTTGAATCTCTCCAGGCTGGGCAGCCTGTTTGAGTGCCTGACTATCCTGCCTAGGGCTGACTCTAAACCTCCTCTGGCACAACTTGGTGCTCTCCTGTTCACAGGCCCATCCTCATGGTCCATACAGTAAACAATGTCATAATCAGTAAATTCTCACAGTTGCAAGAACTTGCTGTCACTGGAGTATTGCATGGTATCCTTCTGATACCTTTTTTATTATCATCTTCCTTTTCTCCCTAATGTGATCGCAGATCTGAAGTTTCACTGGAGAGAAGTCCCTGTGGACCGACAGACCGTGCTGACTCTCCTGCTGGCAGCTGTGGTTCTCCTGTCATTCCTGCCCAGACAGACCCAGACTCACTCCCAGTCTGAGGTGGTGTGTCAGCTGTGGGGAGGCTGTGTGTGCCCAGGGGCTCAGGCTGGGTCCCCGAGCCCAAACCAGCATAGCACTGGGCTGTCTGTAAGGTCACACAGTGACACGGCAAAGCCGCTGTAAGGGGCTTGGTGGCTGCTTGTCGGTGTTCACAAGCACTGGAACATGCCAAGATCCACAAGGCATGGTCCAAGGGCTACTGGCTTGGCCAGATACTGCACACCCGATGGAATGGGAGAAACACAGAAAGGCAGCACATGCATTTTTAAATCAGCATCAATTTATGCTGTCGCTGATCTGTGACTTACCGCAGTAACATTCATATTCAGCTTTAGTGCCAAAAACAATACTCAGCTGCTTTCTTACTCCTTAATGAAAAATACCTCTTTAGGGCTTCTTTGAAGTCCCCACCCCTGAAAATCCCAGCTATATTGTCATCATTGTTACTGTTAAGTGCCCCTGCCAGGACCGGGAGCCTTTCCTGACGGATAGCTCCGCGGGGCTTTGTCCGGCGCTTCCATTCAGCCCTGCACTATAGCCAGTTTGCAATGGCTAATGACGGGCCTCCCAGGGGACTGCTGCCAAGCTCTCAAAGACCTCCCAGGTTTGGAAGTGGCAGGGTGTCTTTTTCCTGGGGCCAGCCACAGGAGGAATGCACACACTCAGATTCTCCTACCTAAGCTGCATCAGCTGAATTATTTTCTCGGTTGCAAAGAGTCATCCATGCGTGTAGAACTGGTTGCTTAGCAGGACAGAGATAGCTGTGTCAGTAGAGGACATGGAATAAATAGAGGGAAGAGCTTAGGTGGGAAGATCACCACTAGTTTTATGCATTATTGTGTTTTAATGTTGAAAATACCCTTTTGGAAAATCATGTTAAAATAGGAAAGACTTTGAAAAGTTAAGCCAGAGTCTGTGTGTGAGGCAGGACAAGACTCATCTGTGCACAGTGTGCAGTGATGGTGCAGTGATGTTTGTGGGTACGGTTAGGGGTGTGAATAGTGTCTCCATGAGCTGGGCTTTTACGTGCCATTTGCAGAGGAGAGTCTGAGAGACTGGAGGATCCCTGAGGATCTGTTGGGAATGGGACTGGGAGACTTCTGCCAGGATTTCATGAGAGTTTTTGGTCAGTGTAGGCAGACGCTGAGGTCGGAGGAAGCCAGGCCTCTGCTCTCACCTCTCCCTGCCCCAGTCCCTCTCACCCCCCTCTTCCCAGCACAAGTGCTTGTTTAACTGCAGGGCTGCTGGATCAGGGAACTGATCCCAGTTGAAACAGGCCTGTCAAAACCAGATGGTTAATTTTATCCCCACTCAGCTCCCCAGTCTGGGTCTCTCTGCAGCCACCCAGATGTGCAGCGCAGGGAGGGGGCAGGGGGCTCTGCCTCTGCCGGGTCAGCACAGGCTCATGGTGGCCAAAGCCCTGTGAGCCCAGAGCTGGACAAGTTCCAGGTGATGCTCCCACAGCCCATCCCAGCCAGACAGGGAAAACGTGCCGGGGGTTCAGCAGGAGCCCCTGTGCTCCACAGCTGCCCACTCCTGGCTCAGGGCATGGAGCCTGTCAGCCCTACCCTGCTAATATCCCCTGGGTCTGGACACTTCGGACAGTTCAAAATCTGGTTTCCAAGTTGAAATTGGAAGTTCAGCTCAAAGTTAGATGGGTGCTTATCTTTGTGTCCAGACACTACAGCTCTGGGTCATGTCTGACCAAGCTCACAGCTTCTGAGGGTGTTTCTCCATCATTCTGAGTGAAAAGAGCTCTTCTCTGTGCTTAGCAAATGCATGTCCCAGGAAATATGTAGAAGTTGGTTCATTTCTTGCACTTGTGATGCCAAATGCAGCTGAATCTTTTCCTCCCACTAATGGAATCCAAATTAACACATTCTCGTATTAAAATGATTCCTTTTTTTGCATTGAGGGAAAAGCTGCCCTCTCTGCAAGTGATGCTGTGCCTTTAACTGGGCCACTGCTGTAGAGAACAGTTGAAGCTTCATTTAGCCTGAATTAAAAACTCCATGCGAGTTGCTGAAGAGAGGAAGCCAGTGGTGGATGATTTACTTGGAATGCCCTACAGCAACAGGGTTATAAATGAGGAGGGGAAACACCAAGAGCACTGAGATCTGAACCAGAGGAAATGCATGAAGCCTTGAAGTGACCTTATGCAAATTCCTAATGATGAGACTTAATTGAAATCATTTTTTCCAGAGGTTGTAAAGATCAAAATAACAACAGCCTTGAAATGCAAAGGTCTCTGGATAATGCATGTGAATGTATGTTGCATACAGCTGAAAACTGCCCCGGGGTGGTGTGACCAGGCTGCCCAACAGCAGGACACCGGCCCCAGGCTTGCTCCGAGAGCTGGGGGTGCCCGGGGGCCCCAGCCAAGGCACTGGGGCTGCTGCAGGTGCCAAAGCAATGCCTGGGCTCTCATCCTGTCTCTCACCCTGTGGGATGCTGGCTCTGCAGAAATGTTGATTTGCAACTCGGTGTTTCTGCGCTGAGCACCGGGAATACTGCAAGCCCCAGGGAGCCCGGTGTGTCCCAGGGAGCCTGGTGTGTCCCAGGGAGCCCGGTGTGTCCCAGGGAGCCTGGTGTGTCCCAGGGAGCCCAGTGTGTCCCAGGGAGCCCAGTGTGTCCCAGGGAGCCCAGTGTGTCCCAGAGAGCCCGGTGTGTCCCAGGGAGCCCGGTGTGTCTCAGGGAACCCGGTGTGTCCCAGGGAGCCCAGTGTGTCCCAGAGAGCCCGGTGTGTCCCAGGGAGCCCGGTGTGTCCCAGGGAGCCCGGTATGTCTCAGGGAACCCGGTGTGTCCCAGGGAGCCCAGTGTGTCCCAGAGAGCCCGGTGTGTCCTAGGGAGCCTGGTGTGTCCCAGGGAGTCTGGTGTGTCCCAGGGAACCTGATGTGTCCCAGGGAGCCCGGTGTGTCCCAGGGAGCCCGGTATGTCTCAGGGAACCCGGTGTGTCCCAGGGAGCCCAGTGTGTCCCAGAGAGCCCGGTGTGTCCCAGGGAGCCCGGTGTGTCCCAGGGAGTCTGGTGTGTCCCAGGGAACCTGATGTGTCCCAGGGAACCTGATGTGTCCCAGGGAGCCTGGTGTGTCCCAGGGAGCCCAGTGTGTCCCAGGGAGCCCGGTGTGTCCCAGGGAGTCTGGTGTGTCCCAGGGAACCTGATGTGTCCCAGGGAACCTGATGTGTCCCAGGGAGCCTGATGTGTCTCAGGGAGCCTGGTGTGTCCCAGGGAGCCCGGTGTGTCCCAGGGAACCTGATGTGTCCCAGGGAGCCCGGCGTGTCCCAGGGAGCCCGGTGTGTCCCAGGGAGCCTGGTGTGTCCCAGGGAGCCCGGTGTGTCCCAGGAATCCTGCAAGCCCCAGGGAGCCCGGCATGTCTGAGGGAGCCTGGTGTGTCCCAGGAAATTTGTAGTGTTCCAAGAAGGGAATGATGTGTGTCTGGGACAGCCACTTGTGAAATGAGCTGGTGTCACTGCACAGCTCCATGGGGCTGGTGCCCCATCACAGACACGACAGTCCCAGTGAGGAGAAGCAGAGCCGCTCCAAGGGCACCAGGCTGTGCCCTGCTCAGGGGCTGCTTCCCGAGGGGAAACAACATGGGCATGTGTTCAGTGTGACTGTGTCAGAAACTGATCCAGAGACTGTCAAGACCAAATTCCTGTGTTGTTCATAGAGCTGCAGATTTTTTTCATCTGTGCTTTTATTTGGCTCTAGGATTTATTCCCCAGAGGGGGACTTTTCACAAGGTCATGTAGTGGTAGAACAATGTGAAATGGCCTTAAGCTGAAGAAGGGCAGGGATAGATGGGATATTTAGGAAGAAATTTTTCCCTAAGAGGATGGGCAGGCCCTGGCACAGGTTGCCCTGGGAAGCTGTGGCTGCCCCATCCCTGGAAGTGTCCAAGGCCAGGTTGGATGGGGCTTGGAGAAATCTGGTCTAGTGGAAGATGTCCCTACCCATGGCAGGGAGTGGAACAAGATTATATTTAAGGTCTCTTCCAACCCAAACCATTCTGAGATTCTGTTGCTCCTCTTTCATATTAATGCATTGGTGGCAACATGAAGAAGGATTAATTTGGGGAGAAAAAGCAAGTTAGGCACTGCTGTGAAAAATACTCATTCCTGATTCTAGTGCCTAAATTCTCTGGTCTGGTGTTTCCAAGGACTTGCAGAGTGAGGCACCCACATGCACTGCTTGTCTGTGAAACACTGGCTGCCAAAGTCTTTTGAATTTAATTCAAAATACCAGATTAATTGACTTATTTAGATTCATAACGAGCAGTAGAGAGGAGGAGGCTCTGACCCAGTGAAAACGGCGGATGTGGCTGCGAACAGCAGCTAATGAAGATGAAAAACCTTCCCTGTCCGGAGGAATCCAAACACAGCCTTACAGATGAGTCTGCTGGCCCAAGTGCAGCTTTGTCTTTCCAGTAATCTGAAGCTGGAGAAGAACCCTGAGAAGTGGAGGGAACAGTGACTGTGAGTGTGTAGCAGAGGTCAGTCGTGTGTGCAGCTTCCCGTGGCAGGGTGAGCTCTGTGGCATGGCGGTGCCACTGCGGCTGCGCTCCCGCGGGCACAGCCTGGCTCCCACCTCCAGCAGCCCAAGGAGAGCAAGAAACTCAGCACTTTCCCTTCAGAGGGAAGCTGGAAAATCTTCTCTGTGTTTAAAGTTCCCATGGCTGCAGTTTGAATTTGGCACACAGTTGGCCACGGGGTTATCTGAGGTCATGTACTCAAATAGTTGTAGATAAAACAAGGGCCTGTTTGGATTGGAAATCTCCAGAGGGCTTTTCCTCTGCGCGCGGGTAGTGATATTGCAGGAGGACAGGAGCCAAAAAAAAGATTCAGCTCCATATGCAGTAGCTCAGTAAAGTAAAATGAGCAATGGAAAAAAAAGACAAAAAAAAACAGAAAAAAAAAGTCTGTTTTCATTGCATTATTTTCTGAACTTGCTGTTGGGATGGAGAAGTTCCAGCCAAGGAGAGGGAGTCCTGCAGCAAGGCGCCATCCAGGACTGGGCTCGTGCACTGCTCTTCCAGGAAATTCCCTGTAGCTGCGGAAAGTGGCTGCTCTCAGTTGGGCTCACCTGCCCGCGGGCTCCAGAGCAGCCACATGGCAGAGCCCACACTGCAGAGCTGGCAGAGATGGGGACACTGCAGAGCTGGCACACAGCACAGGGACACTGCCCAGGGCAGCCACACAGCAGAGTCCACACTGCAGAGCTGGCAGAGATGGGGACACTGCAGAGCTGGCACACAGCACAGGGACACTGCCCAGGGCAGCCACATGGCAGTGCCCACACTGCAGAGCTGGCAGAGATGGGGACACTGCAGAGCTGGCACACAGCACAGGGACACTGCCCAGGGCAGCCACACAGCAGAGTCCACACTGCAGAGCTGGCAGAGATGGGGACACTGCAGAGCTGGCACACAGCACAGGGACACTGCCCAGGGCAGCCACATGGCAGAGCCCACACTGCAGAGCTGGCAGAGATGGGGACACTGCAGAGCTGGCACACAGCACAGGGACACTGCCCAGGGCAGCCACATGGCAGTGCCCACACTGCAGAGCTGGCAGAGATGGGGACACTGCCCGGGGCTCCCCTGGCTCTTGCTGCTCTGCTCAAGGGGTTTGTTCTCAAAAATCCTTATGAGTCGGGGCACCTATAAAGAGGGAAAACTTAATGGGTTTTGGAAGTTAAAGAGGGAATAAGATTCTGTCAGGCTCTTTCACAGGCCCTTGGGCTTTTATGGGAAACTATTTCCTCATGGCTAATGGCAGACTGAGCACACTGGGACAAGAGCTGCGAGTCAGTACTTTTCCAAGCTGCCCTTGGAGAACAGCAAGTGCATGTAACAGCAACTCTAACTCTTTGCTCACTGCCTGCTACAGCAAGCTTCATGCCTTCCCAGCCTCTGATTAGGAAAATAATTGAAATGCAAAAGAATAATGGCAAAGTTAGGAAAAAAATCAGCCTTTAGGAGCCTTCTGTATTCCTTGGATGCTGGAGTGATGGATGCTGCTGTAAACACATCCCCTGATGGGAAGTGAGAAAGTAAAGGCAGAGGCAAGGAAAGGCAAGGAAGGCAAGGCAGGGCAAGGCAAGGAGAAAGGCAAGGAAAGGAAAGGCAAGGAGAAAGGGAAGGCAAGGGGAAGGCAAGGGGAAGGCAAGGGGAAGGCAAGGGAAGGCAAGGGAAGGCAAGGCAAGGGAAGGGAAGGGAAGGGAAGGGAAGGGAAGGGAAGGGAAGGGAAGGGAAGGGAAGGGAAGGGAAGGGAAGGGAAGGGAAGGGAAGGGAAGGGAAGGGAAGGGAAGGGAAGGGAAGGGAAGGGAAGGGAAGGGAAGGGAAGGGAAGGGAAGGGAAGGGAAGGGAAGGGAAGGGAAGGGAAGGGAAGGGAAAGGAAAGGAAAGGAAAGGAAAGGAAAGGAAAGGAAAGGAAAGGAAAGGAAAGGAAAGGAAAGGAAAGGAAAGGAAAGGAAAGGAAAGGAAAGGAAAGGAAAGGAAAGGAAAGGAAAGGAAAGGAAAGGAAAGGAAAGGAAAGGAAAGGAAAGGAAAGGAAAGGAAAGGAGAGGAAAGGAGAGGAAAGGAGAGGAAAGGAAAGGGGAGGAAGGGAGGAAGGGAGGAAGGGAGGAAGGGAGGAAGGGAGGAAGGGAGGAAGGGAGGAAGGGAGGAAGGGAGGAAGGGAGGAAGGGAGGAAGGGAGGAAGGGAGGAAGGAAGGAAGGAAGGAAGGAAGGAAGGAAGGAAGGAAGGAAGGAAGGAAGGAAGGAAGGAAGGAAGGAAGGAAGGAAGGAAGGAAGGAAGGAAGGAAGGAAGGAAGGAAGGAAGGAAGGAAGGAAGGAAGGAAGGAAGGAAGGAAGGAAGGAAGGAAGGAAGGAAGGAAGGAAGGAAGGAAGGAAGGAAGGAAGGACCAGAGAAGGTGTTCTCCACACATCAGAGCTCAGGGCACCAGGGTCACTAACAGGACTGTCCTCCTGGTGCTGTGCCCACAGGCCTGGGAGAGCACAGAGGGGCTGAGGGGGAGTCTGGGGATGCCTGTTCCCTCAGGAGCCAGGACTGATTTGTTGAGAGCAACTCCACATCTCACCCAGTCTCCATTGCTCCTGCTTTCTGCTCCCTTGGAGTGGGACAGTACAGGGAATCTTCCTGCTTGTACTTGGAACCTTGATGGAGGGCAGCTGGGCAGTGTTCCAGATGTGAATTATGGGTGGCACGTTAGCAGTGCCACCTCCAGGCTGGTGCCAAGAGTGTGTTGGTGTTTGAGAAGTGAGCTGTCCCACGGCAGGCAGGGTCACCCAAGCATTGCAGGGACCTGCTGCATGTCCTTTAGGCCTTTTCCTTTTCTTACTAACAGGAATTCTGTCTCTGTATAGAAATCACCCTAAGACAGCTCGTGGCTCTGTTGTGGTGGTTTACTGTGTTTGATTTAAGCTTGCTAGTTGAGGAACTCAAGATGTGGATGTTTTGGTGGTGTCTTGGACATGAGGAACCCAACTGTCAATGAGTTTAGTGGGACTCATGAATCCCTCTCCTGTGAGCAGCTGAGAAGAATTCAACCTCAGACAACAAATCTTGTACATCTTTGTTAGAGTTCATCAGAGTGCTCATTGGAGGCTCTGAGGGTTTGAAAGGTTTTATGCATAGAACCACAGACTGGTTTGGATTGGAAGGGAACTTAAACCTCATCTCACTCCACCCCCTGCCATGGGCAGGGACACCTTCCACCAACCCAGGTTGCTCCAAGCCCCATCCAGCCTGGCCTTGGACACTTCCAGGAATGGGGCAGCCACAGCTTCTCTGCCCAACCTGTGCCACCTGCCAGGGCCTGCCCACCCTCACAGGGAAGGATTTCTTTGTAACATCAATCTCTCCTCTTTTCAGTTTCAAACTGTTCCCCCTTGTCTTGTCACTATCTGCCACTGTAAAAAGTCATTCTCCCTCCATTTTATAAGCCCCTTTTGGGCACGGAAGAGCCACAATAAGGTCTCCCTGGAGCCTTCTCTTCTCCAGGTAAACACCCCCAACTCTCCCATCCTGGCTCCAGAGCAAAGGGGCTCCAGCCCTAGAAGCATCTTTGGCCTCCTCTGGACTTGCTCCAGAAGCTTCACATCTTTCTTGTGCTTCAGTTTATTGATTTATTGCTGTCCCCTGCCTGGATGAAAACAACTGATAAATGCAGGTTTCTGGTACAGATTCTGAAGTTTACATCTTCCCAATTCTGTTTCTGCTAGGATATGCTTCAAATGTATATTCACATTCTTTCTGTGAAGCCAGTTTATTAGTAGGAAAGGAGTCACCAGAGGGTGATGTATTCATCAGGATTCATTTTCAGAAAGGGAACAAGGCTGCATGCATGTCTCTTTGGAGTTTTGGCCCTGCTTTTCTCCTTATAGGGAGTATTTTAATAATGGGAACAACAATCATTTTTCAGCTTATGGAGAAACAGAGTGATGTTTCCAAAGAGCCCTTGTTACAGTCAGTGCCACTGAGGGTTCTTTCCCTGTCTGTGCATCCCGTGTTCCTACATTGTGCATGTTACTGCAACCTTTCTGTGTCTTGCAGCTGTGGTGTCTCCTGATGTGTGCACAGTGTGCTTTTAGTATTGGTCTTGATGCCTAAGAATTTAATGTAATTTTAGAAGGTTTTCGAATCATATAGTCTCTGCTGAGTTGCTCTGATTGTAAGTCTGAATATTAAGTGCCTTTCTCACGATTTGGGAGCTACTACCAGGCCTTGTCAAGGCTGAGCTGTTTTGAATGGACACCTGCAAGTTAACAGAAGGCAAGACAGACTGAGAATCACCAAATCATAGACCTTAAAACTCATCTCCTTCCACCCTCTGCCATGGACAGGGACACCTCCCACCAGCCCAGGTTGCTCCAAGCCCCATCCAACCTGGCCTTGGACACTTCCAGAGATGGGACAGCCACAGCTTCTCTGCCCAACCTGTGCCAGGGCCTCACCACCCTCACAGGGAAGAATTCCTTCCCAATATCCCATCTAACCCTGCCCTCTGTCAGTGGGAAGCCATTCCCTGTGTCCTGTCCCTCCAGGCCTCGTCCCAAGTCCCTCTCCAGCTCTCCTGGAACCCCTTTAGGCTCTGGAAGGGGCTCTCAGGTCTCCCCAGAGCCTTCTCTTCTCCAGGTGAACACCCCCAGCTCTCACAGCCTGGCTCCAGAGCAGGGGCGCTCCAGCCCTTGGAGCATCTTTGGCCTCCTCTGGACTCACTCCAACAGCTCCACATCCTTCTGTGCAGGAACCCCAGGGATGGAGGCAGCACTGCAGGTGGGGTCTCACCAGAGCAGGGCAGAGGGGCAGAACCACCTCCCCTAACCTGCTGCCCACACTTCAGATACATTAGGTCTGTAGTATCCCATCGAAAGCACAGGTTTTTTTTGGGGCTGCACATGAGAAAAAACAGTGAGTCCTTACTGGCCCGAGAAAGGAAAACCAAGAGGGCTTGGCACTTGCGTAGATGCTTATGGTGACACACAGACCTGTGAAAAAATTACTTTTTTTCCCCCTCACAGGCCTCGGTGCAGGTCATTGGTACCATCCCTGTTGCAGGACAGTGACCATATGGTCAGGCTGGGTGTGTGATTGTGTGCTGTCCACTGGTGTGAGGGGCAACACCCACCCAGCCCAAAGCCAGCCAGGACAGGGCAGTTGGAAATTTTAAATTTTTCTGGTAGACATTAGCACTGGCTCCCTGTGCTTTGTGTCCCCTCCCTGCCCTGCCTTTGGTCCTGCAGCAGAAGCTCTGCTGAGTTTGCTATATGTCCACACCACAGCCCAGGTCTCTCACTTACCTCTCTGGGGCAATAACTCATGTTAATAACCTCATCTGAGTTCAACAGGATTGTTATTTTGGCTCAAAAGCCCTCAGGGCTCAACAGAAATGCCAAGGGCTGGGTTTGCAGCTCATGGACACAGCTGGGAGCACAAGGGAGACATTTGTCCCTGAAGGGTCTGTGTGATTTGAGCAAACACACATCTGGCAGTTTTATGATGGTGACATTTTGCATTTTTTTCCTCAGCAGTAGAGCAAAATTAATCAGAAACGCTTTGGAATGACAACTGGTTTATAGGATCATAGCCTGAGTGCAAGGAGAGGCTTGTCATCAGGGCAGCCTGGGAGCTAATTTGCTGAGACATTCAACTGCCTTTAAATCTCCACTGGAGAACTTTTGCATTTCTGGTCGTGGGTCACTTGTGCTAATTTGGTATTTCTTAAAGCAATTTACATTTTTCTTTCAGCACAAACACTTACCCTCTCTAGTAATGAGAACGCTCCTGTGCCTGGTTTCGGGGGTGGTGGTGAAAGTGGTTCAGCTCTGACAGGAGGCAGCTGTTCTCCTTGGCTCACCAGCAGTGCTCAGGCATTTGTTGAGCCTACAGAGGAAACACATTCTTAAGGTCTGTGTCAGGAACCCAGCTTGGAAGGCAGAAAAGCCGTGTGAATTGTCAGGGTTGCTGTAAGACCTGTCATTTGTTACAGCCCTGGGGGTGCTGCAGGGCATTTGTGGTGTGTGTTGGTGAAACCCTCACGGGATCTACGATGCAACACATCGAGCAGATTTTAATCTCACATTACAGTTGAGTCAGGAGTTGCTGTGTGAGAATGAAGAGTGGTCATGTGGTTATTAGTACAAAGAGATGGATGCCTGATGTGAGTTCAGGTCTGTGGGTTTGAGTGTAACCTGGCCAAGAAATGAGCTGTTATCAACATGGTACAAGTAAGGCTGTTCCTGAAATAATTTAATCTTAAGTATGTGAAGCGAACCTCAGATCCTGCCCTGCCCTGTGCATCCCAGAACTGGAGGAACAGTGGGACAGTTGTGCCTGAGCTGCTCAGTGCTGTGTCAGGGCAGGGTCGGGTTGGCTCTCAGGAAAAGTCCTTCCCCCAGAGGGGGGTGGGCACTGACCAGGCTCCCCAGGGCGGTGGGCATGGCCACAAGGCTGCCAGAGCTCCAGGAGGGTTTGGACAACGCTCTGAGGGGCAGGGTGGGATTTTTGGGTGTCTATACACTGGAAGGAGTTGGACTCAATGATCCTTGTAAATCCCAGTTCAGGATATTCTATGATTCTGTGATGCTATAGTGAGTTTGAAGGCTCTGGAGAGGTGTCTCCTGATGAGATCAGAAGTTTGGAAGTTAAAGAGGGAGTAGGATTTGGATAAGCATGGTTTATTCGATGTGGAATACAAAGGTGCCAGGACCAGCTGGAAGAGGACAGTGGCACATGGGAGGACTGTTAAGCCCATGAGAGCTCTTGCACAAACCAGATGCAAAGCAGGGACCAGACCAGAGCAGGAGTGTCAGAGAAAAAACAGGCCCTGGTGACCCAACCTCCCTCTGAAGGGTCCAGGAGGTGTCACAGCCCCGGGGGGTGGATGAGCAGGAAGAAAAATGAGGGACTTCTGTTAGAAAAGGAGATGGTGGACTGAACCCAGGCATTGAATAGTCTTTGCAGATTCCCATTTCTGTGCCAGCAAGCCTTGAATTCAGGTTTAAAGTAAAAAATGTCATTTAGATCAGTCCTTCCAGCCTAGGTAACATTTTTTTCAAAACATAAAAGTGCAGAACAGCTACTTCCCAGGAGCAGAGCTCCAAATGAGAGGTTGGTTGTGTGTTGCTTGTCCAAGCAACAGTGATTAAAGGTTCCTCAGGAGGCTGTTCCCTCATCAGGGATTTGAGCCTCTGCTTTGAAGTTCCATCTCCAGCTGTAAACTCACACAAACCTTTGCCCAAGAGCAGTTTTTTCCCTGAAATATGTGAAATCGATGCTTTGGTTCAAATCTCCTGTTTGTGTTTGAGTTCTGCTTTGTGACTCATCTACCTTGGTAGGAGACATCCAGCTGGTGACAAACTGGATTTCTGAATCAGGGAAAAATCCATATTCCCTGAAAAGATACTTTGGGACCTCAAAGTCCTGCCTTGAGGTAAACACTCATCCCAGCCAGGGGGGGAAGATGGGAATATTTTACATTACTCCCCTTTCTTCTCTGTGAATATGGAAACTCTCCTCCATAGTCATGATGGATCATGTGGAAATACAGAGCAGAATTCTTTGTCTTTTTGGAACCAGGGACATGCTCCTGTCAGTAGTTTTTGACCTGTGCTCGGAGCAGTTGTGTGGGTGTATCTCTCTGTCCCTCTCTCGAGACATTCCCGAAGAACCCCAGGAGAAACAGGTGGCCTCCAGACAAGATCCACCCTGGTCCTGTGCTCCATTCAGGAGGGCCCTGCTGGGGGTGACTGTCAGCCATGCAATCCAGGACAGTCTCTCTCCTCGGTGGTGGAAGACATTAAGACCATTGATGTGTGACCCCGAAACAAAACGTGCTCTTGTTGCAGCCCGATGGGCTGGGATTGATGCTGGAAAGCTGCATATTCCTCCCAGGACTTGGTAAAGACTTCCAGAAAGCATTTTCATGGAAGAAAGTCCCATCTCCTCATCTCCCCTGCCACCCCCAGTCACAAGCATCTTTGTGTAGCCCTTCCCCAGCGCTGTTTTCCCATGGCAAGAAGTGCCTAGTTCAGAAAGCATCAGCCCCAAGCCCTTTGATCTTTTCTTTCTCAAGAGAAAAAAGATTAAAAAGAGACAAGAAGTTAAGGATTTGTGATGGGGAACGGAACATGAATAGCAAATTCTGCTGTGGAGGTCACCTCCCCCCGGCTTTCTTCCTGTGTGATCAGGAGGAGGGAAGGGTGCAGAGCGGGTGGGGGGATCCAGGGAGGAGGGGAGTAAATTGGGGGCAGAGGAGTGGGGGTGGAGTGGTGCAGCCCTTCAAAAGGAACAATGCTGCCAGCTCTGGCATTGTCAGGCGGCCCTTTACAGAGGACCATGAATACAGGTTATAAATTCTTTGACCATTCAGAGAGCTCTCCAAACCTGACTCCAATCCTGCACTAAACCAGGCCTGAGCCCTATCAGTTGCATAGCAATGAATTCATTTACATCTGGATAGTTAATCTCCAATTCACTTGACAGTTTATCTCCCTTGGAAGAGCAGCAGTGCCTGCTCTATTGTGTTGGAGCCAGTCGAGGATCATCAGCTGGGCCAGCACCTCTGCTTTGTGCTCAGCAAAGATAAACAGGGTGGGTGTTGATATGAAACATGAAGTTATTGCCCCAAGCTGCTTGATTCTGATGTCCTTTCACTTGACACCTTCCTTATCTTCATCCTTTGCCACTCCAGTGTGGCAATGCCATAGCCCTCCATCACTGTTGCATACAACTGGAGTGTGACTTTTCTGATGTGAATGGCATTAGATGAACAATTAGCAATCCAAAATTACTTAATTTGTTCTCATTTACTGTGGTCTCCTAATTCTGCACTGATTTTTATCTCTGAATATTTTCACAGAATCATAATATTGTTAGGGTTGGAAAAGCTCTCTAAGATCCCCAAGTCCAACATTCCCCCAGCACTGCCAGGCCCAACTCTAAGCCATGTCCCCAGGTGCCACATCTACACCTGTTTTGAACATTTCCAGGGATGATTCCACCACTTCCCTGGGCAGATCCCCCAAGGTGTGCTGTAGCTACATCCTGGGAGCTGTGAGCAGCCTGGATGGCCCCGAGGGTGGGAGAGGCATCATTCACCCAGACCCCAGCGAGAGGAGGGGACCTGACTTGTGAGCCAAGGCTTTCTGAGTAGCATCGATTCAGCCCATTGTGCCTGAAGGAATAACTGTGGTACTGCACATGCAACAGGCAGTGATGCAGAGAGGGAACCCGATGCTGTTGGGCTTTGTGGGCCCTTGGAGATGAGCACATGGCCTGGTTTGGCAGATGGACTCACTATTTTGTTTGTGTTAAGAAAGTGGATCAGGAAAGGAGACTTGGGGGTCAGAGGACAAAGTTAGGCGTGAGAATTCCTTAATTTATTCATGTTTTTAAGTCTCTAACTTTAATTTCCTGCAGTCGGTATTTGTGTGTATTTGATGTGGTTTGGACATGATCTGGAGAAGGGCCACTCTAATTAAATATCCTTCTTCTTTTATCTGGAGTGGCTGCAAATCTTTAACTGGGCCTTTTGTTTCCTCTAACACAGGGTGCATTTACTGTGCTCTGGTCAGAACAGTGGCTGAAAGGTTTTGTGTGGTTAACACCAAACAGTGAAAAATAGTGAGGTAAAGTAAAAACTGATGGGAATTTAAAATCTAGTACTCAGTTGAGGCAGGAAAGCACCTTTGGCTTTTCCTTTAAGTACTAAACAATCTTTCATTTGTAGGCAATGAGGAAAAGTCAGAGATGTTTCCTTTTCTCAGGAAAGCTCAAACTGTCTCTAAGTCCCAGCAGTACAGCAGCTGAGACTGGAAGTGGAACTCCAAAGACTGGGAACAGACCTGTACTCACTGAGCTGTTCCGGCTCTTCTCTCCCTCCCACCTTACCTCTCCATGGGAGGATCTGGAGCAGGAAGGTCACAGAAGTTCTTCAGTGAAAAGCAGCTTCAGAATGTGGGAGCACTCTGTCTCCAACAGCAGTGGGACTGTATTTCTTGTCTGTGACCTCAAACAGGAGTAGGTTTGATACTGGATGATTTGGCTCAGCAGTGTGGCTGATCTTTCTTCAGTATGAGAGTCCAGCCTGTTCTGGGGTCTGTCTGGATGGACTCTACAGATGATGCCAGCTGGGTGTCTCTGTGAGTCACTTCTGCTTCCTTTACACATTATTTTTAGGAAACCAGTGAGCATCCAGCAAACCAGGGGCTTACCCCTACCTGCAGTGCCCAGTGGAGTCAGTCCTGCACTCTTGGGGAGCATTGCTGGTGACATCATAGATATGGTGGGTGGAGGACAAGCACAGGGAACAAGGGAGATGCTAATCCACAGAATTTATCCTGTAAGCACAAGGGTAGAGACAGAAGGGAGAGCGTGAGCAGAAAGGTGGAGTCAGAAATGTGCAGGGGTCCTGACCTCCCAGAGTAGGTGAGAACATAAAAGTGCTTCTCTGACAGTAAGAGGCAGTTGGATGTCATGATATGACTGGACCAGAAGTGAAATTGGCCCCCCAGCCCTGAGTGAGAAGTGATGGGTGTGAGCAGGAGAGACCAGAGAAGCAGGGAATGTTGGGTTTGAGGGCTGGGGCACAGAGGGCTGAATGGCCATAGCATGGAGGGGATATGGCTGTTGCAGCAACACTACTGTGGCTGTGAGTGAACCCAAATGGCATTGCTGAGACTGGAGGAAAAGGTGCTGCAGGAGCAGCGAGGAGGAGGTGGTGGGAGCTTTGCAAGACCCCCAGATTCCAGTGCCACAGGCAGGAGCAGCTCACACCCCTGCATCAGTGTGTGACAAAAAAAGCCACAGCCAACAGCTTGCTGCGGGCCAGGAGGTGAAAACTGGTGCAGGCTTGGAAAAGAGTATCATAGAATCATAAAACCACTAAGTATCCAGAGTTGGAAGGTACTCACAAGGACCATCCAGTCCAACTCCTGTACCTGCATAGATATCCCAACAGTTTCCCCCATCCCTGAGAGGGCTGTGAAAACGCTCCTTGAGCTCTGGCAGCCTTGGGGCTGCATCCACTGCCCTGGGGAGCCTGTTCAGTGCCCACCACCCTAAACCATCCAACCTAAACCACCTCTGACACAGTTCCAGACATTCCCTTAGGTCCTCATCCTGGTCACAGGGAGCAGAGATCAGTGCTGCCCCTGTGCTACCCCTTGTGAGGAAAGTGTGGTCTCAGCAAGACCTACTGCAAAGACCCCTTGACTGCTGGAGGAGCTGGGGTGCCCCAAGGGGGGATGTCAACTCACACTGGCACTGCAGAGCAGTGATGGGCAGCACTTCCCATGCTGGGTGCAATGGGAGCAACAGTTGCAGCTCAGTCAAGGTCAAGCTGCACTTTTATCCCATCCTTCTCCCAAGCCACAGGTCCCCCTGCCCTCAGGACCAGTGTTAGAGTTCACTAGCAGTGTCACAGGGGCCAAGAGCTGTCCCCTTGCTGTTAGCTTTGGAATGCTGCAACTGCTGCTCTAGGAGGGCGGGAGGGAGGCAGGAGCCAGGGCTTTGCAGGAAAGTCAGAGAATTTGGGATGGGAGAGTGGAAGGTGTGCTATGGCATTGCCACCACCTGGTGCTGGGAGGATGGGGAGAGGCAGGGATGCGAGGCTGAAAGGAGGACAGGGGGCTGGGGGCTGCTCTGTAAGCCTGTTCTGATGTCCTTGACCTCTTGTGGTCACCTGTTCCAGGGGCAGGTGATGCAGCTCTGCCATCACCCATGGCTGTTTGTGGCATGTCCTGGAGCATGGGCTCTCCCTGCCTGGAGTTACACCCCCTCAGTGTTCTGAGCTCCTTCAGAGGAAAGGATGAGCTTTGCAGAGTGATGCTCTGAGCATGATTTCAGGTGTCCTCTTGGCTGTGTCCCTCTCTGAGACCAGCAGGTGGGAGCTGAGACAGGGAAATGTGGCCAGACCAGAGGAGCCCCTTGGGCTGGGCCTGGGGACCGCGGTGCCCTGTGGGGCGAGCATGGTCTCACCCTCAGCCCAGCACCTGAGCATGGACCACAGTGGCCCTGTGTCCATGACCATGAGTCTGAGTACCTCCTTTGTCTCTGCAGCATTTTTAGCTGTTAAATAATAACATTTTTATTTGCCAAGAACTTTTAAATTCCATTTATGCCTCAGTATTTCTCTGCTCAGGATGTTGCTGTGGAACATGCAGATTGAAGAGGCCAGGGCTTGTTTCTAGCATTGGTTCGTGGGGATTCAGCCATGATACCCAAGGCTGCTCTCAGCTGGCTGGGGAGCTCATAGCAGGGAGCTTGTGTCCATGGCCAAGGTAATTCCTCCTCCTGCAGAGGAAGATCATTTCCATTTGGGTGCCATAGTCATTACAGGAGCATGACACTGTTTTAAAAGCATTTGCCAATCAATGTTGGTGTACTGGAGACTTCCTCCAGAGCAGAAATTCCCCCCAGCTTTGTCTTCCCAGCCATCCCTGGCAGCTGAGGAGGAGTGTGGGATGAGCTGTGATGGGGTGCACTCACCCTTACCCTGGGTGACCTGCCATGTGCATCCCCTGTTGAAAGCATTGAGGCAGGAGGAGGTTTGCAGAAAAGGACACAAAGTGGAACTTTTGCCTTTTGACAGTGATTTGATTTTTTCTTTAACAAGGACCATTTTATCCATTTCCCATTCATTCTCTGCTTTACCTGAGCAGGCAGTGCCGTGAGGCTGCTGCTGCTGCAGGGAATCCTGGCTATGTTTCCCCTCTGAGCCCCAGTGGGGCTGGCAAAGCCCTTGCAAGGTTCAAACTATTGCTGTTGGCAGCCGTGGGCATTTCTTTTTGTTTGCTTCATCCAAGATCAGCCCTTTCAGCCCCAGGTGGGCAGAGTCAGGGGCTGGCTGGTCCCTGGGGAATGACACACTGAGAGTGATGAGTCACTTGGACAGCTCAGGTACCAACGTGGTGCATCCTCCAGCCTTTGGGGATTTAATGTCACTTCAGTGTGTGACAGGAGAATGAGGTCTTACCCAAGCAAAATGATGTGATTAAACCTTAAAATCTATGGGGAGATTCAGTGTTTGGTAAATAAATTAAAGGACCTGAAAACACATCCTGTTTCAACTTACGAAAAAGACTTTTTCCTGCAGAACCGAGACAGGGCTGTGGGGTGTTTTGTTTCTTTTTGGTGCTCAAGTGGAAGAGTGGGGAATCATTCCTTCCTGTGGAGTTCACCCTTCTCTGCCTTCACAGCTCTTCATCTCAGTGTTTAAAGGCCTTCTCATTCCTTGGTGTAGAAACCAATTTCTGTTTCTCATGTCAGTGCCTGGTGACCCTCAGCTGTCTCTCCACAGGAAAGCTGTTATCTGTCTTCCTTATCTGCTTGGTGGTTTTTGTTTTTAAAATAGCCTAACACAACTTTATTTTATTTTATTTTATTGCTGTGCATGTGTTTCAATGAAAATAAATTACAAGAAATAGCATTAATATAAATATTATGGTGGAGATATAAATTAATCAAAATTGTGATGTTCAAAGCTGTATTTTCCATGGAAGCTGATGAACCCCCTTTACAGCAGTCTGGAAAGTGGGACACATGGGGTGCAGGTGGGATGGAGTGGTCCTCTCTGCTGCTGCAGGGATAGCAAGTTTCTGTGAGTGTCTGTTATCTTCCATGACGAAAGCCAGATGAGGAATTGCTCTACTTATACCACTGAACTTTCCTAAAGAAATTCTCTGCTGTGTTAAGAATAAGCATGACAAATGCCAACTCAGAGGAATGGAGGTGGAGAGTGGGAACTTATAAGCCGTGAAAAACAAGAGCTTTAAGTGGAAAATGGCTTCACACCATAACACTTGGCACTCACCCTTCCACACCTCAACCTGCACATCCAATGGAGCCAAGACAAAATGGGGAATGAGTTTGTGTCTTCAGGCAGTGAGCCCTTCACTGGTGCCAGGCACAGCTGCCTGCCCTGTCTGCAGGTGAAACCAGCATCTTTGTGCTCTGGGCACAGAGCACCAGCCCTGGGTGGTCCACAGATGGAAATTAACCACCTGGGCAGTTTTGGGGAGCACTGGAGGCTCAGGCTGGTAAAAGGCAGTGCTTCACTTGAGGGGCTTCAGACCCTGCCAGGACTGAGGAATGTTCTCAGCTGCTCTTTCACAAAATCACAGAATGGTTTGGGTCGGAAGGGACCTTAAAGCTCATCTTGTTCCACCCCCTGCCATGGGCAGGGACACCTTCCACTGTCCCAGGTTGCTCCAAGCCCTGTCCAACCTTGCCTTGAACACTTCCAGGGATGGGATAGCTACAGCTTCTTTGGACAACCTCTTTGGTGGCTCTATGGTTTTGTGAGGCTCCTTCCTGTTTTCAGAGAGCTGTAGGCATGAGGGGAGATGTGCCAGGGGCACTGAGGGTGCTGATGGAGCCTTCAGCACTCATGGAGCTCCCCCAGATTGGCCCTGCAGCACCAGGTTGAGTGCTGGCTGGCTCTGCCTTCAGGGGCAGGGGAAGCAGATGAAGACATGAGCTGTTGTCCCACCTGGCCATCACTGCTGTGCTCTGCCCTGAGGGCTGCAGGCACACCAGGACCCTGTCCCTGTGCCACAAAGTCCTCAGTCTCAAAACTCCACTCTCATGTCCTTGCTGTTGGTAATGGGGTGTCAAACTCCACAGAGCCCCTGGTTCACCCTGACCTCCCTGTGAGACCAGTATTGGCCAGTGTTCAAAGGGCCCAGTTCCCTGGGAGGACACATGGGCTCCCAACCCCTCAGGCAGATGGAGGGATCCCCCAGGGGAGGGTGGCAGCTCCTTCAGCCACTGTGCCAGGGTGGAAATGCCAGATGGAGGACCCTACAGGAGAGGGTGTGGGGGGGAAGACCCCAGTGCAGGCCAGGAAGGGTTAAGGAGAGGGGCCATGGGCCAGGGATGAGAGCAGTACCTGTGACCTGCTCCCTGCCTGCCAAAAGTGGGGGCTAAAGGCAGTATCGCAACCTCAGAGGAATATATTTTAAAAAGTGTTTTCTTCTTGTACTAATGTAAAAAACAAAGAGCTTGTTTCAGTGCTTGCCTCCTCTTTCAAGCTGGATGGAATCCTGGATTTTTTAAAAGAAAACAAAGCATATTTCAAGTGCAGGCTTTCTTTTAGCCTTTTTTTCCCCTTCCAGTTGCTTTCTGTTTGCTGACAGAGATTTTGGAGCCCTGGGGAAGGTACATCTGCCAATGATGATCTCTGCTCTCCATAAATCCAGGCCCTGTGCTGGGGGGCTGTGCCTCCCTCGCTGCTGCTCCTTCCCAGGCAGGAGTGGGCTGAGCCCTGCAACAGGGTCCTGGAACCCTGGGAATGGCAGCACTACTGGGCCAGCACAGGGAAAAAGGGCTGTAGGTTGGCTGTACAAACCCTAATCTGCTGTCCCAAAACCCTGTCTCCTATTGCAGCTCCAGATGCTCTGGGCAGATGTACTGAATTCAGTTAAGGCCTCAGACAATTCCTGACAATTCCTCCCACCTTTATTTCCTCTTGACTGCTTGGCTGGAAGATCCCACTTCTACTCCCAGAGAGACCAAGGCAGTGCAATGGTCAGTCTCATGTCCTGTGGGAAAGGCAGTGGCAGAGTCCTGGTTTGCAGACAGACCTCCAGGACACAGGGGCTGAGGGTTGACATCAACCACTAGACAAGGAGCCTGACAACCAGCAGGAGCCAGACCCTTCACAGTGCCCTCCTGAGCCTTATCAGAGGGAAATAAATTCTGCCTGATTAGTTTTTTTTAAATGAGAATTCTCAGCAAATAAATGAACTGCCTGCACAGTGATAATGGGCTGTTTGGGAAGTCAGTCTGCAGAGTGTATATGCGGCTGGAAGTCATCAAAACCATCCTATCCCGTGGAGTCTCCGGTGCTGAACTTGTGTTTACAATATCAGACAGGAAAAGGAATTTTTCAATGGGTATTTTTTGGTAATTTTTTCAGCCCAGCAGCAGTGTCAGTGAGGGCCTGTCTGCGCAGGGCTGGGGTATCTTTGCTGGCTGCTGGGGCTTTACCTCCTGCTCTCCATCCCTTTGGTGTGACTTTGACACATTCTGCTCCACTCTAAATGTGTGTGTTGAGATCTGATGGACACTGAATCCCATGGCCAGTGGTCCCCAAGGAATGTCAGTGAGGGGGACAAGCTGGTGCCTGGAGATGAGCCCACCACTCCTGCCCTCATCCCTTCTGTGGCTCCGTGGTGTGCAAGGACACGGGGCCTTGTGCCACACAAAGCTGCTGTGATTTGGGTTTTATCCACCAACTATTTTTCATTTATTGGAACAAGTTCTCCTAAATAATCCCGACATTCAGTCACTAGTTATGAACTGGACTAGGAACAGCCTTTGAAAGGAGAGTCATACATTCTCAATTGTAGTTCACCTGAATGTTGGTTTTCCCTGAGAGTTTCCTCTCCCTCCTTTCCTGCGATCTTCTCATCCATAAAGATCCCTTTGTATGGTTTCTGCTAAAAGTCAGGCCTGGATAATTGGCCAATTTCCTGCACTCTGGCAGTTTTGTGGATTTGTTGTTCTCCTGCTTATCTTCCTCCCTGTGTGCTGAGATCGTTCCTCGCGGTGCAATGTGGAGCCAGACCCAGCCATGGCTGTGGATCAGCTCCTGAAAGGCACCATGCAAAAGCCTGGAGTTTGGTGTTCTGGATGGTGATCCTGCCATTAGAATCACCTCTGCAGCAGGCAGGGAAACGTGGGCTCCAGTGAGCAATGTGAGACCCTGCTTTAGAGGGAGAGGTAGAAAAAACCCCTCGAGGTGATTCAGCTCAGATTGCTGGGTCCAGCCTTAGGTAACCATGGAAAAAAAAGCAAATGGAGCTTGGAGCCCAATCTCCCAATTGTTTGTGTGCATGAAACCACTTGGCACCTCACATCTCTCTCTGAAAAGCTGGTGTCTTTAGATTTACGACAGATTATTTTTGATGCTGGAGGCCTTAAAACTGTTCTGACAGAAACCCAAGCTATTCTGCTATCCTCAAACATGAAGTCTTAAATGAGAACTGAAATTTATTGAACTGTATTTGAATTACAGTAGACAAGAGCACATCAACATGTGCATGGAAAGAAGCCTGGGAGCAAGGGAAACAAACCTGACTGCAGATCAGAAACTGGAGCTTTTCAGAGGCACTCCACGGGTTCCCCCTCTCTGGAGCTGCACCCTGGAGAAATCAGTTTTGCATGTGGAGCCATCCCTGTCCAGCTGTGAAACCCAGCTGAACTGTAAACTTCTCTGAAGGTTCATGGGTGGTTGGCATCTGTATCTGTGTCTGATTAGCCAACATTGCGCAGCGGGTGCTGCTGCCAGTCCCTCCCTCCTTACCTTGACCCCTGGTTTCACTCTCTCATACATTGTTTTGTCTTTGGCTCAGACCAGCAAGTCCAGCCTTACTTTGTGGGTCTCCAGAAATATAGAAATGCTGAATGGTGGTTGTGATTCGTGGGGACGGTGACAGCCAGACAGCTCACCTGGAGTGGGGCTGGAGGTGGTCATGAGCCCAGGCTTTCTCTAATAGGATTTTCACGATAATTTGCTTCCCCTGTCATGTTGTTTCAAATTCCTCACAAGCCATACTTTTCACAGTCTGGATTTTCTCTCATGAATTTCTCAAGGGGCTATCTGGAGGGGAAACTATTTCTCACCATAACAAACAACCAAAGCCTTCATCGTTAAAAAATAAAGCACTAACATGGCCCTACAATGGACCCCTTTGTCAAGTCACATCTGTTTAGATCACCAGAAATTATAAGCCTTTACTTTTGAAAGTAACTTTCTTTTATCAAAATAGGAAAGAGGATGCAAAACATTCAGGAAAAATCTGCATGAAGCACAGGCATGTGGCAGTAGTCCCCTGTGTTACACAGAAAAAACAAACTGCCTGTGTATATAAATATTGGATTTAGGTTCTTCTCACTGAAGGTAAGGCTGACTCAATACCATAGGTCCCTGCTGTACTTGTGTAAAACCAGTGTGAAAAATAAACTGGCCTACTGGACAGAAAAACTCTTTAATTTCAGAGCTAATACAGTTTACCTTGGGTTTAGCTCCAAAGGTTAAAATCTGTTTTCCCAGTTGTCTGCCAGTAATTGGCAAGGGGATTCACATGGGTAGTGATGGAAAATACGAAATGATTCACTATTTGATCATGTGGGTTGAATATCCACTGACATTTGTCCCCAGGTAATACAAGTGCTTGCCCTGCCAGGAGAACTCAAAGTGCTGCTACACCAGCACAGGCCAAAGCACAATTCCCAGAGGTCTCGTAGGTGGGAATGCTGCTGCTGTGGCAGGAAGAGCTGCCCCAAACCCACCACATAAGGCCCTGCTCTGTCCTGCCAGCGATTCTCTCTCTCCCTTTCCAACACCTTTCTGCAGGAGAGGAGCTCGGAACCACTATCACAACACAATGTGATCTCCATCCTTGGCACTGGCCCAGGTCCAGCCCCTCTTTTGGAAAGGGGCCACCTTCTGGAACCAGGATGAGATTTGGCAGGGCAGCCAGCCCTAGGACAGTGGGTGTAAGTCAGCTCTCACCAGATCATAAAAGCTTTTCTGGGTGCTTTTGAAAATCCAAAATATTTGTGCTGGATTCATCGGGTTTGAATTCCAGTAGGAATTCTGGAGGAAGGCTGTGGGGACAGTCCAGAGGCACTGAGGTCTGGGGGATGCACATGAGCTCAGGAATGTGGGTCTGAGTTCTTAAGATAGAAGGATTTTGTGAAAAATCCTGCCCACTGCCTGAGGTCACTCCAGGCTCACTGTTGGCTATTGCCAGGAAAGGAACAAATCTGGTTTCCGTGGAGCCGGTTGGAACACAAGCTGGGCTCATCCTGTATCACCAACAGCTCTCAAGCTGCCTTTGCTGTATCACCAGAGAGACCTTCACTGACAGTGGCCAAAAGGTCCCCAGCCCTTTGTCCAACATGAAGCTGGAAATATATTCTAAATTCCCCTGCACTCAACTGAAGACCCTGTGTTTGTGCTAGGTGTTTTCCCTAGATAAAAGAAGGAAAAAAAGGAAACAAATTTGTCTTTATGAAACTTTTTCCCTCTGAGAAAAGTCCTTCACATCCTTTTCAGAGGCACCACCAGTGGCAATGGATTACAGATCATTCCTCTGCATCCCATAAAGAGAATGGTTGTAGAAATTCCTCTTATTACATTTAATTGGTTTTGAAATGAAATTATCTGGAATTTCAGTGAGTGACTCTGAGAAGGATTGCTGGCTGAGAAGGCAGAGCAGCCTGTTGGAGTGAACTGGGTACATGGCAGTAATTCTGGCTTTAAGAATTATGATACTAGAATTAGTTAGGCCAGTTTAGGTCGGTTTCCCATTTAACTCCTGCACTGCAGGTACTGTGTTCTGACAGCTCTGGAGAGACAGGAGTCCATTTAGCATCCTTAGGGGAAAGGGATGTGTGCTGAGGCAAGGCTGCAAGATGTCAATCCTCTGTATTTTTAATCCTAAGTGATACAAAGCAGAGCTGCTTCTTCCCTGTCCTTTCCCCAAGCATTTGATTCTGTCAAGTGGTTTAATTCATTCATAAATGCTCTCTGGACTGCACAGTCGTGCCAAATATGCAACTGTCTGGGTAAGGGTGTACAAACAAGGTGTGCCTGATTCCTGCAGGCAGTTACCACAGCAAGTGCAAACACGCACTTGGGAATCTGAATACACGCACGAACAGACACCCTGATTAGCAAAGAATTTCTGAATGCAGAGACCTGATCTGAGCAACAAGTTGTGGCATCTGTACAGGTAAATGATGTGTACCACTGCACATAAATTTCAAAACTCTAAGGAATATAGGGACTTCTATGTATTAGACCACAAAGCTTCTCTGAGTTCCCCCTTTTTAACCATAGTGAGGAGATCATTGGAAAAAGAGTGACCTGCTGTTCATCCCCTTCCTCATTCTGAGTGCCATGTGTTAAACATCAGGCAGTGCTCAGTTCCTAGCCTGGATATCTTGGGAAAGTAAGATCCAGAAGTGGAGGTGACAGAATAAGGGAACTCACAGCCTGGGGATCCATCTCTTACGTGCCAGGAACAATACAACATCCAGCCCCAAGGGATGGAGGTGTAGGTCTGGGAACCACACTTGTTCCTCTTTGTGTCACCCAGACTGCCACCAGCAGCAGCAGGGTGAAGCCTAAAACAATCAAACAATGTGAGAGCTCCCCAGCAGTGTCTGTGCTCACCTGCCCCCTCTGTGCTGTCCCGTGGGGCTCTGACCCATGGAGGTTCAGATGATACCAGTATGGGCATCTTCTTCCTTCACACTCTTCCCTTTCAGACAGAGGGAAACCAAAGGCCATTGACCTCTGTGGGCCTCCAGAACCTAAGCACATGCTGGTGGCCTGCATTGGGCTGTCTGGCTCCACACTGCTGTGTCACAGGGAGCATCTGCACTTGCCACTCTCAGGTGCAGCTTGAAAGTGCCTGTGAAGCCACAGTGACCAGAAGTCACAAGGATGGACAGACCCAAGGCCACAGAGCGCCTGATCCCTGCCATGCATTTCCCTTTCACTGTTGTTCCCTTCCAGTCCTCAGGTGGTTGCATTGGGCATCAGTGTTGTCTGTGCTCCTCTGCTCTAGCAGGAGTCACCTTTTCAGTTATTACTGCATTCTTCTGAAGAGGAAATGCTGTTGCTTTTTGGGGGGCTTCTAAAGACTTGTTTTTCAAAACCATTTTATAAATGTACCTTAAAAGGTGGTGTGTGATGGAGGGGGTGCTCAACTGCCACCAGGCAGCCAAAGCCATGGGAAAAAGACAAACTGCATTTAGCTACTTAAGGCACACAAAGAAAAGCTTTAAAGAAAAAAGGCATGGAGTGCAAATAATTTGCCTTTTTGCAGTGCTGCATGCAACACAAACAACTCACCACATCAGCCAACAAACAGCTTTGTCAGCAGAAGTGCAGGAGCAGGGTGTGCTGGGCTGGGGGGAACAACACCCTGAGCTGACACAAAAGGGGACAAGGACTGGCATGGCCCTGGGACTTCAGAGAGCAGAACCCTGCCCAGGGCAGAGCACCCTCAGAGGCAGAGCCAATAGTTCCTTCACTATCCCCTTTTCCAAAGTGTAATTGTCACTTTGGCTCATGTAGAAGCAGCCTGGGGAAATTGGGTATGACCCAACTTTAACATGGGGTAGCTGAACTGCCTGGCAGTACCTGGAGCTGATAGATGTGTCTGGTTTAACATTTTCTTGTCATTTTTTGCATGCATTCATGGACGTTCTTGCTGTCTGTTAAGTCCCCCTCCACTTGCAGTCCACTGTGAGCGCAGGTGTCAGTGACAGGTAGATGACAAAGTGCCAGTGCTTCTGTCTCCCCTCTTGCTGCAGGGATGCCCAGTTGGCAGTGTTTTACTTTAATTGGTGTGTGTGGAGCATCTCCTGCACCTGTGGCCAAGATGGCACATGGGAAATGGGAGCAGGGCCATATGAACTTTGTGTTTTGGGGATTATCTCTCTTCATTTGCCCCTGAGATGCTGTGCAGCTCTCCCTGCTGCAGCTGAGGCAGGTAAAGCCTCTTCAGGGCTGGTGAGCCCATGGAGCATTAAAACTGCACTGTGGAGCACTCACTGCCAGGAGAACCAGGGGAAGAGGAGGTGCTGTGACCCAGAAGTGTAGTGTGGCCACCTGCAAGGGACAGCTCTGGAGGGCTTGTCAGGTTGAGTGGGACACAAGGGTGCAACAGGCATCGCTGCTGGGGGAACGGGTGGGACTCCCTCCCTCCTTCCACCACAGCATGAAGGCAGCACTTCTGAAGGGGTTTCTTGTGCCTCTGTGGTGCCTGTGGTGGAGCTGGAGAGGTACTTGGGACAAAGGCAAGGAGTGACAGGACAAGGGGGAACGGCTTCCCACTGCCAGAGGGCAGGGTTAGATGGAATATTGGGAAGGAATTATTCCTTGTGAGGGTGGGCAGGCCCTGGCACAGGTTGCCCAGAGAAGCTGTGGCTGCCCCATCTCTGGAAGTGTCCCAGGCCAGGTTGGACAGGGCTTGGAGCAACCTGGGCTGGTGGAAGGTGTCCCTGCCCATGGCAGGGGGTGGAACAAGATGATCTTTAAGGTCCTTTCAACCCAAGCCACTTGGGGTTTCTGACACTGAGCTCAGGGGCTGATAAGCTACTTTGTGCAGGTAGTTGTGATATTTGTTCTGTTTTTTGGAGATCTCCCATCTTTGCTTTGGTTGCTGTTTTTTGCAGCATATGCCTGGCCTGGCACAGGTGTGGCTCTTGTTTGGTACAAACTTTTCTCCTGTACCTGTGGCACAGCTGAGCTTTGCACCAGAGTGGAAGGGGAGCTGAGTCCCGCCAGGAGCAAGGGCTGTGCCTGGCCAGGTCCTGCTTCCCACCATGCTGTGCATGATGCTCTGGTGGGCTCCATCCAGGAGAGACATTGGGGAGCTCCAGCCATGCAGGAAGAAGAGCTCTATGGGTTGGAAACTTCTGTCCTCTCACAGCAGAGATCTGAGCTCAGCTGAGTCACCACATGCTGTGCCGGGACAGAGGGACATGCAGCACCTGCCGAGGCACTGGGGCTGTGCTCTGACAGGGCATGTGCTGCTCCAGCAGCCCAGGCAATTCCAAAAAATAATCTGCTTTGTTCTTATTATCCCCATTTGAATTCATAAAAAAAAATCATGCCCTTAGAACCAATAGCCAATTTTTTGCCTGTTTACATCTCGTGTTGGAGCCTGAGTAATGTGGGGAGATGAGGGCAGTAAACAGAGTTGTAAACAGAACAAACCTGGAGAGCACAGCAAAGGGCAGCCCTGTGCAGTGTTGCTCTTAGTGTCAGTGTAATTTGTGTGCGGTTTCATTTCGTTTACAAAGTCAGCCCAGCGATTGGATACGCTGGATGAGATAATTGGAAAATGCTCCACTTACCAGGATGGCTCCAAGGTTTAGCTCTGAGCTTAAATTCACATGTGATTCCTGCCAGGGGTTTAGCCTGGGTGCAGTGCAGGCTGTCTGTGGGCAGGAGCAGAGGGCAGCCCGGTGCCCTGGCCAGGTGTCCGGGGCCTGGCCCAGACCCCCTGGCAGGGCTCACAGGGCAGCTGCCTCAGCTGTGAGCTCATGGTTTGGTTCTCAGGCTATTTTTGAAGCCAGCAGTGTGAGTGTAACCAGTGCTTCAGCACTTTCCCACACCTTTCATGTGACACAGGACTCTGCCCAGTCATAGGACTCTGTCCCCAGGACTTAAAAATTGTCACAGTTTCACTTCCCTTGTGTTTTTTTTCTCCCTTCCTTTCTGGAGGCAGCAGAGTTGGTTCCCTTTGCTGTCCTGGTAGATGCCTGGGGAGCTGCCTTGTATGTCTCCTTGCTGAAAAACTACGTTCTTTGGGATATTCTCACCAAATTTGAACTGTTTTTTCAGGCAGGCAGGGCCCTTTTCAGTCTCTGTAGATGTATTTCATACCAGCTGTTCTACATTGTGAAGCACAGAACCAACTCTTGGGGCAGAAAAAGAGCTTTTTTTTAATGTCCACCTAAATGCAGTTCGAATTAACATTTAAAAATAATTACATGTACAGCAATTTGCATCTTTCTAATGAAATGCTAAAAAAAGCAAACCCCAGGTATTGCAGATCCACAGTCTTCAGATGGATCGTGGATTGCCTCCTGCTCCTGCTCCTTCATGTCTTGTCTCCTGTTGCTCTGTGAAGGAGGAACTGCCCAGCCAAGGGCAGTGGGGAAATCGGCTGCACAGAAAATGCTGCATTTATCCATATAAACCCCAAATCATCCAGGGAGTTGCTGGTTCACTGATTTACAGGCAGTCCAGGGATTGCTGGGGCACCAGGCATGGAAAATGCTCACTCAATGAGTTTTATGCTGGTGGTGTTCCTTTTTAATTCTAACGTACTGTGAGAATGTTAATTAAAAAAAGCATTCCAAAATGAAGTGCTCCTTCTAGAACTAAGAACCTGTCATTTGCATGAAAACCCTGGATTATAAACTGCTTCTTCTACTTTTGCTGCCAAATATGCAAAGTAAGTTGCACAATTTTGGGGATGCAGTTGAGCCACTTTGTGTTTTTTTTTCTCCAACTGAGAAGAAACATTTTTCCCATCCAAGAGGGAGCGTTTGTTTTTCTTGCTGTGTAATACTTGCAGCTCCCATCAACAGCAATACAATAACTTCTTCACCGTTTCTTATCTCACTTCAGCGTGACGTTGGGATTTTTCTAAGACAAGGATGGTTTGTTTGTTTTATTTGCTTGTTCTAATTCTGTAGTTACTTTTCCAAATAAAAGAAAGTGAAGTTTATGAAGCAAAGCAGTGATGGCAGTTGGGAGCTGTGCTGAGTCTCATTCCCATCCCTGCTCAGGCGTGAGAATGTTCTCAGCCAGTGGGATAGTTTGCATCCAAACTTTTCTTCTCTGTAGTTGTCACATACCCAAGTCATTTCCCCAAGCTTCATCCATTGATTGCACAATTAATTATTGCTTTATGACAGATATTGGGATGCTTCCTTATTTTCTTACTGCTTTTTTTTTCAATTGGAAGCTTATCAAATGCTGGCTAATGTTTCAACAGAGTTGTGGTGTACCCCAGGAGATGGGGCAGAGCCCTGCCCAGCACAGGGAGGCTTTCAGAGACCTGCCTCAGTACATCCTTAAATTCATGTGCCAGCCACTGCATGGCTGAGAATGGGCTTGTGAGTGGGAGTGGCAGATGGGACACACTGGTCTCAGGGTGGGACAGGAGAAAGCAGGTTGGCACAGAGAATGGGTGTTTCCTGGAGAGGGTTCACAGTATCATAGAAAGCTTTAAATATTTTAGAGCATTTAAAATTAGATAGGCTTTTGGTAGCCTCTATGTTTCTGTAAGTCAGAACAGTTGGGGTGTTCAGTCATGGCCCCTGCATAGCAAATCGTGCTCTGGGGGCACTGTAGGTGTCCAAGCTCTGTTTCCCAGCTGGGACAACCAGTGCCCATGTGTTACATCTCCAGAGCTGGGTATTTTTGCCATTCTCTAACACTTCACTGTACTTAACCGAAACTCACTTTGGATTTTGGTAGTGTCCCACCAGATCCCTCAGCACTGTGCCCTGGCAAAGGACTCCCATTGCCCCTCGTTCCTGGTGCTGCTGCCAAGGACAGATCCTGCAGCCACAGCAGCACATCCCACCCCAGTAAGGGATTCAGCCCACACACAGGTGGAAAACATTTCCCTGTTTTACTGATGTTCTCAGTGTATTTATCCACAAAAGGCTTGAACAAGTCAAACAGGAAAACTAGCTGCAATCCTTCAACATCAGAGGTTAGAAAGGACTTTGGGGCATCCTTGGCATCAATATAGGATTGATATGAGTTTGCTCTGAAAAGGAAAAGAACTGGGACTGCTTGCATGAAATGTTTCTCTCTTGGGTTCATCTGAGATTCTTTTGAAGTCAGCGCAGAGGCTTTGATATTGAGGATCCTTGTGGTGACATTTATGTTCTCAATTTTGGACGCCTAACAATTGGCAAGTGGTGTAAGCTCCTGGAATAGACACAGATGTCTCCAGGGCCACTTCCACCAGCCCTGAGGCACATGGGGATGTGAGTGACCTCTTGTAGGTCCTTGTCTCTCTCCATCAGATTTTGGGAGAGTCTCTGTGACCCACTCAGTGCTTTGAGATGTTTGGGTAAGAGGTTTGGGCTTTACCTTGGTGAGAAGGTCCAGGTGCCTGTCTCTGCACTGAAATCCGTTCATGTGTTCTTACTTTTCAGAAAATATGTTTGTTAAGAGAGATTTTAGTCTGATAAACAATTTGCAAGTCTACCACAACTCTTCAGGATCTGCCAAGGCTCAGCATCCAAGTGTCGTCTCCCCAGGAGGGTTTTCCTGCTGTTAGACTTCTGCTGCACTGCTCAAGTGTGAGCAAAGAGCTCAGCCAGCAGGATTGAAGCCTGGAAGTTGAAAGCCTTAGGCTTTTAGCATAACATGGACTTACTTGCTCCCAAAATGTGTTTATAGGCAAGAATTTGTGAGTTTGCAGGGAATTCCACAAAGAAAATGGAAGGGCAGCATCTGTGATACACCACGAAGTGAGACCGCAGCAGTGGAGAGCAGCTGGGTTGAACTTTCTGAGACTCCTTTCTACTGCAAAGAAAATCAGGGATTAAGAAAGTTGTACCCTTGTTGCAGGCAGTATCCAGACCCCCACAGGATAGAATGGTAAAAGTAATCACAGAACCACAGACTGCTTTGGATTGGAAGGGAACTTAAAAGTCCATCTTGTTCCACCCCCTGCCATGGGCAGGGGCACCTTCCATGAGACCAGGTTGCTCCAAGCCTCATCCAGCCTGGCCTTGAACATTTCCAGGGATGGGGCAGCCACAGCTTCTTTGGGCAGCCTGTGCCAGGGCCTGCCCACCCTCACAGGGAAGAATTTTTTCCTTATATCTAACCTAAATCTATCCTCTGCCAGTGAGAAGCTATTCTCCCTTGTCCTGTAACTCCAGGCCCTTGTCCCTCTCCAGCTCTCTTGGAGCTCCTTTAGGTACTGGAAGGGTATCTGAGGTCTCCCTGGAGCCTTCTGTTCTCCAGGGGAACACCCCCCAGCTCTCCCAGCCTGGCTCCAGAGCAGAGGGGCTCCAGTTCTTGGAGCATCTCCGTGACCTCCTCTGGCCCCGTTCCAGCAGCTCCATGTCCTTCCTGTGCTGGGACCCCAGAGCTGGAGGCAGCACTGCAGGTGTGGCCTCATCAGAGTAGGACAGAGGGGCAGAATCCCCCCTCACCTGCAGCCCACACCATGGGATGAGCCCAGGACACAGGAGGTTTCTGGGCTGCCAGAGCACATGGCTGCCTGAGCATTACCTTCCTACACACCCTTATCTCTGGGTGGTGAAAGCTGAAGGCTCAGGTACCCATCTGCAGGTGAAGGGTTAATTTGTAAACCCTCCTAATCCAAACCTTGGTTTGGGACAGCACCAAACCTAAATGTCTGGAGCACCAGACTGAGGAAGTGTTAGAGCTTTAGCTCATGGCAGAACCTCTCTGTGGGTATTGCAGGATGGAAATCACCCCTCACCCTGCAAACACAGCGAGACCTGGCTGGAGCAGAGGCAGCCTGGCACCTCATGGGCCAAGCAGGGCAGTCACATCCCTGGGCTTCACAGGATGCTGCACCTGAAAACTTGCCCTGGTTTGCAGCTAAACCAAACATCTCAGCTGGCATGATTTTTTGAGGACCTTCAGTGGAGAGAGAAGAAATAGTCAGGACAGTGGCAGCTGCTCTGCTGCTGCAGTGCCTGGAATGGTGCTTCTGGTGTCCAGAGCCCACAGCAGCCTTCTCACAAAAAATTGTCTTGTAGAGCCGATACTGAGCTCCTGACAGGCTCCTAATCTGTCCTGACATGCACCCAGATGCTCAGTCAGTGTCATTTACTGCTCTACAGAGCCCTGATTTTCCCTGACTGACTCTTGGATTTGAGCATTCACTTTCATTTTTCTCCCTCATTTATTTCCTTGGCCTGAGGGAATTGGGCTTCAGCCCCTTCTCTAAATCTCCCCATCACACTCCATGTGAAATGTGCTCTGCAGGGACAAGGGCTGGATTTATGGGCTGGACTCTGCTGGGTTTGGTGATACTGCAGCACAAGGGGTTTGCTCAGGGGTGTTCCTGCACTGGCGAGCACAGTGGGGCACACACATGTCCTGCAGCACCTGGTGTGGTGCCGGTGGGAGCACCGGGAGAGCATTCCCGCTGCTTTTGGGAGGCATCAAGGCTTGCTCTGGGGGAAGAGCAGGTGCTGCTCCTTGTCGTGCTGCTGCTTCCTGCTCTCACACCCAGGACAGCCCAGGGCTTCCTGAGAGGATGAGAGCCGTGGGAGCCCTGCTGTGTGTGGGAGCAGAGCAGGGCCATGGCAGCAGGTGTGCTGGGACAGCTCTGCCTGCCCTCCTTCCAGAGGGAGTGCTCCACTGGAGCCCTTTTCGAAACAGTCTGAGGTTAATTAGCAACTTCTGGCTTCACTGTCTCGCTGGTCTGTTTATCTTTTGTCGGAGTGAGTTTTCCTCTCTTCCTGTTGTTGTTCTTCCTTCCTGAGGGGAGCCAGGACTGTGCAGACACCCTGCCCTGTGCTTGGGCACTCCTTCTGCCCCCCCCCGCCCCGCTCCCCGCTCCCCACTTCCAAACATGCAGGCCAGTGTTTGCCTTAGGAAATGTTTCTTGTTACCCATCACACCCTTTGATTTTGCTTCTCCTTGAAGGAAGTTATTTTCGAAACAAGGTGCTGGAGGACAGAGACACAGTGATGGCAGCAGCACTGAGGAGGACAGAGACACAGTGATGGCAGCAGCACTGAGGAGGACAGAGACACAGTGATGGCAGCTGCTCTGAGGAGGATAGAGCTCAGGAAGCCAAAGCCAGGCATGCCAGCTCTCACCTCCCAGTGGGACCAGCCCTTTGTGCTCACAGTGCTGGGGCCCTGGACTTGTCCCCACAGCCCTGAGTGGTGCTGGAGCAGAGACACGACATCTGAGCTGCCCTCGGCAGAGCCCAGCTGTTAATGCCATGGAAGCCATCCAAACAGCAGCACATGGGCTCCAGCTCAGCCCTGGAGTCAGCCCTGCTCTGCAACAGGCAGGCACCAGCTATAAATACAGGCCACTGTGTTACTAATGCACCCACCGTAAATGTTTTATGTAACCTCATAAACTCCGAGTGGCTGTAATCTCATAAAGCCTGTGGCCTTTGCTGGGCTGGCATTTGATGCGAGAGGCCTGGAAGAGCCAGGCCATCTGCAGCAGTAATGAGTTTCTCATCCTTCCAGAAAGAGAATAGTCCCTCGGTGCCTGCCCCGTGAGGTCTCATGTGCTGGAAACTGCCTGGGATTTTCCTGACTTGCATGTCAGCAAGAGTCTAGTGGTGCAGCAGGGAGAATCCAGAATGAACTGCTGGATTTGACCTTTAAATTCCTCCATCAAAGTGCTGCCATGGCAGGACAAGTGAAACAACAGATCCTGAGCAGGGAAAGATCATTGTATGCAGAGCAATTAAGTGGTCTATAAATGAACCCCAGATCCACAGTGCAAGGTGCTGCTGATGACAGCTGTTTGGTTTAGGTTGAATTAAGCTTTTCCCTTCCTTCAGAGCTGCCTGGAAGCTTCTGTGGGCTGGGGGCAGAAGGAACCTGCTCCCAAACTGCTGGGGACTGTTTTTACAGGGACTATGTCTTATCTCTTAGTGCATCAATTTCTCTGTCTCAATCCTTTCTAAATACCCTCACAGAGGACTTGAGCCCTCCTCTTCCACTGCCCCTTCCTCTGCCATGGGGTAACCCCCTGCCCTGCACTGATGGTTATTCCTGGAGGACCTCCCTCACACTCAACTCCTCCATCTCATGGGAGACCCTGCCTCCCTCTCAGCATCTCATCCTGGAACCTCCCTGCTCCCCTCCTGCCTGTCCAGCAGCACAGGCAGATGGTTTCTGTTGCAGCTGTCAGCTACAGCTGCGTGGCGGAGCACAGGACAGCCGGACAGCAGCTCTGCCCTCACCCTCCTCCCTGAGTGCTGTGCCCAGCCTGCCCTGCCCCTCCTCAGTGCCTCTGCCCTCACCCTCCTCCCTGAGTGCTGTGCCCAGCCTGCCCCTGCCCCTCCTCAGTGCCTCTGCCCTCACCCTCCTGCCTGAGTGCTGTGCCCAGCCTGCCCCTGCCCCTCCTCAGTGCCACCACTCCACAGGTGACAGCTCACTGCCAGGGGCAGCACAATGTGTCAGCTCTTCACCTTCACACCACGAATTTTCACACCAGCTCTGCCTGCATGACAGTGTCGGACAGTCAAAACATTCCCTTTATTTCTCAGTGGGTGAGGTATTCACTCACCCTTCAAGCTGAGTCTTTGGGGGATTCTGGGTCTTTCAGGTCTCCTGCATTCACATCTCTCAGTAGGAACCACAGCAAAACAGGGTTATGCCTCTTATGGGATCACTTGCTGCTCCTGCCGGCTCTTGGAGCACGTGCCATGCGCCTAAAATGTCCTTGGGGTGATCACACCACAATAAGAAGATAACAAGGGAAGAGTAGTGGACTGGACCCTCCCTCCAAGCAGGGGCTGGGCAGGAAGCAGGTTTGGAAAGACCCCATGAGAGATGTGCATGGACGTGCATCTCCTGGTGTGGGATGGTTTGTTCCTGGTCACACAGGAGAGAAAGCATCTGCCTGGAAATCTCATTTTCACACTCCCACTGCCTGAGTTTTCAATTCAAAGCCTGCCCCAAACATGCATCTGCATTCCTGTCCATTTTTGGCTATCACTTCTTGCTTCACCCTCCCTGCCCCCATATGAAGCATTTTTCTGAATGAAAGTGTTCAGGCAGGAGTAGTTGGGTTCCTTGGTTCCTGAAATGCCTGCCTGGCCCTGGGCTGCTCTGCCAACCACCAGTCCCATATCCACAGTCCTGCCTGCTGGCTCAGCCTGATCATTCACTGCTTTTAGGGAGCTCAAACCGTCCAGATCCCTGTTGAAGCATGAATCCAGGGGTTGAGTTTTAGCCTGTTGGTCCTTACCAAGCCACTTTTCCTGTAAATCCAGGTCATGATAAACATGAAAATGCTTTCCAGTCTCCTACTTTCCTTCATTAACCTCAGGCTTTCAGCAGCAGGCAATGCCCATCTCTGCCCATCCTTTATTTCCTGGGCTCTCCGAGAGCCTCTCCTTGGAAAGACCCACGGAGCACCATTGTCTGTGTTTAGGGGGCACATGAGAGGCAGCAGTGCTGGTTGTGCCCACTGCCAGCTCGGCTGCTGCACGGCTGTGCTCTGAACACTGTGTCGAATGTGCTCTGATTTCAGTGGGATTCCAGCCCATGCTGGTTCACATGGAGCAGTTCAGCTCTGGGCTTGGCCTCACACAGCTCCTGCCAGAGAGCTCAGCTCTGCAGAGATGAGCCAACTCCACACAGAACATGGGGCTGATATCACTGCAACTGATCTTGGCCCCATCCGTGGGAGAAACGACTCTTGGCAGAGAACGGGCCTTTGCTCCTCGCTGTTCCTCCTGCCTGCCGACCCTCTCCCAGAGGAACTGGCTCCCCACACCAGGTGGCCTCTGGGGCTCATGGAGACCTCTCCCTCCATGAAGGGACCTCCTGACAAATGCTCTGGTCGCCACTACAGCCTGTTCCTTCTGATCACTGTCTCTGGAGCTCCCCCAAGCCCCAGACTCATCTGTTATCTTTCCAGAGATGCCCAAGTCTATGCACAAGCCAGGGCAGGAGTTTGAGCTGTCTTTTGGAACGAGCTGGAGGCAGCAATTTTAAGGAAGGAGCTGGAGAAGCCACCTTCTGCATCTGACCTCTTGCCTTTGGCCTTGCAATGAGTGACCAGCTCCTCACAGAGCATCTCCTGTGCCTGGGCTGATCCAGCTCTTCTGCCTGCAGCCAGGAGAGCATGGAGGA
This sequence comes from Pithys albifrons albifrons, assembly GCF_047495875.1. Taxonomy (NCBI): domain Eukaryota; kingdom Metazoa; phylum Chordata; class Aves; order Passeriformes; family Thamnophilidae; genus Pithys; species Pithys albifrons. The sequence continues at coordinate 2,200,430 of NC_092477.1, read as the reverse complement.
GGTAACTGAGGAAGGCTTGTCCCAGCTCAGAGGTGGGAGTTCCTCCTCCTCCTCTCTTTGGAGTTGGGTGCTTTGCACTGTGAGCTGTTGGTCTTCTCCACCCCACAGGGTCTTGGCTCTAGGGAGGCACTGGATGGACAGACAAGGTGAGACACCTCTTCAAGGTTTTTGCTGTTGGAGCCTCCCCAGGTAAAGGGATCAGAGGTGCCTCAGGCCATGGTGAGGAGAGCTGTGCTGTGAGTGTGGAGCTGAAAATAAGGACATGAGATGGAGTATTCAAAAAACATGTGGATATGGCACTTGAGGACATGGTTTAGTGGTGAACATGGGGTGGACTTTATGTTCTTAAAGGTCTTTTGCAGCCTTAATAAGTCCTTGATTTTGTGATGGAGCCAGATTAGGGAAAAGGTTCCAGCTCACTCCTCTGCCCAGTGACTCTCAGAGAGCTATTATCAGGAGCTGTGATCAGGTTCCTGAGAGAAAAACTGGAGAGGAATCCATGTGGCCTCTTGAGGACTGAGTCCATGTTAACCCTTAAAGGTGACTGAGTGAACCTGGACTTCCTTACTGCAGTTTATGAACTGGCTATGCTGGCTCTACTTGCTCTTCCCCTCTTCAGATCAGGAATGAGGGAGGCTCAGAGCCTTGACATAGCCCCAGCTCATCTACAAAGAGTGGAAATCCTTCTGATGCTTTCTCAACTGCACCCAGAGGTCATTATCAGTAATAAAAGACCTGGTGGGAGACCTGACTTGAGAGCCATGGTAGTGCATGGAGCAGAGTCCTGCCTATTCTGCCACCCCGAGGGTCAGGCAAGTGGGAACATCTCTGGAGACAGCTCCCATAGCAAGGACATGTGGAGTCAGGACTGAGTTTGAAGGTGACACATTTGCAGCGATGGAAAAATCTCATATGTGGGAAAATCCCTGTTAATTGGTGGAAATTTGGATCAAGTGGATTAAAAATGGGAATGCTAACATGCCAGATCAGCCATTCTTTTCCTGAACATTCTCCACTGAACAGAGTAGGAAAAGCAGTTTACAGGTGGAGATGTGAGACAGGAAGCACTTACAGCCTGAGCCTTGCCTCACTGCCCACCACCATGCTCCCTGCCAGCAGTGCCTGCTCCAGGCTGGATGAGCCTCAGGATTTTGGGTGGATCAGATTCTTCTCTCAAATAACAAGTGACAGGACAAGTGGAAACTGCCTTGAGTTGTGCCAGGGGAGGTTTAAATTGGATATTAGGGATAATTTCTTCACTGAAGGGGTTGTTCAACACTGGCACAGGCTTTCCAAGGCAGTGGTAGAGTCTCCATCTCTGGAGGGATTTAAAAGCCATATGGATGTGACACTTGGGGACATGCTGTAGTGGTGCCTTGGCAGTGCTAGGTGAACAGTTAGGCTTGATGGTCTTAGAGGGCTTTTCCAACCTTAATGGTTCCATGCCTCTATGATTCTGTGTTGCACTGGCAGATGCACAGGCTGGTGATGAGACTCTGGATGTCTGATGGCAAGAAAATCACCCCACCTTGAGCTGGTGAGCATCATTCCTTCTCTGAAATGAAATCTGCCTGGGCCACCGCAGGAGCTGCAGAGCACAGGCCACAGCTCACTGAGGGCTTTGCCTCTGCACCACAGCTGCTGCCCACAGGTGATGAGTGTTGGAGCAGGCAGATCTGTTCCTGTTCCCATGCTGCTGTTAGACTTGGTGCAGGGAAGGTCAGAAGGTGCAGAGCTGTGATTTGCAAGAAACCCAATGACTTGACATGTTCTCAGTGAGAGGGCGATGCCCAAGCTGAGATGTGAGGAAAATAAACAGGGCCAAGCTGGGAGGGGCAAATCCAGATGGGCATCCAAGACACCCAGCCCTCATCCTGAGGCTGCATCCAGCAACTCTTACCTATGATTAAGAGTCTGTATCAATCTTGATGTCATGAAAGTCACCCAGACCGTGAAATCCCTGTGTTCAGTGTGGAAATACGGCATTTGATGCATTTTTGTTTGAAATGCATTAAATCTGCATTAGAGGGGCCACGGGGAGGGTTTGGGTCCATGGGCCAGGAGGAGCTGTGCTCTCTCCCTCCCTGGTGGAGCAGGGCATGTGATCCAGCGGTTCCTGACGGCTCATCCATGACAAACTCCATAAATCGCAGGGATGTTTGCCATGGTCGGGCTGTGAAATCAGCCTCCTCTCTAGGAATGAGAAGGCTCCATAGCTACAGCCCGGGGTTGCCGGCTGGCTGCGGCGTCCCTGCCAGAGAGCAGCTCCCAGCAGAGAGGCAGGCAGGGAGGCAGGAAGGAAGGCAGGGAGGCAGGCAGAGCTGCCCAGCCTCAATATGCCAGAGGGATAGGAAAGCAGAGCATAAACAGTGATTTGTCTCCCTACTCTGTGCATGTGCATCTGTGTGATAGGAAGGGGATTTGAACACCTTTCCATTCACAGGCTCTGTGCAGGGCAGGCTGTAAAGCCACTCTTTGGGTGAGACACTCTGCTGGCAAGTGCAATGTGTTTTAGCAGCCAGATGACCCTGGGGATGTCCCCAGCTGTTCCAGCCATCCCTAGGGATCCCTCGTGCACCTGCAGCCAGGGAGAAAGCGTTGCAGCCAGAGCTGCTGCTGGTGGCTGTGTCAGAGCTCGCAGTCTGCCCCGTGTTTCCAGCAAGTCAGCAACTACAAGTTCACAACTGTGCCAATTGATAACTCTCTGAAGTGCCTTTTCCCTTCCTTTTCACATAATATCCCAAATGCAGCTCTCCCTTTGACAGTTCCCACTTGTGGAGTGGAGATGGGGGGTTTGGTCCCAAAGAGGGGTAGGTCCAAGGGGCCAGCAGTCGCTCCCTGCCTGAGCACGGGGCTGGCAACACTTGCTTGTGCGAGGTAGAGTTCTCACGCTCTAAATATACAATCTGTGATAAGGGAAGGGAAAAAGCCCAGCATGGAAATATTCCTTCTGTAAGAGAAATAATTTGCTGCTGCTAAAAATATATGTTCATATTATTCCTGCCTTGGTCTCTAGCTGGATGGGAGAGAGTGCACGCAGGCTGCCCTCGGGGGACACGGCTCCCGGCACGGACCTCGGTGCTCGGACAGGCTGGGGAGGGAGGGAGGGATGGCGGGGGCGAGGGAGGGCGTGGGGGACCTCGGCTTCACCCTGGTTATCATCCCCATCGCTTTCACAGGGCAGTAAAACTGTGATACGGTGTTACCCTGAAGGTCAGGGGAACTAACCTCTAAGCAGGTGCTGACAGTGGGAAAGGAAAGTGATCCGCAGCGTTCCCAGAGCAGCTGGGAGCCTGTTCCCAGCTCTGGCTGCACACAGAGGCAGGAACGGCTTTGTTCGAGGGGGACGCGTGTTCAGAGCTGTGGGATGTGTGTAAGCCCTTCCTGTCTCATCTGCAAGAGTCCCGGGCCTGGTGCTTCCTCCCCTGATTGCTGCTCCCGGGACCTTGGTCCCTATTCCCAAGCACCTGTGTGCCCACAGGCAAGCAGAGCCTGGCTGAGCCAAGTGGAGCAGCCAGATTTGCCAGTGGCAGCCACGGGCCAGGAGACAGAGCCTGTCCAGGGTCCCTGCCTGCTGTGTCTGGGGTGCCCCTTTCCTGCCCAGGGTCCCTGCCCTGCCCAGGGTCCTGCCTTAGGTTATGGTACTGAGCGAGGAATGGATGATGTTTGCCACTGCCACAGCCTAAGCCAGCAGAGCTGACTTGAGGCCAGTTAGGACTATCTCTGTGAAGCCATTCCTGTTAGAAACGTCTGGAATCTTGGGCATTTTCTTGCGGATGTGTCTCTGGAGCATGGTAGGTGGATGCTGTATCTGCTCAGGAGCAGGTTGTATCTCCTATCCTGAGAATCATAGAATCACATAGAATTGTTTGGGTTGGAAGTGACCTGTAAAGGCCAGCTCATTCCACTTCCCTGCCATGGGCAGGGACACCTCCCACTATCCCAGATTGCTCCAAGCCCCATCCAGTCTGGCCTTGGACACTCCCAGGTATGGGGCAGCCACAGCTTCTCTGGGAAACCTGTGCCAGGGCCTACCCACCCTCATTGTAAAAAATGTCTTCCTTATAGCTAATCAACCCTCCTTCAGTTTAAAACTGTTACCCAAGAATATTAGCCAGATTATAATCAAGGAGGTGGTCAATATGGCAAGAGATGTTCTTGCCACCAGTACTTAAAACCATAAACCCCAGCAGACCTTGCTACACTTTTTGTAAACCATGTATAACCTTGGTGTTGCTTTTTTGACTCTCAAAGAACTCTTGCCCCATTTGGGGACACACATCTGTCCCCAGAGCATTCCATGACCAGTATTTAGGAAAAAGTTTCTTCATTGAAAGGATTGTCAAGCCCTGGAACAGGCCACTAAGGGTCACTGGTGGAGTCACCATCCTCACAGAGATTTAAAAGCCGTGTGGATGTGGCACTTGGGGACATGAGTTAATAGTGGGCTTGGCAGTGCTGAGGGAACTGTTGAACTTGGTGATTTTAGACTTTTTTTTCAACCTTGATGATTCCATGTTTCTGTGTCCCCATAGCTCCCTCTGGCTGTGAGGGCAATGGCGAGATACAACGCTGTGCACGGGCACTGTGGGGCAGGAGGAGGGGGAGCTTGGAGAGGAGAGGCACATCCATGAGGTGTGGGCTGGATGCTCTGTCACTGCCACTGGAGCTGCAGCATCAGCACAGTGTGGGTTAGTGCAGGTTATGGACCTGGAGAAATGCCAAACACCAACCCCAGGGCAGACCTGGTGCTGAGCTGCTCCGTGTGGAGCTCAGGGATGGTGCTGTGAGGACGGTTTTTCTGCTGGGTCTGTGTGAGCTGTGCTACCCAGGTGGATCAGAGCCTGGTATTGCCCCTGCCAGGGAGCTGCTGGTTTCCTTCTGGCCCCAGCGAAGCCACTGGGACTCGCATTTGCTCCCCACGGGCTGCCCGTGCCAGGAATGGCTGTGCTGAGCAGGGCGGAGGCATCACCACCCAAAGAAAGGGAAAAGCTGCCTCCTTGTTTTTCCTGCTCCAGCCCCTCTCCCATTTCAATCGCTGGGAAAGGCAGGGGCCAGCCTGGCTCAAGGCTGTGTCCTTCTGCTGCTGGCCCTGGGCCAGCAAGCTTGAGAGCAAGCAAGACACAATGACACGGATGTCAAACACAGGATCCCTGCCCTGCAGACCGAGGGGTGTGCAGGAGCACTGGGAGGGATTAGCAGAGCAGGACTAGCAGTCCTGAAGAATGGCAAAGCTGTCAAATAGATATTTTTTCCCAGGTATTCTTCAAAACAAAGGAGCCTCCTGCATCTACCCAGACAGGTTTTGCTGTACAGTTCTGCCCTGTTGGCAATTCTGTTGCTCACTGGGTTGGGGTGAATTTGAGTGATTTTGTAGAGCCTGGCCACAGCTTGCTTGAAACCAAGGACATAGGAGGAGTGACTGGGACTTCTGCTTAGCCCTTGATTTCAACAACCAAACAATGGCAATAGCCCTTCTTCTGCTCCAGTTCTCTAGCCCAGGCAGGATTTGTATTTTGGATGCATTGGCTTAGTGCCATGGTTGGTCCTTGCAAGAGGTAAGAGCAAGATGAAGTGAGCTGCTGCCTCAGCCAGTCAATACAGCAATAAAAGCATGTGTGATTGAAGGGCACTGTAAAATAGTTTTTATTCTGCTTAAAACACAGGGAAGACAAAGCAGATCTGAACGTGGGCAGACATGGCCAGAATGATTTACTGGTGACTGCTCATCACTCCCTGCTCAGCTGCTCCCTGCTGCTGCTCCTCCAGGGACACTGGCTTTGCTGAGGGATCAGGTATTTGTAGAGTTGCTTTTCCTTTCTCCCAAAATAGAAAGATTTTTGTTTTCTCAGTACGAATGAAGCTTGGTTTGGGAATGGAGCGGAGGAAGAGCAGAGGTCCTCTCCACTCCCTCTGCCCTCTGATCACCACAGTGCTGGGGCCAGCCAGCATGCCTCAGCAGAGGAAGAGGAGGCAGGAGAGTTGTGGTTTAAGGAAGTGTATGTGTGTATGTATATATATATAATACTGGAATATATGGGATAATTAAATAAAGATGGTGTGTTAGGTGGGGAAAGGGGATTGCGCAGATATTTCCTTCCAAGCTCTATTAGACTATAACCTCACACATGGGGTTATTTCTCACTTGCCTCAGCTGAACAGGAGGGTCATAGGTGTGCACTGCTGTCCTCCTGCTAAAGCAGAAGTGTTGAGATGTCCCTCAGCCATGGCAGCAGCAGGGACAGTGTGGTGGGGCACAGACAGCCCAGCCCCATACCCATGTGCAGGGCCAGGGTCTGCAAATGTGTGCAGAATACAGACATTTCTGCCAGGCATAAAGGACCTGGGTGTGTGCTGGTTGCAGCAGCTGAAGGTGAGCCCAGGTGTGCCCAAGTGGCCAGGAAGGCCAATGGCATCTGGTTTGTATCAGCAATACTGTGGCAGCAGGACCAGGGCAGGGACCATCCCCCTACACTGGGCGCTGCTGAGGCCCCTCCAATGCTGTGTCCAGTTCTTGGCCCCTCACTGCAAGAAAGACATTGGTGTCCAGAGAAAGGAACAGAGCTGGGGAAGGGGCTGGAGCACAAGTCTGATAAGGAATGGCTGAGGGAGCTTGGGGGGCTCAGCCTGGAGAAAAGGAGGCTCAGGAGGGAGCCTTCTCAATCTTTACAACTACCTGAAAGGAGTGGAGAGCCACGGGGGGATCGGGCACCCAGGGAGCAAGGGACAGGACAACAGGAAACAGCCTCAAGGGCAGATTTATACTTTATATTAGGGAAAGCTTCTACACAGAAAGGATGGTCAGGCATTGAAATAGGCTGCCCAGGGAGGTGGTGGAGTGACCATCCCTGGAAATGTTTAAAAAAATGTGTGGATGTGGCAACCAGGAACATAGTTTAGTGGTGGGCATTGCAATGCTGAGTCAGTGGTTGGTCTCATGATCTCAGGGACTTTTCCAACCTTAACAATTCCATGAGTCCTTGATCTTCTGCAGAGAATTGCAAAAGAAACTTTTGCTGATGACTGAATGCTTTCTTTTTAATTGCTATTTGCTTCCCCACCTCCCCTCTCCTGCCAAGTGGAGTCTGAGATCCCATGGGTGGTGATGCCCTCACGAACAGTGACCCACCGTGCCGCAGAAAGCGCGTGGGCCTGGAGGGAGTGATGGGAAACTGGGGACATGACACTTCCAGGTTGACAGGAGCAGCTGTGCCAGAGGCAGTCCTGGTGTTCTTCAAGTGAACGTTGCTTCACTTCATGGTGCTCCAGAGGGTTATGCCTTTGGGGAAATGTTCTGTCAGATCTTGAATGGGCACTCACAGCTGTGCCCAGTGGGCTTCTGTGCCCAGAACAGTCCAAGGAGGCAGCACTGCCCTTGCTTGTGGCAGAGGAGATGCTGGGACAGGACACACCAATCCATGGTCAGTGCCTGGTAAGCCACCATGACCCACGGGGCAGTCCCACCTCATTTGCTCCTTGCAAGTGTTCTCAGACTGGGTGAAGTCTGCTGCACTGCCAGATCCATGGGCACAGCCCCATCTCACATAGCCCACTGTTTCCCTGCTGTGATGGAGCCGCTGCAGCCAGATCTGGTGTGGGTCTGAACTCAGAGCCACAGTCACACACACCTGGCATGCCCCTCCTCCCTCCCTGCGAGCATCTCAGTGCCACGTGGGCAGGATTCCAGCCACAGCACTGCCGCATTGCAGAGCCAGCTTGGACTTCGGGAGCAGAGACAGGGCGGTGCACGGGGTGGGCTCTGCTGCCCTAACCCTGGGACCAGGTACAGCAGGGTTAATGCCACCTAAGTGTCTCTGTGCAATGGCCTTTTTATCTGATACGGGCCCGGCGAATTTCCTGGTGGAGTGGTTTGCATCCGGTCCGTGAGGCTGCTTGGCAGCGGAGCAGAGAGAAAGGCTGGAAGTAAACACAGGCACTCTTGGATCAGTAGCTGGGAAAAGCAGTGAGAAACTGCATGGGATTGCTGTCTCCAAAACCTCCTTGTTTCCTTGCCTTGCAGACAAACGGCTTCCTGCCAGGGACAGCACACACTGGGAGGCACCGAGGCCACGCTGTCCCCGTGTGGCACAGCTTCCAGCCCGGGCTGCTGCAGCCACTCTGCCTCCCATTGGGATTTCTAACCACTTGTATGCATCAGGGACTTGAAGAGGTTTTGAGCTTTGTGAGGTTTGAGTGCCCAGCTCCACAAAATCCCAGGCTGTATTAACTGAAAGTATTGATCCACACTGGAGCAGCAACATATGTGTCCATCAGGGACAAGGATAGGGACAGGGACAGGGACAGGGACAAGGACAGGAACATGGGCAGGCAGGGAGGGCTGCTACATTGGACACCTGCCAACAAGTCCTCACATCTTCAGGCTGTTCCATCTTGGATGTGCAGCTGCTCTTGACAGGGGAATGGTTGGATATTTCCATTGCTGAGGAGTCCTAATTTCTATATTTTCACCTTTCTCCTCTGAATCAGAGTCTGGTTTGAGCATGTCCCGGGGTTTCCTACAATGAATGAAAGAAACATTAGAAGAAATTCTTCTCTATGAGAGTGATGAGGCCCTGGCACAGGTTGCCCAGAGAAGCTGTGGCTGCCTCATCCCTGGAAGTGTCCAAGGCCAGGCTGGACAGGGCTTGGAGCAACCTGGGATAGTGGAAGGTGTCCCTGCCCATGGCAGGGGGTGGAACGGGTTGAGCTTTAAGGTTTCTTCCAAACCAAACCAGACTGATTCTATGATCCTTGCCTCTCTGGAGTCAGGTAGGAAAACACCATTTTGAGCAACTCAGAGCTGAGTCATTAGAGAGAACTTGGCTCTCCCACAGGTGACCAGGCAGGGAGGTCAAGACCCTGTCCCCAGACATTTTCACAAGCAGCAGCAGTTGAGCTGACGAGGTGGAGATGGCAGGGTTTGGTTGGAGAGATGATGGTGTGCTCATGCTACTATGGACTCACTGGCTCTCCCTTCCCCTTATTAAGCTTTTCCTCTTTGCTAATTCCCAGTGTAAAGCAGTGTTTCTCCTGGCTTCTCCATGGATTTGTGCAATTGTAAATGTACAAACTCCAAGGCTGACAGAAGAACAAAGATTTTTCTTCTGGGTATGGGGCAGCTACAGAAATGTCCAACATACAGTAAGGAATGGGAGGTTGCTCAAGTCCACCCCATTGAGTGTGTCTTCTAGGAGGGTTTCCTAGATAACAAAACCATTTGCTTGTTGCTGCAGTCCTGTATGCCTAAAAAGGGGGAGAAAAGAAGAATAAAGAGAGAGGGTTTGAGACTCATCTTAATGTCTCTGTATTAATGATTCTAGTGTTCAGCTGCATAAATAAATAATCCATCCAATGGAGCTGTAGCTAAAGCTTGGGGTCTGGACATGGCTCTGGGCTTCTCTCTGCTCCAGGCAGGGAAGGAAAGCAGCCTAATTCAGCAGAAATACCCAGAGTTTCATATGGAGGCTTGGAATAAAGCATCCTATTTCCTCAGCCTGAGCTTCCCTCTGTAAGGCAAATAATCACAAAATGCACCAGGCCTGGAAGGTACTAGGATCCCAGTCACAATATTTTCCACATCATGGGCTTGTTCCGAGGCCCCCTGGAGCTGTGACTTCACTGGTTTGCAATGTGGTCACTCTGGACCCATGGGCAGACAGATGGACAGACAGACGGCAGCCGCTGTCCTGGCATGAGCTCTCCTCACATTCCCACCGGGGCCTCCTTTGGATTTCACAGCTCAGTGCAGAAGGGCACTTGGCTGATTTCATGTTCCCACTGTCTCAGCTCTTCTCAGCTCTTTACTTTCATGGGCTTCCCTGTATTTTCCCTGGAAGGAGACTCTGACCTGCTACTTTCCCTTTTCTTACATCCCAATTCTTTTTCATCCAACCCCTGGCTGTGTGAACAGCAAGTTCATGTTTTAGTGTGAACATGCTGACAACCTGGAGGCAAAGGTGCTGCGCTCACCTGAGCTACTGCAGGGCACTGCAGGTGCCACGGGCTGTCCCACTGCTCACCAACAGCTGCCATCAGTGTCAGCAGACTCTGACACTTGGGCCAAGAAGATGGTTTGAAATCCATGTCCCGAGTGGGTGATGTGCTGGCTGCTGAGCTGAGCACTGTCTCTCCAGTTGTCACTCAAAAAATCACAGAATTACAGGCTGGTTTGGGTTGAAAGGGACCTCAAAGCCCATCTCATTCCACCCCCTGCCATGGGCAGGGACACTTTCCACTAGCCCAGGTTGCTCCAAGCCCTGTCCAACCTGGCCTTGGACACTTGCAGGGAATGGGGCATTCCATGGTTCTTTGAAGTTTTTTAGACGAAATTGGTTGTGTCTCTCTCCATCACATCTTACCAGCTGGATGTTGGTACCTCTTGCCCTGTTCTGGTCTGTGGCGAGCAGGATCTGCTCATCTTGTTACTGACCCCCCGTTCTTCAGTCAGAGTGGCAGATGCCCAAGAAGCCTTTGCCCAAACACACAGACCAAGAGCCAAAGGTAGGAAAGCTTTTTGTCTTTATACATCAAGGCTTTTATGTTTATTTAGAAAGAGTGAAAGTCCTCCCAAACCCAAGCCTGAGCTGTGCTTGAGTCTGAGTCTGACTTCCTACCACTCCCCCTTCTTCCTCCAAGGCCCATGTAGTCCCAGCTGAGTGGATGTTCACAGGAGATCTTGCCAGGCTCGTGGATCAAAATAAAATATTTGGAGGCTTAGGTTTTTCATGAGCCTGTTCCCTGACTCTGTTTGCAGGAGGAGCCAAGTCCCTGGGCCGAGCAGCCTCCTCCGTGTTGCAACATGCACACACTTGCCTGTGGATTTGCATGTCTGAGTCCTTACTCACCCCTTGGAGAGGCACAGCACCGCCTGGGAACAGGACAGGGTTGGGCAGCCTGCAATCTGGGGGAGTGATGTGACAGTGTGTATCTGCATGTTTGGGTGAAGGGAGGATGTTGCACTTCCTTTGATGGGGAAATGAGTGTCCAAGGCTTTTCCAGGCTATGTGCTTGTGTTCCTGCCTTGGCATAGACCCTGTCTCTGCACACTAGTGCTGGAAGAGCCTTCTGGCCAGAAAAGAGTTCTTGATAGGAGCAGTGAAGAGAGCTGGAAGCTTCCCACGGCAGTGCCAGGGGAATCTGCAGCACTTCAAGCCTCTCTCCCTCCTTTCACAGTCCTGTTTGCAGGATCTGGGGAAGATCCAGGGCAGCACAGTTGTGCTGAGCAGCATCAGCCAGTGTCCCATTGGTCTGCCAACTGTTGGCAGCAGGGATTGAGTGCTTGGCTGGCTAGTACAGCTCAGGCTGCAGTAGCCTCTGGTGTTGCTTGAGCTCTTGGAGACTCTCAAGCCATTTTCCTACCACTGGTTAATGATCTCTCTCCATGCCCTGAAAGAGAACAAGTTTTCTATAGCTACTGGTAGAAATAGAGACACTGAAGCACATGAAGTTAGGGCGATGGCTCTGAGCCCCGTAAGGTGCCAGGGAGACTGTGTGTCTCTTGGCTGCCCTTAGACCCAAGTTCTTTAGTCAGTTTGTGACCTTTACTTCTTTGTATAAACATCACCGTGACTATAATATGTCATCAGGCTCCAGTTATTCCCTGAGCTGGTGTCTGACTTCTCCTGAGGAATCTGATTCTGTTTTTCTGTTCAACATGGGCTTGGCCAAAGGTCCTGGGACTTTGTGAATGGAGGGATTTTGCTGCCTACAAGATGCAGTGCGAGGTTCGAACTAGGAGCAAATGTCAGTAGGGAGCAGCTTCTGTGCAAACATCCCAGGCCTCTAAGCTGCTCTGGGGTTTTTCTTGGATTTCTTCATCCGAGAGCTCTTCCTGGGATCCCTGAGCATCTTGCAGAGAGGGTGTTGCTCTGGTCCCATGAAGCATGGAGGGAGTATGGCCACCTGCATCCTGGTGGTGTTTTATCTCCTCTGCTGCTGAGTGTGGAGAAGTTCTGTGTGAAACTTAACTCCATTTGCCAAGTGCAGAGTTGCAGGAGCTTGAGCCTGGATTTGGCATTTCTTCTTCCATTAAGGTAGTGAAGGGAAATGTATGGAAAGGTAGGGATGTGCCCCAGCCATGCACAGAGGGGAGAGTGTTAACTGTGGCTATTAAATTCCCTCCCTGGAGAAAATTCCTCCAGTGCAGTTTGCCTGTTGCAGCATCACAGGGGAAGCCTATGAGGAGCAGCTGAGATCACTTGTTTTGTTCAGCTTGGGAAAGGGGAGACTGAGGGGAGGCCTCACTATAGTCTTCAGCTTCAGACCTGGAGGAACAGCATGAAACTGTGTCAGGTCACAGTTAGGTTGGATCTCAAGTAAAGGTTCTTCCCCCAGAGGGTGGTGGGCACTGCCCAGGCTCCCCAGGGCAGTGGGCACGGCCCCAAGGCTGCCAGAGCTCCAGAAGTGTTTGGACAATGCTCTGAGGGACAGGATGGTATTGTTGGGATGTCTGTGCAGGGCCAGGAGTTGGACTGGATGATTCTTGTTGGGTCCCTTCCAGCTCAGCATACTTCATGATTCCATGAGCTGTAGTGCAGCCATGCCTGTGATCCATGGACACGGGACTTGGTCTGGATGAGCCCTTCCAGCCAGTGTGACTGTGCCTGTGGAGCACTGTGGTGGCTTAGAGGGGTGGCAGACATGGGTGGATTGCTGTGATGTGATGAGGGGCCAGTATGAGGCTGACTGGGGAGCTCAGCAGTGCTGAGCACACCATGGGCATCTCTGGTTGAACAGAAGTTGTCAAAGTGGCCTTTCCTTGTGCTCCAGGGTCTGGCATTGCACCAGCATCCTGCATGCTCAGGGTATGTGTGCCCCATGGTGGGGATTAGCCCTTGGGAACGGAGATCCCTCCAGCACTGCATCTCACTGTCCTGCTCTTGGCCACAGAGGGGGTTGGAAACTCCCTGCAGCCTGAGCCCCACATCCCCCAGCAGCAGTTTTTGAAGGGCCAGCTGGAGCCTCCCATCGAGGTGTCCCTCAGTCCTGCCATGAGCAGAGGCTGTTGTGTGGGGTGGGGGTGGAGAACCATCTTTCTGGTTTCCCTGACTTTATAAATAGAAGGAAGCAAGAGAGACGCAAAATCTCTGATTATCTTCCAAGGGGACTCCCATCCCCTCCAAGGCATGTCTCAACTTCCCAGCCAAGGCTGGAGCCATTCCAAGAGCTGCAATGTTTCTCATCCTCTTTTGAAGCACTTCCCTTTGCTGCTCTCTGGTAAAAACCACCTCAGGTAGCAAAGCTTTGAGCATGGTGCACGGGCAGCCTGTGGCTGGAGCACGCAGCCGACTAAGGCTCACATGTCTTGTTCCACCAGAGGGGAGAGCTGTCCCAGGAAAGGTGCTCCAGAGGAGTGACTTTATGCAAAAGTGCAGGTTTGGAGTCCTGCTCCCGGGGGTTTGCACCAGTATCCATGAGCTGGTGTGTGGGCAGGACTTTCTGGCAGGCCTTTGGTGGTGACCAGGGCACTCTTCCTGCAGCAAGGAATGCTGGCACAGAGCTGTTTCCCAGGGCAATTTCCTAGGGTTTCCCTTTTCCCGCCTACCTCTTTCCTCCAATTTTGTGGATATTTGTGGGTTTGCAGTGCAGGCACTCCATGCAGCACAGCTTGCACAGCCTCAGCCTGCTCCAGAGAGGGGCTGAAAGGAAGGATCTAAAAATAATAGCAATGGTTATCAAGTTCCATGGGATTCCAGGAATCTGCCCTGGCCCATGGAGCTGCAAAGGACCAGCTGGGGTGGGCGCAAGCGCAGGCTCAAGGTGCACCTCTGACGTGTGGACTGGAGGGCTTTTAGCTGATGAGCAGGTTTTGAGGCTCACCATTCCCTCCACCAGGACATTCCTGCCCACCTGCAAGGTCTGAGGTGGGATTAAGCATCTCTGGCAAAGGCTCCCACTCCCCTGTCCCGACACAAACAGGATGGCCATGGCTTTGCAGCCAGGAAGGCTGTGAGTCACCAGCAGCTCCCTCCTGCTGACAACAGGCCCTGCCTGCTGCCCATGGTGGTGGGGCAGGGTCTGGAGGGTCTGCGAGGCCAAGGAATGGGCTCCAGGCTGGTGGGTGGGAGGACAAGATGCTGCTGAGGGAGACTGGGAGTCCATAGGCAAGAGAGAAAAAAGCAACACTAAAAAGGAATTTTTGTAAAGCAAGCAAGTCTGAAAGCATGGCAAAATCCAACTTTGCCAAGGTTATTAAAGGAAATAGCAAAGGATGGGTTGCACAACTCTTGGAAATTGTCCAGACATCTAAATGAAAGAGGAAGCAGGAAAGGAGAAGTGGGGCTCATGGCTGAGGATGGCATGGAGATGTAGGATAATCTATGTGTAGTCCCAAAAAACCCCATGAAAACTTTGCCCAGGTTTTGTGGCACTGGGGACACAACCAATGCCACAACCAATGTGGACTCAGCAGGCAAGGATCTTTGAGGATGGAAACAGGTAGGAACAACTACCTTCTCCTCCAGGAATGGGAAAGGGCCACACAAAGCTGAAGTCATGGAAGAAGGGTTTGTAATAATTCTCTCAAAGCACAGGGGCTGAGTCATTTGGCTGGGGAACAGCAAACAAGGCCTGTGGACTGGTCCAGGGAGAAGGTGTTCTTGGCACATAGGTGTCTGTTAGCCTGAATCTGTGAGTATGCAAAACTTCAGAATAAAGATTAAAATGGAGAATAATTAAGAACATGGAAAATGGATGAGATAGGGGTTTTGTGAAAGGAAATGATGCCAGAGTAGATAAAAAACCTGAACTTCTCGACAAAGCAGACAAGATACATGTAAGTTGTCTGGTCTGCAGTAAAGGAGAATACTAAATCCTTTGAGAGAGGAAAGTGATGGGCTCTGAGGACTGTGCTTAGATGGTTTTCTCAAAAATTGGCCATGGAAATGATGTTGTTTGACATTTTTAATGGCCTTGGCACAAAACATAGAAGTTGCTAATGAAATTTGATGATTACGTGTAATTGGTAATCATCATCAAAACAAAGGAGTTGGGGGAAATTACACACAAAGAATGAGATGCCCTTCAGGATAGGAAAACAAGCAATAGGATGAAGTGAGTGAGTCAAAGAGTGATACATGAGAGGATGTACAGTTGGATTTCTGCTCTCGTGTGGAGCCAATGGTCACCCAGAGTCCAATAAATCCAGCAACATGGAAGACCCCAGAGAACGAGTCAGCCCTGGGGCCAGTGGAACTGGGCAGAGGGAGGAGAGGAGGGGAAGCTGTGCTGCCTCTTCCTGCACGATGTGTGTCTACATCTGGGGCCTGTGGTGGTGTGATCATGTAGCAACCAAACGTGGGGCAGAGGCCTCTCTTTGTGACAGGGCTGTCTGTGTTCCCCAGTGTCCTGAGCATGTTCATTCTTGAAAGCTGTGGAGGGTTCACTCTTCCATTTCCATTTTCACTCTCCATCTCTCAGGATGTGATGTCATGGGATGACCTGACTCACTTGAACTCATCGCTGCTGCTGTTGAAGGTCCTGCTCCACCTCAGCTCTCCCTGGTGTGCTGTGCTGAGCCCAAGCAGTCCCGAGGCCCCTCTGATCAGCCAGGGAGCCAGTTCAGTGCTCTGCAATGGCAGAAAACAAACCTGCCAAAAGAAAGAAAAGAGGGATCTTTCCATGTTTGCAAGGGGTGTGGCTTCTGTGGGGTCTGAGGTTGTGCCAGGACCAGTCTGACGGTGTGAGAAGGCACTAGAAAGGGGTTCAGGGAAGGGGAGCTCCTGAGATGTCCCTTCTTGACAGCAGGGAGCTTTGAAGCTGACTCTGCTGTACCATGAAGCTGTACCCCAGGCATCAGTGCCCGTTGAGTGTCCTGGAGCGTTCCTGGGCTGGAAGGGTCTTTGCTCTGATTTATCCTTGACTCATGAGAGTGACCGGTTCTGGTCCCAAACAGTGAGATGGGAGCTGCAGGGAAATGTGTAGGCAGATCAGGGAAATGAAGATGCTTTCATACAAGAGGAGACCCTGGAGTGGGGGCTACAAAGAGGGGCTGGCTGCGAGGGGGAATGTGCATGGGGGAGAGAGGAGAGGCTGGAGCTGAGCCAACAGTGCATAGGAATGAAGATGCAAAGAGCCATGAGCGAAGCCAGGCTGGAAATTAGAAGAAGGCTCTAAATCCCCCAGAAAACAGGTTTCCACACCTTGGTCCAGTGGAAAAAAAAATCCACCTCAGATGCTGTTGGGACTAGGGGACAGGGCAGTGTGGGAGCAAAGCCCAGCCTGGGTAACATAGTGCCTTCCAGCTCGGGCTGAGGGTTCCTCCTGTGTGTGATCTCCTGTCACCAAGGTGTGCCTGGGCAGAGCACACATTGCAGGTTTTCTTTTGCCTGTGCCAGTGACTGCAGGGCCACGTGCTCTGGCTCCCAGGGCTGCACCCCTCGGGGTGTCCTCACCATGCCCCACACGCCCAAGTGAGCAGCAGACTTTGTCCCTGTGTCCTGCTGTACAGTTATCTCTCCTGGCTACACTGCACTGCAGAGAGTGAGTAATACTCCAGCCTTAAAAGAAATCCCTCCTGGCTGTTAGTTCTGCAGTTTGCCAAACCTTTTTGCATCAATTGTTGTGTGCAACATGTGCCAGCGTCGCTACCAGATACTGGCACTGGCAGAGGCTGACAGAAAAAAATGATGATTTGAGCACATCCCTGTCTTTTTTTTTAATAATCCCATGATACAGTATTTCGTGTTGCAACACAAAGGATCACCTGAGGCAGTAGAATGGTGAGAAAATAAACCCATTAAAATGTTCGAGCTTACTTAACACTCTGACAACATCAGAGGATAACCAGGCAGTTTTCAGCCAAGTCTGTGAGTCATCTTATCCTGCACAACTGTCACTGCTCAGCTCATCTGTTCTGTAATTGCCAGGGCAGAGCTGCTCCAGCCAAACACCGTCATCCTGCCCAAAACAGCAAAGGTTGTGGCTGGGTTCCTGGTCAGCATTTCAGTCACTAAAGCCCAGCATGTGAAATAAAATAAACCCCTTGAATAGCTGCGATGGGAACCCATCAGGAAATGAACTTGATAATTCTTCTTTCTCTGTGAAGCTTTTTAAAAAGAAACATTGATGATTATTTTATGAAAATTGAATGAGCTCTCAGCATTTTCTGCATCATCTCCTATCTCAGGTACTAGCATAAAGCCTCCAGCCTTCCCTTGGAAAACGCTGGGAAAGTGTCTCATTCATTGCCTGCCCCTGTCAAGTGTTTTTTCAGCCTGCTCCTGATTAAGCAGCATGGTATCAAGGGGATAATTGCTCGTTGGAATTGATCCCAGAAGAAAATCATTCACTTCTTTCTTATCAGGTCTTTTCTTGCAGGGCGAGATACCCACAAGACTTATCTCCCTCTTCAGTGCTGGCCTCTAATTACTATTTAAACAGCTCATTAGAAAACCTTCATTACCGTGTAATAGTTGAGGCTGGAAAGAACTGCCGGGTGATGCTGCGGCAGCTCCACCGCCCACGCTCTGGCCGGGGCTGCGGGGGGCTCCACACACCCCCCAGACCGGGGATGGCCACGGGACACACCAGGCCTGGGATGTCACTTGTCCTTCCTCCAGCCTGGCTGCTCTGCTGGCATCACCACCCCACTCCAGCCCTGCTGGAAGCCTCCCAGGAGCTGAGCTCTCAGCCCATTTCCATGCCTAGCACAGGATTTCAGCAGCTGGAGGCATGGCAAGGCTGTGATTGCAGCCTGGAGAAAACTGGAGACCCTGGCGGTCCCGTAAAGCACAAAAAAACATACATGGGAAAAGGTTTTATTTGAATGTATTTGCTGGAGAAATGTTCACAAGTGAGATCCTGAAGTTTTCTTGTGTCCCCAGAGCATGGTCAGCATTAGCCCAGATTCCCTCTAACCCTGTCCCAGTCCTGGCTAGACTGGAACTGATCTCTCTGGCTGTAAAATACCAGGGAAGGAATGGACAGGCAGGCTGTATTCTTCATTGTGTCCTGGCTCCCTGACAGTTTCAGCCCCAGAGGAGTCTCTTCTTGGCATTAATCTTTCAGTGTGTTTTTCAGTAGGAAAACCACAAATGTTTAATAAAACTGCTTGCCCTGCATGCCAGGCAGCGCCAGGCGAGGGTGCCGGGCTGCCCTCGGGGCTGGCGGCTCTGCTCGGCACAAGTGGGCCCTGTAAAGATTTTCTTGACATTTAGGAAGTCTAGAGAAGTGTTTAGTGTTTCCCTGCCAACTTGACAAGCCCAGTGTGAAGAAGGCAGGAGATGTCCAGGACTCTCTTCCCTACCTCAGGAGTTCCTTATGGAGAAGAGTGGAGGGTTTGCACTGCTTTGAGTGACGAAAACAGGAAGCTGCAGCTGGTGTGGGATTGGGGTGCTCCCCCCTTCCTTCTGCTGTTGCTGTTTGGGGTGACAGCACTGTCTGTGATTTGTTTAATTCCTGGGCTGGCTGTGAAGCTGCACATGGAGCTGCAGGTGTGGGGCTCCTGCCTGAGGGGCAAGCATAGCTCAGGGTAACCTTTGGACACCCCTGGGCTCACAACCAGTCAGTGACACCTGACAGTGGAAAAATCCCCTCTGGGGATGGATTGAAACCCAAAGCAGAGCCGAGGGCATTCGTGGTTACAGGCACCATCAGCTTTACAAACTGGTGATTCCTTGTGTCCCTCAATCCCTCTGCACTCAGTAACACTGTTGGGTTTTGCTTTTACTTTATGACTCTTGTGAAGTTACTGAAAACTGTGAAATATAAAACTCTACCAAGCATGGCAGTGTGCCCAATGACTGTGCATCACTTCAGCATCTGGGAGGTGCAGTCCACAGGCAGCTGCAGCTGTGTTGGGGCTCAGAATCAGGGGGCTAAAGAAGCAGCCAGCTGCAAGGATGTACCTACAGCCATCCCAAAAGTCTTGTTTGGGAAGTACAGGGTGATTTGTGTGGGGCCAAGTGTGACTTTGCCCTGTGGCATCTGTGCAGCAGTGGAGTTGCATGAGTTGCATCTGGTCTAGTGGAAGGTGTCCCTGCCCATGGCAGAGGGCTGGAATGAGATGAGCTTTCAACACAAACCAATCTGTGATTGGTCTGAGCTGTGGGGCTATGTCTGCTGTGACAAGCATGCTCAGAGCACCTTCGTCGTGGAAACAACTTGTTATGGAGTGAGGGAAGACTGAGACAGTTCTGCAAGTATCAGTTTAAATGCTGTTGGCACCCTCAGGAGAAATTTACAAGTTTAGAAGTTTCTGGTCGAGCTTAAATTCTGTATTGGGGGTCCTTTGATGCTGTTAGTGAGAATCTGGATGTAAGCTGGCACTGAAGTGTTGTCAGCAGGTATTATCACTCACTTGGCTCTTCAGAAAGCTTGTTTGGGAATCACTGGGTCTCCAGTTGGGATACACCCACCTCAGCTCGCTGTTAGCTCCTGTTTCCATAGCAAAGCTGCCCAGCATTGTGAGGTTTGTGAGGACGTGGAGGTGTGCAGGGCTGTGGTGATATTTGTGTTCTGGCAGCAGGCTCCACTCAGGATTCAGGAGCTCAGACCTTGTCAAGTGCCACCTTAGGCAGTGTCCCTTCCCATGGTCACACTGCTCACCACAGGACAGATATTCAGTCCTCTGCACCCTTTTAGCCACAGTCCAGCAAGTGTGTTCATGGTGGAATTGTGGGGATGGCAGATGTGTTAAACTCTCAATTCTGTATCTTTGTTTCTCAATATTTTGTTTCTGATTTAACCAGAGGAATGGCCTGTGCTGGGCTATCAGGAGCCCATGGAGAGGAGCCCATGCTGGGCCCATGCAGAGGAGTACTCCCATCACAAAGGGGTGTAGAGCATCACTTCCAGGCATCTCTTCACTTTTTCCCTTCCCCTGCTTTTGCCCACTAGTGTCTTCCATACTCATTCCTTGCAGTTTCTTTTTTTCTGGGTCATTGTTTCAGCAGCTCCTGCACAGCCTCAGGCACCATCTGTACTGTGGGGTTTGTGTTTGACTGTCAGGTTTGGTATCCAAGTGGATCAACAGCCATGACATTGCAGTAGGTGTGTATTGAACAGGCAGGTGCAGAAGCTAAAAATGACATCAAATAACTCCTTAATTAAACAACAAGCTGCTGTTCTGTGAAGGTCCAGTGCTGGAGCATTTCCTTCCTGTCACAGCAAAGGGAGAAGGATCCTGATGGAGGTGGAACATGGTTGTTCATAGGGTGTGCAGCTAAATTGCTGAGTGCAACAGGTTCGAGTGGCCTGATAGTGTGAAGTCCTGTAGCTCCTGCTGAGAAAACCAAGTAGTAAAGTATCCTGTAGGTGACACGTGCCTGACTGAATAGATGCCGAGGGAAGAACCTTTCCGTCCCATGCCAGTCCCTGGCACCCGATGCCGTTCATATGACCTTGACTGCTTCCAGTGCCTGGAGCCCTTTGGGAGGAGGCAGCTGTGTGGGAAGGAAAGGAGAGAATAGTGTAACTGAGACTTCCTAAAGCTGCAGGGCTGCAGGAAACTGAAAATCACCTCCAGTGCTTTCAAAGGTGCATGCTAGACACAGCCATTCGTGTTTAAAACTCAATCAGCTGAGAGTGGTGATGCAGCAAAAGAAGCCAGGGTTTTCCTTAGATGCTGCCTTTCACCAGACTTTCATGGAAGATCATCTGATTAAGTTTGATTAAGGCATTTTTATACAGTAGGTTTTTTTCTGACACATAAACATGTTTTTTCCTTCCTCCTGTGTTGAGTTGGTGCTGCTGGACAGTGCTGTCCATGACCCCTGCTGACACCTTCCAGAAGCACATCCCTGGGGTCTCTGTGTGGGGAATCGCTGTGTCTGGTCTGTCAGGTGAAGAACCTCAGTGCATTTATTGGGATTAGGATGAAGGATATGGTGTGCCCTCTCCAGAGAAAGCAGTGGGTGGGTTAAGAGGAGATACCACACTCCCGTGTCCAGCAGTCCCATCCTTGGAAGTGCCACATCCCTGGAAGTGTCCAAGGCCGGGTTGGATGGGTCTCTGAGCAGCCTGGGCTAGTGGAAGGTGTCCCTGCCCATGGCAGGGGAGTGGGATGAGATGAGTTTTAACGTCTCCTCCAGCCCAAACCAGTCTGTGATTCTGTGAAAGCAGGTGCACCATGTTGGGGTCAGGCCTGTCCTGGGCCAGGTCCATCCCCACTCAGGGGTGACAACATCTGAACCCCCTGTGCCAGAGGAATGGCAGGTGCTGGATGAGAGGCTGGTCAGAACATGACCTACAGTCCAGAGATGTGTTTTACATGGAGCTTCTCACCTCGTTGAGGCTTCTTACCTGAACACTGTATTTTTGGTCAAGAAGGATCCCCTCACTCCCAAATACCATAAGAAAACATCAGGATGCTTTCCAATGTTTTTAACTAAAAATATTTTAATAAAAATTATTATTTACCGTCAAAATATTTTTAACAAAAATAATTTCACCATTGTCAAAGTAGCAAACTCTAATACCTCCATTATCACTCAGAAGCATTTAAAATGTCTGATCCACACCTAGGACAAGATTCTCTATCCACATCTGCTACTTACAGTTTATCCCTTTCTTGTCCTTGGTAACCCTTTTTTTCATCTTTGTCAGCTGGCTATTGAAATTCAAGTATGCAGGTGTGCAAATGGGCAGTGAATAGTACCTGGATCAGACTGCAGCATGCCCTGAGCTCCAATCTTGCCCTATTTACTTGGAAATCCCTTTTCAGGTACATTTCTTCCAAGGCCTTTCCCATATACATATAAATGTATGTATTCTGTTATATATAATACATGTATAATATGTGTATATAAATGTATATGTTCTGTATATCTAATGTCTTCTGTTAACAAAGGAGCCTAATTGGGTGCCTACAGCAGTGGGAGCTCAGCCCTGCGGCCCCTTCACTTCCATTGAACTTTTCCCTGTTATTCTTGGGGAAGTTGAGCAGGGGTCAGGCCCAGGCAGGAAAATGAGGTCTGGGGCGATGGAAAATTGAGACCCTGCAGCCACCTCCTATGATATAGATATAAATGGAATGGAAAATTATTTCGAATAAAAGTGCACTGCCCTCTGAGAAATGTTCTCACAGAGCCGCCTCCGAGAGCGCCTTAACTCTTTATCAGAGCTCAGCACTGGGGGCCTCGGGGCAGCAGTGACAGTGACTGGTGTTCCAGAGCTGGGGAGGACCTCGGGGCAATGGTGACAGCCAGAGCCAGTGACATGCCAGGACTGGGGATGTGCCAGCACAGCTGTGCCCAGGCGCTCTGCCCAAAGGGTCCCTGTGCTTTCCAAGCACAGCACAGGAGGGAGATTTCCTGTTGCTTCCTTCTCCCTCCCTCACAGTGATGAATCTAAACCCATGAGCTGGCCAGATCCGTGTCCCCAGGAAAGAAATGGGACACAGCTCCAGCTCTCTCCATCTCCACAGGTCAGTGCAAGAACAGCTTAGGGTGCAGATGTGGCCCCCACGTGCCTCATCTGCACCCAAATCCATCTGAATTTTTAACATATTAGGGCATGGTGCTGGGCTCACACAGCAAGGCAGAAACAGGGGTGTGCCCCAGATGTTCCCTGTCTGTTCCCAGTCCAACACAAGCTCTCTGCTTTGCTGTGTACATAAGAGGGAAGTGTTCATCCTCATGGACAAAAATAGCCATGAAGGAGCCCTCCTGTCCCAGGGCAGTGTCTGCAGACAGCTGGGACAGCAGGACACACACAGGGTGCAGCAGGAGGGTGGATATCCGGTGAGGGCCGGGACACAGGGGAGGGAACACAGTGAATGTGACAGGGCAGTGCCCAGGCAGTGGCCTTGCCTTCTCCTATGTCACTTGTCACTGCCAGCCCTGTCATCTCCCTGCCTCTCAGTGACAAGGCTTTGCAAGAGAACAAAGTGCCAGCGAGTGGATAAACTCGTGGACAGAAGAAGAGCAGAGAGGTGGGTGAGCAGGTGGGACCCATGGCACGGTGAGAGAGCTCTGCTGGGAGCAGGGCTGAGCCACATGCCACGGGCTGTGCAAGCCAAGGGCAGGTCACATCCAAATCACTCCAAGAGATTCATGGATCATTTCCATCTCCAGGGCCTCCATGGTCTCTCCTGCTGCCTCCTATGACCTCCTAAAAGCAGAAAGGTTTATCCCATTAAAGTGATGACACACAGCTGCTTTGTTTGCTGCTCACAACAGCAGCACTTGCACAGGTAGAGAGCATGGCACTTCCAGTCAGGTATGGCAGGGAAGGGGAACACAAGCCAACAACAAGCTGATGCAAACGCATGTGAAATAAAGCAACTGGGCAGAGATTTTATAGCTTTTTAAAGAAATGTTCTGGAAACAGCCACTTAAGGGCTTCATCCAAGGCAGAAAGCAAAAATCTAATGGGCTGTTTTGTCCAAAGCTGTGTGGCAAAATACTGAATCTTAAATTAGTCCCTAGAAAAAAACAGATCTGATCCATTATGAGTCAGTTTGTAAGAACTCAAAAGGTAACACAGGGAGACAAATCATGCACTGCAGACTGGTCCCAGGCAAGCTCCACACACAAGTCCCATCTCCATTCCCATGTGTGTCTGAGGGACTTGTTGGATATGACATGGAACTTGCAAAGATATTTCGGTAGATTTGTTTGGAATGAGCTGTGCCAGGCTTTTGGATGACAGCAAATCCCCCTGCAGAGGCCTGAGATGACAGCATTCTTCAGTCCATGCTCATCAGTTGGCACCTGCCATGTGCCCTGTGCTCTGGAAAGCTCAGGCAGCTTCTGGCCCAGGTATCCTGTGGCCTCTAATGACTTAATTAGCAATCGATGCATTAAGGATGCAGAGCATTCACTTGGGGAAGAGAACCTGCTGGAGAAATGTCAGTAGTCACTAAAACCCTTCCAGCTCTCATTTCTCTCAAAAGATGAGAGGACTCCAGACTTACCTAGGGCTGGTGGTTTCTTAGTGTATGTCTTATTTTAGCTCTGCAGAGGACAGACATCAGACATGAGCTGGTAGGTTTGGAAGTATCTTCCAGCCTAAATTCATGAAGAGCTACTCCCCAAGTCAGAGAGGGTGTTACATCCTGAACGCGTGTGGGTTTGGACTTGTTTGCATTGCTGTTGTTATTCCTTACACCAAGGAGTTGGGAAGATATTTAATAAACTGATTTGCTGAAGGTAGTAAAGTTAAAAAGGAAAATAGATGTAGTTTCACTCAGTACAGAGGTAATTAGAGTGCCTGTAAGAGCCTCTCTCCACATGTCCAACACAGATCTGAAGGTAATAAAACACAGAGGGTAATAGAGCAAGGCCAGGTTGGATGGGGCTTGGAGCAACCTGGCCTGGTGGAAGGTGTCCTTCCCATGGCAGAGGTAGAACCAGATGAGCTAAGGCAAACCATTCTTGGATTTTAGGATGACAGGCAGAGGCTCCTGCCATGACCTTGAGAGTCTCTTCTCTCTGCATGCAGGAGCTGAGGCAGTGACCTGCAGGCTCCCCTGGCACAGCACAGGGAGGAATGAGGGTTGTGCTTCCACTGGAGCCAGTGAACTTGCCTGGCTGTGACAGGCAGAGGAGCCCCTGGGCTGGGGGTGAGCTGGATCAGAGCTGAGAAGGAAACAGTTGGTGCCTGAAAATGATGTTACTGGTAGGGAATGAGTCATTATGGATGTCAGAGCAGGGGTAGTTTGGAGCAGATCAGGGACATTTTCACTGGTGTGCAGAGGAGAGTGTACTCTCTGAGATACGGGGACTGCTCTGCTCTTGTGGAGTCCATGGAGACACGGCAGCTTGGCCTCCTGGCAGGTTGCACCATCAACTGTTCTTCCCTGTGGTGATACTATGGGCAAGGGATTGTGTTTCTCACCCTCTGAGGGTGCTGTCCTCAGGTGCTGGTGTCACGGTTGGCGTTGCTGGGTGCAGGTACTGTCCCAGGGATGGCTCTACAGCTTTGCCAGGGAGCGCTGATGTGGTATTTAACCCACTCTCTGCTAGGTTCAAGATATGACACAGAAAAATAGACTGGAAATATTTGTTTTACTTGGGATTACCAGTCACCAGTTAGGCATGGCACGCTGCAGGCTCCGAGCCTATATTCCTTAAGGAAAGTAACACCATGGTGAGGAAAAAATGCTGATACCAATGGGACTACCAGGAGGTTTTAACACTCTACTGGTGTTTGGAATAAAGCCTGACACAAATGTCTGTGCAGCCTGCCTGTGCTGGCTGCTCCAAGGGAATGTTCCATTGAGGAAGGGGAAGTCCATGAGGATGGTGGTGGGATCCACTTCCCACACAAGGAACCTTGTAGAAGACCTGTCTGCTTTGTCTCATGCATGGTCTTGGGTACTGCAGCCAACAGCATTCAGCCAAGAGCAGGCCGGGAGGCTGGTGGAGCAGCCAGGTGGTGGGTAGCTGTCCCAGCCCGGTGTGTGGGCAGGTAACTTCTCCAGAGCCCACGTTCCCCAGTGAGTGATGTGCCCTCTGCCTTTGGAGAGCCTTGGGCAGGACAGGTGGTGTCTGTGGAACCCCACAGGAGCATGGGGCTGTCCCCAGGAGCTGATGCCATGGGTGCCCCTCTCCTCTCCAGCTCTGTGCCGCGTTTGGCCGGACCAGCTCAGGAGCACTGGTGGGAGCGCGTTTTTTCCCAGGCAGATTACGCAGCCTTTTTAGCTTCATCCCCCCACTACACCCCCCTTCCTCTGTTATTTTGGTGCCTTTCCCCAAGGGAAAAAAACTTAGTTCAAACACTGTTCCCATCAGAAAGGCAAAAGCTCCCCTCACCCCCCTTTTTCCTTCCTCTTTTGGGTTCAGAGTAATGTGTCCCATGACAAAACAAGCAGAGATCCCTGCACAGAGGGCTAAGCCTTTCTCCTTAAAGGGAGAGTCTTTCTCCAGCGCCCTGAGACCCATCACTCCATCACACTGAGGTGCCTCTCAGATGGTCAAGCTTGACTCTTTTGGCCTTTGGTGAAAGCCAGACATGAGGGGCAATGCTGGGCAGTAATACAGAGTGGGGAGCAGTGATGTGCCCAAGAAGGCCAGCCTGGAGGTTTTGTGACTGAGCTTCATATATTCCCACTGGAGATGCCTCCATGCTGGAAAAGATGGAAAGCGCCTTTTTACATGGGCAGATAGTGATAGGACAAGGGGGAATGTTTTTAAGCTAAAAGAGTAAAGATTTAGATTTGGTATTTGGAGGAAATTCTTCCTGTGAGGTTGGCGAGGCCCTGGCACAGGTTGCCCAGAGAAGCTGTGGCTGCCCCATCCCTGGCAGTGTCCAAGGCCAGGCTGGACAGAGCTTGGAGTAACCTGGTCTCGTGGAAGGTGTCCCTGCCCATGGCAGGGGGTGGAACAAGATGGGCTTTAAGGTCCCTTCCAACCCAAATAGTTTTATGATTCCGTGAGAGTGGGTTGTTCAGGCCCCTCTGCTGCTCACAGGGAGATCACATCTCTCCTGGGACTCTAAATCCAATGTCCAAGACAAGGCAGGAGTCCAAAACATTTCTCTCCACTGCCTGTAGGAATGATGGGTGAGGAGTTGCCCTTCTTTCCCCACTCAAAGCAAGGTGTGATGGGCTCCCAGGCAGGAAAAGACCATCTCAATCCAAACCATAGTCTGCTTCCATCAGCAGAAGCATCTGGACAGGTGGGCCAAGTACAAATGTTTAATTAGAAATGGCTAATCTTGGCCTCTGGATGAGCGTTCTTCAGGCTGTGTCCCACGGCAGCAGAGAGGCTGTACCTGCTGCAGGAACCTTCTCAAGATATTCATGACTGTGAGCTCTTTCCACTCCTTTGGGAGGGCAGACTTACAGTCTTTCAGTAATTGATTCATAAAACCTTCTTCCCATAAAGAACTGGTCATCACTTTTGTGCCTACCATGTCAGAGAAAATTTAAGTACTTTTGGTGTCTGTGGCTGACGCATCCTCCTTCCCTCCTGGAAGCTGACCATCTTCTCTCTGGAGCATCCTGGCACAGGCTGGCATCACCCTCATCAGTGTATCATCAATGTCAGTCACACCTCTGAGCCTCCAGAGAAGTACCCAAAAAAGCCTGATGTACATTTTTTCCTTGTAAATGCTGTTCTCAGAATTCCCTCTACCCTTGGACTTATTTAAACAATTTTTAACAAATGAGGTTTTAATGGCACCCCCTCAATCAAAAGGCTGTGAGTGTCTGTGTTTCACGTGCAGCTGATAAGTGGGTGGTGGAGACCTGGGGACAGAGACATGTTTCCTATTTTTGCAACTCAGTGATTTTGCACGATGAGACCTTGGCACGTTGTGCCTGGAACCTGCACCAGCAGTCAGGGGTTTGACAGGCAAACAAGCAAAAAACCCCAAAGGCCAGTAATTGTTCATGATGAGAAAGGCAATTAAAAATGTAATTTAGATTTGCAATTTTAAAACCAGAAAAACCATTTTTGCTCAAAGATGTTGAAATCCGACTATTGTTTTCCTTCAGATGTTTCCAAGGAATACAGAACTTGGAAAGAGTAGAGTGGTTTATGGTGAGCATTCATGCCTAGTGGCTGGGTGGGCTGTGGGTGGGCCGTGGGTGGGCCATGGGTGGGCTGTGGGTGGGCCGTGGGTGGGCCGTGGGTGGGCTGGGTGCAGTGTGGACACTGTCTTCTGCCACGCCTTTTACCCCAGTGACATTTGAGGCAGAGCTTGCTGTGGCCTTGAGCAGCTGCCTGCTTTGGGTGAGAGGAATTGCCCTGTTCCTCAGCAGAGCCCGTGCCAAGCCCAGCTCTTGGTACCTCCAGAGTGGCCACTTGAGATGGATCTGCAGGGTCTCTGCTGAGTTTTCATCAACCAGTGAGACAGCAAAACAGCCACTTTCTACAAGGTTACTGAGTCTCACGTCCGGAAAACCTCCCTGCTGAAAATGTTGCCTACAGCTACCCAGCCCAGGGGCCAGGCAGAGCTGTGGTACCTCATGCTGTAGGCCAAAGGCTCCCTTTCTGTTCCACTCACAAAAAGAAAGACATTGAGGGGTTGGAATATATCCAGAGAAGGGCAGCAGAGCTGGGGAAGGGGCCAGAGCAAAAGTGTGATGAGGAGCAGCTCTGGGGCTCAGCCTGGAGAAAAGGAGGCTCAGGGGAGACCGTCTCACTCTCTGCAATCCCTGCCAGGAGAGGGGAGCCAGAGGGGGTCGGGCTCTGCTCCAGGGAACAGGGACAGGAGGAGAGAAAAGGGCCTCAAGCTGTGCCAGGGGAGGTTTAGGTTGGGTATTAAGATAATGTGCTTCACGGAAAAGCTTGTAAAGCACTGGAATGGGCTGCCCAGGGCAGTGGAGGAGGCACTGTCCCTGGAAGTGTTCAAAAAACATGTGGATGTGGCACTTGAGGACACAGTTTGGCGGTGAACACGGTGGTGGTGCTGGGTTGGACGGTTGGACTTGATGATCTTAAAGGTCTTTTCCAACCCTAATGATTCCATGATTCCATGATTTCCTCCCTGTACTGTGTCTCATATGATGTTTCTACTCTCAGAGGTACCTTCCCAGCTGGTACATGATTGATGATGTCCAGGTCCCAAAGGTGTGGATGTGGGAGTGAGAATCATGGAGCAGAGGCAGTACAGCTCTGGCATAGGATCTGCAGCAGCCTGGCTCATCCATCAGGAATGCTGTGATGGAGGGGACGTTCCAAGTGTATTCAGCATGGGAAAATATTTTATCAAAGAAACTCAGAATAAAAAAATAAAATTAAAATCTAAACATGAGTGCTTGACACTGTGCCACGTCAGGGCTATTTTTAATTTCCTTCCTGATCAGTCCACTTGTTTTCATCATCGTCAGCTCTTTGACTGATGGAATTAGTCACCATCTCTGGGATGAAGCACAGACCAAGCTCTTCATGCTTTCCAAGGATATCCTGGTTTATTGACAGTGTGTCCCAGGAGGTGGGACCTCTGATGGAACAGAAGCCCCTCCTCCTAAATTATGAAATTTTTTGAAATTATGAGGCGCTTGACTGGAGCATGAAAATGAAGAACAGTGTTACTTAAAATGGAGAACAAAACAGTAACAGAAAAAAATGCCACTCAAGACCACTCTTCCAACTCCGTGCTGCCAAGACCCCAGTGAAGTCCCAGCATGGCCACGCGGGTGTGATGTGGCCACGGCAGCAGTGGCAGTGCCGCCAGCAGTGCCAGCAGTGCCAGCAGCAGTGGCAGCAGTGCCAGCAGCAGTGGCAGCAGTGCTGGCAGCAGTGGCGGCAGTGCCAGCAGCAGTGGCAGCAGTGCCGGCAGCAGTGGCGGCAGTGCCAGCAGCAGTGGCAGCAGTGCTGGCAGCAGTGGCAGTGCCAGCAGCAGTGGCAGTGCCAGCAGCAGTGGCAGCGGTGCTGGCAGCAGTGGCAGCAGTGCCAGCAGCAGTGGCAGCGGTGCTGGCAGCAGTGGCAGCAGTGCCAGCAGCAGTGGCAGCGGTGCTGGCAGCAGTGCCAGCAGTGCCAGCAGCAGTGGCGGCAGTGCCAGCAGCAGTGGCAGCAGTGCTGGCAGCAGTGGCGGCAGTGCCAGCAGCAGTGGCGGCAGTGCCAGCAGCAGTGGCAGCAGTGCTGGCAGCAGTGGCAGTGCCGGCAGCAGTGGCGGCAGTGCCGGCAGCAGTGGCAGCAGTGCCAGCAGCAGTGGCAGCAGTGCTGGCAGCAGTGGCAGTGCTGGCAGCAGTGGCAGCAGTGCCGGCAGCAGTGGCAGCAGTGCCGGCAGCAGTGGCAGCAGTGCTGGCAGCAGTGGCAGCGGTGCTGGCAGCAGTGGCAGCAGTGCCAGCAGCAGTGGCAGCAGTGCCAGCAGCAGTGGCAGCGGTGCCGGCAGCAGTGGCAGCAGTGCTGGCAGCAGTGGCAGCAGTGCCGGCAGCAGTGGCGGCAGTGCCAGCAGCAGTGGCAGCAGTGCCAGCAGCAGTGGCAGCAGTGCCAGCAGCAGTGCCAGCAGCAGTGGCAGCAGTGCCAGCAGCAGTGGCAGCGGTGCTGGCAGCAGTGGCAGCAGCAGTGGCAGTGCCAGCAGCAGTGGCAGCGGTGCTGGCAGCAGTGCCAGCAGCAGTGGCAGCAGTGCCAGCAGCAGTGGCAGCAGTGCCAGCAGCACTGGCAGCGGTGCTGCGACTCTGACGCGATGCCGAATCTCAGTGGGAAGCTCAGCCCCGGCGTGGGTGGTGTGGGCAGGCACCGCGGTGCTGTCCCAGGGGACAGGCACGTGGCTCAGGTGTCGAGCAGTGAAGCACATGGCACGAGCACTCAGCACATGGGCTCCAGCAGCAGGGCAGGGCACACAGAGGGGGTCCCTGGCTGGCAGCCACAAGTGATGGGAGAGCTCCTGCCCAGCTCAAGACCCACCAAAGCTCAGGTGCAGGGCAGCTCCAGGGGCAGAGAGAAGCGACTCC
Organism: Pithys albifrons albifrons; assembly: GCF_047495875.1. NCBI lineage: Eukaryota > Metazoa > Chordata > Aves > Passeriformes > Thamnophilidae > Pithys > Pithys albifrons. The sequence goes on along the minus strand of NC_092477.1, from coordinate 2,170,144 downwards.
CTCACAGCTGCAGTCCCAGAGAGCAGGTTCCCATTGTGCCAGCAGCTTTATCCTCTCAAGCTCTTGTGGCATTTTTCCTGGCAAGTCCCTTTGTCCCTTCTGTCCCCCATCCTGAGGGTTGGTGGTGTCCCCTGCGCTCCTCAAAGGCCACATGATGGTATGAAGAATTTTAGCTAAAGCATAACAAGTTATATCATCTGAACTCTCCTAGGGGGCAGGAGAGCCATGACGGGCCCATGCCAAGGGATCTGCCACCAGCTATGGGTGACGTGGTGGAACCAGGACTGTGGTCACTCGAGTGTGTTTGGGGCAGTGACACCCAAGGAGGGCTGGGATGTAGCGGTACTGTGGCTCCACTGCAAGGGCTCACAGTGCCCATGTCAGACACACTTTTATGTCTCTCTTTGGTGAAGGTGCTTCCCATGGAGTCACCAGCATACAAGAATCACAGAATGGTTTGGGTTGACTTTAAATCTGATCTCCTTCCATCACAGGGACACCTTCCATAAGACCAGGTTGATCCAAATCCCATCCAACCTGACCTTGAATACTTCCAGGGGTTTTCAGGAAGGGAAAAGCAGATGGGTACTCAGTCCCCACTGATCAATATTTTCATTCTAATTACTTCTAACTGTGCACTTAACGAGGTGGAGAAGCCTTTGCTGAGAGCCTGATACAGGTATGGGCTTGACATCCCTCCTGAGGTCAATCCCAAGAATCTTACATGCCCAAGAGCATTGTCCAATGCTCCTTGAAGCCTGGTACTTGTTTTTTCAATGTTTTTAACTCAGGGAAGTACTAATTTTGTGAATTTCTGGTTGCATGGTTATGTCTGTGCTCAGTGATTTCTTGAAAGAAGAGATGTTTCGTTGATGTCGTAGCTGGAAAACGCTCGTTGATCCAGCTGGGGAAATCTTTTCCTTCATCCACAGAGGACGATCCCTGTAACAGCACAGCTCAATTTCAGAGCTTTGCATTTTGCAGACTTTAGCTAATCTATTTCCTAATCCTTTGGGCTGAGCTCCTGAAGCTGATGGGAGTTACTGGAAAGCTGGGGAGGAGTATTTAGGCAAACAGCTTTGGAGCTGGACTTGAATAATTTCTATTAATGAAAGAGCAGCATTGTATTGCTTGAGAATGTCTTTCTAGGCAAATTTTTATATATTCAAAATTTTACTTCTTATTAACCTCCGTATCTGATTTGAATATACCATAGCAACTGAGTAACAATGATCCCATGGAATTGTGAAACTCAGACACCTGAGTGTGCAGCCAGGACCCAAACTCCCTGTGCTGGCGTCGCTCATGGCTTCAGTTTTGCTGTAGATTGGCATCAAGTCCAAAGAGGATGGATGGATCACCTGATGCCATGGCACTGGTCCCCTTCCATGGCTTTATGTTTCATTTAGTTGTTTTAGTGGCAAATTTGCAATAGGGTTTGGCTGTTAACTGTGCCATAAGAAGGAGCCTGAGTGATGGGGGAATTCAGCTGGGTTGGGACACAAAGCCACGTTCCCCGATACAGGCAGTGGCCACTGCTGGCAGAGACCCCTTTCCTGCCTCCCCCTTGGACTGACCAGACCATGGATTCCAGAACTCCATGAAAAATTGCTCCTTTGGCTTATTTAAAAATAAAATCTCATGCGCAAACTCAAGGCTGTTTATACTAAAGTCTGGAGATTCCCACAGTGGGCTGTTATGTTTGGGGACTGTTGGAGCCAACATTCATTATTTTCCTAAGGTAAGGCATCTTTCTTACCAAGATCACTAGGTTAATTTCCTGATTACTTGTTAATCATGGACTGGTCTTTCTGACATATTCTGAGAGCTGATGAACCTGTCAAAGCTTTTCTGCTCCTTCAAGCTGTGGTTCCCATGGCTGGGCCATGCCCCAGGAGGGACTCCAGCATAGGCAGGAGCCTCTGAACCAGAGATTGGTGCTGGGCAGAGATGCCCACAGGAATGTGTGCTGGGAGGGGACTCAGGAGGCAAAGCTGGGGTCTCCTCCCTATGAGAAAGGCCTGATGCAGGGCAAAGCAACAGGGGATCCTCGGGGACAAGAGCTGGAGGTGCACTCATGGGACTTGGGTCCTGCCTGGAGGGCAGGGGAAAAAGGAGATGGAGGGCTTGGGAGGGTGTTTTGAAAACCTCAAGAGCCATGAGTGAGGATGAAATGCCCATGTTGGGACACTGAGATTCACCCAGGCTAAGCATCCCCACCACGGTGAGGAGCATCACCCAGCATCCCACTGGGTCTGCAAGTGTGGTCCCTGCCAAAGCTCTGGGGCTGCACCTGGTGAGCTCTGACTTACCAGGCTTTGTCATTTACTGCACTGTGATGGGAGAAGATGGAGGCATGGTGGGGCCAGCCCTGTGTGCTGGGTCTGCCTTGGTCCCGGCAGCCCTGTGGTACCCTTCCAGCGGAGAGGCAAGCGCAGGGCGAGCAGGATGAAGATACTCCACCCCAGCCCCACACCCCACCAGGCCCCCAGTGAAGAGCCATCCCTCTGCCCCTGCCTTTCCTGCTCCCCAGCTCTACCCTGGCATTTGTGACCGTGCACAGGGTACCCGTGGCCCCGTTCCCACACTCATAATCCCTGGGTCACGGGAGACACAAAGGAGCTGCCGCCACTGGAGCCAGAGGGGGTAGGAGGGGCGGCGGGCAGAGCTGGCTCTGCTGGTGCTGCCTTATTTTGTTCTCACTGAGGATGACCTTCAGTTTTCTCCCTGTTAATCCCTCCCTTTAATCCCCTTCTCCTCTCCTTGCCTGGGTCAGGGTGCTTTCTTGTCATCTCCCTCCTTCCCAGTGCCTCCATCCTGATCACTGTCTCCAAAGCCCAGATCTAAGCTGAGATGTCTCTGTCACCCACATGCTGCATCTTACTGACAGACAGGGGCCAAACCAGAGGCTGCAGGAGGGTGGAGATGCTGCCTTGCTCTGCCCTTGCTCAGTTGTACATAGGGTGTAAGAGAAGTCACTCAGAGGTGGACTGAGCCAAGTCAAGGTCCTGCCTTCTGGTTGGAAGCTCCAGTTGGAAGCTGAAATCAGCAGGACCCCTTTGCCAGGTAAATGAAAGACATAGGGCTGAAATCCCATGTTCCCATGGGTCCCATGGCACTACTTCACTCCTGGGTTTGCCCCTGCATCTGGGGGCCTGGCAGGGCACTTGACTCTGCCCTGGCAGTGTGGTCCCTGCCAGGCTCTGTTGTGAAGCACCCTCAGTGGGCATCACCACTGCCAGGGCTTTACTCAGAGTCTGAGTAGAGATTCACTCTAGGTCTTGATTTGTGAGAGACTTGGCTCTCCCACTGAAACACCAGGGTGTTGTCTATTTAAGTGCCTGCTGCTGTCAGTTCCAGCCTGTGCTGCAGCGATGGGGTGAAGTGCTTGACAGACACCAAAGTGAAGGGAGTCAATAGTTGTGGTTTGATTGGAAATCCAACAGAAGCATCCACATTTCCAGGCTTGGTAGGAAGCTGGAGGCTGAAGGACAGGCAAAGCCTCACACACTGCTTGTCTGCCATGGTGCCTGCAGATTGCAAAGCCATCCCTTTTTTAGCTGTTTTGTGGAAGTGCAGCTGCCCCTCATGAGCAGTGAGTCCTTTTTGTCTGTGTTTTCAGTATTTCTAATCCTAATACTTTGTTGCATGATCCTTACCTACTGATGAGTTGGCTGCTCCAAAATCTCCTCTTTCAGGACTTTTCTCTGATACCTGCAAAGCTGGGGCTGACCTGAGCAGAGAGCCCTGCCAGCAACTGTGGCATCTGCCCTGCTTCTAGAGGCCTCTGAGGACATGCCTGTGGGTTTATTTGTGGGTTTTTTTACAATGAGGATGGTGAAACACTTGCACAGGTTGCCCAGAGAGGTGGTGGATGCCCCATCCCTGGAATGTTCAAGGTCAAATTGGATATGGCTCTGAGCAACCTGGTCTAGTGGAAAATGTCCCTGGTGACTACAGGGAGGTTGGACTAGATGAACTTTAAAGGTCCCATCCAACCCAAACTGTTCCATTATTCTACAATCCTGGTAATAAAGCAAACCTCCTGGTGCCATTCAGGTGCTGCCAAGGGCTGCAGTGAGGCTGCTCACAGGGCAGATGCACACAGCTTTCTCTGCTGACCTGAATCATGTAATATCAGGGATGAGTGGAAAAAACCGTGAAGTTGTGGCAGAAGTGGCTTGGGGTGGGAGATAAGGTCTTCCTGTTTCCCACAACACCCTGGGTTTCTTATCTTCAGTACTGCAAATGAAAACCAGGGAGCCAGCGAGGCTGATTCCCACAATGCAGTGAGCACTCACCAGCATTTGTTTTCGTGGTGGCTGCCATCTCTGTAGGAGGATGCCCAGGCTCTAGGATCACCTTTCCTGTGAGATGACAGCCCCACGGAGGTTTGCTGTCCCCCCTTGGCAGGAAGGACTCTGCATGTCCCCTTTGTGTCCCATGGGATGGCTCCCGACAGCAGTGTGTCCCCACAGGGCAGTCCCCAGCTCTGCAGGGACCTGGATTCCGTAAAGTCCCACCACTCTGATCCCCAAAAGCTTCTTGGCCACCACCAGGGAGGGAAATGCAGTCGTGCCATGTGCTGGAGGTGGTAATCATGCACCGAACCTGCCCCCAGCAGGACCCCTATCCTGGGGAAGCTGATCTGGGGCTCTGCCAGCCTCGTCACTCAGGAGCCCCAGCTTCAGACGGGCAACACTTGCTGTTCTCCAGAGCAAATGTTGGAAGTTTGTAATATCTGCTCATTATTTGATGGAGTTCAATGAGCTTTTGAAACATGGAATCTCTAATTTATCACCTGCATTAAAATAGGGCAAGTCATTTTATAGAATCATAGACTGGTTTAGGTTGGAAAGCATCTATAAAGCTCATCTCGTTCCACCTCCTGCCATGGGGTATTTCTGCACCAGCCGTTCCTAAACAATGGTGTTTCTCATCCACATTACCCTGGTTGCATTACCTGTTTCTGGAGACACTTAGGATTTATGATTCTACTCTCTCTCCATGACAATAATGGGAAATTCAGGTGCTGCTGGTCTGGATTAATTTTATCAAGCTGGACAGCTTGTTGAAACCACATGTCCCACTTTCCAGGAGAAGTCAGGGACATGGATATAAAAAAAATCAAGGATGTCCAATATGCCATTAAGAACAAAAAAGCATCTCAGCAGAGGAGTGGCCTGGACTGGGTCTGGCAGCAGAGGTGAGCAGGACTGGGAGAAACTCTGGGAATTTTTAAGCCAGAGGGAATTTCACAGTGGGAGGAAACAAAGTGGTGGGACAAGGACTCTATAGCAAAGCTTTTAAGTCCAACATCGAAAGCTTTAAGTAGTTGTAGGGGCTTTTGAGGTACCTGGCCTTTGACTTGTCAGGCAAAAAAGCAGGGAAGAGATTCCTTTTTCTGCTGGAATAAGTCCAGCCTGGCAGCCTGTGCCCAATTAGCATCAAAAGCCACGAATGACACAGCATGTGCAGCTCTGGCCTCCAACTCTTCTCACAGACCTTGTGAACTCTTGGACTATTTTCTTTGCAGCCACCTTTTGGCAGCAAAATCCATACACTGGATGGTCTGTCCCAGGAGAAATCAGCTCTGCTGGAGCCTGAGCCGTTTGGGGGGGAAAGCAGTGGTTTCTGAGTGCTGGGGAGGCTGCTCTGATAATCCCCTGCCCTCTCTATTAAATCATTCAGTCTCTATTGTATGAAAAGATATTAAAGTGGTTAAGAGATATGCATTAGTTCATGATATATATGTTGTGTGTAACTATATATATATATATATATATAAAAATATTTGTGTGTGTGTATATATAGGATCCCACTGTAATGTGCTGAGGCAGTGGAATTTTACTGAAGACTTTGGTAGTATTCATGTTTAAGTAAAACAAACCAAAGGACAGCCCCAGTCCTGGAGATGAGGTTTTCCTTCACTGAGGAGCTGAGGAGTGGAGGGCTGTTTTTTGGGGGAGCCCAGCAGCACCATTCTCTGCCCCTGGAGCAGCACATGGCCGGCTGCTCACCTCTCCTTGGGGAACCACACACAGCTGCAGGGTCCCTGCCACCATTGCTGGCTCACTGGGAGCCCTGAACCTATGTAAAATACCAGAACTGCCACTGGGAGCCTCACCATGGCTCTGTTCAGGGCTGGGCTGATGCCATCAGCTCCCAGGAAGGTCTCCTTCCATGAATGAACATCCCATTCAGGGCTAAGGTGCTGGGGCACAGCATGGCCTGTCCAGGACCAGCTCCTGACACAACTGCTTGGAATTTTGTTTTTCCCACAAGCAGTTACATCACCCTGTAGCCCCTTTCTGGGTGATCAATGACCCTGGTGATAGATTTGTGCCACTGCTTCTTCCTGGGGCTGGTCCTGGGCAGAGCAACTCTCTCTCCCCGGCCTTCCCAGAGATGTTCCCAGTTGGCAGGAGCAGAACTTCTGGGTCAGTGCAGTTTTTCTGTGGGGAAGGGGCCTGGAAAGCTGCAGAGGGGCTGCCGGGGGCTGAGGGGTCTGTCCCTTGGTGGCCATCCAGGAGCTGTGGCCATGCTGAAGCCCCTGCTGCCAAGCAGCCAGAGGGACCCCAGAGAGTTGTGGCCTGGGAGGAGATGCAAGGATTGTCCTGGCAGAGGGGGAGTGCTGGCAGCTTTCTAAGGAAGGAAATGTCTCAGAAAAAGCAACTGGCAGGGATGTTTTCCCTGTAGAACTGGATGAGGTGCTCTCCCTGGAAAAGAGCCCTGACCTGAGGAGTTGTTGCCCTGTGTTCCCTCCAGGGCTTTGGGCTTTTCCGCAGTTGTACATGAATTTCTCAGAGCCCTGCCCTTCACCAGCAGCTTTCCCTGGTTTGTTCCTCCTTTTCTGCTCCTTTTCTGCATGATGTATCCCTTAAAATAAGGATGGCCCTCCCAGCACTGCCTTCCAGCTGCTACTGAGCTACTTTCCCCAATTTGGAGTGCCTGGGGCACGGGTGGACCTTAGGAAGAGGGTCAGAATCAGGCTTTATTAAAACCCCTAGAAAGCAGTTTCATTAAGGCCATAAAACAGCAAGGCAGCTAAAAGCAGATAAATCTACTAATTATTTGCTTATCCCTCCAATAAATTCTTTATGTGATCCCATAAATCTCTCCAATGCCATTAAGGCCAGTTGTCTTCAATTCTTATCTACCCCTGGAGAAGTTTTTTGTGTGTCTACAAACAGTGGGTTTAGGATTTGTATTGCAGGTATAATTGAAGTTTGATGATATCATCCAACAAAGTGACCCCTTGTTCCCCATGGCAGCACCAGGGAGCAGCAGGTCCTCCCCAGGGAGGCAGATGAAGCCTCTAGGACTGGTAGGACTGGCCGCTCTTGTCCCATGTCTCCAGATGCCACTGCCAGGCTTTCTGGGAGGCTGCATGGACACTGAATGGATGCTGAGACTTGGCCCCATCTACTACAAGCACCTTTTCCTGGCACTGAAAGCATTGGAGCACACAAAGAGCCCCTTTGAAGACACTGGGGCTCCTGCACTGGCTGCAGGACAAGTTGGGTGGAGTTTGGAGCAACCTGATCTGGTGGTTCTAGTGGAAGGTGTCCCTGCCTATGGCAGGGGCTTGGAACAAGATGAGTTTGAAGGTCCCTTCCAACCCAAACCAGTCTGATTCTGTGATTTGCCCACAAAGGACAAGCGCTGGGGCTTGCCTTGGCCATGCTGGGGTAACTGGGAAGAGCCCAGATGGAAGGGCCATTCCATCTAGAGCTTCAATTCTGTGTGTACCTATTTAAAATAGAGGAAAATCATCCTCCACCACCTGTTATGGACTTTTACCCACTGGCAAAGCTCCCCTGAAACCCTGAAATGGTGCAAATGTTTTAGCCTGAGAGCTGCAAGTGCAGGTCTGCTTCCTGCCATGGTGTTGGGTGCTGCCTCCCTCTCATAGTGCACCTCCACTATCATAGTGCCCTACTTCCCTTCCTGCAACCATGTCCAGCCCTCCTGAGCCCTGGCACTGCTTGCTGCCATCCCAGGGAGCCAGGGCAGGAGCTGGCAGGGGGCTGCTGGCACTGGCACTGTGCCAGTCTCCTCTCCAAATGCCAGCTTTGCCTGCAGCACTGAGTTCACAGCCCATTTTCCAGCCAACACCCAGATTACCATCATTCTGTTTCGTTTGGTCATTGCAGGAAGGTGTTATCCTTGCTGGCGTGCCCTTCTGGTGACACAGAGGCTGGGACTAAATGATGGTCCCATGCTCAGAAGGTCTTTCCTCCTTAACCAAACCACCTTCTGCTTTCGGGCACAGGGCAAGTGGCTGAGTGGCCTCTTGATGTCCCAGCGTGCAGCCATGCTGGGCTGGGAGCCCAACAAACTTAGAATCATGGAATCATTCAAGGCTGAAAACCCCTGTTAGAGCATTGAGTTCAACTTTCCCGCAGCACTGTCAAGGCAACTATTAATTCATGTCCCCAGATGCCACATTTACACTTCTTTTAAATTCCTGCAAGGATGGTCACTCCACCACTGCCCTGGGCAGCCCATTCCAATGCCTGACCACCCTTTCCATGAAGAAACTTTCCTTAATATTCAGTCTAAATCTCTGCTGACACAACCTGGGGCCATTTCCTCTTGTCCTGCCCCTTGTTCCCTGGGACCACCACCCGGCTCCCCTCTCCTGTCAGGGAGTTGCAAAGAGTCAGGTCCCCCCTGAGCTTCCTTTCCTCCTGGCTGAGCCCCCCCAGCTCCCTCAGTCTCTCCTCATCACACTTGTGCTCCAGGCCCTTCCCAAGCCTTCCATTAGTGTGGCTCCTGCCACCGCAGCCACACTGGAGCTTCCCAGTTACCCCACACCTTGTGCTGTGGGACTGGGCAAGTCCCCAAGTGAATGTCACCAGCAGCCTGATGTAAACTGACAGCAGTGCAGGATTCTGATGTGAGCCTGATGTCACCACTCAGTCCCTGTGTCCCAGTCCCCTGCTCTGGCAGCAACTGCTATCTGGCTTTTATTTTCAAGTTTTATTGCTCTGAGATTACAGGCTGTACAAGGGAGGTGTTTCCAACTATCCTTTTCTTACTGAGATGATGTGTTGCTTGATTTTATGTGTCTTCCTGATTGGCTTGTGCTTCTTGCCTGTGTAAAGCCTTACATCTGGTTTACAGAGTCAGGCCAGTTCAGCCACTCAAATCCTCCACAAGCACCCAACATCCTTAGCCCAGACACCCGGGAATGTAAATCACTCTTTAAAAAAAACTAAACAGTGAAGAAAATGTTAAATCTTGCATCTCAGCACATGCACAGGCCTCAGCATCTCAGCCAGGGCATTAGGCAGTCCTGGTTCTCCTATGGGATGCAGCTCCATAGGAAGCTGCCTTTTTCCAGAGGCTTGTTGGCCTCGGGCGATGCCAGTGCTGTCCTGGAGTCCTGGCACCAGCCAGGTGTGCTGCTGTGAGGGGAGGCAGGAGAGCAGCAAGCCCTGGGTGGCACTGGGTTTGCTGGTGTTGGGGCTGGAGCCTGTCCTGCATCCTCTCACCCAGTCCTGGGATGACACCAGCAATGGCAACATGGCTCTGGCTTTGTCCAGGTTGTGGTGGCCACTCAAGGCGCAGCCTTTGCTCCCCATGCTGGGCTGTGCAGGCTGTCCCCCCGGGTGACAGACCCCAGAGCCACCTTCCCACGGGGTGACACTGCCTGCCCCTGCCCTTGCTCCTCGGCTGCTCTCTGATGTGGCCTCCGAAGGATGTGGTGACAATAAAAGTGTGAGGCCAGAGAGGTGCTAAGGGAGGTGAGGCAGTTGGTTTCCTGTTAACACCAGTGCAACAAGCCCTGGCTCTTCCCATTGCCCAGAGCCAGCCAGTTCCCAGCCCACTCCCTCACCACAAGTTCCATTTACAGTTATTTGCTAAAACAACACAAAGTGTGTGAACTCCCTCTAGGCCAAAAATAACTGCTGCCCCATTAACTCCAACTGTTTGTTTGTTTTCAGCTGTTTTCTGCCCTTATCGCAGGAGGGAGCTGCCTGCTGGGGGTCTCTGAGGGAGCGGGGTGGGCACTCCGTGCCACCCCTCATAGCTGGGCAGAGCCTTCAAGCCTCCCTCGTGCCCTGTCCCAGGGAGATTTTGTTGCTCTGGGTTCCAAGCAGGAGTGACTGGCTCATGTCTCTGGACTGGCAGGGTTTTTGCTCTGTGGTGCATAATGGGAGCTCCTGGAAATTCCCCCCACAGGGACAGGGTAGCTGGGTGGTCACAGTGAGATGTCCCCCACCCCTGCCCCCTTGACATCCTCACTCCACCAGATCTTGGGGACCTGATGGGATTGTAGGACCATAACAAAGGGTTGTGGTTGCCCGTGGCTGCAGGCGTCTGGGAATGGGACAGCAAATGTCCTTGTAGGTGCTTAGCAGGGTCAGCAGAAGGAAAGGTCTTGGTGGACCTCCTTAGGGGCTTAGGAAGAGGAGCTGGGAAGCCAGAGCTGGGACTGGGGTGGGAGCAAGTGGTTCTGGGAAGCCAGGAGCCCCCAGCCCCATCCCAGTCCCTTCTAACCCCACCTGCAGGATAGATTTTGCTTGTTTTTCCTAAGATAGAATGCAGAGGGAAAACCACAAATAGGCCTGAATTTCAGTTCTTATCCTTTCAGTCAGATTTCAGTGTTAAGAATAATGAGTTTTACTCTCAAAATCCTGGTAAACCCATTGTGGTTTTCAGCCAGCTCTAAAGTGAGGTGAAAAACTTTCAAATCAGAAGTCACCATGAAAAATGTCTCCAATGTCTGGATTCAGATGAACTGCTTTAAAGCAAGAAATTACATTTTTCTCACAGTGCCTGTGACAATATTTGTGCCCACACCAGACAGTGGGAGCCCATCCACTGGTCACCTTGGTGGTCCTTGCTGCGATGCTGAGCACACCCTCCCTGGGACGGCCACGTCTGCCCCAGTCAGACATCGAGGGCTGTGTGCCTGCCAGCTCTCCCTTCTCAGACTCTTCAGTAGCCCCAGTCATATAAAAAGGTTTGACAGTGTCCCACCCTGCAGGGATGCATTTGGGGGGCAGGAAAAGGACCATGTACCCCTGTGCTGGGCACTGGTGAGGCCATACCTGGAACCCTGGGGTCAGATTTAGACCCCTCACAACAAGAAGGACCTGTCTTCACTGCCCGCTGGCCTCAGCCCATGTGAGGAGACATTCAATGGGCCTCTCTGCCCTCCTGTGCAATATTCTGCTTTTTGGCTCCTTTTCCTTATGCAATCAACATAAGGTACCCTGGGACTTTTCTCTGTCCCAGCTGTTTTACCATGTAATATGTGATTTCTTCTTTTTTTTTCCCTCTTCTGCCTTTGACAATCATGTTTATGGAGCAGGTTTTGCTGAGACTTTAGAGCTCAGGTAGGTTGCCTCCAACCCTGTGTCCACCTCACATCACTGCCATGCTGGGAGGGATCTAGTAAAGTCCTCAGCTCTTGTCAAGACACTGAGGGTGGAACTGGGACATGCAGGAGTGCTGCTGAAACCCCATGCACACTGATGCCCACAGCTGTCCCAGGAGGGGTCACCCCACCATCCCCTCAGGAGGAGGCAAAATGCAGCAGGACTGTGGGACTGAGCACCTTACAGAGCATAAGTGACCCAAAGCAGAAAATCCAGGGTTAAACGCCCTATTTGGCACTTCCCAGACATGGCCAGAAAGTCCCTTAAATGTCCTTTTCCACAATCAAAAATAAGAAGTTGTGTCTGTCACGAAGGAGAAGGGAGTATTTTGTAGGCTGGGTGAAATCAGAGCATGTCACTCCCACGCAGGTCTCTCTCAGCCACTTCTGCATCACACCCATGAGCTCTTGCCTCTGCAGTCACTTTGCAGAGTTTGTGGAAGCTCTGTCTGCCAGATTAAAATTGTCTTCACAGGGAGCCAATGCCATAAAATTCATTTAAAAATTACTATTTAAAGTGTCCCCAATGTGCCTCATCTCTCGGTCTCCAGTTACTGTGGACTTTTTGGGGAAGGGTCGACTTCATGTGGGGGAATTGCTTCTCAGAGGTGGGCTGTGAGAGACCATTTACCAAAATGGTCTTTCTGCTTCTGTGAGGAAGATCTGGCCCTGTATGGAAGAACAGCAGCCTTGCCTGCTGCTGGCAGGCTCCCCCAGACTTACCCAATCAAAACCATCACATGCGACCACTGGTGCACAAAAGTCTGTGTGATGCCCTCACAGAGATTAAGTGGAAAAGTCAATGAGGAACTGATGCAGCTGAAAGAAACATTATCCAGGAGGTTGGGGACTTCTGCAAATCACGAAATGTGGAGCAAAGCTTTTTGTTTGGCAATAGTAGCTGTCCAAGTTGATTCCTTTGGGCAGAGTCTTCCCTGGACTGTGGTGGTCATCCAGGACCATCTTACCGGCATTGGTTTTCCATGGATGAGGTTAATAATGAGGTTATGGGGAACACAGCAATAGAGATTTTCCTCCTGCTGAGGAAGATTTTGCAGTTTGGGGTTTGGACAGTGCAGACAGAGCCACCAGCTTTGGTGTCTTGTTTGTTGACCCTACTGGAATGTTTATGGTTGTCACCAGTGTGATTTCTAATATCAGGAGGTTCTTTCCAATATTTCTCTCCCCTGCTGACAGTCAAATGTTATTCCCACCCAGCAGTTTCCTCTTACGTGACAGAAGAGGATGGTTGCTTGTGACATGTGAGAATTTCTCACCTTATTTTTCAGTCTCCTCTGGTTCAGACCTACCTGGTGTCCCTCTCTTCATCAGTCTGTTTGCTGTGGAACTGTCACCCCATCTTAATCCAATGGAAAGCCTCTTGCAGCCTTGATGTTTCACTAAATCTTTGGGCATCTCACATCTACCTTTCCCCTGGGGAGGGAGAGGCTTCAGGAGAATCCAAATCCCAGCCCATCCCTGTGAGGGTGCTCCAAGGCAGAGGAGCTACAGTCTGAGCAAGAGGCCGTGGTTGTGTGTTGGATGGTCACTGTGCTGGTTCTTAGGCCTTGATAAGCTGTCCTGGATGAAGCCTGGCAGAGCTCTGCCCACTCACCTCGTGTAGGGCAGCGGCATGAGACCAGCCCTGAGACCCCCTCTCAGCTTCCAAGGGATGGGAGCTTCACCCTCACTGAGCCCTGGCACATCCTAAAGATAATCTGGGAACCCTGGCACCAGGTGCAGCAGCCTAGGAGGCACTGGAGATGCACCTGGAACCTGGTGAGCTTTGAGTCTCCTGCTGCAGCCACAGCTTGTGTGGATCAGAGGTGCTGTGGTGAGAGCAGGGCAGCTCCAGGCTGTCCATAAGGGGTGCTGTGGTGGGAGCAGGGCAGCTCCAGGCTGTCCATAAGGGGTGCTGTGGTGAGAGCAGGGCAGCTCCAGGCTGTGCATCAGAGGTGCTGTGGTGAGAGCAGGGCAGCTCCAGTCTGTCCATCAGAGGTGCTGTGGTGAGAGCAGGGCAGCTCCAGGCTGTGCATCAGAGGTGCTGTGGTGGGTGCAGGGCAGCTCCAGTCTGTCCATCAGAGGTGCTGTGGTGGGTGCAGGGCAGCTCCAGGCTGTCCATCAGAGGTGCTGTGGTGGGTGCAGGGCATCTCCAGGCTGTCCATCAGGGGTGCTGTGGTGGGTGCAGGGCAGCTCCAGGCTGTCCATCAGAGGTGCTGTGGTGGGTGCAGGGCAGCTCCAGGCTGTCCATCAGGGGTGCTGTGGTGGGTGCAGGGCAGCTCCAGGCTGTCCATCAGAGGTGCTGTGGTGGGTGCAGGGCAGCTCCAGGCTGTGCATCAGAGGTGCTGTGGTGGGTGCAGACTAGCAGGGCAGCTCCAGGCTGTCCATCAGAGGTGCTGTGGTGGGTGCAGACTAGCAGGGCAGCTCCAGGCTGTCCATCAGGGGTGCTGTGGTGGGTGCAGACTAGCAGGGCAGCTCCAGGCTTGGTGGGTGTGAGCATCACTGGGTACCACACACAACACATGAATGCTCAGGTAGGAACTACATTTAAGACTACCAAACCAGAGGATTCTTATACAACAGCTTTCCATTACTCATGTCCTCAGGAGACTTCAGTCCTGACTTTCAGAGCTGGGTGTCACAGCTTCTCAGGACAGCAGGTTTGGTTTGGGCCCCGGCTTTTTGTACTGGGGTACACATGATGTCCCGGGGGCTCCAGTGATGGCATTTTCTTTTTGGACTTTGCAGAGTAGCAGGAGACATTTATGGTGCTGTCTGACATGGGAGGTTCGTCCTTTCTCCTCTGGGGAAATGTTTAGAAGACAAAAAGAAAAAAATTTTAAAAGACACAGTAGTCTCTTTTTCTAGTTTTGAGAAGTTGATGCTCTGTTTGTTGCAGATAGTGTAGGGATGAACGTTCACTGTGTGGAAGAAACTGTGCCTGATTTGGTCCCAAGTCCATCATCTCCAAGGCCTCCAACAATTTACATGGAGTGAGAGAGACCCTGGAAACAGAACAGGGCTCAGAAGTGGGCTCAGCACAAATCCTGAGCCTGTGGTGCCCTTGAGTGCTGATCTGGCTGGTCCTGGACCATTTCCTTTGGACAGCAGGGAACTTTGGGCTGCCCCTGCCTCTCCCAGAGCAGAAACTTGCCCTTCCCTGCCTGATCGTGCATCCCAGCTTCAGCATGGCTGAGAGTGCCTATGGCTGGAAAAACACAGCTAAAATTTTTTTGATGTGAATAGAGGGCTGAAGGCACTGGAGAGTAGGAAACGCATGTGCTGGGCTTGTGTTCTGGGGCTATGGGCACCCCAGAGAAGTCCCCATATACCAGTAGGACCCACAGCACTGCCTGGCAGGTGCCAGCACCATGTCAGCTCTGTCTGGCACCATGGTCTCGCCATGGGTCCTGCTCCCAGGGAACCAGCCCCTGACAGATCTGTATGCAGGAGGGTTCATTAATCTTCCTGGACACTTAAAATTGTCTGGTGCTTCAGTCTTGGCTATTCACCTACTTGAATAGCTTGGAGAGGAATAGGTCTGATCCCTGATGTCCCTAAATGCTGATGGAAAGCATTGTCCTTGGCTGGTGTTGCTCTCCATGGACAAGGAAGGGGTCCCAAGGACAGAATGCAGCTGAACACCAAACCTAGGGCTGTCTGAATCCTGTCCCAGGGGTCAGGGGTCTACACCCTGTGAATGGTGTAGGGGGGAGTTGGGAAAAGGGAGCAGAGAGCTGAGTCAGTGTGTCCAAGCGCACAGCCCCTGCTCCACTCACCTGCTGTCAGGCTGCTTCCGTGAGTGCAATACAGGGAAAGAAGGGGCAAATTGGTGATTTCTGACCATGGCATAAAGGCAGACCCCTCACCAGCTCACCTGCTGGAGGAGCAGTGGGAACACCATCAGGAACCAGCCCCAGCTCCCCCCACTACCCCAGCAAACCTCCCTGCAGAGCTGGGGACATCTTGTACCATTTGGCTTTTGCTCATGTCATAGTTTCAGTGTTGCAGCCATGGTGGGAAATGCACATGTGTTCCCAGCCATGGTCTCATCCCAGTCAGGATGGATGGCACTGCAGCTCACTTCAGTGCCAGTGCCAGTGTCAGGTGCCAGCCCTTGGCACAGCCAGAATGCCTGGTCTGATAAAGCCAAACCCTCAGCTGGGTGCTGTGAGGTGTTTGAGCTCCTGCCATGCCATGCCGTGCTGCTTGCTGCTTCTCTTCCCTTCTGCCCCTGTAGTGGTTTGAGTGTGATCCTCCTGCCGCTGTGTCTCTCCCCATTGCCTGGGCAGTGGGGCACAGAGAGGGGGCAAATCCTCAGACACCAGCACTGGTTTTTATTTACTGTTGCAGTCTTGTGAGGCCACAGTGGAGCCTCTGAGATCTCCAGCCTCTGCCTTTATGTTTCCATCTTCACACATTATTCTGACTGCTGTGTTTTCACATCTCCTGTTTGTTTTGAATGCCGGGGGGAGACAGACACACAACGGCGAATTCCCAGCCTGGACCACACTGTGTCCACCACTGGCGCAACACGGGGCCAGGGGTGTGAAGGCGCCTGCTGAGTGTGGTCACATTGCCACAGTGAAAGCAGCTGCCTGCAGCCTTCCCACTCCTCATGTGGCCACTGTGGCTGTGGCGCCCGGGGCAGGAACACGGACCTGCTCCGACCCGCGTGGGCAGGCGCCAGCAGGACTTACCACAGCGCTTCAGGAGGATGCTGAGCTGGGCTCAGCACTGCAGCCCAGGGAGGAATCAAGCGCTACACCCGCAGAGGATCAGGGAGGAGGGAGGTGGGAGCAGCTGGGAGAGCTCATCCCAGCCAGGACAGTGTGTTATCCTGCTCTTGACATGATTCTATTTCAAGTTTCCTCCCAGTGGCTCCAGGGCTGCCCAGTCCCTGTGGCTCAGTGCCCGCAAACCCAGCAGGGTGGGGGCCTGATCTGAGCAGTGCAGGACGCCCCTGTCCCCAGCAAGCCCCATCTCTGGTTCACAGGGTGGGGTTGGGCTGGACTGAGCAGAGCAGGGGCTCAGCTGTGGGCACTGATGGCTGTGTTGCTGCAGGTGCCATCTGGAAGCAGCCACTTGAGCAGCGATTCATCTGTTCTGATGAATCTTACCATGGGATTCTGCTGGGCTCTGGTTCTGGGTGATGCTCAGCCACACTCACAGTACTCAGAGATCCACCAGGATCCTCCACCAGCACCCTCTCATTAGCCTTTATTTTAAAACAAAGAGTTTTGTGCCAATCTCAGCAGCACATGGTCATCCTGTGTCTTGGCAGCAGAGCAGAGTCCGCTGGGTCCAGGCCTAAAAACTGGAGCCTTTTTCAGTGCTTTGAGTGGTTGTCTGGCTTTGTCCTGTGCCTCCAAGGTCACTGAGCCCAGGCTTGGTGCACTGCCAGAGGGGATCTCCTCACATCCCACCAGCTTCAGCATCACAGTGGTCCCACCTCTCACAGCTGGCCTCTCCTTGATCACACTCAGGACCCTTTCCTTCCCACATCTGCTGCTGTTTGGGAGCAGGGTGTTACCTTCTCTCTGTCTGCCAGTTTTTCAGATCCAGATGGTGTCACTGGGGTTTTTTGAGCAATTCTTCATACATTTGTGGTTTTGTTCCTGTTGTTGCTTCGCCTCAAGTGCCCTCCAGAACAGCCCAGGGATGCACCAGGCTAAAGGTAGGCTGAGGACATGCTCACATGTGCAGGAAGGGCAGGAGGGGCAGGAAGGGCAGGAAGCTGGGAGCAACCACTGCCTTCCAGCACAGCACGGAGCCTTTGGCCCTGGGCTGGCAGAGAGGTGTCCACACTCCCTGCCATCTCTGCCTGGGAGGAGCACAGGGACAGGAGACGGGGTCACACCAGGCTCCTTCTCTACCAGAGCCTCCAGCAGGTTGGAGCTCCCTGCAGGGAACAGCTTGTGGAAACATGAGGCTTGGCTCTGTGCAGATGCAGATGCATTCTCGTGCCTAACATTTGTCCCCAAGTAGATGTCAGCAGGTACCTGGGGAAGTGGAGACACCTATGCCTGTGACAGTGGCATAGGCTGGGTGCCAGCTGTGCCTTCCACTGGGTGCAGGAACAGAGCCAAGGAGGTTCACAGATATATGGGCAAGGCAGGCCCCCCCAGGAGAACCCTTCACTCTCCCTGGCATAGCCATCCATGCTGGTGCTGGCACCCAAGCTGGCATTAGCACCCACACTGATGTTAAGCACCTGAACTGGCCTTAAACACTCAAACTGGAGTTGTTGTTAGCGTCTGGACTGACCAAAAGTCAGGCTGGTGTTAGCAACCCAGGCTGGAATTAGCTCCTGGGCTGGTGTAAAACCCTCTGTCTGCAGCAGTTTCTGTCTCTCAAGGGATTTAGGGGCATTGCTCCCCTTAATAGGCCAGGGCACAAAACTTTCTGGCAGCCTGACGATCCTTGTGTGAAGCCAGCCCAAATCTCAGTGAATGCTGCCATCCATGTTGTCCTCTTCAGAAGGGCCAAGGAGGAGCCATCAGGTGGCTCTTGAGAGGATCTTCCATGGGGAATGCTGAGATGCTGTGGCATCAGGAGCAATGGAGTCCTTGGCAGTGTGTCCTTTTTGGGGTGCCTTGGCCTTGTGCTGGCTCTGAGCAACCACGAGTGAGGCTTGGAAGCTTCAGCCTATGAGACCACCAGATGAACAGGGGGTTAAACCCCACCA
Source organism: Pithys albifrons albifrons (assembly GCF_047495875.1). Classification (NCBI taxonomy): domain Eukaryota; kingdom Metazoa; phylum Chordata; class Aves; order Passeriformes; family Thamnophilidae; genus Pithys; species Pithys albifrons. The sequence goes on along the minus strand of NC_092477.1, from coordinate 2,152,064 downwards.
GACCAGCTCAGCCAGGAGCATTTTTGCCCCTTCCCTTTCTCCTTGCTCTTGTGACACAAAGAGCAAAGCTGCCAGTTTGCCCGGAATGACCTCTGTGCCCTCCAAACCTAACCCATTCCTCAGAAAGACAAAAATCCCATTGCCTTGCACCTCCATCTGTTTAGTGAACAGTTTAACCTAACAAGATTAGCATTCAGGGTCGGCTCTTCTGCTTCTACATTTTTCCCCTGCCGTTTGCAAAGAAAACAGCATTGGATTTGGAACAAAAGCTCAAAACCCCTCATTTGTAAGTAGTGCAGACTTTGGAAACTGTTTTGTTCCAAAGTTATCTGGGGAAGGGCTTGTGAATCCTCTCGTAAAGCAAACAGGAGCTGGACAAGGGGCTCAGCCCCAGGGAGGATGGAGCCCAGCACGAGGCATCACACCCACCACTGGGGAAATTCCAGCAGGTTATTCCCCCCAGGGAAGTTTGTGAGGAGAGAGGGTTGTGGTAGCAGGGAGAGGCTGTGGTGAGGTGACTGGAACAGGAGGGCATTGAAACATTCCCTGTTCCCCAATGGGCACCCTCCATCCTGTTGGGAACACATGGGAGTGCAGGCACGTGGAGGTGATGGATGAAGCCATAGCAGGAGAGGGCCATAGAGTCATAGAATCACAGAATCATGGAATCAGATCATCAAGTCCAAGCATGATCACCACCACGTTCACCACTAAACCATATCCCCAGGAGTCACATCCACATCCACTTCAAGGATAGTGACTCCACCACTGCCCTGGGCTTGACCACTAATTCTGTGAAAAAGAATTTCCTAATATCTAATCATAAAAGAGCAGTTGGCATCAAAGACAAAGTAACCTGTGAGGGGACACAAGTAGATTTTTCTAAATGTGTGTGATCCTTAACCACCACCACATCCCACCACAGGAACCCCTTCCAGCAGGTTCCCCCACTGTGGCCTGGCACTGCCCAGGGAGGTGACAGCCTAAAGAGTCCCTCGGGAATAGTCATCAGGGTGAGGAAAAAGGTAAAGGGTTTTCATTCCCTGGGACTGTTTTCCCCTCCCTCATCTCCCACCCGCCCCCTCCCTTTTCTCTACATTGTGCTGAGCTTGAATTGGGCCTTCACAAAGGGGATTAGGGGCCGGTCGCTGATAAATAGGAGAGCAGGTTGGAAGCGTGGGAACCAGCCATGGCACAGCACGGAGGGACATTCCTGCTCTGGAGGGCCGGGCGGGAGCAAAAGTCCGGGCTAACCCCAGGTCAGCCGCGGGACCCAGCGCCTGAGAAGATTTGTTCGGACACTGCCTTTTGTTGTGCACAGTTCCGTGTCAGCCCAGCGTGTCTCTCGCAGCTATTGAGGGGGAGGAAAGTGCTATTGTCCGGCACCCGAGGGCCCCCCTTTCACTGCGGCGCTCTCAGGGTGACGTCAGGGCGGTACGTGGGAACCCAACCAGCCAGCCCAGAGCAGGGCCAGTGGTCCCAGCCATGCTCTGTGTCTGCCAGGGACAGGAGGGATGCTCAGGGAGACCCTGAGGGGCAGGAGCTCTGCCTTCCCTGTACAAACCATCCTGTTGCTGCTGGGAGAGCCACAGCCAGGTGGGATGGATCTTCCAGCGGACAAGTGGGTGGGAATGTGGAGAGTGTTTTTCTTTATCTCAATACCAGCATTATCAGTGAAATTTTCCAGAGGGAGGGGGTAATCCTGCAAAAAATTCCTGCTGGAAAGCATCAGCTGGATGAGAGCATGGCTGCTCAGCCCTGCGAGTCCCAGGGGTGTCTGTGACATCTGCTCTCAACCCACCTCACACTTTCCGATGGGTTCAGCATCCCTCATCCTGACGGTTTTAATCTGCACCTGGACATGCCAGGAGAGACGGGAGAAGGGTCTGTGGCTGGTCTGTCCCACCCCTTGGTCAAGCTCCTGCTCTGGCCTCTTTTCGGGAAGAGGCCAGGCAGGGAATTTCCCCGATGAGCACTGTGGGCTTGTGCAGGGAAGCTCCTGGAGCAGCCAAACAAAGCTCAGCTGCTTCGCATCTGGCGCTGGGGCTGGAGCAGCAGCGCGGAGCATCTGGGGACAGGCAGAGTGCCAGGGAGGGAGCCTGCTGGGAACATCCCTGCAGCCTCTTCCTCCTGTGACCTGGCAGCCAGGAGCTGCAGGTGACCTTGAACCCTATGACTGGTCCAGGTTGGGCTCTGCACGGTTCGTCCTCCACCTCCAGGCTCAAAAAAGGAACTGAGCACCAAGGCTGGGACTCACTCCCAGCCCTCCCTGCTCCTGTGAAGCCCAGTTTTGCTTCTGAAGGCTCCAGCACTGCATCCTCCAGGACGCTGGCAGGGATCACCAGGGAAGGGTCACTCCAGAGCCAGCCCCAAAAGCTCAAATGAGCAGAAGCCAAATGGCGTAAACAGCCATATCCAAGGGGATATAGATGTGGACCAACAGGTTTTGTGTCCAGCAGGGATGCAAAGGGGGAGAGTGACAAATATGTGCTACCAGCAGGTCCTGTGGCTGCATTCTGCCACACTGGAAGGGAAAACAGAAGCATCCCCTGTGAAGCTGAAGAAATGGGCAGCTCAAGGGGACAGTGGGACCGTGGCTGCTTCACTGCTGAGGATGCACAGTGGGCTTCCTGGGAAATCTGTGTGGGCAGCTATGGAAATATTCATGGAGGTCACTTGGGAGTCTAGGAGCTGCAGGAGCAGCATGGCTCTGCTAGGGCTGGGCAGCAGCCAGGGGTTTTTTGAAAGAGCTGTGAAAAAAGCAGGAATGGCTTCCAAGAATCCAGATTTTCAGCTGGTCTGTGTCCTTCCTGGTGGGTGGAAGAAGCAAGTTACCACCTGGCTGCATTTTTATAGCCTTGCTCAAAGTGCCTCCCTGGCCCTGTGTGTGTCTGAGGGCAGGACCCCACTGTGCTGCTGCTGACCACCTGTACCCCATTGCTGAATCAGCACTTAGTAAGCCACAGTATCCCTGGTGAGCCTGGGAGTGTGCATGGGGAGGGGCAAGGATGAGGATGGGCATGGGTATGAGAATGAGGCTAGAGAGTGGAATGGGAGTGGGAACTAGGTTGAGTCTTTTTAGCAGGGCCTGTTGCAACAGGATGAGGGGTGATAGTTTTAAACTACAAGATAAGAGACTGAGATTAGACATAGGGAAGTTTTTTACAATGAGCAGGGTGAGGCCCTGGCACAGGTTGCCCGGAGAAGCTGTGGCTGCCCCATCCCTGGAAGTTAGACAGGGCTTGGAGCAGCCTAGTCTAGTGGAAGATGTTCCTGCCCATGGCAGGGGAAATGAATGGTCTTTCAGGCCCCTTCCAACCCAACACATTCTATGAGGATGAGGATGGGACAGAGATGCTCCTCTGCTCAGAGCAGATGGGATGCTTTCAGACACATCACTCTTTCACAAGCCCAGAAGTGTTGCCTGGGCTCCTCTGTCCCCTACCCCTCACCCTGCCTGCCCACCTACTACTCCTCCTCTCCTGTGAGTCCACAGATCCACAGGATTGGAGGGAGCTGGGATGGAAACAGCCTGAGATAACCAAGTCCTGGATGTCTCAGTGTGGTACTTGTGGATGTGAATGTGGCACATGCCTCGGGCACAGAGGAGCAACTCCCCAGCACCAGGAAGGGGATGGTGCTCTGGGTGGTTACTCCTTCCAGCCACTGCCCTTTTGGTGCCCAATGCAAATCATCTTCTGCATTCTCCCAGCACAGGGTGCAGCATCACTCACCCCCAGCCAGGCTGACCCCTGGGGTGCCTGGAGGAGCTGCCTGGCCTCCAGTAACTCCAGCCTCTCCCACTCTGCTGAAGGGACCCAGACGGTCCCTGCCTGCTGTTGGAATTTGCTATAGAAAATAAATAGTCCTGCAGCAGGAGGGGATCTTATCCTCATTTTTGTTATTCCCAGCTCTCCAAGTCCCCACCTTGGCCCTGCCTAATCCAGTACAGCTGTTTCCTGTGCTCCACAACATCCCTGACGCTCCAGGCCGTTTATTTGAATAGGTAAGATCTGGATTTCCAGAGCGAAACAAACAGTGCTGGATGCCTGAGCTGCTCCAGCCTGCACCCCCTGTGCCCCATCAGTGTCTCCACTGCCTTCCCAAGCCTCCAGTCCCCTTCTATCCCCTTGGGTTCCCCTCTGCTACTGTGACAGGGCAGGGCCAGCTGGAGAAGGCACTCATGGTGGTGGTGCTGGTGGCCAGTTTGATTCCTTTATTCCAGTGCTGGGAGAGGGCCAAAGGAAATTGTCCACTTGACCCAAAAGAGCACATTTCTCTGATTGGAATCTTTAAGGCTTTTTTCTCGGACACAGGAGGATCAGACCTCTCTTTTCCATCTGTGGAATATTAAGCCCCTGTGCCCCTCCAGAGCTCTGCAAACCCTGGTGCTGTGTGTCCCAGGGGAGAAAAAATCCCCACAGTCAATCTCTGGGATTAGTTGGGAAGATAAATAATAAATGTGAGGAAAGGCAGGTCACCAGGATGGTTGGGTTCAGCAGGGGAAGCAGGCTGGGATCATCAGCAGTGTTAAGATGGACTCTCAGGTTTTGCTAGGCTGAGCTTTATGGCTGTTTTGCAGCGTTAAATGGAATTTGGGGTCCTGCAGTCATAGAAGAACAATTCAATTATCAACAGGTGCTAATTGCTTCAGTATCTTCTGAAGTTCTTCCCTGTGAGGGTGGGCAGGCCCTGGTACAGGTTGCCCAGAGCAGCTGTAGGTGGCCCATCCCTATAAGTGTTCAAGGACAGGTTGGACAGGGCTTGGAGCAACCTGGGATAGTGGAAAGTCTCTCTACCTATGGCAGGAGGTGGAACTGGGTGATCTTAAAGTTTCCTTTCAACCCAAACCAGTCTGTGATTCTGTGGTTCTATGATTTGAGCAGCCAGAAAACAGCCTGGAACACGGAGGCTCTCTGGGACTCTGCACTGGATGTTGTGGAGGTGCATAGGGCAAACTCCCAGCACTTCCAACCATCCTTCTGTGGGACACATCAGTCAGGACAGACAACACAGGTGTGTCCTGCTCAGGCACAGATGATTTCCTTGTGGAGGTCAGACCATGAGGGCAGTCCTTCCAGGGATGCCACCACCCCAACCACACCGTGGATTTGAGCTTGTGGCGTTCACTGGTGACAGCTCTGTGTGCCAGGAGCCAGGGCACCTCAGCCCTCCCTGGTCCACAAGTGTCTCCATTCCCATGGCTCTCCAAGGAAGAGCCATTTGCTGGTGTGAAAACTCTTTGGTGGTAATTCCATGCCTTTGGGTGCAGGTCTGTGCTGTGGTGACTCACGTGTCGTGACACTGCACACCCATCAGGACCTGTCCTGGGGTGCACTCACTGGTGCTCCCCACAGTGACACTGCCTGGCAGGAGCTGAGCCCAGGTCATGGCCCTTCCCCATGGCAGTGCCATTGGGATGGCATCCGTGGGTGTGTGTTTCCCAGTGACAGCTCGGGGCAAGAGTTTGCCCCAGGTACCACCAAACACCGGTGGCACGTGGCTGCCAAGGGGCAGTGCTTGGCTTGGGCTCATGTGGGAGCCCCAATGTTGAAGTGCTTCACACACAGCTGTTGCTTTCCTTTTCCTTTTCCTTTTCCTTTTCCTTTTCCTTTTCCTTTTCCTTTTCCTTGTTATTCTTTCTTTTTCTTTCAAATTTTCTTTCTATTTCTCACTTTCTTGTTCTCCTGCCCTTCTGGCTATTCCTGTTACCCGGCTGTGCTCCCTTTGCAGTTCACACCCATGAGGCACTTTGTGCCGTGCTGCTTTACAAGGATTCATCACCCTTCAGCAGAGGTGCCCCCATGGCCCCCCCCCGACCTGTGAAGCCTTGTCACCTTTATACCAGAACCCAGAGATAAACCGTGGCTGGATCGGATCGTGAGCTGCAGGTTGTTTGCCAGTATGACTGTGACCTTCCCTCCCTCCTGGGCGGGAGGCTGTACAGGGAGGCTGGGATGGTGGGAAGCAGCTTGTCACCCACAGTCAGGAGTGCCGGGGCACAGGGACATCTGCCCGCTGGGACACATGGCCCGAGCCCGGCGGGCTGGTTCTGCACGGGCATAAGTTCATGAGATGAGCTGAGTTTTCGCCAACGTGAGGGAGAGCAGGCACCTGACAGCAGTCGAATTTTGGGGGTGCTGAGCACTCTGTAGTGACTGCAGAGGTGGCAGAGGTGACCGGACCTCACCCGCCACCCCTCTGCGGAGGACAGGGGCCATTTGGCCGCGGCAGCGTCGGGCCGAAGGCGGGGCCGGCGCGATGCCGGGGCGGGGGCGGCGAGAGGGGTGCGATTCGCACCTCGGCGGGACATGAAAGAGCCGCGGGGCTGGAGATGAAAGAGCCGCGGGGCCGCGGCGGGCGAGGACGGAGGTGAAGGGAAGCCCCGAGAGTTGTTTTTCTTCTCATCTGTGCCGCGCAGCGGGACAGCGGCAGCCAGTGCCAGGCTTTCCCAGGGCCGGGGCAGAGCGGGACCCCGCAGCGCCGGGATCCCCTCCCGCTACCACGCTGAGATACCGAGGCGGCGGCAGAACCCGCTGAGCATCCGTCAGAATGTTGCATGGAGGAAGGGAGGCTCTGGGGGTATTTGTTGAAGGAGAAATGGTGTAGAGAGGATAATAATCTCTCCTTTAATAATTTTATCCTGGGGGGATAATAACCTCTCCTTTGCCTGAGACAAAAGCTGTGGGAGCAGGAATGGTGGGGGCAGTCAGTCACCATGAGCTGAGCAGGTGTTCCCTGAGCTGCTGAGGATGCTCTGCTCCAGAAGTTCCTGTAACATCCTGCGTTATGTTCCCAGTGGCTCCCGCAGAGCAGTGACAGCAAAGGTGGGTGCTCTGGCAGACAGGCACCCACATCTTCCCCAGAAAGCCTCAGACATGGAGGTTTGGACTTTGATGTGCCTTGGACTTTGAGGTTGGGTCTCCAAGACCAAATGGCAAGCTGTTTCCCAAAAAAAATTCCTCCCAGAGAGCTGATGAAGGTGATTTTTCATTTCTGTGCGTCATTTTTGGATGCAAGAGCTTGTGCTGTTGCTTTGAAGTGCCTCAGCCTTGTGGATGTGCATGAAATGGGGCTCAGGCACAGCTCCCACTCAGCTGCTCCCTCCAACTCTCTCCTAGGGTGAACCCCGAGTCTGCTCACCCCAGCATCCCAGACAGAGCTCAGAGACTTATCCTCCAGCCCTGGCCCTGTGTGCCACAGAGCTCTGCCAGGCTGCAGGACCTTCTGGTAGCCAGGGGCCCTGAGTAGCTATGCCCACAAGCAAAGGGCAGTGAGGAACAGGGCACTGACCCCTGAAACAGCAGCTGAAGACCAGAAAGGCTTCAGGGACCCTCTAGAGAGTTGGGTGAGCATGCTGATGGAGCCAGAGAGCTCTCCAGCTTGGCTCTCTGCATGACCCAAACTGCAATGTGCTCATCCCTGCATGGACTGACCTGAAAAATTGGGGAAATCTCTTGTTTCAGCTTAAAATGTGTTTGCAGTTAATTTTCATTGCCTCAGGGTGGCTTGATTGGCCCTGGACCTCTTTGGTTGGGTTCAGGCAGAGCTCAGGTGGGGAGTGGAAAATCAGAAGCTGCCTTCCAAACCACCTCTCCATTTGTGTCTCTGGGCTGCTCTCCTGGCAGGGCTGGGGCTGCCACCTGCCCTGGGGACCACACTGTTCATCTCTCACACTGGACCCACTGGACACCTGGAGCTGGAGAGCTGCTCCAAGGAGCTGGACTGGAACAAGGGCACCAGACAAATCCTCCTGGCTTCTCTCTCCCAGCTGCAACAACTGCAACAACTCTGACAGTGCTCTGCCTGCTCTTTCATGGAAAATACCAACCCTTTCAGGACCTGTGGGGTTCAGTTGGCACTGGAAAGCCTGGGGACAATGGCCTGAGGGACAGGGGTCCCGACTCAGCTCTGTGCCTCCCATCTGCACTGGCTCTTCTTCCTTCTGCCTTATCTGCCCCGGACACTGGGGCAGGTTAAGGATCACTTCTCACCTTGCCCAAAACTTCAGGACAGTGGCCTTGGCTCTATTCCTGGCACAAAGGTGCTTCTGAACCACACACAGACAGTGACAGCTCACCCACGTGTTTGTCTCCATCACATGAACATGTGTCAGTGCAGGGCAGACTTAGCCCTTGCTTCTCAAGCACCACAGCACCTGTGTCAGGTGAGAAACTAAACCTGCCCAGGATTTCCCAAGACACTAGGAGTGAACCAAGAATTTTTGAAACCAGCCCAGAATTGCACTGGGACAGAGTCTGCTTTATTGTGCCTTTGTTTCCCCCTGAATGCCAGTCCTCTGACATGTTTAGATCAAACTTGGTGACCCAAATCTGACTGCAGCAACCAAGAGGAAGAATGACCCTCCAAAAAGAGCAGCTCAGAAAGCCCCCACATGTGCTCCAGGCCACCCCAGGCCACTGCACAAATCCACAGAGGAGCAGCCAGGCAGCACTGAAACGAGCCACCAAGTTTAATTCCATTACTTTGCAGAGCAGCGACAGTGGCACCTCTACAGCAGGACAGCCTGTGCAAAACAGCTGAGTGGGCTGGGGCCAGGAACCAATAAATATGTGTGAGTGATGTGAAACCCACCTGCCTCTCTGCAATGGGACCTGCCAATGGAGCCGGGGGAGAAGATGGTCACCCTGTTCATGGGAGTTGGCCAGTACCTAGTTGGGAGTTTTGGAAATGTCTCCCAGCCCTTCAGAACAGGCAGGTTATGGAGTCAGGGAGGGAGCTGCCTTCAGAGCCAACTTCAGGTAGAGGCAGGTTTGTAAGGAAGGAAAAAAGTAAAAATTGGGCATGAATCCCTGCTTTCTCCTGCTTTCCTCATTAGAAGTATGGAGCTGCTTGAGGCTCTAAGGCAACATGTGAATCTGGAATCTGTGGGGTCTTGCAGAGATGTGTCCTGAGGTGTGGAACTCCTCAGGCATTGAGCAGCTGCTGTGGCCTTGGGCACCTCTCAAGCCCACTCCCCTGAGTTGTCAAGGGTCTCCAGACAAAAAAATGAGGCAGAGCAGGTATTTTTAACATGAAGAAACTGGGAGAATTTTTTATGTCAAGACCTCTCCTCTGGCTCCTTCTTTATGTCAACATCGAGCAGCTGCAGTGGGCAGAAGCTCAAGCCGCTGCCCCAGACAGGTCTCATTTAATTAAAAACCTGAGTGAAGAGGATGCTACTCCAACTGTTCATCTTCTCAGAGGATGTCTGCCAACATCAGGGGCAGGGAGTCATGGTCCCAGATGATGCTCTGCTGCTACCATGTTCCCAGGGAGGCCTGTGCTGCTGTGCTCAGTGCTCATCTGGCCCTCTGGATGTTGACCTGGGGCTCAGCTGTCATGCAGATGGCCTTTTCCATGGCCCAGTGATGCTTTCCCAGTCTTGCTTCCCACCCAGGACAATGAGAGTTTCAAACGTTGCAAATCCCAACCTGCTTTGGTCAGTGGTGCAGGAAGAACCAGTCTGAGCCACGCAAACTGCTCAAGGGGTGCCTGGAGGGAGCTGATGAGGGTCTGCCAGCCCGGGGACCCCTGTCCAGGGAGCAGCAGCGTGTCCTGATGGGGAGGGGCTCCCTGCAGCATCAACCCCAGGGGAGGGAGTCCCACTGGCACTCCACCTACAGCCCTATCCACTGCTCTGGAAGTGGGGGGACTGGCAAGGGGCACCCCAGCCATCTCGGGTTCTAGAAGAAGGATCCTTCAACCCGGGGAGGGTTCAGCAGCTCCACCCCATTAGGGCTGCGTGCCTCCACTCACAGAGAGCCCCTTCCACCCCAGCGCACCCCCAGGACTGGCAGGGTCTGGGAGCCGACGGGGCGGGCTGGCTCCCGAGCCCCTGCTAAGAGCAGTGGGGTGGAGGGTTTTCCCACTCTTGGGAACCAAGCGTCGGCTTTTGTTGGCGAACAGAGCGTAGCTTTCATGTGAAAAGGTTAGTACAGTATGTTAGTTCCTAATGAAGGGATAATAGAGTCTGAGTCTCACACCCCGGGGACTGCGAGGTGACAGCAGCACGGGAGAAGGGTATTTAACACCTTCGCCTTGGGAACCTTTTCCCTTCCCAGTGGAACCCCCCCGCCCTGCCAAAAGCAGGGAGGAGGAGGAGGAGGGCGGTGCAATGCCTTTGTCCCCGATCCCATCCTATCGGCACTTGCGTCCTCGCAGCCGGCCCAAGAGCCTGGGAAACAGCCGGACAATGATTAAGGATCTGATTCCCTGTCACTGGCTCATGGTGTCACGGTGTCCCCCGCTATGGGCACCGCGGGGAGGCTGCGGATCGCGGTGCCTGTTGGGGATGGGGCCCCCGGGCGCGGGTGTGGGGCGCTGTGGGATTGAGCCCCCCGTATGGTGGGTGCCCTCAGTCTGTGTCCTTGTGGCTGTCACCTCCCTCGCTGTGTCTGTGCCAGGACTAGGGCTCACGGTGCCACCTGGGACATCCTCAGTGGATCAGGCTTCAAGGACCGAGATGTCCCGCAAAGCATGGGCAGTGAAGCACAGCCCAGGTGCTGCATGTGGAGGACTTAAGGGCCCTGCTGCTTGCTTTGCTTTTCCTAGAAAAGTCAAGATTTCTTCCTAAATCCAGCCCCACACCCCCCATCCCACTGCAGTGAAGGAGGAGGACAAATCCTGTGAGTTCGTGGCACCTGGGAACAGCCTTGCCCGTGGCTGTGCCCCCCTCCAGGCTGGCAGCCATCCAAAGCCACATGTCATCCAGGGTGGGGGGCAGGTACAGGTTGGTATTGCAGTTTTCTTATGGGTGGCAGCATCCAGAAAGGGCAGCCCCAACACCAGGGGGAGGGATTGCAGTGGTGATTGCCTGCACAGGGCAGGAACTTTGGTGCTGGCAGTGGCTGGAGCCTGGATGAAGCCCCCAAGGAGTTGCTGCTGTTTTTCTAACTGGGGGCACCCAAGCTGAATTAAACCCGTGGGTGCTGTATGTGTTGAGGGAGTTTAATTCAGACTGCCTGTGCAGGAGCTGGAATGTCCTTAGAGCAGGAGAGACCAGTTCTGCCAAATTCCACCCCTTGGGATGCCAAATTACAAGTGTCATTGCTTGGGCTGTCACTCCACTTTCCATTACTTACTGATGTCAGAAATGGCGCATTTTTGAAGTAACCCTTTCCTGGGTGACCTGGTTCTGACACTGAGGTGGCATGTGGGAAACCAGCAGCTCCCCAGTCCCTAGCATTGCCTATTCTTGGTGTTCAGCTCCTGCTGGGACATGCTGAGGAGGGACAAGGGATGCTGCAAACCAGCAGCTCAGGGCCCCTGTGTCCCTTTCACGAGACTAAGTCAGACACCAGAGCATCAGGGGTGGAATTTTTGGGAGGTATGGTCTGTGTCTACTAAAATCAAGGGGCTGAGGTATTACTGCAAATAATGGCCAAAAATGTGGAGAACTGGCTCCTGTGGGGCTCACAGGGCTGTGCCAGCTTGGTCTCATCATACCCATCCTGGGTGTCCAGGTGTTCTGAGAGCAAATCTCCAAGCCACTGTGCCCCAGTCTGCTGTCTTACAAGGCTCCTGGCTCCTTGCAGCACCTGCCTTTATTGCTCAGCTTTCTTGCTCTTTTCTTTCTCCTTCATTCTTTAAAACAGCAAGATAGCAATTCCAGCATCACTAGATTTTCTGACAGCATTACTTGAAGGGTGTGTGCTCTGGTTCCTACAGTACAGGAAGCCAGTGGCAGTGCCTCGTTGTCCTCCCCGGTAGAGCACAGTCCCACAGGCTGCCCTGCATGCAGCAAACCCCTCTTGAGGGAGCAGGGCCAGGCTCCAGGCTGCCCACGGGGCTGGGCTCTGCTCTGCCCCCCACAAAACCCAGAGGGAAGCAAAAGTAAATTGCTGCACCTGGTCTGGGGCAACACCAAGCACAAATACAGTCTGGGTCGAGAAGGGATTGAGAGCAGCCCTGGGGAGAAGGATTTGGGGGATGAGAAGCTCAACATATGACCTGGCCACATGTGTTGGCAGCCCAGAAACCCCTCATGTCCTGGGGTCATCCCACAGCGTGGGCAGCAGGTGAGGAGGGCATTCTGCCCCTCTGCTCCTCTCAGGTGAGACTCCACCTGCAGTGCTGCCTCCAGCTCTGGGGCCCCAGTGTAAGGATGTGTTGCTGCCAGAGCAAGTCTAGAGAAGGTCACAGAGATACTCCAAGGTCTGGAGCCCCTTGGCTACGGAGACAGGCTAGGAAAGCTCAGGGTGTTCAGCCTGGAGAAGAAAAGGCTCTGGAGAGACCTGAGAGCCCCTTCCAGTGCCTAAAGGGACTAAAGAGAGCTGGAGAGGGACTTTGGACAAGGGCCAGTTGAGTGACAGGACAAAAGGGAATGGCTTCCCACTGCAAGAGGGCAGGGTTAGATTGGATATTGGGAAGAAATCCTTCTGTGCGGGTAGTGAGGCCCTGGCACAGCCAACTGTGGTCTAGGCCTGAGATGGAACAACCAGCAGCCCCAGGGACTGGCTGTGAGAGTGATGAAGTTTGGGAAGAATCTGCTTTACTGAAAAAAGGAACTAGTCCCAAAAAAGGTCCCCAATCCCACCAAGTCTAAAGACGTGGTTCTCTATGGCTCTGTGAGGCACCACATCAAATACTTACATGACTTGTTGGAGAGACACTGACTTTTTCTAAGATGCTGCACAGATATATGGGCAAGGCAGAGTCATGGTCTCTCCATCAGTGGGCAATTTCTGGGCTAGAAAGGCTGGATTTGGGACTCATAGAGCAGCTGTTCCCTGGATTTCCTTCACACTGGGCTGCTGTAGGAACAGGCACTGCCTCCTGCCCCTGCAGGCTGTGTGCCCTGGGCTGCTGCCCCCAGCTTCCATGGTGGGGAGCGGCAGAAGTGCCAGTGGTACTGCCTGGGGTGGGCAGACCTGGTCTGCAGGGCCCCTTCTCCAGCTTCTCCATCCTGAATGCTGCCTCAGGAGAGGGGATCAGCAGTGGACCCTTGCTGTCATGGAGGGGGGTGGATAGGAGCAGGCTGTGCACTCTGGGATGTGGATTCACATCATCCCTAAACCCAAGGAGCACCTTTGTGGGTCAACCTGCACCAGCCCATTCACACTAGAGGGGATATTTTCCAGCTGAGATGACCCAGGCCTGAGAAGCAGACATTCCCTCACTTGAGTGTGCTGAAATGTTTAATTAGAGTTTAACAGCAGCCTGGGAAAAAGATGTCATATTTCTGGACTGCTTGTTGTTGCTGAACCGTGTGCCCGAATGCGCGGAGCCGAGGGAGACCTGCGGCACAAAGAGCCCTTTATGTGCCTCTCCCCACGGCTCGCCCCGACCCTGAACTCTCCCATTAGCTGCTGGCACGGCGCCCTCACCAGTGGCCAAGAGCGAGCTAGGACGCCGCAGGCACGGGAACGCAGCAACGCCGTGGCTTGTCCTCTGCTCTTCAGGTTGGTGTTGTAGAAAAGAGGACTGTGTGAGATGTCTGGAGGAGAGAACATCCCTCCAGCTGTGCTTGGATGTTTGGGTGAGCCCAAGGTGCTCTGGTATGGCCAGAGATACAATGTGACAACCAGGAACTTGGCAGGACACTGGCGTTCAGTGGGATGATACCTGGGGACACAGCATTGCCTGTGAGGGTCCCTTACCCAAGTGTTTTTGAAAATGCTGCCCACGTAGATCGAAGATTTCATTCCTCGGACCCCAGCAGGATTCAGACCTGAGTCCCCTTCCTCTGCTGCTCCACTGGAAAGGGAAGGGAAGATGCTGAGCCCTGCCCGGCTGGTGGAGGCAGACAAGTGGCAGGACAGGATCCTCAGCCCTGTCTATCACCCCCTGGGCACGAGTGGGATCTGGGGAGCACAGCTGCTGCTCCAAGGAAGCTGAGAAGGAATGCAAGGAATGGAGCACACACCCTTCTCCCCTGACTTCACCTCCACAAATTGCCCATCAGCATTTTCCATTCACAGGGTTTTTTTCTGTGGGGTGAAATTACAGTTTTGCCATCACTCACCTGCCCACGTCCGGCCCATGAGCAAAAGGGCAAACCCATGTGTGATGAAGTCGAATCCCTCTTCCTGCTGTCTGCCCCAGCTTTGCCTCCTCCAGTTGGCCACTGAAACAGCAGAGAGCAACTCCCTTGGATCCAGCAAGACCCTAAAACAGTGCCACATTTGTACATTGTTGCCCCCTTTTCCCTTTCTCCTATGTGTGACACAAGCATGTGATGCTCTCAATCCCTCCCTGGGCCCCCTGCTGTGGTGAGGAGCTGTGAAGGTGCTGGGCCCCACTGTCACACTGTGGTGACCCCACATGTCACCAACACGCTGGGGTCATGTTAGCATATCTAGGAGGTGTCAGTCTGGGAATGTGAGGAATAGGTGCCCAGGGTCTCCTGGGGTTTATCCTTGCTCTGGCACAGCAGGTCTTCCCCAGCACTGCTTGTGGGCCTTTCCTCTTGTGGGTCTCAGCTTGCAGCTCATGTGGCTTCTTTCTGAGATGGCTTTTGGGGAACTCTTTTGAAGAAGTTCTGCAGGAGCTGGTTCTTTTGTTCAGGCTGAGATGCAGATGGTTGTTTTCAAAGGAGGTGGTGGTCCCTGTGAGCCCCTCTGTCCTGGGAATGCTGCCCTCCATTGCTGCTTCATTTCCCGGGAAGCTTTCCTAGCCTCCATGGCCCTGTGAAATGTGCACGTTCTGCACCAAAAGAGACTCCCAATATCCCTGGCCTCAGCTGGTGCAGGTGAGAATGTGGGATTTTTGAGCTTTTCATGAAGACTAGGACAAGTCTTGATCCACAGCAGGAATGATTCAAGTTAGATCTTGAGCTGCAAGTAGAGCAGAGCCTGGGAAGGCTGGGGGTCTCCACTGAGGGCAGAAGCTGTGAGGAACAATGGAGAGGCAGGCACTGATCTCTGCTCTCTGGTGACCAATGACAGGATCAGGGGAAACTCTGTCTGGGGAGCTTTAGGCTGGCTCTTGGGAAAAGGTTCTTCCTCCAGCAGGTGGTGGGCACTGACCAGGGTCCCCAGGGCAGTGGGCACAGCCTCAAACCTGCCAGAGCTCCAGGAGTGTTTGGACAACACTCTGAGGGACAGGGTGGGATTGCTGGGGTGTCTGTGCAGGGCCAGTGATCCATGTGGGTCCCTTCCAGCTAAGGATATTCTGAATTCCATGATTCTGTGAACGGACAGCTCACAGGTAGCTCTGCTTCTTACCTGGGGCCTCCACTGACCTGGTGGCCTTTCACATCTGGAACATCTGGGCAACTGCTGCCTCCATACTGGTTCCCTGGGCACTGCTGAGCCCTGTCGGGGCTGGAACCAAAGAAAGAAGTGTTGCTGGGGGTCTGCAAGGCTGACAGAGAGCAGCCCTGATGCAACAGTGAGGACAGCGAGGCTGAGCCACAGCTTCTGCAGAGCAGCAGCACCCAGCCCTGGGCTGGGGGTCTGCCTGGGCTGGAGATGTCCATGGCATGTGATGAATCTGCAAGAGCACCCATCACCCCAGGGTGTGTGTCAGCTCTGCTTGCATGAGGGAAGGATCTGACACTGTTGGGCTGTGGCCCCAACATTCCCTCCAGCATCCTGGGGGTTGAACATGGGTTTGGAGGGGCTGGAGTCTGCATTTAGAGGGGCTTTGGAAGCTGCAGGACTGCCAGGCAGGACATTGTCAGGGTACTCAGCACTGGCAGAGGCTTCTCCAGTGAGGAGTGAGGAGCAGCTGTGCATTTCTTCTCACCAGTGAGCAGCAGTGAAAAACTGCCAAGGAGAGACCCAGAGGACAGTGCAGTGACAAAGGTGCGTGTGCTATTAAGTGTCCTGGGGAGGAGTGAAGCCAGCAGGTCCAGGCTGAGGCACAGCGGGGTGGCTGCTAGTTCCTGGCACACCTGCAGTGAGACACTGGGTAAAGAAACCCACCACAGCAGGGGACCGACAAGCAGGCACCATCCACTCCTGCTGAGTGCTGCTCCTCCTCCCCCTCACCTGCCCATAGGCTGCCTGTGAGCAGCTGCCCTGCCCACTGCCTGTGACCCCAGGGCCACTGGAGTCCTTGGCTCAGGGATGTCCCCATCAGGGCTAGTGGCCAGTGCCAGAGTGGCACGGTCCATGCCAGCCCCATGGCACCTCCTGAGCCCCAGCTTGTTCTCACAACCCTCCTCCAGCACCAGCACTGGCACAGCCAGTCTGTCTGTCAGCTGCAGGGACCTACAGCAGGATCACAGAATCACAAGATGGTTTGGGTTGGAAGCGACCTTAAAGCTCATCTCATCTCACCCACCTTCCTCTATCCCAGGTTGCTCCAAGCCCCATCCAACCTGACCTTGAACACTTCCAGGGTTGAGGCAGCCACAGCTTCTCTGAGCAACCTGCCCACCACAGCCTGCCAGGAACTGCCACCACCTCAGTGGGCTTGGGGTCCTAAGTGCTTGGTCTGGTGTGAAACATATCCAGGGCATGACCTGCCACACACCAGGCAGAGCTGACAGTCAGGATGGAAACCCCTGGGGCAGTGGGAGCCCTGCAGGAGGTTCGTTCCTGCCATCCCCACCATTGTCCCCTTCTGTGCTGCACAATGTCCCATCTGCTTGTAGCCATTGTCCCTCCATGTGCAGGTGAATTTGCTGCTGCCCAAGCCCTGTGGGGCTGCACCTCCAGGCTAGAGTGGGAGTTTTGAACTGTCTTCTCATGGAACAGCCTTGAGCTGAGGGATCTCCACCACGATGCTGCTCCTTGTCTCATCTCTGCCACTGAGTGTGACACAAATGGGTTTGCTTTTGGGCTGTCCCTGCTCAGTATGGTGTTTGATGCAGGGTTGAACAGAAGCACGGGGCATAGGTTTGGGATTGCCCTTACAAGGCTGCTGGAAGGCTGCTGCCAGCTCAGCCTCTCCACAGGAGTAAAACAATTGGTGCAAACCCTTTGATTGGGGTTTCAAAAGGACTGGATGGATTACATTAAGTTCAAGAGGAGAAGGTTGTGAAGGGTGAAATCAGGACTCAGAAGGGGCTGAAGACAGAAGTGGCTTCTCTGTGGGGTGGTTGTGATGTGCTCTGAGAAGGGTTACACCAAAAGTGATGCCTCCCAAGACAGAAAGGAAGAGCAAGAGGGAAAGGAAAGGGCAGGGAAGAGCTTGGTGGTGAATACTTGTAGGAGTGGGATGACCAGACTGAAGGTGATGGGAGTGTGGCTGGTCAGAGTAGGGTGGCCAGACTGGAGGTGGATGGCACTGCCCAGGTGAGAGGAGCAGCCACTCTGCAGGGCACCCTTCAAAGCACAGTGGTGCTGAGCCAGCAAACACCTGGAGCCTCACAGGTCTCCAGGAGCTCCTTCCTGTGATGCTGAGGATGCTGCTGCCCTTATGGCATCTTCATCTCAGAGTGAGGAGGAGGAGCTGATCCCATCAAGTCACCTTGGCAGTGTTCTGCCACATGTGGATCCAAGGGGCCATCTCAGGCCCCAGTTCTGCTACCACGTGAGTCGTGAGTCGTGTGACCATGCGGGGTGACAGGCAATGGGAGCACCATGCCTGGTTGGGTTTCTCCTCAACTTGGGGGACAATGACCTGCAAACCAAGCTGGGAATTGTGTCTCGCCATCGGGCTGCTGCTGAGGGGTCCTGAAGTGTGCGAATGTGTAAATCTGCCTTGGGAGTTTTCTGTCTTCATTACACTAAAAGCTGTCGTTGGCTGTCCAGGCTCTGGGCTCATCTGACATGTGTCAGGGGCAGTTGCACTACAGCTGATTTTTTCAGACCATCAGCGTTGAAAGCCTGAACCTGTTCTGAGACCTTGCTAAGAATCGCAATTGGCATGTGTGGGACCCCAGGGCATCTCTCACTGCTCCACGCACTGGGGCCAGGGAGCTATTCCTGCCTGTGACTAAAACCCCTTGCCTGCCCCACAGTCATCCTGTACTGCTCCCTGATGGATATTTGGGGGCTCAGAGACAACACAGAGTGCAGAGAACCCAGGTGAAGGCTCGAGAGTGTGTCAGAGCAGAGAAATGTGCAGGGAACAGCTTCACCCTCCCTCCCTGGCTCCTCCTGCACACCCTGAGCCAGGCCAGGTCCCAGTGCAGGCAGGTGGCTGCCTCCTCACAAGACAGCTGCCCCAACCCTGCTAGGGTGGGCAGGGAGGGATGTGTGGGGCACTGCAAATTGTTTGGCTTGTGGCAGGTGGGGTCAGGCTGGTGGGGAGCCCTAACTGCACCTAACAGTGGATGCTGTGGGGATGGATCTCACTCAGCCCTCCAGGAGGCCAGGGTCCCGGAGTAGGGACCCCATGGGAGCAGGTCTGGGGGCAGTCAGACTCATCTGCAGAGACAAGGCTGGAGGGGATTCAAATTCTCAGGCACAGGGAAGTCCCTGTAGCTCATGGTAAGGAGCATGATGGTGAGTTTGATTTAGCAGAGTTTAAGATTCAGCTTCCAAATTAAACTATCTGGCCCTCCCTGCTGTTGGGGACCACAGCCCCCTGGCACATTCCAGCTGTTGCCACACAGCCAAGGGGTTGGGTCCAGCACCCATGTCCATGGCCAGGGCAAGGGGTGAGCCACTGGACCATGCTGGAGCTGGTTTGTCCATCTGGACTTTTTCCTTCCCAAAGTTTGCCTGATGGGGTGTGCTGCCCAGAGGCACATGGTGGGATCTGGGAGGTGAGGAAGTGGCCAAGATGGCAGCAGCACCACTTCCCTGACCGGCACCTGTCTGGGACCTGTGTCCCACCAGCCCAGGGGAGCCCAACTCGGCAGTCCTTTGTGGGTGAGCTCAGCCTGGGGCCAAGCCTTGGCTAGGGATGAGCTCAGCCTGGGAATGAGCCCATTCTGGAGCTGAGCTCAGCCTGAGGATAATCCATTTTGGGGGTGAACCCAGTGTGGGGATCATCTCATACTGAGGTTGAGCTCAGTTTGGGGATCAGCCCATCCTGAGGCTGAGCTTATCTTGGAGATGAGCCCATGCTG
This sequence comes from Pithys albifrons albifrons, assembly GCF_047495875.1. NCBI lineage: Eukaryota > Metazoa > Chordata > Aves > Passeriformes > Thamnophilidae > Pithys > Pithys albifrons. The sequence continues at coordinate 2,133,154 of NC_092477.1, read as the reverse complement.
GGAGTAAACCCTGCCTGGGAGTGAGCCCAGCCTTGGGGGTGAGCCCAGCCTGGGGGCAAATCCCAAAATGCGGGTTAATCCCAGCCTGAGGTCTAATCCCATTTTCAGGTGTAATCTCAGACCAGCTGCTGAGCCCATCCTGCATGCTGAGCCGCATCACAGTGGGAGTGAGCTACTGTTCCTGGCTGTTCCTGCCCGGGGGTGGGTGCCAGCCCAGCTCAGCACAGCAGGATTAGGGGTCCCCAACCCCGGGAAGGGGCACCGTGCCCCGGGCAGCTCAGCCGCATAATGCCCAGCTTGTTCTGTGCTGGGAGCGGGAGCCTCCTGCCCCTCCTCCAGCGTTCCCAGCCTATTCCACTTTATGTGTAGGAACTGGTTTTTCTTCCTGGGCCATTGTTTCCGCTGGATTGGGTAGATTGCTCCAGGCCTCGCTCAGATTTCCTTTCTCACGCGCCTTTTTTTTTTTTTTAATATGTATATTCCCGTTTTCTGCCGCGGCTCCAATTCTCGTCTCAGTTAAAGCAGCCAGCGCTGCCTGCCGGGATGAGGGACTCACCTCCTGCTGACTGTGCCCCCTTGCCCACTGTCATTGCCCAGGACGATGGAGCCGGCTCTCTTGTCAGTAAGGGCAGTCTCTCCCCTGGCCAGCCTGCAGCCACACATGAGCTTCTCAGGCTCAGGCAGCTCATGTTTCCATTTTTCTGCAGCCCTGTCTGCTAAACCAGGGGGTTTTGCTTTAACAAATAAAAAGTGATGGGGCTGGTGCAGCCCCACATCCTCAGCACTGGCTCCTGCAGAGCACTCTGAGGTTCAGGGGCTGCAGAGCTGACCCCAGGCAGTGAGCATACTACTCCCCTGGCACAGATTTAAGGCCAGGCTTGAGAATGGACCTCAGACCTGGCAGCTGACCTGGGTGGTGGCCTGGCGACAGTGTGAGGACTGCTCTGCGGCTCTAAGGATTAGCTGTGATGTGTTTTCGGCCCCAAAGCAGGTGGAGGCGAGATGAGCTTTGGCCTGCAGAGCTGTTCCCCAGCTCCTTGGCTCCTGCCACACCACACCGTGAGCCAGGCAGGATGTCCCGGTGCCTCGGGTGATGCTGTCCTCTGCCCGAAGATCTGGCATCCTGTCAGGGAAGGGCAGGTAGTGCTCAGATGGTATCTGGCTCCAGCTGGGGAAGGCAATGGTCCCCCGGGGGCCTCTGCATAGCACCATGGTCAGACTTGGCTTCTCAGGTGAAAACAGAAGCTGAAACAGGAGCCCAACTTCCCGGGTTCTGCCTCTGTCCGTGCCCCCACACCCTACTCTGCTGCACTGGCCTGGGACAGTGGCCCGAGGCACCCGCGGGGCTCTCAGGGGAGATGGAGGAGGGGCAGCAGGATGCCCGGGACCAGATGGCCATGGAGAAGCAGAGTCAGGCAGCCACCTGGTCAAGGGTGACCTCAGCCACTTGTACAGGGCTGAAAACTGCTCTGGGAAAAGGCGGAAACCTGAGGGCACATATTCCAGCCGGGCACAGGTCCGAGGGCTAAGCACTGGGCAGGGGGAGGAACCCCTGACATACCTTATACAGCTGGTCCCAGGACCTCAGCCAGAGGGAGGACAGCTGCCAGAGAAAGCCAAGAAGGAGCAGGAATAAGGGTAGCTGTTGGCTTGATATGGAATAAAGATAATTTCCTAAAGTGTTCTCAGACCCACGAGCAGAGGACAGAGCCCCCAGCATGACTGGGAGAAGGTGCAGCACAGAGCTGAGGCTTCAGGTGCTGCACTGGGGATTTGTGGGACCTGGGTCAGGCAGTGCAGCACGGCCAGCGAGCACTGACTGAGGCAGAGCAGTGCCTGACTGGTAATGGCCTGAGTGTGGGGCTCCTCTGTGGAGAGAAAAGCTTCATCTCTTCGCAGTTTCCAGGGCTCTGACTCTCACAAGCAGAAAATGTATTTCCATGACCTTTTCCATTTCTGGTGCCAAAACCAGATGCTCCTGAAAGTCTGGGGTTGCTTGGTAGCCAGATTTCCACCTGCATTTTTGTTTTGGGGTGAGACTCTTTTGAATATGAGCTGGCAGGATGTGGCCCCTCACTCTGTTTCCAATGCTGGATGATTCCAGAGCTTGGATTGGGTTGTTTTTTCCAGCCCTCAAGTTCATCAGTCTCCAGCATCCTCTGTCCCAGAGCTGAGCTCTCACCTCCAGCTGGATAAAACTAAGTAGCCTGATAAAGAGAAGCAGCAATGAGCTGCGTTGCAGGCAGCTGTGGGAGTTAACCCTTCTTCTGCTGTGACACAGGCTCCCTTGGGATGGCTCAGGAGCAGACTGGAGCAGGAGGTGTGTGCCCTGGAGCAGCACAACACAGCACAGGTTTGCACACCCAGGAGGGGTTAACCCTCACCCGAGGGTTAGATATAAAGCACATTGATAAGGCATGAAGGTGCTGGCATAGGGCTGGAGGAGCAGAGGCACCGAAGTCAGGAGGGTGGGAAGGGACAGCTCACGCCCGGGCCCTGGCAGCTGCTGGCACAGAGCTCACCCTAAAGCCAAGGCTTCAGGGATGCTGTGTAACCTTGTTATGAGGCAGTTATTACTGGTTTGGCTTTGTTATTAAACTTGCTGTGAGCACTGGGAGCCTGTCCCAGGGCAGCACCCTGGTATCATGGGTGCTGTATAAACAGGGCTCACGGCTACAGTGAAGGTTGGGTCAAGGGTGCTGTAGTAGTTCCAGCTTTTTGAAGGGGTTCAGGCCCCATCTCAGCAGCTCACAGCCCAGCTAGGAGGGAAAATGAGCAAGTGAGACTTGAGATTGCTGAGAGGCAGCTGGATCTGCGGGGGGGGGGGGGGGGGGATGTGTGTGGGGGAGGAGCGTTGAGCATCTTTTTTTTCCCCTGGGAAATTCAGCTTTGCATGTGGGTTTAGATGTAATGTCGGGTGAGATTCTCATCACTGTGAAGGCCTTGAGGTACTGAAAAGGGCTTTCAGTGTCACTGACTACCCACGGCAGTGACGGCGCGGCGGCAGCGGGATGGGGTTTGTGGTTGGGGACCTGCAGTGTCTGCGCTCAACAGAGCACGTGTGCACTGAGGGGAGCAAACACCAGAGATCACACAGCCTGGGCCCATCCCTGCCAGATGCCAAGCCTTCCCTGACAGCCTCCACATGGTATCCAGGGATGTGCATGTACTTCCTCTCCTCTCTTTCCATCCCTGCCCTTCTCCAGGGGAGCTGATGGACCACCCCCCACCTCAAAAAGTTGTATCTTTCCCCAGAGCAGCTGCAGACTGGGAGGTGACAAGAAACCAGTGGATGGGGTGTCCTGAAAGGGAGCCAGTGGGAGCTGGGGTATCCCAGTGAGGAGCTAGCAGGAGCTGGGGTACCCATGGGGAGCCTCAGGGGCTCCATCACCCTGACCTGCTCTCACTATCTCCCTGGTCAGAGTAGCTCCACTAATCCACCCGTTTCAGCCCGTGGTTGGTGCTCCCAGACAAGCAAGGCCCTTGTAGCTGTCAGGTGAGTCTTTCCCAGAGCTTATGCAAATGATACTAATTAAAGACATTCTTATCTGTTCGATTTCCCACACCTTTTGCCTCGAGGGGGATAGAAAACTTCATGTCTTAACTCCGTATTTCATGGCAGTTGTAAGGACTGCCTAGGGAAAGCGTTGGGAAATGCAGCAGGTCACTCCTAACAAGAAGAATTGGCTTATGCAAGTGTTGAAACACTTTATTATGCATGAGAAACCTTCCAGAAACGGATGACTAATAGCAAAGCGGGAGCAGAGAAAGCAGTGGGAACACAGTACCAGGCTGGCATGGGATCTATGTCATCTTACCAGCTTAGCAGGGTTGGGCTAGGTCAGCACTTGCCTAAGAGACCTCTCAGAGTACCTGGCTGACAATGAGGGAAGTGATGTTAATGATTCAATAAACAGCCCTTCCCTCTTTGTGAACCAAAGTGCCCCTGGATGATGCCAGGATCCCACTAGCAGCTCTGTGTTCCCACTGATAGCATGTTACTGAGCTCAGATGGCCATAAAAATCCCAGTGCTGGATGTGCAGGCAGGTCTGGTGGAGATGCCCAAGGTGTATTCCCATGTGGGAGCATCACAGTCCATCTGCCAGCATGTCTCTCCCCATGCTGCTGGCAGACAGGGCTGCCCTTGTGTTGGTGGCATTCAGTGCTGTGTGTGCACCAAGAGCCTTTGCTCCCTGAAAGGACGAGGCTAACAAACATCTCCTGTGCTGCTGGGGTGGGTTTGTTTGTATCCAAGGACAGACATGGGACCATTTGCAGCAGAACAGCAGCAGCAATGTCTATCTTTATGATTCCCAGATACTAGCAATCAGTAGATCAGTGAGAAAAGCCCTCGACATAAAGGGGAAGGGAAACAGACCAGACAATTACTCTCTGAAAATTCCCTTGGAGAAATTACTGTCCCCAGGGCTACACCCCGATGTGGCCTTTGCACCCACAGGTGTGGGGAAGGTCTAGTGGGTTGAATTGCTGAGTTTCTGCTCTTCATGCAAGGATCTCGAAGGTTCTACAGGGCTGAGTGTTGCTGGAGGAAGACAAGATTGTCTGAAGGTCAAAGCTGTGCATGCAGCAAGGAGGAACTGGAGACACTTGGGCAAAATGTGAGAAAATAGACACATGGGCAGATGAGCACAATCAGTTCCAGACCTGTGCCTGGCATCTGCCAAGTTGTTACCTAGTTTTCTTTCACTGCCCTTCCCACCATCTCGCAGCTTTCTGGGCACTCTCTGCTTTGGGTGGTAGACAGGTCTGTGGAGGCAGATCCATCTACATGTGACTCCTGGGCTGAGAGGCTGCCTGTGGACAACATGTGCTGAGCCCGGGCATCCTGCAATCTGGGGAGGTTCCTATTCTCCATCCCTGAAAGAAACTCTTGGATGCTCAAGGGCTGTGCTTTCACAATCAAAGTGAGAGTTGCAACCTCCATCGAGAGGAGTGGCCCTTTCACCAGATGATAGCTATCTCAGAGAGAGGGAGAAGAGGAGAGGGTAGACGGTGAGTAGGAAGAGATATCACTGCAGGTGGCTCTCAAGCAGTCCTGTGATATGGCGAGCAGAAGACGCCCAAGGAATTGTCCTGACATGAGCTGCCCTGAATTGCCCCAAAGAGTTCATGCCAGGCACTGTTGTCCTTTAAAGCAGGTTTGATACACTGAGGATTTCCCATGCCAGGAGCTCTCCAGGCAGAGTTGGGTCTCACCGGTAAAACCCCTGCCAAGGAGATCCCTTGGTGACGTTGGCCTATGACATTTGTCAGCAGAGCAGGAGGAAGGAACCCTCAAGCCTAGAGGCTGTTTCAGAGATGGGTCCTCCGAGCAGAGCTCAGCATCATCAAGGTGTCTCTCAGAGCACTTTGGAGATGCAGCTTCCAGAGATATCAAAGGAAGGAGCAAAACTGACTCCAGGGCTCTCTAAACTGCTAATCTTCCATGTGTTTTGGGTATGAGCCTTTGGATGTCCACCTGAGCTCACATACCCAGCTTCAGCCAAGCTCACCCTGGCTCCTGCAGCCCTTTTGGTGTCCCAGATGGTTTGGCTTCTGGTATCTACTGGACTTGAGTTTTCTCTGACCTTTTCAGCTCTCTGGGTGGAGGCATAGAAAGAGGATATGATGCTGAGATGGCCCCAGAGCTCCAGGCTGAAGCATCCAGTCCCTCGAGTCCTGGGAGATTTGTAAGTCACTACCGGTGAAATCCCCACCCAGGAGGGCTGAGAGAGGCAGGGATCATCCCAAACAAAACAAGGTGCTGACTGGGCTGCCAGCATTGCAAAAGGACAGTTCACCTGCCTTGTCCTCCTCAAGCCTCACTGCAGGGTGGCTCAGGCTGCTGCAGCTGGGGACAACCACCTCACTGGGCTTGGGGATCGCAGATCCCCACCAGGTCTCTTGGTGTGACACCACCACAGTCCCAGTCCAATGACATCCCTCCTTCTAATCCCCATGTCACAGCTCTTCGTGGTGACAGCACAGAGCTGGCTGGGCTGCAGTGTTCCTGTGGATGCTGGCTTGAGGTCTGGGGCAGGAGCACGTGGATGTGGGGGGATGGTGCCCCATACTGGGGTGCAGCACCTTGGCAGGATGGACAGACAGGCACAGGGAGAGGGGACAACGAGGGACTGCAGTGGGGACCGCGCCTCTTCCTTGCTGTGGACATAGCAAGCAGAGATCAGGGAGGCAGGGCAAGTGTCAGTGCCGTGTCCCCCTGCCCAGGGAGCCTGAGCTGGGCACCAGCCTCGGCGCCCCTCCTGCTGCGGGACGGCAGCGGGGCCGCGCTTCTGGCTGCGCTCCCGTGCGCGGTGCCCGGGCCGGGGCTGATTCACACGGGGCGAGAGGGGCCGGGTGCCGTGGGAAAGCGCGCCCGCCATGGCTCCCGAGCGCCGGATTGCTGCAGGGGGGTGCAGCCAAGAGCCATTTCACAGAGGGCAGAGCAGATCTCGGCTGGGATTTACCAGTGACTAAGCATGTGCTGGCACGGGCTGCCCCAGCGTGAGAAAGGCAGGGCTGCTCCTCCTCCGAGGTGTGCCTGCTGCTGCCCCGCGATCCGGGGCACGGGCACCCTGCTGTGCCACGGGCACTGCTGGCAGCAGACCGGGAGCCTTCTGAGTGCAGTGGGGTCTGCAGCCCGCCGGACCCCTCCTCCCACGCTGGACCCAGCCCTTAGTTTGCCCATGGCTCAGCACCACCTCCACTGGCCATGTGGCCGGGCAGGATGATGTGAGCAGAGCTCCTGCTACGCACATCGTCCCCAGGGCAGGGACAGGGGCGGGGGAGACCCTGAGATGTTGCAGAGAAGCCAAACCCTTCGCTGTCAGGATGTAAGGTCGTGGCCCCTGCTCACAGCAGTTGCACCCCCAGGCAGTTCTGAGGTGCCACCAGCTCCTGCTGACGCACCTCACGAAGATTTTTGGAGGCCACAACTAATCCTGCCAGGGGAAAACTGTAGAAACCAAACCTTCCTGAGGAGGACCAGCCCTCCCTTCCCCACAGAGAGGCTCCCCACTTCCCTACACTGAAAAAAAATGATCTGCACAAAAAACTGCTCTGCACATCCAGGTGGTGAAATGGAGACACAGAAGGCTGTGGGGAGCTGTGCCCCTGGGCAGGAGCCAAGCGTGAAGCCTGAGGCCACCACTGGTCGCTGCAAGGCAGACACTCAGCCCAGCCTATGGAGGTGGCAGGCTGCCCCACTCACTTCATCTCTTTTGGCTCGTTTTGGCAAGACATTGAAAAAATTAACTGCAATTTTTTATTACAGCAAATTGGTGCTGCTGCTAAGTGGCTTATCTGGCTCCTGAGCTCACCTCATGATTTTGGGAAGTTGAGAGGGCAAAGGCCCAGAGAATGGAGATGGTGTGGGGCTGGGAAATGGTGTGGGGCTGGAGCATCACAGCAAGCACCTGGCAGCCCCAGCAAGTGGGGAATGCCAGGCTAACCCTGGGCTGCCAGGCACCTCTGGCCCAGGGAGGTGGACTGCCCCTAGTTCACAATGGTGGTGAATTTTAGAGAAGCAGAGAACTTTGTCTGAGGTCCCTCTGTGCACCCAAGTGTGAGCCAGGAGCCCATGCCTGGTGTGCTGGCACTGCTGCTCAAGCACCTGGTGGGCTCTAAGCTACCAAGTCTAAGAATTCTTGGGGATTTGGTGCATGTGACAAGAGGGCAGAGGAGCCCCTGCATATCCATGCCAGGCAGGGAGAGCTGGGGAGGAGGGTGCTGTTTGCCCTCGGGTGCCCCTGCACCCATCCTGGCTGGCAGCTCCAAGGTTTGGGGAGCAATCTGGGAGCCTCTCACTCCCCAGTGCTGCTGCTGTGCCTGGAAGGTGCCATCCAACACCTCTCCAGGCTCAATGACTGTCTCCCCATTGTCAATGTCCTGAGCAGTGGGGCCAGCACATTCCCAGAGGAGCTGCCCACCACCTCTGCCTGCCTGCTGCCATCCCACAGTTCCCAGTGAGCCAAAGGATCGGAGTGTGTCAGGGGGTGACACCGTGGCTCCGGGTCCAGCCTGTGTGAGCTGGGATGTCCTCAAGCCTCAAAGGGACCACCCATCCCACAGCACCAGCACTGACTCCACCATTGGAGTGGCAGGAACCGGAGCATGACTCTGGTGGCAGCATTATCAGGGTCTGTCCCATGGCTGTCCTAAAAGGAATCCATCTGTCTCCTTCCGTGCTCATCGCTGGATCTCTCTGTGCTCCTCTTCCCTGTTTCTCAGCCATCTTTCAGGATGGATCTGACCCAGCTGATGATGGGCTGGCCTAGTGCAGAGCAGAGAAAAGAGAAGGAGGTGGTGATGAGAGGAGCCAGCAAGCTATAGTCCTCATTCCTCCAGACAGCTGAAGCCTGAGGAGCTCTGTTCCCATGGTCTCTGGTGGATCAGTGTGACCCTCCCTGGCATGAGACTGGCACTGAACTCCAGGGCAGTCACTCCCTCCTGATCAATATCTCTGACAGCTGGTCAGGTTCACACAAATCACATCATCATTCTGACTCCCGGGGTGTTCAGGTTCATTTTCCAGATCCCTGGGTTTGAAGGTGAGACTGAGGAGGGGCTTTGCCCTGCTCAGGGAGGGGGGATACACTCAGGTCCCTGTGGTATCCGCACTCACATCTTGCCCCCAGCATGAGCAAGAAGCCCCTGTTTGCACAAGGGGTTCTCTGATGCTTGTTGTACAAATCAGGGGATTGCTGCAAAATTCCCTTTTAAAAATGATTCAGTGGCTTCCATATCATTTGGGTGCTTCCAAGATCACACCTTGTCCATCTGTGTCTGTCTGTCCATGCTGCTGCTTCACAGAGCTGGAGCAGCAGGACCTCAGGGACCTGAGCCAGGCATCCTTTATGGCAAAAAGGACGGGGAGTATGTGCTGGTTTTGTGGAGGCTGCAGATGGGAATCACCTCCTGTTGCAGAACAGAGCTGGGACATGGTGGCAAGTTCGTTTGGCTGCACCCTGTGCTCAGCTCAAGGCGCTGTCTGTGGGTGCTCTTCTGCAGTGGGATTTGGAGAGCTTCCTGGCGTCCAGCACCCAGCACATCCACACACTCAGATATCTCTCTGGGTACCTTTTGGCAAACCAAGGATGGGCTAGAAAATGTAACTCGGTGCTCACAGTGCTGCAGCAGAGTCAGGTCAAACCCAGTATGGAGCCAGGCAAGAGCCCAGCATGTCTGAGTCCACAGCCATCCTCTCCATCTTTTGTCAGACAAGTGAGAACACATCTTGAAGCCACGGCCCAGACTTTTGGGTATCTGCTTGATGCTTTAAGGCAGCCTCAGTTGCTGGTTTTTTCTGGCCAGGGAGTGAAGGTGGGCAGCAGTACCAGCTGCCTGGCATGCAGACATAGGTGAGCACCATAGAGATGGAGTACCTCTGGAGAGAAGGTTTTTGGGCATTATGCCTGTTGCCCCCCCTGCTCAGAGGGACAGGCCTTGCCCTGGTTTCCCCCTGCTGTGATAAATGTGATAGGGGCTGCCCAGCCTGTACTGGGGGTGCCCAGTGCGGGTTTGTGCTCTGGGAGCATGGCTGCCATCTCACTAATCTCCCTCTCTCTCTTCTCTCAGGTGTGCAACTGCGACAAGTACCTGAAGGTCTCACGGGAGAGGATGAGGCAGCTGGTGGAGGGCAGTGGGCAGGTGTTGGAGGAGCACAGTGCAGGTAAGTTGGAAGTGATGCTCTGCCCCCACCCCTGTACTCTTGCCTGGGACTCACTGCCCTGGACAGAGCAGAACCATCCCTTGGGTCTGGGGGTTTCTCAGGGAAGGATCAGGGTCCCCTGCCACCAACCTGCTATGGGGTGCAGACCTGCAGAGCACTTCCAAGTCTAGTTTATGTCTCTACCCTGGCTGCCCTGTCCTGCCCTGTGAGGCTCAGGGTCATGCATAGGATTGCCCAGCCTGAGGGAGGGGCTTGGTGACTTGGAACAGTGGCTCAAGCCTGATGCCATCACTACCTGAATGTGTAAAAAAACTCAGCTTGGGTGTTGAAATGCCTCTGGTTGGGGCTGCTCAGGTACCTTCCTGACCTGCCCAGTGCCTCTTAAAGTAGGTCAGACTGCAGGGAGGTGAGTCAGTGCTGCCTGCCCAGCCAGGCTCCAGTGAGGTCTGGGGAGGGAAGGCTCCTCCATCCCCTGCCGCAAGCTGTGTTGACCTACACACACTCCTTCCCACAGAGAGACACATTTTGGTGGCAAATGACACCCACCACAGGCACACCAGAATAGGAACATTCCCCTGTTGCTGCTTCAACCCAGCCTGGGCTCTGCCACCAGCCATTGTGTTCACCACGCCTCAGTTTCCCCATCTGTTGACAGCAGAGAGCAGTGGGCAGAGTTGGTACCGGGCACTCCTGGCCTGCTGTGGCTTTGGTGGAAGCTGCACTGGTGGCTCTGGGGATGAGGGACATGGTGGGGTAGCTTTTCCCATGGTGCCAGCAGCCTGGGAGCACTGTAGTTCCCCAGAGGCCAGGACATCCTCCCCAGCAGTTTCTCTGGTGAGGACATTCACTGTGTGTGTACCCAGCGACCAGCTGGGCCAGTTCAGCCAGTTTTATAGTATGGGAAGTAGAAATGCTGTGGTTTGTGATCAGTGTGTGAGTTGTTTCCCCTTCCCTGTTTGGGATGGGGATGATGGAGCTGGGAGGGTCTCACACAGCACTTTGGCTCCTCCATGCAGACTCTTCAAGGACCACCTTGCCCTACCCTTTTTATGCCACCTGCAACACCCCATGTCCCCATTAGGCCATGCAGCCTCTTGCTGGATCCCCCATGTCCCTGGGGGAGTCTCATGGGGAAGGATCAGGTGGGACCACTGTGCTGCCCATGTCCAGCATGACCTTATGATGGACCATCCTCCAGTGGGGAGCATCCTTCACCCTGGAGCTCAGGAACAGGTATGAAAGGTACCACAACATCCCCAGAGGGTTGGTGGAGACATAAAATAGAAGCTGTGATTCCTGGGCAGGTAGGCACCCATTCAAAGGGAAAACTCCTGGGAACTTGCCAGCAGGGTCAATGGTGCCCTAGGGCTCTGGCCACCCAGGGGTTTTCATTCATATTTGGATTTTGCTAGGAGCTGCTTGGATTGTGAGCATCAGTGTAAGCTTGACTAGGTTGTCCCCAAAATGTCCCAATTTCGGTCCAGTTTTGTGAAAGAGAAATGGGAAAGGTGTGCTGACAATGTCCTGACATCACTTGGTAGAGACAGTAGTGGCAGTGGGACAGGCTGGACAGCCACAGAATCTCATATCCATATGGATATTCATAAGGAGAATCAGTTGTTCCCTGATTTCCTTTACATTTTCCTTCTGGAGGGGTTGGCAGCCAGGACCTGCTGTGCCCTCAGCTGTGGCCCAACACATGGTATGGGGAGTTCAGCACACACACCAGGACTGGCCCCTGTCCCATAACTCCAGCCCCAGCCATGTCATCTCCATCATGCAACCATTCATGGGTTAACCCCCAGACCATGGCCAGGTGCTGCTTTTTTGCAAGAAAATGTCTTTCTCCTGCTCCTGCTTCCAGGCAAGAAGGGATCCTTCTCCCATGCAGGCTTCACTTCTCCAGGGAGGAGCAGGTGATTGCTGGGGTAAATGGGTGATGGATCCTGCAGGACCAGTCCTCAACACAAACCTGCAGCTGGTCCAAGGTGCTCCCAAGTCCTGGGGTCCATCTGCAACCAGCCTCAGGCCAGTGCTGCTCCAGTAGGGTGCTGGATTTTTACAGCAGGACTTCCAAGTGATGGAGGGCCAATTATTCATCTTGTAATAGCTCAATCTTACTTGGACCTTGGACTTTCAGAGGTTTTAGGGAACATTTTCCCTGCATGAGGGCTTTGATGGAAACACTAGAAATTAATTTCAAGCTTTGACAGCTTTGCCATGTGATGCCTTTTTCCCAGTGGGTTGCTCGTAGCACCTCGGGTGCCTGGAGCAGATGAGGGCCAGGACAGAGAGAGTAGCAGGGCTGTGGCAAGGCCTTGCTGGAGGCACTGGCAGTGTGTGGCTCCCAAATGACCCAGGGGGATGGGCTGTGTCACAGGCTCTCATCTGGCCAAGTCAAGCTTCTTGCTTAGTCAGTGCAGTAAAAGCAGCTGGCACAGGGCCCCAGTGCTTGAGGGGTGCTCTGCCAGATGAAATCTGGACCCTGGGAAAGGCGAGGATGCAGCACATTCTGTCGGGTTGGGATTCACCAGAGAAGGCTGCTTTAAACATGAAATCCCCCCTCACCATCTAAAACACATTGCAAAAGATTGAAACAATGGGTCCTGCTTCCCTTGGGTCTGTGCTGCTGAGCAGGCACGCTGGAGCCTCCTCTCCCTGCTGCAGAGTGCCTGGGAGTGCCCAGGGACACTTGCCCATGCTGGGTGAGCACCTTTCCTGACCAGCTGCCAGAGCTGAGTAAGATCTGCACTACCCACCTTCTCCTCCAACACCACATTCTGCAGGTGCAGGATATGTCCTGGACAGCCCTGTGTGTGGCTGGAGGATCAGCCAGAGTGTCCCTGCACTGGATGCCAGGATGGTGTTGGGGAGCTTGAGCACCTACCTTGCACCTGCCAGCCTGAGCAGTGACTTGGGGTTTCTTTCCCTTCTCAGCCCTTGGCTTCACTGTGAGGCTGGGGAACAGCCAGCAGAGGCAGCAAGGCAGGCAAGAGGAAGAGCTACAGACCAGGGTGCAGGGAAGGCTGTGCAACAGCTCCCAACCAGAGTGACAGCAGGACAGTGGGGCCTACTCCCCTTTGCCAGGGACTCTGATGGACAGTGGGAAAAGCCCACTACATGTCCAAAGCCTTAGGGCTGGATGCAGCTTTTTTTCTGCCATGCTTCCCTGATCTACAACATCTGGCTTTGCTGTGAGCATCACACTCACCTTTATTGCCATGTGGGAAGGGCAGGAGGTCCCTGTGCTTTCCCAGGAGTGCTCTCACACCCATCACTGCCTTATACCAGATTGGGCATATGGGAGAGGCCAAGGCACCCCCAGTGTCTCAGGCTGCTCTGAACACTTCTGCAGGGAAGTGGATGGATTCCTGAAGGATTGCACTCCTGGATTCAGGAGGCCCCCAGCCCTTTCACCCTCAGACCAGGCAATCCCACGCATTTAGGCTGTCTTTTCTCCAGGGCACAGCGGGATAATGGGAGCATCCTCATGAACCCAAGCAGGCCAGGGATAGGACCAGGAGCTCCAGTGGTGAGACCAGCCAGAAACAGCCCCCAGGCTCAGCTGGGTTGTGGTCTGCCAGCTTCCCCTCTTCAGCAGAATTTCCTTTGCTTATATGGAAGATCACAGCTCAGCTGGAGACCCAGTGACATTGTCATTGCTATGGGCAGTTCCTGCTGACAGGGGCATTGTGCCCACTGTGCCCCGAGAAGGAGCTAGGAACCATTTGGAGCTGGGAACCATTCAGTGTTGGAGTCCATTCAGTGCCTGGGACCGTTGCTGGTGCCTGGCACTGGATGCAGCAGCTGGCAGGGTTCTCTCACAGAGCTGCATGGGGAGATGAGAGCAACGGAAGGTGTCTCTTGCTTGAGCTCATCCTCCCTCCTCCACCCTGGGAACATCTTAAGATCGTGGCCAGGCTGCTACAGCCCAGGTTGCACAATCCCAGGTCCTTTGTCCTTTGCTTATCTGTCTTCTGGAGGAGGAAAAGATAACCAGGCATCTTCAGTGCCCTGCAATCAACACATTTCTCAGGCTCTTAACTCTGCTTATCAGGCTGATCTCTCACCGCGGCCGAGGTTTCCCATGCAACTTTGTACTCCAAGAATGCTCCCAGGTCTCCTTCAGCCTTGTGCAAAGCCTGGACAGTGAGAGCTTTCTCCCAAACACCCTGATCGGGATGAGGCCGAGCCCCCTCGCCGTTGCGATGGCCCTGGGTCTGGCGAGCGCAGGGCTCAGTGCTGGCACAGGGCACAGGGCTCAGTGCTGGCACAGGGCTCAGTACTGACACAGGGCTCAGTGCTGGCACAGGGCTCGGTGCTGGTGCAGGGCTCACTGCTGGCACAGGGCTCGGTGCTGGTGCAGGGCTCACTGCTGGCACAGGGCTCGGTGCTGGTGCAGGGCTCGGTGCTGGCACAGGGCTTGGTGCTGGCACAGGGCTTGGTGCTGGCACAGGGCTCGCTGCTGGTGGAGGGCTTGGTGCTGGCACAGGGCTCGGTGCTGGCACAGGGCTCGGTGCTGGCACAGGGCTCGGTGCTGGCACAGGGCTCAGTGCTGGTGCAGGGCTCGGTGCTGGCACAGGGCTCGGTGCTGGCACAGGGCTCGGTGCTGGTGCAGGGCTCGGTGCTGGCACAGGGCTCAGTGTTTGTGCAGGGCTCGGTGCTGGTGCAGGGCTCGGTGCTGGTGCAGAGCTCGGTGCTGGCGCAGGGCTCGGTGCTGGCGCAGGGCTCGGTGCTGGTGCAGGGCTCGGTGCTGGCACAGGGCTTGGTGCTGGCACAGGGCTCGGTGCTGGCACAGGGCTCGGTGCTGGTGCAGGGCTCGGTGCTGGCACAGGGCTCAGTGTTTGTGCAGGGCTCGGTGTTGGTGCAGGGCTCGGTGCTGGCACAGGGCTCGGTGCTGGCACAGGGCTCGGTGCTGGTGCAGGGCTCGGTGCTGGCACAGGGCTCGGTGCTGGCACAGGGCTCGGTGCTGGTGCAGGGCTTGGTGCTGGCACAGGGCTTGGTGCTGGCACAGGGCTCGGTGCTGGTGCAGGGCTCGGTGTTGGTGCAGGGCTCGGTGCTGGTGCAGGGCTCGGTGCTGGCACAGGGCTCGGTGTTGGTGCAGGGCTCGGTGCTGGTGCAGGGCTCGGTGCTGGCACAGGGCTCGGTGCTGGTGCAGGGCTCGGTGCTGGTGCAGGGCTTGGTGCTGGCACAGGGCTCGGTGCTGGCACGGGGCTCAGTGCTAGCACAGGGCTGCCAGACCCACAGCCTCTCCAGAGGCAGCAGGAGCTGCCAGGTCCTCACCTGAGCCAGCCAGGACAGGCGTACAGCTCCTCGCCCCAAGGCCTTGATTCAGGCTGGAGTGACACAGAGAGACCTGGGCTAGAAATGGGGCCTGGGGGACAGGAATTTGGGCAGAAGTGCCCAGCCCCCCTGGGAAGTTGAGGTTACCAGCCAGCACCCCAACACTGAAACCCTGGAGTGCCTGTGGCTCACATGTGTGGGGACAGGTTGTTTCCAGCCAAATCAGGGCCATATGGGCTGGGAAAGGGAAACTAGCACTGGTTCAAAGGAGATTTGCCCTGATCCTTCCTGCTTTGTCCCACTTTTCCAGGGCCTGTCCCATCCGGCCGTGAGGGGTCCCAGTGCTATCCCAGGTAACACTGACCCAGCACTGTGGCATTGCAGCCTACAGAATTGACTGTAGGGACTACAGGTCACCGTGTCACCATCACAGTGGCCTTTCAGTGTGACCCCACAGCTCCAAGGGCCCCTCTGTGCAGGGAGCCCATGTCCTATCCCATGTCCCTCCCACTGCACTCAGCCCTGTAACCATGAGCAGGATCTCATAGTGGGGCACATGGAGCTGTGATTCTTGTCCTGTTCCTGCCTTGGGACAAGTCACTTTGCCCCTTACAGCCTCCCTGTGGCAATAGTTCAGGGTTCATGTGAGACCTCCAGAGTGATAGCCTACTGCCATGGGGGCCTGGGTGCTGCTGTGCCCTTGGGGCTCTGTGTCCCCTGGGGTGAAGGGACTGTGGGTTGCCAGGCACCAGAGCCCCTGCAGTGCCCAGGGAATGAGATGTGCCTTTGGCAGGGGCCTGCCCCACTGTCTTGGTGCTGGTGGGTGGGGGCTGAAGGAAGGGGACACATTCCAGGCTGGGGAGTTCCTGCTGCACTCCACCTCATGAAGCGTGGGGCATGTGGCAGTGGCTTGAGCACAAAGCAGGCTGTTGCAGAGGTGAGATCCCACAGCTGAGGGTGGCCTTGCTCAGCCCAGGCAGGAACCTGATGCAGAAATAAGTGGAATTTAGGTCCTGCAGCATCCCCTTTCCTCTGGACATGACAGCATTTGCTGTGTTGTGAGACATGTCGTGGTGGGAACAGCAGCTCTTTGTGCTGTTCTGGTGGCATTAATTCCCATGGATGAGCAGAAGTGGGCAGGAGGTGGTGGTGTGAGTAGGCAGCACGTGCAAGCCCAGGAGGAGATGGCTCTTGTGCTGAGCAGGGCTGCCTGGTTGGGGACAGTGCCAGGGAATAAGGATGATCCTTGCTGCCTATAGAGCTCTGCAGCACTAGCATGTGTGGGTGATCAGCTCCCCATCTGGGGTCTGTCATCCCCAGGGTGACCCAGGCAAGTGGGGGAGAGGTGAGCAAGAGGCAAAGGGATTTTTATTTCAAGATGTTATATAATGGGATTATTAGTTCCCAAGAGGTGTTTCAAATCGATTTGGTAAGGAATCACTTTCCTTTCTCCTCTGCGGGTATGCAGTGGGAATCCAGCCTTTGGTGTGAACCTCACAGAGCTCTGGACACCAGGGATCTGACAAACTCCCTGCATGCTGGAAGTACACACTGTGCTCCCCACAGCCCCATGCACCCTACACATGCCCTTTGCTCCATCACTGGTGTAACTCCAGCGTGTGCAGCATCCAGGCAAGCCAGGCTGCAGCCCCGAGGGAGCCACGACTCCACTGGGGAGGGCTCTGCCTGTCTCAAAGGGGAGAAAAAAAAACTTCCTTCAAAAAATCCCCCCCTTTTCCCAGAAAACCCCTGTTTTTGTGGGGGTTCCAACCTTTTCCCAGTGCAGCTTTCCTGTATGCCCGGCTGGCATCCTGTGCTTGGCGCCTGGTATCCCTTTTTCCGCAGCAGTGAGGGGAGTGCAGGCATCTTCAAAAGCCCTGGGAAGAATTTGGTGGGAGGGGGAGAAGAGGTTTTACAAGCTCCCATTCAGAAATGATCACTTTGAAGTGATGTAGCATTTTCAACCCTTTGAAGAGCCACAATTAGGAGGGGTGCAAGCAAAGACAAAACTACAGGGTGACCATCACAGCCTTTCTCTACCCAAGCTTTTAAGGGATGAACTTTCCCTCCCTGCCTGCCTTTTTCCCACGAGCCCAGAGGAGTGGGATTGGGGTGTTTGGGGGAGCTGGAGGTTTCTCACCCCCCCATGCAGGGAAGGAGGGATCTGCCATTGGCTTTGCCCACCGGCACAGGGCAGGGGAGGGAGCATGTTGGAAGGGAGAGCAAATTGCTCAGGATCCCTGCAGGCACACAGAGTGTTGGTGTTCTGGTTCTGTGTCCTGGCCAGGGAATTTTTTAGGTTCCATGATGAGAAAAGCTGTTTGCCATGGGTGCTTGGTGCTGACAGCATCATTTCTGTTATGGTTGGATCTAAAAGTCCCACCCAAGGCTGATGTCCCTCCCTCCAGGGTCTGGTGCTCGAGAGCAGGATCAATGAGAGAAAAGGGTGCCCAGGCTTGAGGCCTCCCCATGTCACCAAGTAGCACAGGGCAGAGGGAGGCAGGAACGGGGTGAGGACAGAGCCCCTGCTCCTGCCATGGGGATCTGACAGGCTTTGTCTTGGAGGAACTCCTGAGAAATGAGCTCCTCCTCTGCATACCTGCTCTGGCTGTCTCAGCAATCTTCCAAGAGTAGCCTGGGTGCTTCACCACTTGCCAGAAACTGGGGAAAATGGGAAATCAAGGTCACTGTTTTCCCTCTAAGAATAGATGTCAGTGTCTGAAGCAGATGCAGGAGATGAAGGAAAGGCCCATCTACAAGTTGGGCCATGGAGCACTTGCCCAGACCACAGCAATGGTGAGCCTGACTCTTGCCCAGTGGCTGGGATGGGGCTTCCCCTGATGCTGTGGCAGCAGATCCCAAGCTTGCACCACTCCTGGGTGGTGTGGTGGTACAGGGCCGGTCTGCAAATATACCATGAGAACATCTCCAGTGACAGCTGTGACCCTGAGGGTGGCTGCTTGCTGGGAAACAAGGGTGACTATGTCCCACCAGCTTCGTCTGGTCATCTCCTCAGGGAAAGTGTGGAAGGGCTGGTGGGGGCTGTGAGGAGCGCCCCTGAACCAGAGGCTGGTGTGAGCTGAGCTTTCCACACCCCTCCTGGACTGCAGCTCTTTCTGCTCCAGCAGTGGTAGGTTCAGACCCTGCTGGACAGCCATGGGGTGGCTCTGTCTGGATGGGGTGGCTCTGTCGTGATGGGGTGGCCGCTTCAGAGTTGTCCTCAGCCTTACTTTCCCCCATGATAATCCCCAGCTCCTGACGGCTTGGGGGACGCAGATAAGAGCCAGCTGGGAATGCTGGTGTCCCTCTCTGTCCCAGCTGTCTCCCAACAGGGTCCCTGTGATCCTGGAAAGGGCAGGCTGGACGTTCCAGAGGTGTCGCTGGAGTGATGCAGGATGCCTTTTGTTGTCTTAATTGGTGCCTGGGCGGGACAGTTTCCCCCGCCAAAACTGAGTCATCCCACAGCAATAACTGCAGCCTGTTCCTGAATGGATGAGAGGTGGCTCAGCCCTCGGCTTCCGCTGCCCGGATCCAGCGACCTGCCGTGCCCCTGCCGCGGGCGTGAGAGCCTGCACCGAGCTGCCAAAACTGCCGGGGATTGTGGTACTCGGTGTGCCATGGCAGCGATCCCCCATCCCTGGGGCACAGGGCTGGAGGAGTGCGGGGACAGCGCACAGGACACGGCCCCACGTCGCACCCCACAGTGTCCCTTGCCCGGGGTATGTGGGGGGTCACATATGGGAGATGGGGGATGAGTTCACAACTCTCCCAAAGCCTCGTGTCCACAGGCAGGTCCAGAGAGTCACGGGTGTCATGAACAGCGCAGGCAGATGGTAATGGTGGTTTAACTAAAGCAGCAGTAAGGGCTTCCCTTGCTGTTAGAGGTCCCATAACGCCACCAGGGGTGGGGGGCATAGCCCAGCCTGGAAAGCAGCCCTGCCTGACAGGGAGGAAAACCATCACACCCAGTACAGCAGCAGCATTGGTGCAGTTACCCAGGCTGGAACAGATCCCAAGACATGGCAGAGAAACTGTGGGAGGTACAAGAGGCTGCATGGGTGTCATGCTCAGGGCAGGCAGTTGGTGGATGCTTCTCCCGAATTTATGGGATGCTCCTCCTTGGGATGCAGGGCAGAGCCTGAACCCTCTGCAGGTATGACAGGCCCCACTCACAAGGGTTGCTCACATGGATGAACACAGACCCTTCTCATCACACCAGTGGCTGATGTGTTATCTGGTGTCTCCTCTCTCCACAGGCTGCCTGGGGAGCCAGAGCTGCGATGTCACCATGCCTGCCCGTGGCACTGTGCCTGCCTGTGGACAGCAGCCAGAGGCACCAGAGCAGCGGGGGGCGGCCAAGGTGCTGGTGGGGGACACGGTCCTGCAAGTCGCTGCCATCCCCCCCGGGGTGCTGGACAGAGCTGAGCTCACTGACTTCTACTGTTGCACCCACTGTGGGAAAGTGTTTTGGGAAGGGTCCCATTTTGGACGTGTGGTCTCCCAGTTTCAGGATGTTCTTGTGGCCTCTGGGGATGCACAGAGCATCTATGAACTGAGCTGAGGAGGGATGGGGGAGCTTGACAGCGGGACAGGGACTGCCCAGGAACCTCAGAGGATTTTGGGCCATGGGTTTGCATTAAGAGGCTGGAAGCAGGGAGGGCTCTCATTTCAGGATCCACCATGTCACAGTTGCACTGATGGTTTGTGACAGCCCAAAAACACATGGCCTTCATGAAATCATTAAAGCAGAGGTGGCCTGGCAATAGACCCTTTGCTTTATTTCTGCCCCTATCCAGCTGGGCAGGGCAAGAGGGTGGCAGAGCTCTCCAAACCAAAGCCATCACCCCAGCAGTGCTGACTCCAGGGACCCTCACCCCAGTGCCTCTCTGCCCAGTCACACCTGGTGGGGAGCCAGGAGCTGCATCCCCAATAGCAGCACATGGAACAGCATCTCCAGTGCCTGGAGAGCTCCCAACCTGTGATATATGTGCCATGCTACAACCAGCATCCCGCTCACCCTAATCTTGCTCCCCTGGCATTCCTCAGAAGTGATCAGTGGGTGCAGGCATAGGGATCCCGAGGGCCTGAGCACTGCTGGGTTCAGGGAAATCTCTGGGTGCACCACACTGCCCACTGGCATCTGCATGCCCCTGTGCTGGGGCCAGGCTGATGCTGGGGGTCCAGTGGTGCCAAAGCTGCAGTCACCTGCCTACCTGGGGTGGTCCCTCAGGACACTCCCGTGCTCAGGGCTCTGTGTGAAATGCACAGGAGTGGCAGTGAGACATGTGGTCCCACCACCTCTAGGAACCAGGGTCACTGGTGGGACTAGCCAGCACCCAGAGGAGGCTGCACAAGCCCTGGGGATCCCAGGAGAGGCACAGAGTCCAGGCAGGCTCACAGCTCCAGGCACTGCTGTCGTGTGCCTCCTTCTCGGTGGCCAGGCTCACTCCACTTCACCCTGCAAATTCACCCTCTAACCAAGGTTAACTGCCAGGCCCTGCTGTTACTGCTCAGAGGGCCCAAGGTGCTCTTGACTGAGATATGATATCTATGGGCCAGGGAAGCCCCTGCACTGCAGGACTTGCTTTCCCTTTTCCAGAACTCCTGGCCAGAGGCTCCTTCCCCCCAGGGGACATCTCACTCTCCAGCTCGATGCTTTAAAAAAAACCCAAACATTTTTCTACTTTAAATATCCCTCTTCCCACAAGACCCTGCCTGAGCATCAATTAAGTGACCCTAAAATATGACTGTTCCTGCACTGTGCCCATCCTCCCCAGTGGTCCTTGGTGAGTCCTGGCCATGGACGTGACCCTTTGGTGTCACTTCCCATGCTCACAGTGTGTCATTACGTCCCAGTTTCAATCAGAAGATCCCTATCATCTGTCCACTGTCCCCATCTACCTCACAGCCCTGCCACAGCCACGCACTGCCCCTTGGTTGCTGCCATGGATCCACATTCCTTTCAAGTGGATGCTTAAAATAACAGCATGTCCTTCACCAGTAATGAACACAATCAAGGTGGACACCAGTGTCACTGTGACAGAGAGGCTGTCACCACCATAGTGTGCACCACCAGCCCTGTGCATGCTGAAAGGTTTGGACCCATTTTGGGAGGACATGGATGCCAAGTCTGACCCCTTCCCATCAGGACACACAGGGGTGAGAGTCAGCTAAAGGGTCTGTTTCCCAGAATATTTTGTGGGAATCTCCCCTCCCCTGCCCTCCCCTGCCCTCCCCTCCCCTCTCCTCTCCTCTCCTCTCCTCTCCTCTCCTCTCCTCTCCTCTCCTCTCCTCTCCTCTCCTCTCCTCTCCTCTCCTCTCCTCTCCTCTCCTCTCCTCTCCTCTCCTCTCCTCTCCTCTCCTCTCCTCTCCTCTCCTCTCCTCTCCTCTCCTCTCCTCTCCTCTCCTCCCCTCCCCTCCCTTCCCCTCCCCTCCCCTCCCCTCCCCTCCCCTCCCCTCCCCTTCTCTCCTCTCCTCTCCCCTCCCCTCCTCTCCTCCCCTCCCCTCTCCTCCCCTCCCCTCCCCTCCCCTCCCCCTAGACAGTGAGCATGGGGCTGCCAACACCAGAGACTGCACTGCCCAAGCTCCCCTGGACTCATCCATGTGTCAGCATTCTGCTTCCACAGAGTTTGCTCTAGAATGGCAGAAACTGGGAATAAGGCAAAGCAGGAATGTTACCAGCCCCTGCGGTGAGTGGTGCTTCACCATGCTGTGGGATGAACCTCTCCAGACCCCATCTAGGGAAGCTGCTGGGTCAGATGGACATCTGCTTACCCATGGACACTGCTGGCCTTTGCTTGCTGGCTTTTCCAGAGCTGTGGTTTCACATGTGTCTGCCACTGCTTTCACTGTGGAGCTGGTGGGAGACAGGGGGACACATGGCTCTGTCTCTCACCCTGGGAACAGCTGCCTAGAAGGGGTCCTTCCTTCTGAACCCTGGGGACAGTAGGGTCATATCCTTGATACCTCCAGGACTCTATCTGCCGACCAGCTCCATCAGTCTTGGGGGAGGGCTCTTTTGTTTACAGCCAGGGCTGTGCTAGGGCAGGTCACCACTCTGGGACCTTTGTTAGGAGACCAACCCAGGGCAGACCGGGCAGGTCATGTGTACCTGTGGACTTGGCACAAAACAGCTCCAAGAAGATTCCATCCAGATCCTGGGGACAAGGGGCAGCAGCTGGGACACGGCACAGCACCTCTCCCTTCCTGCTGCCCACAGGAGGTGATGACATGGTGGGATCTGTGCAGCAATATCACCTCCAGTCATAGACAGGGTCAACAGCAAATTCCACATTGGACCAGCCTTAAGAAGCATCCAGGAAGTAATAAATTGTCCACTTTTGAATGGTGGATACAGATCAAAAGGAATTAAAGCAGCTTGTTAATCAGCCAACAATATTGTTTCCCTATCTGGCTGTTTAAAAAAAAGATAATTACAAAATCCCATTGTCTGTGTCATACTAATGTTTAACTTTTATTAGGGCAGTAATGAGCCCTCCATGGTTTTATGGAGCTGTTTGATCCTGCGTGGGAAGGGCAGTCCCAGCAGGGGTGTGGGCTCTGGGTGCGCTGCCCACTCCAGGAGCTCATCGATCCCCCAGATGCTTCAGCTGTGCTAAGCTCCTGCACTTGCATGGCAGGATGTTATCATGGGGGGACTCTGGGATGAAACAGCACTAGGGAAGGGTTTTATTACTCTTTATTATGAATGAGACCTGACTGACCAGCATTCATCCCTCAGCCCTGGGAAACCACACGCAGTATCGGATGTCAGATGATTCCTCTCCTCTCCTTCTATATTCCCACACATCCTTCAGAGCTTGATAGGGACAAGGTGTTTGACGTTTAGGCCAGCTTTAGTTTACAAATGAATATATCAACATTGTTCCTCATCAGGCAGGAATGCACTTCCCTCCCTTCTCCCCCACCTTATCCCCATCCCCTTCCGAGCAAACTTCCTTCCTCCAGTAATCTGGAGCGGAAACCTCGCCACATATTTGACCGGCTCACAGAAATCAGCTCAGTTCTCCCTGGTGTGACTTTGTCCTTTGAACTGAGGCTGGTCAGCCCATAAGGCAGCCGGTGAGGCAGGGGAAGAGGAGAAGGACAAGGGCTGTACTGCTGCCCATCTCATCACGGAGCTGCTCTTCCAGCCAGATGCTCCAATTGAGCTCCCAGTTGCTTGATTGCTGCTTTCAAACAAACCATCCTGTTTCTGGGCACGGAGCCAGAGCTGGGCAGCCCAAGGCTGGCTGCAGGCTCAGGTCCTTGTGCTGCCCCACACCACAGGAACACTGCTCCCATGGGCCAGGGAACACTGCTGCTGGCTCCTCTCCAGGGCAGGAAGAGGAGAGAGTTGTCAGGCCCACACAAGGAGGGACATTTGCATCAATCAGAAGGATGTTTGTTTGCTGGGAAATAGCCTGGGACCAGGTCCTTCCTATCAGCCTCCCAATATGTGGGCACAGCTCCCAGGCAAATGAGCTTCCATGTGCTCGCCAGGCATGTGCCCTGCAGGGCTATGGCCATGTTGCCCCTAAGCCTGCTTAGATACCAGAGATGTCCCCATGGACCAGTCACTGGGTCCTCAGGCCAGCCCTTGTGGGCTGTAATGTGTCTTCTGGGGCAACTGTGCAGTGGTAGCAGTGAGGTGACATATCTCCATCCTTGCAGCCACCACAAAGGAGTGGCCATGCAATGCAATCAAACAGGTTGCCCAGAGAAGCTGTGGCTACCCCATCCCTGGAAGTGTTCAAGGCCAGGTTAGATGATGCTTGGAGCAACCTGGTCTAGTGGAAGGTGTACCTGCCCATGGAACTTTAAAAGTCCCTTTCAACCCAAACCAGTATGCAGCTCTGTGGTAAGTGGCCCTGGGGACCACATGTCTCAGGAGATGGTCATTCCCCAGCATCAAAACTCTACACTGACACTGTATTCAGTCCTGGAGCTCATCCCAATGGCCCAGGACAAAGTAATTATGTGGGAAGGTTGGCCTAGGGCACATAATCCAGGGTCTGTGTATCCAAACAACTGTATTAGCACCTGCAAAGTGGATATTTTGTCTCCCCCTCATGTGCCAGTTTTCCATTACCAGAAGTCCCACTAGCAGCTGCCAGAGCACCTGGCCAGGGACATGTGATGATGTTGGTTTAGCAGAGCATGGGCTGGAGCCGTGGCAGTTTGGTGCACATGTGCTCAGTGGACACAGGGACATCAGTCAAAGGTGACATCTCAGGATGGCCTGGCAGCACTGAGACACTGCTGCAGCTGGAGGGCCCTGCCAGTGGCACCGGGCAGTTCTTCAGCCCCAAGTGCATCAAAGTTGGTGGCCTTTTGCTCCAGGTGAACTTTTACACTGCCAGATGCTGAGACCATAGGCTACATCAGAAAAGCTGCAGCATTTCCAGCAGAATAAGGACTGACAAGATGGAGCACTGGAGTGGTTAAAGGCCAGACTGCAGTGAGACAACCCAGCATTCGCAGCCAAGCACCATGTCCTCAGCCCAGGAACACCCCAACCTGCGTACCCCTGGAGGACAAGGACCACGTGTGGGGTTATGACCGTGCTTGAGTCTCGCTCATGTTTTTAATCCTGTTTGTCACAGGCTGGGAAGGAAGGACCATGCAGAGCAGCCTCCATGGTGGCATCCACAGGAAGGGGCAGTCACCAGCCTACGTTCCTGCAGTGCCCCCTGTGGTGGCGGTGGTTGAAGGAGGATGCCTGGGGCCTCCCCTTGTCCACAGAGTTTCACAAACCACTCGTAAGAGCTTTGCTAGTGGTGCCATGATTCCTGCAGAGGACATGAGGCACTCTCACACATCTTCACTGCAAGAGCACGAGATTTCCCTTGCAAATAAATCCTCCTCGCTGGCCTCAGAGCTCTGCTTGCCGGGCTGGCAGGGTCCCAGCCCACCTGGGCACCGTCTGGGTGCTGCTGAAAGCTCACGGTGTGTCCCCCGCTTGTGCCCCGCTGCAAGCAGGGCAGCTCTCAGACCACACAGAGGGAGATTTTCCCCTGAGACACCCCCCCCATAGTCTCTTCCTCACCCGGGGGAGAAATCCCCTTTTTCCCCCCTAAAGATGAACTCGTACAAGGGAGACTGTTCACACCCAGCAACCACAGAGCCCCGGCCCCGAGTGGGCTCCCTGCCTCCCACATCCCCGCGGCCGGGCAGGCAGCACTGGCCGGGCAGGCGGTATTGGCTGAGCCCCGTGTTTCCCCACCGGGGCTCCGATAACCGCATTGCCAAAAAGCCGGGAGGCAAATCGCCGGCGGGCCAGCGGCGGAGGAAACCCTTGCGCTTCCTCCGGCTCCGGGGAGCCGAGCGGGCAGGGCGCTCTCCCTCGCACGCCTTTAGCTGGGGCTCTGCGCTGGGAAGAAAAGCTCCCGTCTTTCCCACGCTCTCCGACACATTTTAATGAATTAAGTGCGGGCACGCCCCCTCGCCGCCTGCCCCGGATCCGTACGGCCCCCCTGCTCTCCGGCTCCCTTCAAGGAGGCCTCCGGGGGTGGCTGGACTCTCGCCGCCGTGTCCGCCTGGCCTGGAGGATGGGCACTGCCCGCTGGGGATTTTTGGAAGAGGGCTGCGATGTGCCCAGCCCAAGGCGCCCAGCGCCGGGGCAGCTCCGAGCCCCGCCGGCAGTGCCGGTGGCAGCCGGTCCTCATCCCTCCCGCGGGCTCTCACGAGTGCGGGGTGATGTGGCCGTCACGTCTCCTGAGGAGGGGAAATTTGTTCCTCGCCTCTCGGCGTGACTACTCTCTTAAAGCATCGCACTCCGGGTCCCTTCCCCGCCTCCCGCCACGTCTTCCCCTCGTCTCAGAAGAGAGCGGATAAATCACTGGGTGGGACTACTGGTTTTGCAGGGCCCCGTGCAGCGAGGACAGACCCCCCAGAGCTGCCGCGGCCCCTCCGCAGCCCCTGCCCGGCCGCCGGAGCCGCGGGGAGCCTGTCCCGACCGCCAGCCCGGTCCGGTTACAGAGCTGGGGACAAACTGCAGCTGTTTCAAAACTGCCTTTTTATTCCCCCCCCGCTTTTTCGCTCTTTTCCCTCCCTCTCTGAACCCGTTCCCAGGCCGAGTCCTGCCCCCACCTGCCAGCCCCGAACATTTGCATGGCTGGGTCCCTGCCCGAGCTCTTTTTCTCACCAGTGTCACTGGCAAATGCAGATTTGCTTGCGAGGATGTAACTCTGGCCAAGCCCCAGACCGGGGAGGTGAGAGCAATTCCCACTCTCCCACGGCTCGCTCACAGGGCTCCACACCTCGCAGGATATGGCCGGTAAATCCACAAAATCAGCTGTCACGACCTATTTAGGAGTGGAAAGGAGAGGGCAAGCCGGGAAAAGAGGAGCCCCGACCCTCATGCCATCGCACTGAGCTCCGGCAGAGGTGCTGTACGACCCACTGCCTTCCCTTTTCCAGCTCTGCCAGGATGGCTTTGCTGGGTTGGTGCCAGAGAACGGTCCCGGGCTGCGGTGGCTGCAGCACTCCCCGCACACCGGCGCAGCTGTTGGCGCTGCCGGGCTGTGCCGGGCCTTGGGCACCACCGGAGCTCCCGTGAGTCGCCATGAGCCACGACACGTCCCTCTGCTCACCACGGGAGCCGACACCGGGAGAGAAGAGCAGGGATCGCCACTGGTGATCCCCGCGGCCGCCATGGCTGGGGTGATGGGGACAAAGTCACCACCTCCTTCCTGGGATGGGGCCCCCAAGGGGAGGGACAGGCAGGGGTGGTTCCTTTTCACTGTCCTCGGGCAAACGGGGGTCCTGCACAGACCACAGGGATCCAAGCCCTGAGCCCATCTCTGTGTCCTGTGCCAGCACTATGCGGGACCTGCATCTCAGTCCCACAGGAATATCCTGGAAGAAGCTACACAGCACAGGAGAGCAGAGAGGAGGCTTGTAGCCTCTGGCTACAGTCACGTCCCAATTCCCCTTTCTCTGTAAGAACAATGGGCTGCGATGCTCACATTAGAAAAGTGTGAGTAGGAGAGCTCTAGACTGAGGAAGTAAAACAGTGAGACCAGAGAGATGGAAGTGGGATAGGGATTGGGATGAGTTGGGGATGTGTACTGAGATGGGGAAGGGTGTAGGATAGACAGGGATCAGATGAGGATGAAGATGAGTATGTGCATGGGCATGGGATGAGGATGGAGACAGACGGGATGGCGATGGAGAGATGGGCATAGATATGGGGATGGGTGTGAAGATGGGAACCAGATAGGAGTGGGGATAGGGATGAGAAAAACTTGCTGCAGAAACGGCCTTAGAAATACAGATCCTTATGGGAAGAGAAATGAGCTGCTTCATCAACTCCTTACAAGCCATAGCCAGGCCAGGATAAGAAGAAGGACCCAGCAGGGGCAGGAGGGGTCCCAGGCTCCTCCAGCTGCTGGGAAAAGCCAGGGCAACAGGCCATGGGGCAAGTCGCACTCGGAGCTCACAGTCACTGTCCTCCAGCCATGTGACAGACAGCTCTGAGGTGGCACGTTTCATTGGCTGGGATTGAATTTAGTAGTTCGCCGATATCTCTCTTTCCCTTCTCAGAAGGACACACCAGCAGTGCCAGGTGACAGCAACTTGCTACCAGCTGTCCTCGGTGCAGCTGCTGTCACCTTGGTTTATGATACACTTCTTCCTCTCTCTGCACCTCCTGCCTCGCTCTGGCAGACCAAATGCCCGGCAAAGGCGGTGGGAGCTGGCCCGGGAATGCTGCTTCCCACCCGGACCTGCCATTTGCTCCCCAGGGACCAAACGGCCATGGGGAGGAGGGAAGGGGCCAAGGAGGGCCCCCAGAGAGGCCTCTCAGCACCGTTTCTGGTTGATTCCCTGGTTTTGGTACCTTATTGCCCGTTTTTTGCTTGCCTACAGTGTCCACAGCTCCCAGCGCTCCCACACCAGGAATGTGGCCATCAGCTAAGCAGCAGGTCCGGCCCGGATAAAGCCCCAGGCAACAGAACTGAGTCACTCCAGGGTGGTGGAACATGGTGGCAGTTGCATCTTTCTCCCACGAAATCAATCCCACCTATGAGTCCCTGAAACCCGGTGCAACTCCAGCTGGGACCCCTCAGAGGCCAGACCCCATGGGCTGAACCCTCTGTCCTGTTCTGTGACCTGTCCCAGTTGGCTCATGGGGACACAAACCAGTAGCAACCCTGAGTCACCCCCAGATCAGGGGTAACCGCAGCCCCTTGGTGACCTCCATCCCTGCGGGTCCCAGCTGGGATGGGCACAGCCTGGTTCCGGTGCCGCGGGGACCGGCGGGGCCGGCTGCTCCTGCCTGGCACAGCTCGGCCCCACACGGCCCTGCACGGGCTGACCGGTAGTGACCTGTGCTGCAGCCACTGCCAAGCCAGGCTGTTCCAGGCTGAGATCTACCGAGCTGGGCTGTACCGGGCCGGGATCTACCAAGCCAGGCTGTACCGGGCCGGGATCTACCGAGCCAGGCTGTACCGGGCCGGGATCTACTGAGCTGGGCTGTACTGGGCTGGGATCTACCGAGCCAGGCTGTACCGGGCCGGGATCTACTGAGCTGGGCTGTACCGGGCTGGGATCTACCAAGCCGGGCTGTACCGGGCCGGGATCTACCGAGCTGGGCTGTACCGGGCCGGGATCTACCGAGCTGGGCTGTACTGGGCTGGGATCTACCAAGCCAGGCTGTACCGGGCCGGGATCTACCGAGCCAGGCTGTACCGGGCCGGGATCTACCGAGCTGGGCTGTACCGGGCCGGGATCTACCGAGCCGGGCTGTACCAGGCCAGGATCTACCAAGCTGGGCTGTACCGGGCCGGGATCTACCGAGCCGGGCTGTACCGGGCCGGGATCTACCGAGCTGGGCTGTACCGGGCCGGGATCTACCGAGCCGGGCTGTACCGGGCTGGGCCAGGCTGTACTGAGCTAGGTTGGGCTGTACAGGGCTGGGCCAAGCTGTGCCAAGCCAGGCCGGGCTGTACAGGGCCAGGCTGTACCAAGCCGGGCCAGTGTGCACCGAGCCGGGCCAGGCTGTGCCGAGCCAGGCTACACATGGCCAAGCTGTGTCAAGTCAGGCCAGGCTATGACAGGCTGGGCTATACCAAGCTGTCTTGAGCTGTCCCAGGCCGGGCTGGGCTGGGCTATATCAAGCTGGCCCGGGCTAAACTGGGCCGTGCCGTGCCGAGCTGTCCCGGGCTATACCGGGCTGGGCCGGGCCGGGCTATACCGAGCTGTCCCGGGCCGTACCGTGCCGGGCTGTCCCAAGCTGTCCCAGGCTGTGCCATGCCGTGCTGTCCCGGGCTGTCCCGTGCCGTGCCGTGCCGGGCTGTCCCGGGCTATACTGCGCTGTGCCATGCCGGGCTATACTGGGCTGTCCCGTGCCGTGCCGTGCCGGGCTGTCCCGGGCTATACTGCGCTGTGCCATGCCGGGCTATACTGGGCTGTCCCGGGCCGTGCCGTGCCGGGCTGTCCCGGACTATACCATGCCAGGCCGGGCCGAGCTATACCGAGCTGTCCCGGACTATACCATGCCATGCCGGGCCGGGCTATACTGAGCTGTCCCGTGCCGTGCCGTGCCGGGCTGTCCTGAGCTGTCCCGTGCTGGGCGAGGCTGGGCTATACCAAGCTGTCCCATGCCGTGCTGTGCTGGGCTGTTCCGGACTATACCACGCTGGGCCGGGTCGAGCTATACCGAGCTGTCCTGGGCCGTGCCGTGCCGGGCTGTCCCGGGCTATACCGCGCCGTGCCATGCCAGGCTGTCCCGAGCTGTCCCGGGCTATACCGAGCTGTCCCAAGCTATACTGCGCCGTGCCATGCTGGGCTATACCGAGCTGTCCCGGGCCGGGCCGTGCCGGGCTATACCGAGCTGTCCTGAGCTGTCCCGGGCCGTGCCGTGCCGGGCTGTCCCGGGCTATACCGCGCCGTGCCGTGCCGGGCTGTCCCGAGCTGTGCCGGGCTGTCCCGAGCTGTCCCGGGCTATAACGAGCTGTCCCGGGCCGTGCCGTGCCGGGTCGGGCTGTCCCGAGCTGTCCCGAGCTATACCGCGCCGTGCCGGGCCGGGCTGTCCCGAGCTGTCCCGGGCTATACCGAGCTGTCCCGGGCCGTGCCGTGCCGTGCCGGGCTGTCCCGAGCTGTCCCGGGCTATAACGAGCTGTCCCGGGCTGTCCCGAGCTGTCCCGGGCTGTCCCGGGCTGTCCCGGGCTATAACGAGCTGTCCCGGGCTGTCCCGAGCTGTCCCGGGCTGTCCCGGGCTGTCCCGGGCTGTCCCGGGTCGTGCCGTGCCGGGCTGTCCCGAGCTGTCCCGGGCTGTCCCGGGCTGTCCCGGGCTGTCCCGGGCCGTGCCGTGCCGGGCTGTCCCGGGCTGTCCCGGGCCGGGCTGTCCCGAGCTGTCCCGAGCTGTCCCGGGCCGTGCCGTGCCGTGCCGGGCTGTCCCGGGCTGTCCCGAGCTGTCCCGGGCTATACCAAGCTGTCCCATGCCGGGCTGTCCCGAGCTGTCCCGGGCTATAACGAGCTGTCCCGGGCCGTGCCGTGCCGTGCCGTGCCGTCCCGAGCTGTCCCGGGCTGTCCCGGGCTGTCCCGGGCCGTGCCGGGCTGTCCCGGGCTGTCCCGAGCTGTCCCGAGCTGTCCCGGGCCGTGCCGTGCCGTGCCGGGCTGTCCCGGGCTGTCCCGAGCTGTCCCGGGCTATACCAAGCTGTCCCATGCCGGGCTGTCCCGAGCTGTCCCGGGCTATAACGAGCTGTCCCGGGCCGTGCCGTGCCGTGCCGGGCTGTCCCGAGCTGTCCCGGGCTGTCCCGGGCCGTGCCGGGCTGTCCCGGGCTGTCCCGGGCCGTGCCGGGCTGTCCCGGGCTGTCCCGGGCTATAACGAGCTGTCCCGGGCTGTCCCGAGCTGTCCCGGGCTGTCCCGGGCCGTGCCGGGCTGTCCCGGGCTGTCCCGGGCTATAACGAGCTGTCCCGGGCTGTCCCGGGCTGTCCCGAGCTGTCCCGGGCTGTCCCGGGCCGGGCCGCGCCCCCAGCGCCCCCCATCGTCCACTCCCGCCGTAGCAGCGCACGCGCCCCTCCCGCTCCTGAGGGGGCGTGTCCTCCCAGCGAGCCCCGCCCCTTTTTCCGGCAGAACCAATGGGAGCGCGGGGCGCGGCCCCGCCCCCGCGCGTCACGGCCGTGCCATTGTTATGCAAATAAAAGGGCGGGTAAAAGGCCCGCGCGGGGCCGGGCCGGGCAGTCGGCGCGGGCGGAGCTGCCGCAGCGAGCCCAGAGCGGCGGGGCAGGGCCGGGCCGGGCCGGGCCAGGGCGCTGCGAGCGCGGCCCCAGCGCAGCCCCAGCGCAGCCCCAGCCCCGGCAGCAGCCGCAGCACCGCCCGCCCGCCGCCGCCGCATGCCCGGGCGGGCGCCGCCGTCGCCGTCCATGCGGGGCGGCGGGGCCGAGGCGGCGGCATGAGCCAGAGCGAGGTGTCGCCGTGCGCGGCGCCGCCGCCGCCCCCCAGCCAGCGAGTGTTCCAGGAGGCGGTGCGGCGCGGCAACACCAAGGAGCTGCAGTCGCTGCTGCAGAACATGACGAACTGCGAGTTCAACGTCAACTCCTTCGGGCCCGAGGGGCAGACGGCGCTGCACCAGTCCGTCATCGACGGCAACCTCGAGCTCGTCAAGCTCCTGGTCAAGTTCGGCGCCGATATCCGCCTGGCTAACCGCGACGGCTGGAGCGCTCTGCACATCGCCGCCTTCGGGGGCCACCAGGACATCGTCCTCTACCTGATCACCAAGGCAAAATACTCCGCCGGCGCACGGTGATGCTGGGGCTGCTCCCCCGGTGATGCCGGGGCCGCCCGCCCCTCTCCGCTGCACCGGCGATGCCGGGTGCCCCCGCCCCGCGGTGCCCTGGCCATGCCCGGGGTCCCTCCTCGCTCCCCCGGCCGCCAGAGCTGCTCCCGCCCCCGCCCGGGGAGGGTTTGGCGAAGATTTGGGGCCCCACGCAGAACACGCCACTGCTTTTACATTTTTAAGGGTTTTTTGTTTGTTGTTTTTCTTTCCAAGGGTTGTTTCCTACTGTAACATGTTTTTTTCCTCCATCTACCTCGGCTGCACTCACAGTATTCACGGTTTCAGTTTGACATCTGGGCAGATGCTTTAACACCCCCCGTCCCTCCCCGCTAATATTTAATCCCCCTCCCCGCTCCCCTCGCTCCGCACCCTCCCATGTAAAGTATTCTGGCTCAGAAACGATTTCATTTCAACGCTCCCCAAAAGCCCCCCCTGCCGCCCCCTCTGGTGCTGGAGTCCCCTCTCCGGTGCCAGCCCCGGCTCTGGGCGATGCCCCGTCCATGGGCTGGGCGCTCCCGGCCGCCCGCGGCGCTTCCAGGCGAGGAAGAGCGGGAAAGTCTTCCTTCTCTCCAAGGTTCTCCCAGTGTTTTCCCACTGCTGGTTTCTTTTGTCGAGGCGACTCCGTTGGAATATGACAGACGTGGTTTTCTCACCCCGATTGCTCCTGGGTTTGGTTGATTTTGCATTCGGTTTTCTGCTTTGGTTCTTCCTTGGGTGTCCGAAGAAGGTCTGTCCTCACCTGCTCCACGAATCCATTTAGCATACGTAAGATCCCAGGAAAAGACACTGAGTCCTTCTGGTGTAAAGGGGGATTAGCAAGTCCTGTACATTTTTCTTTTTTTTTCCTTTTTTTTTTGAAAAAAAAAAAAAGGTGAAATAAACTCTAGAGGCAGAGGATTTGCTTTTGCACAGAAAAGGGGCGTGAGCGCTCTCTGCTGCCTACAGAGATGCTGGAAAACTACTGAAAAGAGTTTGGGAACTTAATGTTTTCTTGTGGTGAAACTTGGATAACACTTCTCAATGCAGAGCGATTCACTTGACATGTCCACTCACCTGCCTTTCATAGGAGATATATATTGCCGAGTGTGTCTCTTCCTGAAGGAAAGGGAGGAAGCAGAGTCCACCTGAAGGTGCATTTTGAAGTGACTGACTGCACGTATAATCGCAAATGCTGCTTTTTTATTGCTATGGCACAAGAACATCCATTGGGAAAATGCGGAAAATTTCAGAAGTCTCTTTTCTCCCGCTGGTTTTTCAGCCCTCTCCTCGTCTGCACTAAAGCCATCCACATCACTGCCATCTCCCTGCTCTCTCCTCTCTTGCTCCCTGCATCCAAACCATGCCCATTAAAAAAGAAAAAAGAAAATAGTTACCTGCTGGTTTATTTGGGTTGTGTCTTGCCTATTTATCATGTCTGTATATATTTGTGGGTGAAGACTGTGAGCCTGGTTTTGTTTGAATCTGGTGGTGAGTGTTTCAAAAATATGGTTTGGGAAATATGCTTTTTTGTTGCTCTTTTTTGTTTCCCTAGTCTTAAAAGTAAAAAAACCTAGAGCCTGCCATGATTATTTCCCATTGCACTGAATATTCTGCTTTGTCTCTGATGGTTTTACCTGCAGTTGTTTTGTTTGTTTGTTTCTTCTCCACTTTAACAATTTGAGATGATTTCAAAAGCTCCCGATGTAAAGAAGAAAAAGAGGAAAAAGCCCTGTCAAAAGCATCTACTGTTCATGCTGTAATTTGCAAGAAGTTGCTTGGCCTACGTCTTTCTGTGAGCATGGAAGGGAGTGTCCAGCACTTCCACTGGTGCTTCTGTGCGATAGTTGTGGGGTGGGAACACGACCTGTTCTAGCGAGGTTTTATTGTCATTACCAGATGGTTGCACATTTATATTTTTTTTACGTAAATGGATTTGCCACAATGAAATGTCATAACATTTATGACATGATATTAAAAAGTGTATTGTAAAGCCAAGTTCTAGATGGATTTTTTAAAAGAAATCTTGGTTATAAACCCAGTCAAAAGGGAGCTCTGTCCAGTGTTGTAAAGACAACATGATGTAACCCATATTTATATTTTTATAAAATACATATTAAGACTGTGAATCTCCTGTGTGAATTGCTGGGTGAGTTGTTTAAGAAAAGTATTGTTCCTTTCCAGCCTCCTGGAGCTTTAGACATGCTGAGATTTTTGGGAAACTGTATGTCGGGGAAGGGGTTTTGCTCTGAAATTGTGAGTTGATGTATTTTTACATCCCTTTGTATTTTACTGAAAAGCTGCTGCCCTTCCTAGTCCCTAGAGTTTCAATTTTCTATGCAACCCCCACACCCCCAGTCTCTCTTAATCCTGAGAAGTAAAAGGGATGCAGATTGATTCAAATTGAAATGAGGGTCCCCCCACCCCCCTTGTTGGCTCATCGTGCTGCTGACCCTTCATGCCAAAACGGGGAGTACAAGAAAAGAAGAGGCAGGTGGGGGAGGCTCTTTCGTGCATGACTGGTTGCCTTCCAGCAGTCATCTTTTTAATTATTATTATTATTTTTGTAAGAAGAATATATTGATAATGTCAGTGAAATAAGCAGACATTGAAGCTGATGCACAGATTGCTCCAGAAAGGAGTTTTTCTGTAGATTTTTCTTTAGATGCGAATACCTTTTTTAATTATGTTAATTAATGTTAAGAATTCTTAGGCTTATATTGAAGCTGTATGTGGGTCACTATATGATCATTTCTAACTGGATAAAGTCTGTACAGTACAGCATATTCCTGAGTGTATGATATAGACATGTAGCCCCAGAGTGCGAAATTTATAAATAAATTTTTCATTGATCTTTTTATATAAAAAAGGCCTTTTGGTTTGTTCTTTCCCACGTTGTTATGGGTGATGCCGGGTGGTTCCTGAGGTGGGGGATGCCTGGGTCCCCAGGTCTCTCTCTTGGTGTCAAACCTTGCAGCTATTCTGGGGTCAACTGCATCCCTAGAGGGGAATGGCAGGGGTGGATTTGGGGAGCGAGCCTGTGGCCCCTTCCCACCAGCTGGAGGAAGTTCCCTGGGCCCAGAGGGTGTCCTGGTTTGCCCCATCCCAGCATTTGGAGGGTGATGGAGGGGTGATGACTTAGACCAAACTCTGATGCTATATGGGCACATGGTATCTGAGATGTTTCTAAAGAAGCTCCTCATCCCAAGAGAGTGAGGGGAGAGTTTAGCAGCCAATCTTGGGACTGTGGCAGTGGGTGCATTTCCAGGGCTACAGCCTCACCAGCCGAGCATCCCCCAGCTCCCTGGGAACATTTTTGGGCTTTTTAATTCCAACCTGGGCTCCGCTGAAGGTTTGAGGCAGTTCAGTCCTCGGCAAGCCCTCGGGCTGTGGGAATGGGGTCAGTGGTGACTTCAGCTGCCTTCTGGAAGGGGCACGGGGTGAGGGTCAGCTTGGGCTCTCCATCCCCAGAGGCATCTCTGTTCTCCTGTGTGGCTCAGAGTAGACCAGTGCCCAGAGTAGGCTGAGCCCTACTCCTCTGGAGGCTTTCCAGGCAGAATCTGGCTGCTCTGGGAAGTGGGAAGAGCAGAGGCAGCCCCGTGCCTGGACTGGTGGGGTCCTGCCTGAGGCCAGGGCTTTGAAGGCAGGATGGAGGCAAGCCTCCCACTCTGGCAGCATTGGAGGGTTGGATGAGGCTTTTTCTACATCATTCATTTTGCCAACTCTAGAAATGCCTAAATCTTGGGTAAATTTGTGCCATGTTTGGCTCTGGAGTGTAGTTTCCCAGCAATGCCATGAGTGCTATCCTGCAAATGCAGAGGGGAAGAAATGTGGAGAAAAGGCTCGGTGTGACCTTTGCAGGTTGGCTGAACTCCACTCTGATGTGCAAAGCCCCTGTGCCATCTACTGCCAGCACGGGACAGTGCCTGGGACAGGCACAGCTGGTGTCCCCAGGTGTCCTGGGGTCATGCAGCTCCCTAGGAAGCAGCTCAGTGTGCAAAGGGCACCGAGTGACCTGGATGGATTTGAGCAGGAAAAAAAGATGATCTCCAAATCCTCTGCACTGGGAGTTCTTCCCCCAGGGTCCTGCAACAGCTGACTCTCATAATCTGTGGGGAGGGTGTGTGGGGTGGACACTGCTCCCCTCCCCTGCCATGGCACTGTGACATTGACCCTCCTGTGCATCCCACCAAATGTGCCACCATCACTGTGCTCCCCTGGGCCGGACACTGCAGAGTCACACCTGAAGGTGCAGCTCATCCCAGATTCATCCCTTTGCGGCTTGGAATGCTGCAAAACCTCATCCTGGCTCCTGTGTTGGGATGTCACAAAGCTGGGCTCAGCATGGCTTGGCTTGGCCCTGTGACTTCTTGCCCTTCACCTTGTCCCAGGGCTCCAGTCAGCTGGGGTGGGCCAGCCACCACCTCAAGGATAGGTTCTGCTGAGGAAACACAGCATTCCTGTGCACTGTTCCTCTGTCCCCACAGAGGTGGACGGGGTGGGCTGGGGTCTCTGGCAGCCCCTTTTCAGGGGATTTGGGCAACCCCCCAAACCTGCCCTGAATTCCCTGACTCTCCATGCGATGGCCTTGGCAGCGAGGATGTGCTGGGGGCACAGCTGAGCCCCAAACCCCGAGGCAGCTGGGGAGCAGCTGCCTCAGTGCCAGGCTTCTCACATTGCCTTGGCCACCCAACTTTGTAGTTCACCTCTACAGAAACCCTGTCCAAGAAATCTAGGAACTCCAAAGACTTGGGGTTTTTTCTTTTTTTCTTTCCCTTTTCTATTTTTGTTCCAATAGCACAAAAATATTGGATGGTTTGATGGCGTAAGCACATTCTTCTGGCATTTTTGCCTGTCCCTGGCTGCACATTATTGTCCGCCGGCTGCATTACGTAGGTACTGTTGTTCCAAGAGAAACCAAAGCAAGAATTTGAGCTTTCAAGTGCTTCCTGCCATTGTCTTTTGCTTTTGTTTGTGCTGCTGACTCCAAACCAGATGGATTGGGCTCCCCTCCATCCGGGGGGCGATGGGAAGTCAACACAGCCGGGAGAGGTTTGACAGCTTTGTCTTCTCTTCTATTGCCCTTCATCCGTCAAGCACAGCCATCGGCGCGGGAGCAGCCCTCACATATGGATGTGGAGAAGGAGGTGGGATTTTATTTGATTTTCAGGGAGTTTAACACAGTAAGTAATGAATGAGAAAGACAGTGAGCAGGCTAGCAAGAGGGGATAGACTGTAATCAAAATTCAGGACATTTTAAATACATGCTTTGTTGGACATTTGTATGACTATGATAATGTCACAGCCCGGCTGATCCGAAGAGGAGTTACCTTTTCAACAACAACAAAAAAATCATCAGCTTCTGTTGGGTGCCAGGGAGGAGCCAGTGGCTCAGACTGCCCAGCCAGGGTGGCCTCATTTCCAGACTTCAAGACTTTTTGCCCCTTCTCTAGGGCTAACAGGGCTCACCCTTTAGGTGAGTGGGTGACAGAGGGTGGTCAGTGGCACTGGGGGTCCTCAGTGCATCATGCAGGACAAGATGACCCATAGTTTTGACCTGTTTAGCTGCTGACCCACAGCTGCTGCAGCATTTGGTGCTGGGACTTGGTGTAGAGGTTCTGACCCCCAGATCTATCCCAGGTTGGTACTGGGACTGGGACTGGGACTGGGACTGGAAATGGCCACCCTGTTCCTGTGGCTTGGAGTAATTTTGGGCTGTTCTTGGGGTGTACATGAGTTTCACACCCTGCCATGAGGTGAGCATGGGGTTTTCAGTGCCAGCCCCCATGCCCTAAAACCATTGTGACTCTGCAGACTGCCATGGGGCTTTGTCCTCCCAGGGGTGTTCCAAGGCCCGGAATGTGTCAGCACAAGGACTGCAGCCACCTCCCATATCTTGGTGCAGCAAGTGTCCCCACTGTGGGTGGAGAAATGTCTCTCCCCTTCACAGAAATTCTTCAGCTGCCATGCTCCACTGCCACCAGAAGCACCCATCTCTGGGGGTGCCTATGGAGACCTGACCTCTGATTCACCCCAGGTGGGGCAAAGACTTGCAGGTGCAGTGGAATTTTTGGCTCCTTCATTTTGACAGGTTTCTCTTCCCGACCCCAAAGAAATGGACAAGCATAGCAACATCCTGGTTTGGCTTGTTTTGGGGAGAACAATGGATGGGGCTTGGCTCTGGAGGAATGGAAGGCTGCTTGGCTGGAGGGATGGCTGGAAAGGGCTGGGGAGGCATCACTGGG
Source organism: Pithys albifrons albifrons (assembly GCF_047495875.1). NCBI lineage: Eukaryota > Metazoa > Chordata > Aves > Passeriformes > Thamnophilidae > Pithys > Pithys albifrons. Next base: position 2,095,195 of record NC_092477.1, on the reverse strand, counting down.
GACATGGAAGAGTGGAGGAATGGGGAAATAAGACCTGTCTAGGAGGGATGGGGAATAGAAGCATGAGAGGATGGATGGGTAAGGGATGGGTAGAAGAATGGAGAGAGACAAAACTGGAGACCTGGAGGGATGATGGGCTGAGTGATGGTTGGGACAACTGTTTGAATTGGAAATTCCTCATTCAGCCTGAATCCAATAGTGTTCTGTGGTTGGGAGTGGTCCCTGAGGGCAGGCCAAGGAGAGCAGCACATCCAGCAGTACTGTCACACCATGGCAGATCTCAGCCCAGCAGAGCTGGTCGTGTCCTCCTGCCACTTTTTAGGAAGAGGCTCCCCAGAAGGGAGATGCATTTATGAGGCAGTGGAGGCTGAGCCTTCACATGGGGCCCTCAACCCTTGGGGCTAATGGTTTGTGCTCTGAAACATGAATGCAAAACAAGCAGATCCTGGCTCCAAATGAATTCTGCAGCCAAGGAGAGTCTCTACCTGGAAGTGGACAACTCTGCAGCCTCCTCTCACCCCAAGACTGAACTGGAATCTCAGTCCTTGTTTTCTCTAGCTGAAAAATCCCTTCTTACCCATGTCCAGTCCCCAGCAATGTTCTCAAACACAATGCAGTTCCATAGACAAACTCTGAACATGCCGAGCCATCTCTCAGGTTTCCTTCCCTGGACCAGACCTTTGCAAACACACCTCTGTGTGCTCAGGGAACTCTCAATGTGATGTCTCAGTGTGATCATCACTCTGCCAGCTGGAGCAGGAGCTGGATGGCAGCTCTCTGGACTCCTGATTTCCTTTAGTTACATCTAAAACACTTGGTTACCCAGAGACTGAAGGGCTTTCACAGGAGTGGAGGAGCTAGAGGCTCCCCTTCCCTTGGTGCCCCATTCCATGCCCAGCCTGCCCCATTGAGAGGAGTCAGGTCTTCCAGCAGTCCAGCACCTTCGGGGAACTGACAGGTGCTGTGGGACTTCCTGGGATCTCTTCCCAGATGCTTCAGTTTGGAGGTCCCATTTGGGAGACCCCAATCCCAGGCTCAGGGGCCTGGGACACCCTGAGTCCCTGCAGGAAGAGAGGTGCAGTGTAGCCTGAGGCTGCGGGTGCAGGGGGGTGCTGGCTCAGCACCTGTCATCCAGCCTGTGCCCATGACCTGAAGAGCACAGAGCAGCCCTGGCCTCATTCCACGCTGTCAGAATCAGGCCCTTGACCCCCAGCACAGTGCCTGGACAGGGAGCCTGTCCCCACATTTCACCCTGCTCACATTCACAGCTACAGTGACAACTCTGAGCCGCCCCTGTCCCATTTTCCACTCACTGCTCCCCCTCATTCAAGCCTCTATCCTTTTAAGCTATTTTTCCCCCTCATATTCATTTCCCTGACGCCTCGATCCTTTTCTCCTGCCTAGCCCCTCTCCCGAGCAGCTGCTATGCTAATAAGCATGAGGCAGAAAAGGGAGCAAGCCTTTGCAGGGCTGGGGAGGAGAGAAAGACCCCAGAGCCCTCCAAATGCTAAATAAATCCAAAGCTGGAGCAGCATCACTGAACAAAGAGGCCTGGCCTCCCCCCTCTCTTCCCCTCTTCCCAATTCCACCTTTTCACATTCAAATCCATTAAACAGTGAGCAAAAAGACCCTGAGTATTCATAGCATTGCATTAAAGAGAAAGCCCCGTGGTCCCTCTCCATCGAGGCTGGGCGGAGGGAAGGGCTCTCCATCCCCTCTGGGCCAGGAATCGAACGGCTCCGGCCTCGGCTCAGCAGAGGGAGGACAAAAGTGCCTGGCATCGCACAGGGAGAGTAGTTGCCTCACCCCTGAGTTCCAGGGTTTTTTTCCCCACATGAGACCCTTGGACTTCTCTTTTGGGATAGAGCCCCTGGTTCCCACAGGCAGCATGGGCAGCTGCTGGGGGCTGCCTGAGAATCTGAGGTTTCAGCAAGGTGGGGACTGCTCTGTCTCTTGCCTGTTGACAGTGCTGGGGAGTGCTATGGCAATGACAGGGCAATGGGGACACCCACACTTGAAGATCCCTCCCAAGCAAACCCCAAAGGCATGTCTCTTGGTCTCAGTGAAGGGTGAGTGCAGGGCCAGGCACAGCTGAGGGTCACTGCAACGTGGCCACCAGCCCCTGAGCGAGGACCAGCCACTGCTGCCTCACTACAGTTGGTGCCTGTCCAGCATGGTGAGTTGCCTTAGTCTGATACAGAGGTCTCTTATGCCAAAATTGACACTTTCCTACACATTTTGCCCTAACATCAGAGTAGCTTTTCAGTGTAAAGACCTTAGATCTCGTTCCCTGAGCAGGAGACAGGGATGGAGGTTGACATGTAGTTGGTTCCATGTTGACTTCTGAGGCTGGTGGTGGGATGCCTGAGAGGACGTGACTCTTCTCTGGAGAAAGAACAGGGAGGCATTTTCTTCTTCCTGCCTGCACAGCTTGGTCAGTGGGGTGAGATTCAGCTCTGCTTCTGGTGTGTCCATCTGAGATGGCATCTGGGTTCCGCTGTGGAAGCAGGAGAGGGATGGCAGCACTTACACCTAAGCTCCTTTTGCTGCTTGAGTTGTCCTGGCCTGTCTTGTCTGGCCTCTGCCCCAGGTTCTGGAGGCCATCCCAGGTGTCCTGGACACCCTGACACATCTCAGCTGGAACATGGTGCTGTCTTTTGGTGCCTGAATCCTGCTCTGAAGTCATACAATGAAGAGTCTGGAAGGTGATCCAGGCTGCCCTGACAGGCCACCTTCATGTGTTCAGCCATATCCCACCTAGGGCTCCTGCATTCATATTCATGTGTCACCAGGGCTCCATTCTGAGCACTTCAGGTTCTGCACAGCTTTGGGGTGCATGAGGGACCAGGCCAGTAAGAGATCTAGATCAGAAAATGGAGAGAGGTGAGACAACCCTCAGGAAACCTAAAATGGGTTTAACCACTACATGGGACATGGGATACAGGAGCTCAGCCCCTGGCCCTGCAGCGCAGGACCCCAAAGCTGCATGCACAGTGCCCTGAGTGTGTCCCTGCATGGGACACAGATCCCCAGCTCACTGAGTTGTTCCTCACACTGTGGGTCCCTGGGGTGCCTTCACAGCTGATGCTACAGGGGTTGATTTACCCCATCCTCATGCCCCAGTGCAGGCCACCAGCTCCTCAGGCTGGTGAGAGTCTTGTTCATTCTGGGACCTCTTCCAGCCACACCAGGGATGTGTTCCCTGAGAAATCAGCTCTCTGAGGTAAATGTCAGCAGAAACCCAAAGAGGTTTCTGAGAACAACCTTCACTTTTTCTGTGAAGGAAACCAGTCTCATCCTCAGATTCCCAATGCATGGAGAAGGTCCATATCTTGAAGAACTCATATGTGCAAACACTGTAGATTGACCCAGCATGTCAATAACAAGGTGGAGCTGTGCTGCTCCAGTTTCTGTGGAGTGGTCTTACCCTGGCAAGGAAGTGTCCTTGGTTGGCCCAACATGGCCCTTAGGGGCTTCTTATTCCCAGTGTGACCCCAAGCCCATCCAATATCTCACTCAGCTCCAGCTCTTCCCAAAGAGCAGCTCTAGCAGTGAATCCACCTGCCCCAGACCTGCCCTCAGAACAGCCCAAAGACCAGTGTGTGATGATCCTTTTGCACCCCAAACTGCATGGCCCAAGAAGGTGCTGAGAAGGGTAGAGAACATCATGGATTTTTGGGAGGTCTTCCATGAGACAACGTGGTTAATGAGCAATGGGGCACCACCATCTCTCCCAAAAGGCTGTAAGTGCTCCAGCCCTTCTCTGGGGCTAACAGACCCAACTCCGCTGCAGGCTCTCGCCTTCCTCTGAGCTCTGATGCCTCCAGCCCTGCAGGATAAGGCCCACAGCTCTGCTGGGGTGAGGGCTGTGAACACCCCAAAGACACAAATAGCCCCACATTGCTCCCAGACTGGTCCAAGGGATGTCCCAGCTGCTTCCTTATCCTCGTGGGGCTGGCTGGGGACATTGTGTCCCGGCCTGGATGGGCTGACCCAAGGGACCTGTATGCACCCTGGCACCACTGTCCTCCATCGTGGCTGCACCCCAAGGGGCTGCAGTGTGGTGGGACCATCCTGGGCAGGTCTACCTGCAGCAGCAGGTGGGATGGTGGTCCAGGGCATCCCTTCGAGGGGTTGGCTGGGGAGAAAGGTCCCTGCTTAGCAATGCAGGAATGCAGGTCGGGCTGAATAAGGCGGAGGCGGGTCTGATCTGGTGCCCCACTAAGCCCCCATTCTTTCCCAGCCGGTGCATCTTGTATTCAGGCTGCCTGCTCCTAAGAAGAGCGTCTTTAATCCTTCCCTTGTCTCCTCCATTCCCTTTCAGGCCTTTGGCCAATGGGAAGGGGGTGAGCAGCTCTCTGCAGGAAGGAAATTAAAAGCGAGGAGGAGGGTAGGGAGGAGGAGAGTGCGGGGAGGGGGACTTGGAAGGGGAGACAATCCTGGAGTGGAGATGCCAGTCATCGGGGTCTCAATAGCCCCATTCACCCTGCCCAGCCACACAGAAAATCAGGGTCACCAGGATCCATGCCCTGCCTGGAGACAACTGTTGCTTTATTCTTTTTAATTGCTGGAAAACGCAGAAAAGTTCACTTGTGTGTGTGGCTGGCTCCGGTGGGGGCTGCGCCGGGGGGCGTGGGCGTCGGAGGGACGGGGGAGAGCCCGACCCGCAGCGAGGAGGGACACAAAAAGCAGCCGCACGTGAGGGTGGAGGCTGCGACCCGGCGCGGCTGCGGAGCCATCTGTACGGCTGGGCACGGCGGGGCGAGCACCGGGACCGGGACACGGGAGTGCCAGCCCACGGCACGCACAGGAAGGGTTCCCGCGGGTTTGGGGCGGCCCCAGAGCCGGCAGCCAGGCACAGGAAGAACCGTGCAGACAGACACGTGTGGGCAGATGGGCAGGTGACCCCACATCTCTGGACATGGAGATGCCTGGGTGATGCTTCTGGCCAGAGTCACAGCAACCAGGCAGCTCAGAGCACATGGTGACATGGGTGTCCCACTGACATCCAACCCTAGGGTGCAAGCACATCTCCCAGATGGACATACAGCTGTGCCACCTTCACTTTGAGATGCTGCTCCAAATGCCACACCAGTTAGGTGGATGATTCCACTTCTGCACCCATACAGCCAGCCCCGGGGATGATGATCCAGAAAACACACATGCAGCCCCAGGATTCTGGGGAACCAGGTACCCCAGCCACGCTCCCTCTATACCATCCATCTCTCCTGCAGTTCCATGTAGCCAGATGTGCCTGAGCACCAGTCTTGGGTCACAGGCCACCATGGGCCATTGCCACCCTTCAGTACTGCTGCACTGGCAGCTTCCCTCCAGCTCTGATGGGTGGTGAGTGCCAAGGGACATGCTGAGAGGACATGAGTACCTGGGCCACAGATGGAGCCAGTGCTATCCTGCCTCCACCAGAGACATCTCTGTGCACCCTCTCTCGGGCCTCTTGTGAGCCTGGGGTGGTTTGTGCCTCTTGCAGCTCCCAAATTTCGGTTGCACTTCCCTCCCCAGTCCAGAACTGTCTTTCTTTGCTGTGCCCTTTGCTGAACACTCAACTTTTCTTTATGAAGAACATCAAAGATGTGCTCTCAAGTACTCTGTGATCCATGGGACACAAGGAAGCATCTTCTGAGGTTTTCCTGATAACCATGTCCCCTTGCAAGTCATAGAGTTACAGACTGGTTTGGATTGGAAAGGACCTTCAAGCTCATTTCATTCCATTGCCTTGCCATGAGCAGGGACATCTTCTGCTGTCCCAGGTTGGTCCAAGCCTCGTCCAACCTGGCCTTGGGCACTTTCAGGGATGGAGCAGCCACAGCTTCTCTGGGCAACCTGTACCAGGGCCTCACCACCCTCACAGAGAACAATTACTTTCCAATATCCCATCTAACCCTGCCCTCTGACAGTGGGAAACCATTCCCCCTTGTCCTGTCCCTCCTGGCCCTTGTCCAAAGTTCCTCTCCAGCTCTATTGGAGCCTCTTCAGGCACTTGGAAGGGGCTCTAAGGTCTCCTCAGAACTTTCTCTTCTTCAGGCTGATCAACTTGAACTCTCTCAGCCTGTCACTTCACTTCACCTACCCTGTTCCACCATCCCAGTCTACCCTCTTGGTTGGCATGGGGCTGGCAAGCCCAGAGCAAGGAGACACAGGGAACACCTGGGACACCAGACAGTATCTGTAGCAGGGGAGATATCTCCTGAGCATGAATCAAGACCTCAGCAGGTCTTCTGACCAGTTCCACCAGTGCCACAGGGTATTCACCATCCAACACAAGCCCAAAGACTTCCCTCTGCCACCACCACCATGAGGACACTCAAAAGCCTCAGGGTAGGAGCAGAAGCCCTAAGCTAAGGAGCACCCAGTGGGCAGAGGAGAGGAAGAGAAGAAGGAAGAGGAGAAGGAGGAGGTGGCAGGTTTGTGAGCACAGAAAGGAGACACACTGCAGAGCACAAGCACCCCATGCTGTTCCTGGTCAGAGGGGTGGCGGGATACACCACCCCCAAAGCCAGCTTACCCACCTGAAGCCTCAGCTCCCTCCTGGCACCTGTCATTTTAAAGCCATAACTGAAACTATTTCAAAACAACTAACTTGGCCCTGATCAAATGCCAATAGAGCCATTCCCTGGGCAGGCTCAGCTGGGAGCATCAGCACATTGAGCTGTCTGGGGCACAATCTGGGCCCTGGATGTTCAGAGGGTTTGAAGAAGGACTTGAAGCAGAGGAGAAGAGTGTTGAGCCCTGATGATGCCAGAGGTGGCTCAGAAGCAAAGACAGAATTGGAAATGCTTCCATACCAGAAGCATGAAAGCACAAGGGTCAATGGAAAGCTTGGCAGCAAGTGATGGCATTGGGTCCCAGGACAAAGAGACAAGGGATGGTAACCACTGAAGTGCAGTGTTGACCAGGGTACTAGCTTGGTGGGAGGGACAGAGAAGGGGGATGGTTAGGAGGGGGATTGTATAGAATGAATCAATGTAGGAAAAAGCGAGTGAAGAAATTTTTGCCGGTGAAAATCCCAGGCTCTCATAATAAAAATTCAGACTGCTCACTGTGAGAAGAGTAAATTATCTGGAAATACTGAGAGCAGAGAACATGGGAGCTCAGCAAGTGGATCTGTGAGATCCCTCCCCACCATGTACAGACCAGCTTTGTCAACACGAGATGTAGAGATGGGCTGAGGGGGCAGCGAATGAAACCTCTGGGAGTGATGAAATCTACAACCCACAAACTACAAGCCACAAAGATGCTGTTCTGGGCCAGATCTGGAGTGCCTGGGACCAGGGTTAAGAGGTCCAGGGGAATTACCCCATAACAAAAATCACAACACTGCCTGGTTTAACAGTGCAGTGGGATGGCAGGGCCAAGTATATATCATAATAAGTTCCAGAAAGGGAGCTATGTTGAAATGGGCATATTATCAAAAATACCACAAATCTCAAGATCTTAAACATAACCTGAAGGGTGTTAAGTAGGGTATGAGAACCTGAGTAAAAGATATGCCCCAATACAAAAAGGAACTTGGGTGGTTCCACAACCCTTTCTTGGTTCATTGGGAGCCTTAACAAGTAACTATGTAAAACACCAATGTTTTGGAAACAGAAAGCTTGTGTAGGAGTGAATGGGAAAGTCCACAAAACATGGCAGTTCTGCTGGAAATGGGAGAGTGAAAACAGATATGCTAAACACCCTGGAAAAGGTGCTATACTGGTTGAAGAATATTCTTGGAGGTGTCCTATGCAGGGCCAGGAGCTGGACTTGGTGGTTCTTGTGGGTCCCATCCATTTCAAGATGTTCTGTGATTCTGTGATGCCCTTAAACTATCAAAGAAAGAAAGTCAACCAGGAATTAAGGGATTCCCAGAGGGTAACAAGATCTTCAGGATGATGAGGTCCCATGAAGGAGCTCAAAAATGAGGATTGTCATTGCAGAGCCTATTGACCAACAGTGGTGGGGTTGCTTCCTGGCCTGGCACATGTGCTGCAGCAGGTTGCTCAGAGGAGCTGTAAAAATTGAAGTAAACTTAGAGGAAGCCCCAGATGGATGGGTTCAGCTGCCCATCTGGATGCAATCCTGAATGACTGCTCCAGGGAACCCTGCTTGAGCAGGAAGGTTCGACTGGATGTTCTCCAGTTGTCCCTTCCAGCCTGAACCATACTGTGATTTTGTGTCTCCAGATCAGGACAGATGGTGTTTGCTCATGTGTGAGAACTGTGTGAAACGGCAGAAGTGCTGGCTGTGTGTGGGACCACTCCTCACAACTGGACAGGGGCTGGCAGACAGGGAAGTTCTCAGCTGTGAAAATACGGTGCTGGGAGCTAAAAAATGAAGATTCCCATTGCACAGCCTGTATGGGACTGCTTAGAATGTGGTTGAACACAGAGGTGAGGAGAAGCTGGCAAGGCTCCAGCAAGGAGGGACCCCATCTCAAAACAGAGGATCCAGAGGACGTCATCTGTCTGGGCTGTCAGAAAGTTTCTGATGAGACTGCACACCAAAGGTTATTAAAGGAAAAAGCTTGCAGTGGGAGCAGAAGAAAGGTTCCTCCATGAACTGAACAGTGGTTAAGGATCAGAAGCAACATGAAAGGGTCTTCAGGGTGGAAGACAGTCAGTAGTAGAGGCCCCAGGGACCAGCCATTGGGACCGGTTTTATATCTGATGTTTTCATCCATGCCCAGGGGAAGCGAGTGAACAGGAAATCTTCAGGTTCAGGGGTGACACTGAGCTCTTCTGAATGGCCAAAGGCTGTGCTGATGGCAGGATGTTCCAGAGCAAAAAGGGCAAAGAGAGGGTAGGTGAGATTAGGTGGGGAGGAACGAAGGTGATGCTGGAAGTGAGAAGAAATTAGAGGAGCATCAGCCTGGAGCTTGGGAAAGGTAATAACTCAGGAGAGCTGGGAGCCCTCACTGACCAGTGACTTCAGAGCATTGTTGATGGGAAGCAGCAGCAGCCAAAAAAGTCACCAAAACAGTTGTGTGATCAAGAAGGGTGTTGGGAAGACAGAACATAGGAACCAGGAAACCTTTGTCACCCCTCAGCTTGGACATTGTGTGGTGGGATCTCGAGAAGGAGACAGAAGAGTTGACTTTATCTGGACCTGCTCTGCAATAGCCAAGGTGAGAGGGGACTAGAGAGACTGAGACTCCCCTGTTTGTAGAGGGGAAGGCTTAGGGAGACTATGAAAACACTTGCAGAATCATGAAGGTAGTGACAAAAATGAGCATGAAACTGCAGCATTCCAGCAATCCTTGGAGTTAGCAGGTGATAGGTTTAAAGATATAATAATTCTTTACATAGCAGGTTTGAAAGTCTGGAGTATGCTGCTGTGGAGGAAAAGGAGACAGGAAACACTGACAGGTTCAGGTAGGGACTGCTCATGGACAACAGGTTCATAGCAGGAGACTGAAATGACTGTGCAGGAATGACTCCTCTGACCCATAATCCAGCTGGTGGGGAGTGGGAAAGGAGGAGGGTCAGGCCTGTGTGAATTAATAGCATATCCTTTTCCCACTGTTGGACATCTAGTCCTGGTGGTCCTCACCCCTGCAAGAGTCTGCCTGATATGCCCCCAGCCCCAGGTCTGGGCACAGGGCCTTGGGACACCTGGTATCCCATCAGGTTCTGCTGCACCTCCTGCCCCCATTCCAGATCCACTGTGTCCCCATGAGGCTGCTGGGGCTGGGGCCTCTCAGTGCTGGTGGCATTAGGGGAAATTTAGTCTGCAGGAATTTTTTGCTGTTTTTTTCCCTACGTTTGGTTTATGTCCAAACTGATCTGATACAAAAGCATTTTCTGAACTTTCTAAATTGCCTTGCAGCTGCTCACACCCCACCAGCTCCCTGCAGGACCCTGCTGCCCCGTCTCCCTGCCAGAGCAAACCACAAGAGCATCCCACCTTGAGCACCCAGGGCTGCCTGTTGTGTCTGCTTCTCCCTGAGGCTGTCAGGCATGGCAGTGCAGAGCCCAGGGTCCTGGGCCCCGGGGTCCCAGGAGCCCCCTCCCTGAAACCATGTCCTTGTAAAGGCTCCATCACAGCCCTGTGCTCTGGCAGACTGGGATTTCTCCATCCCAGTCCCTATGAAGGTAGCAGTTCATTGATGCTGGCACGAAGCACCTGCAGTGTTGGGGTTGAGGATGATGAACAGGAATTAGGAAGTGAACAAGGAGCTGGGGGGGTGCACCACTTCCCTGGCCCTTATCAGCACAGGCAATGGGCACGGGCTGAGGTTTGCAGACAGTGCAGCAGCTCCCAGGCTGTCCCAGCAAGGACAGCGCCCATGGGCCTGTGGTCACAGCACACACTGTGTTTGTATGTATGGAAGAGGAGAGAACCAGGCTGGATGTGCCCAGGCCTGCAGCTTCCCCAGCTATGGCCCTTGGGAAGGGAGCAGCACCAGCACCAGCAATAGGAGAGAGGAACTGAGCAGCAGCCACAGAAGGACAGCGCATGCCAGGGTCACACATCCTCCTCCCAGCACCGGGCATGTGTGCTCCCAGTAAGGCTGACTGGTCCTCAAAGAGGATATGTAGGAGTGTGTCCTGTGTTGTTCACACCTGGCTCTGTTGCTTTTTGGGCACATTTACCCCCACAGGGCATTTCTGTGTACAAGAGCCACAGGAAGGCCAGTTTCCTGTGCAGGCAACATGTGGACAGCTGGTCCTGTTTCACTGGCTGCTGCCTGTTCCCTGTCAGCTGCCTTGGGACAGCACATGGCTCTGGCCACATTGCAGGCACCAACAGTGATTCCAGGGCCAGTTCCCACTGCTCATCACTGCTGGATCATACTGCATGTCCCTGCCATAGAATCACAGAACCATTTGGGTTGGAAGGGATCTTAAAGGCCATCTTGTTCCACCCCTCTGCCATGGGCAGGGACACCTTCCACTATTCCAGGTTGCTCCAAGCCTTGTCCATCCTGGCCTTGAACACTTCCAGGGATGGGGCACTCCCAGCTACTCTGGCCAACCTGTGCCAGGGCCTGCCCACCCTCACAGGGAATAATTTTTTCCTAATACCAATTCTAAATCTCTCCTCTTTCAGTTTAAAATAGTTTCCACTTGTCCTACTACTATCTACCCATGTAAAGAGTCACTCTCCCTCTCTTTTATAAGCCCCCTTGAGCTACAGCCTTCCCCGGTGCCCATCGCTCCCCAGACTGCAGGAAGGGCCGCTGAGGGGGCACAGTGGGACCATCCGCCCGCCTGGGGAACAGCAGGGATGGGAGCCGAGCACAGTGAGGATGGGAGCAGGGCACAGCGGGGCTGGGAGTGGGGCACAGTGAGGATGGGAGCGGGGCACAGCGAGAATGGGAGCCGGGCACAGCGGGGAAGGGAGCGGGGCACAGCGGGGATGGGAGCGGGGCACAGCGGGGAAGGGAGCGGGGCACAGCGGGGAAGGGAGCGGGGCACAGCGGGGAAGGGAGCGGGGCACAGCGGGGAAGGGAGCGGGGCACAGTGAGGATGGGAGCGGGGCACAGCGGGGAAGGGAGCGGGGCACAGCAGGGATGGGAGCGGGGCCCAGCAGGGATGGGAGCGGGGCACAGCGAGGAAGGGAGCGGGGCACAGCGGGGAAGGGAGCGGGGCACAGCGGGGAAGGGAGCGGGGCACAGTGAGGATGGGAGCGGGGCACAGCGGGGATGGGAGCGGGGCACAGCGGGATTGGGAGCGGGGCACAGCGGGGATGGGAGCGGGGCACAGCGGGGATGGGAGCGGGGCACAGCGGGGTTGGGAGCGGGGCACAGTGAGGATGGGAGCGGGGCACAGCAGGGTTGGGAGTGGGGCACAGCGGGGATGGGAGCCGGGCACAGTGAGGATGGGAGCGGGGCACAGTGAGGATGGGAGCGGGGCACAGTGAGGAAGGGAGCGGGGCACAGCGGGGATGGGAGCGGGGCACAGTGAGGATGGGAGCGGGGCACAGCGGGGATGGGAGCGGGGCACAGAGGGGATGGGAGCGGGGCACAGAGGGGATGGGAGCGGGGCACAGCGGGGTTGGGAGCGGGGCACAGCGGGGATGGGAGCGGGGCACAGCGGGGTTGGGAGCGGGGCACAGCGGGGATGGGAGCGGGGCACAGTGAGGATGGGAGTGGGGCACAGCAGCGATGGGAGTGGGGCACAGTGAGGATGAGGATGGGAGCGGGGCACAGCAGGGATGGGAGCGGGGCACAGTGAGGATGGGAGTGGGGCACAGCAGGGATGGGAGCGGGGCACAGTGAGGATGGGAGCGGGGCACAGCAGAGTTGGGAGCGGGGCACAGCGGGGATGGGAGCGTGCCTGTCATTCCTTGCCGCCGGCTGCCACCTAGCGCTGGAGCGGCCGAGGCAGCCGGGGCTCCGCGCAAGAGACCTCGGGGAGGAACCCCCGGCTTGGGGGCTGGAGCCCAGGGCTGCTGCTGCGCCAGGGGTGCTCCCCCAGCGAGAGCAGAGAGGCCGGGATGAGGGTGGGGTACCAAAGGTGCCTATGCCGCACGGCCACGTTTCCCCGCGCTCCCGGCGCACCGCGGGTGTCGCATGAAGATATCTGAGTGGAGATGTGCAGGCTGTCCCTGACGGACCAGTGCCACCCCGCAGCCTGCGTGCCCGGGCAATAGCGCCCACTGGTCCTTCTCCAAGTGCCTTCTCGGTGACTGCGGGGAAGCGGAGGGTGAAGGTCCGGTCGACTTTTGCCAGTGTGCCGCCGGCTCAGGCCTGCCCATAAATATTGGGGCTGTGACCGTCTGGAAAGGTGCTCCTGCCCTTTGCTCTGTTTGCAGTTTGCCTCGGGCTGTTTGGTTTCAGTTAATCATCCCACTAAGGCAAACAGTTCTGGGAAGGATGGTGTGCCCAGTGCTTCCTGCTCCTCCAGGCCCAGGGACCCTCCCTCCTGCACCCACCAGCTCTCTACAATCCCCCCCACTGCCGAGGGTGGCAGTGACACTCACCCGGGCCGTACACCCCCTCCCCCAGCAGCCCCCCCGGCAGGCTGGCCGGCCCCGCTGGCCCTGGTCTAAAGGTCACACTGCTGCGCAGCGAGGACAGCTCGGAGTCCAGGATCCCACCAGCACGCTGAGGCTCAGCGCGCTCTGAAGCCACCAGTCATGATTATTTGGGGTCTCCTTTCCCTCCTCCTCTTTGCTGTGGCCAGCGGAACTCCCATCGGAGACCAGGATGAGGATGTCCAAGTGCAGGAGAATTTTGAGGCTGAGCGGGTAACAGCAGCTTGTGGTCCCTTAATTCTGGGGGCAAAGGAACTGGGGGAAATTTTATTTCATTTTCCTCTAGAAAGAAGGGCAATAATGCCTATGCCCATGCCAGGCTGTGGGAGAGGCATTGAAAGTGTGGCAGTCCCTGGATGCCAGTCAGGGACTGCCAACATTGGGGTGACCTCATCCTGGAAAACCCAGGCAGGGTGTCTGCAGCCCAAGTGCTGGGTCAGATGGCTCCCACGGGATGTCTGTAGTTCAGCAAACAGGATTTCTGTGGAATGCAGGCTGCCTGGGAGATTCCCCACAGCCAGCCCTATCCCCTGCCAGGTTTCACATAGCCACAAACGTGTGCCTGGGTTCCAGTACAAACTGGGGGATGGCAGCCTGATGCCTCCAGCCCTGCCTGGTAGTCAGGAAACCCAGGAAAATCCTGCTCAGTGCTGATTCACTTCCCAAATTCTGAATCAGCTCTGGCCTCTACAACCTGCATCATCACTGCCCAGTTTCTCTCTGGGCTATGTGTATTTCAGCTCTGTAGAAAACCAGATGTCCCACTTGGGGGAAGAGGCCTCATGGTAGATACATCTGTTTCTTCTTCCCACAGATGTACGGGAAGTGGTATGACATTGCCATTGGCACAACCTGCAAATGGATGAAGAACTACAAGGAGAAGTTCAGTATGGGCACCCTGGTGCTGGGCCCCGGCCCCAGCACTGACCAGATCAGCACCACTAGCACCAGGCTGCGGTATGGGCACTGCTGGGTGTACTTGAGCCTCTTCCAAAGCCACCCTTCCCAGGGGTGCTCTGTCTCCCAAGGGCTGGGACAGGACATGGGAATTACTTGCTCTGGCATCACAGCCCTGGGGAGGGGATGGATTAGGCTCAAATACCCAATGACTTGAGCAGGGTGATTTCAGTGGTCATGTGCCATGGTCTTGGTGGCCCAAACATGACTTTCATGTCACAAACAGGGAAAATGATCACTCCAAGTAGCTGATGGCTTTCCTCCTCCCTCCAGGCAAGGTGACTGCACAAAAGTCTCGGGCGAGTACCAGAAAACCAGCACCCCTGGCAAATACACCTACTACAACCCCAGTGAGTTGGACTATGGTGTGGATGGGTGATGGGGAGAGACATTCCACAGTTTAGGTCATTTCCATCTAAAGTCTGGAGTAAAACCTGGGAGGAAAGGGCTGTTTCAGCACTGTCCCTGCATAGCTACAGGATGATGAGATGTTCTGGGAGGTCGGTCCTGTCCTCAGGGTCCCAGGCTGGGGCAGGCTCCCATTAGCTAAACTTCAGGAGCATTGGTGGCATCTCAGCTGTCTGCAGCCCTTGGCTTTCATCCCCTCAGCTAAAAGGTTGGTGAGCCTAAAGGGAGTCATGGTTGTATATGAGTCTGCTTCCCAATAATCCTGTTTTCTTTTATTAGGTGCCTCATTTCAGCCCCCACATCTGGAGCTGTCCTACACTGCCCCATCTCTCCCTGAGGGGCAGGAATGATGTTCCCTGTGTCTCTGTCTCACTCAGAATGGGATGTGTCTATCCAGTCCTACGTGCTCCGCACAAACTATGAGGAATATGCTGTCATTCTGCTGAAGAAGAAAAGCAGTTTTGGCCCAAGCACCACCCTGAAGCTGTATGGTATGTCTGACTATAGCACTTGACGGAGAGCAGGCTCTGGGGTGGGCCAACACAGCTCAGAAACACCACCCAAGGGTCTCTCAGGCCCTTTGGCCTTGAGGGAGCTGACCATGGGGGTTGGAAGTGATGCCTTGGAACAGCTCACCTTTGGCAGGGCAGACGCAGAGTCTCATGGCTCTGTTAGAGCCACATCAGGCAGTGAACATCCAAACCAGCATGGGATCTGGGATAAAGATGGTGATATCTGCTTGGAGGAAACCCAGGCCCTGAAGTGGCAGGAGATGCCATTTTCCATGATTAAGAACCATTAAACCCATTTTGTCCACAGCCTTAGTCAAGGCTGATCAAGAAGAACAGGCTGCCCAGGGAAGTGTGGAATCACTGTCTCTGGAAGTGTTCAAAAACATGTAGATTTGGTGGTTAGGGACATGGTTTAGTGGTGGACCTGACAGCGCTGGGTCAGTGGTTGAACTCAGTAATCTTTGTTTCCCTGATTCCATGTTGGGAAGGACCAGGAGGCTGGTATTGGACCTGCTTTGTAGCCACCTGAGCTCTACAGGTTGGTGGGGTTTTGGAAGCTGCAGACAGGCTCCCTCCCACACCAACCCTGCTCACAGCCTGTTCTCTTTCTCAGGGAGGGATCCAGAGTTGCGGAAGGACCTCACTGAGTCTTTCCAGCAACTGGCTCTGGAGATGGGCATCCCTATGGACTCCATCTTCATCCTGGCCAACAGAGGTAACCTCCCATGGAGCATGTGCCTCTCCTGTTACCGGACCACTCTGGCTGCTTCTACTTGGTTTGCCAGGCTGGGGAGATGGGGGATGGTCAGGAGGAAGAGGGGAGAGACAAGGGCTTTGGTAGCATGGCATGGAAAGGAAATAAGGCTATGCATCAGTTAGGATTCCACCAGCTTCCAGTCAGAGGGGTCCTTCCTGGGCTTTCAGGTCAATGCACTCACACCACTGTGCTGGGACAAGGGTGTAGGACACCCAGGGACACTTAAAACTCCTTGCTCAGCCTGGGGTTCAGAAGGGGTTGCTATAATGCAGGAGGGTGTGGGGATTTTACAGGGATGCAGGCAGGTATGGGCATTTTAGGGTGGTGTTTCTGTGAGAGGGAGGTGAAAAGCAGAAAGAGGAGAAGTATGTTAGGGTGAAACTGGGATGGTGTCCCCTTCCCCGGGGTCCTGCATGGGCATGGTGCTCAGTGAGATGAGCTCATCAGGACACCTCTCCTCTCACACTGCTGATCTTCTCTTCTGCATCTGGGCCAGGTGAATGTGTTCCTCAGGATACTGAAAGTGCTCCCCAGGTGAGTGGGACATCCAGGACCTCCTGAAGTGGATCAAAGCTGGGGACATCCTTTCCAAGCCAAACTTACTGGAGACCTGGTGTCCGGGGAGAGGCTCTGGGGGCAGAACATGTTTGGGCAGAGGCTCCACTGACCACCCTGGGAGCTGCTCTTCCATCCCTGCTGATGGGCTTTGTCTGCTAGGACTGGGGGCACAGGCAGGTGCAGGCTGCAAGGTGAGGGTCCTGAGGGCCAGGTGGGCACCTGGGTTCATTTCCAAGCAGAAGGCAACAACCCTATTTCTACTCTGGTTGTTTCCACGGCATGAAGATTGCTGGTGTCTCCTTGCTCTTTGCCTGCCTGTGAGTGTCCCAGCCAGGCTATAGGCCCCTTCTCCAGGGATGGGGAGGCTCAGCATCCCACTCTTCCTTCAGCTGCCATCAGTCAGCATCTCCCAGTTTCACAGGGTTGACTTTAGAAAGATTTTCCACAGGGGATGAGACTTTCATAGGAGAAACAGCCCAGCTGACTTGAGAGCAGGTAACACACCATGGATACACATCCCCAGCACAGGGCATGACTGAGCACTTTGGTTGTCTTCATACACAGCCTGTGATCATGGTCCCCATCCAGGATGAGCATAGGATCATGAGGTGTGGAGGGATCACAGCCTGCAGACCCGAGATCAATGACTGGAGACATTCTGGGAGTACTGAGGAGAATTGGAGCCTGAGATGTCTCTGACACAGCCCACCCAGGGCCAATGGGGTGGGCAGCAGGTCCCACAGGCAGGGGCTGATGGCAGCTCTGTGTTTCCTTTCTGGTGCAGAGGGCACGAAGAGCCATCCTGCCCCCCGAGGAGGGCTCAGCCGGGGGACCCCTGCCCTCTTACATCGGCAACAAGGAAGGTACGTCTCAGTAGGGGGCTGCATTGGGACCCCCTCCCCTGCACTCCCTCTGCCTGTGACAGCCCACGGTGTGCTGATCCGCAGACTCGTGCCGGCTGAGTCGGGACCCCGGGCCCTGCAGTGGGATGCTCTCCCGTTTCTTCTACAACTCCTCCTCCATGGCCTGTGAAACCTTCCTCTACGGAGGCTGTCTGGGCAATGGCAACAACTTCTACTCAGAGAAGGAGTGCCTGCAGGCATGCCGGACCGAGGGTGAGCAGCAGCTGGGACAATGCCAGCCAGGCCAGGCCACGGAAAGCACCTCTGCTGAGGCACCAGGAGGGATCTGAGCATGGAAGGTGGGAGGTGTGGGATACTGAACCTCTTGCCTCACACAGCCCTATCCCACAGCTGCCTGCAGGCTGCCCATCATGCCAGGTCCCTGCCAGGCACCGGTGACACGCTGGGCCTTTGACGCCACTCAGGGCAAGTGCATCACCTTCAGCTACGGGGGCTGCAAGGGCAATGGGAACCAGTTCTACTCGGAGAAGGAGTGCAAGGAGTACTGTGGGGCTCCTCTGCTTGCAGGTACTCCTGTTGTCCACCCACTGCCCACCTCTGTGCCAGGGAAGCCACGGCAGAAGCCTTGCACCACCTCCTATCCTGCATTGGGTCTGCCAGGGGTGGAGACAGGGCTGTCCTGGCTCTGGGATGGGGGTGTCCTGGGTCTGGATGGGTCTATCATGGGCCTGGGATGGGTTTGTCATGGGTCTGGAATCGTTCTCGGTTTTGTGTTGTGCCTGGGCTGGATCAGTCTGGGTCTGGATGGATCCAGGATGGGTGTGTCCTTGTCCTGGGATGAGTTTGTCATGGATCCATTTATAGGGATGGGACAGTTCTGTGCTGTGTTGGGAATATGGCCATTAACCCACAGGCATAGTGGGGCTGGACAGGCTGCAGATGTGCTGAAGCCAAGACTGAACTTCAAAAGGGTCTTGATGAAATGGGGAAGGGCTCTGAGCAGGCTGGAGTGCAATGGGGAGCAGAGGCAACAGCCCTTGGGCTGAAAGATTGGGCAGGGATGCAAAGGCCCTGACACCAAATAAGGACCAAACCAGGGTGTATCCTCTGTCCAACACCTGCCAGACCCCCCAGCTCAGTGCAGGGGTTTCCATCCTGAACCTCCTTGGGAGACACAATGGGCACTGCTCAGCCCTCAAAGGAAGCGGCAAAGCAGGTCCATGCCAGAGGAAATCTTCCCTCAGAGACAGGGGACTGAAGGGTCTTTCACCACAGCCAGCCCTGAGCAAGCCTGCTTCCAGCACAGCAGGAGCTGGGGACTGGCTGTGACCCCACAGATGGGAGGTGGAGTCTAACATGTCTTGGGGCAGCAATATAAAGTATATTAATGCCACCATAGTGGGTGGTGGGACACGAGGTAACATCCCAGGACAGCACAGGTGTGTATGGAGAGTCCTGACTGCTGCCCCCCATCCCCGCTGGCAGGGACAGAGTGAGAAGCAGTTTCATCACTATCTAACCCCAGGGCCAGGAAGGTCTGGGGGGTCTGTCCATCACCTGCTGTGTCTCTCTGCTTGCAGAGGACGAGGAGTTTCTGCACCTGTCAAACTGATGCATGCAGAGGACAAGGGGCCAGCACCCAGCACTGCAGTCCCCCAGGACAGCACTGGCAGCTGCCAGCGGCACAGGAGGTGCCTCCAGCAGTAAATGTCTGTAATCTGACCAAAGAGCTCAGTGTTCAGTCTCTGCTGGTGGGAGCAGAATGGGGGGCAGGGGGGACAGGGGGTGCTGTGGGAGTCCTTTCTGGCCTTCCTGGTGGCATGTCCCCACCTTTGGGGGTTGCTGGGGGCTCCCCACGGAGTCTCTGCCCCATCCTCAACCCGCTGGTCCCCTGCACACAGGGCTGGGGTGGCCCATGGGGGCACCCAGAGGAGCAGGGGGTGCTGCCGGAGGGGCTCAGCCCCCCATTTCCCAGGGAATGGGGGGGGCTGCCGGGGGGAAGACAGCGAGGGAGAAACAGACTGTGTGCCCCTCGCTGAGATGAGCCATTGCTGCTGGGCCTGGGACACACAAACCTCCAGGACAGGGGCACAGGCAGAGCACAACGAGCGCAGCAGGGACCACTGGGTGTCGGACCCTGAGCGGTCACAGGAGGGCATTACAGGGTTAGGAGGGTCCCAGAGGAAAGGGGCTGGCACAGGAGGGGACCACGGGGAATATGGGAGTCCCAGGAAGGGCTCAGAGGTGTTTTGGGGGTGCTCCCGCGGGGGCTGCGTTGGCCCCATGAGAGGTTATGGCTCAGAGGGCAGCTGTGGGGGTCCCGTGAGGGGGTTACAGGGGTTGTGGGGGGCCCAGGAGTTACAGAGGTCCGGGAAGGGATTAGAACAGTCTGGGGGGAGACCCAGGGACGCCAGAGCGGCCCTAGAGGGGTTACGGAGGTCACAGGTAAGGGCCTGTGAATCTGACAGGAGGGCATCGCGAGGACCCTGAGGGGCCGCAGGAGGTGCCGGAGGGTCCCCGAGGTGCCGGGGAGTCCCGGGGCCGCCGCGCTCCGCGCTCTCCTGTCCCCCGCCGGCCGCCGTACCCGCGCCGCGCGCGCCCGCCCCCCGCGAGGCGGAACAGCCAAGATGGCGGCGGCGGGATCCGTGCACAGCCCCCGCTGCCCGAGCCCGGCCCGCGGCACCGGCCCCCGGCGGGGCTGAGCGCCGGACACACCGCCCCGGCCCGGCCCGCGGCACCGGCCCCCGGCACCGGCCCCCGGCGGGGCTGAGCGCCGCACACACCGCCCCGGCCCGGCCCGCGGCACCGGCCCCCGGCACCGGCCCCCGGCACCGGCCCCCGGCGGGGCTGAGCGCCGGACACACCGCCCCGGCCCGGCCCGCGGCACCGGCCCCCGGCGGGGCTGAGCGCCGGACACACCGCCCCGGCCCGGCCCGCGGCACCGGCCCCCGGCACCGGCCCCCGGCGGGGCTGAGCGCCGGACACACCGGCCCAGCCACAGGGCCCCGCACCGGGCCATGCCCGGGTAGTGCCCCTGCCCCGGCACAGCCGCCTCCCGCCGGCCCGGGCTCGCTCCCCGCCCCGCATGGCCGGGCCGGCCCCGCCGCAGCCCTGAGCCGCCCCTGCCCCTGCCCGGCCCCGGAGTCCCCGCTCGGCCTGTCCCCGGCTGTGCCGGAGCGCGACCGCGAAGATGTTCTCGGCCCTGAAGAAGCTGGTGGGCTCGGACCAGGCTGCCGTCCGCGACAAGAACATCCCCGCGGGGCTGCAGTCCATGAACCAGGCTCTGCAGAGGAGGTTCGCCAAGGGAGTCCAGTACAACAGTGAGTCGGGGGCTTGGCCGGCACCGGCTGCTGCCTGCGGGGAACCTGCGGGGGCTGGCGGTGCATGTGCTTTCCTTGTGCTTTTACCCGTATTGGCCGAAAGGCAAGTTTAGAGTTAAATATTGGAGTTCATGGAAGCGTGGGAGGAGTGAGGGATGGGAAACTTTGGTGTTTCGGTGCAGGACTCGGGTCCTGCGTCCCTGAGCGCTGCCTGCCGGCTGTGGCTCGGCAGAAGAGAGCCTTGTACATCAGTTTGTGTCGGTTCAAGCACCGAGGGGGTAACTCCCCTGAGTGCGTGGGTGACCTTCCCTGCAGCCCAGCATAATAGTGTTGATAATTCAGTGCTAGTGGTTATACGGTAACGGTCTAATAAAAAGCTCAGCCCTGCCAGGCTCCAATAAAAGGTGAGCTGTGAATGCCTCTGTGCCCTTGGTACATCATTTCATCATGACTGTCTTCTGGGACTGATGCATTTGCAAGCAACACTCAGAATTCTCTTCCTCTCAGTGTGGAGGCTTAGGGCTGCGTTTTTCCCTTGCAGCCCAGTAAAGGTGATTTCTGACACAGTGTTTCAGGAGGGCACTGCAAGTGTGTGAAATCCATCCCAAAGTAACAATGCTGAGACGGGGACAGCAGTTGTGTCATCCCTGCTGAAAACAGAGCCGGTTCCAGAGAGTGCTGTGAGCACCAGCTCGCCCCTGTGGATTCAGGCAGGCAGGGGAAGCAGATTGCAGAGGTCTGGGAGGTTGGCAGGTGGGAAAAGGACTGATTCATAAACGTGACACTGGATAATTTCTGTGAGGGCACACGTTGTTGCAAGAACAGAGCTTATGTTGGGTCTCAGTCTGAAACAGAATGTGATGTAGAAGTTAGTACTTTGGAGCTTGGGGTGTTTTTTGCTTTGTTTAATGTTATGGCTGTTGTCTGTGCTTTGGGACTGATGATTGGAAGTGCTCTGCTTTATAGGGAGAGGGCTTTTAGTGCCTTTATCCATAGCACATCTGCTTAATTTATAAAATTAGTGTCTTAACAAGCAGTCCTGAATGTGAACAGCAGCAGTGTGATTGCTGAGAGTGGATTTCCAGTGAAAGATGGGGATGAGGATGAAACTGCTGCCTTGGAATACAGCACTGCATCCATAAACAGATACCTGGAGATCTGCTGGTCACAGATTGTTGGTCTGTGTGGAGGCTCCCTGTGGCCACAGCCCAGAACACCTGCGTGCTGCACTGGCAGCAGAGTCTGAGATCAGGTGGCTAATACCAGCTTGTGAATTATGTAAGAGAAAGGAGGTGACTCCTCAGCCAGGGGAGGTTTGTGCTGCAGACAGAACAGCTCAGCTGCATCCTGGCACAGCAGTGGACAGGACCAGCTCAGTTCCAGGGTGACTGACCTATGGATGTGAACCTGCCTGACATTTGTGCAAGGCCAAAAATGCCAACTGTAGCTTCACTACTTTTGGTCTTGTTACCAAAAGCCCCAGGAAAGCTTTTTGGTTTGTGCTCTTTGTTACCAGGATTTGTGTTCTAGTTACTGCTTTATAGCTGGAATAAAACTGTAGCTTTCTGTCACTGCCTTAAGGCAAGCTTTTCAATCTCCATAGTAACTCTTCCCAGCATCACTGTTATATAATATTTATGGGAGATACAGGCTGGCTTACAAAAGGGCTTCCAAGTACCCTCCAAGGCCACAGCCCTGGGTAGCTGGGGAATGTTCCAGCATGGTGAGGTGGTCTCAGCTGAAGGTGGGCTGTGAAGGAATGTCATTGCAAAGGCAATTGCTCAGGAAGGGCAGAGCTGCAAATCCTGTTCATTGCCAATTCTCCTTTCTTGAGAAATCCCTGACATTCAGCAGAGGAGTGCAGGACACATTTGGAGCCACCATTAGCACACTCAGGTTTTTACAACTTCTCCATTCCCCTGAAGTCACCTAAACCAAAGGGTGCTCTGATGACTGACTTCACAGAAACGTTTCTTTGCTGCATTAGATCACTACTGATCCTGAGGCAAAGTCTATTTCCCTACTGGAAATATGTTTAGTGTGCTGAGAATGCTTTGGGTTGTTTGCTGATAAAGCAGGCCAAGAGCTGGGCCGTGTAGCTGGCTCGGGGTGCCTTGCTGAGGGGCTCAGAGCAGCCCTTGCTGTGCCAGCTCTCAAGTGACTTTGTAACCCACAGCCCCCTGCTTTGATGGGATGCTGTTTGAGATCATTCAATGGCACTGGGTAGAATGTACCACTAAGTTAAACCCAAATAATTTGTGTGATGGTCTCTCTCCCACTCAGTCAAGTTGTCAACAGGAAGAGCATTGCAGGGTTGGAAGGTTTAGATTTCTAATGAAATTATGAGAGCAAAGGCCAGTACCAGCCCTTGGCTGCAGTCCAATCCTGTGCTTGAGACATCCTATTTCAAGAGGAAAGCTTGTCCATACTGCATTCCAATCCCCTTCCTCCTTGTTTGCTCTCTGTACCACCTGCACGGAGCTGCTGTGGTTTGCAGGCTGTGGCCCAGTTCCCTGAATGCTCAGAGGGCACAGAGCTGAAAATGATGTAGGTCTGTGCCATGTATGGGATGCTTACAGGGGATCTTGGTTCCAAGGGTGGGGAACGGGGTGAACCAATTTTGGTAAACACTTGCTCTTGTTTTCCTGCTTGGAATGGCCTGACCCTGGATCAGGGTGCTGTGTCACCATTCCTGGGCTGTGCTGGCCCCAGGGAGAAGCCTGGCCAGAACAAGCAGGCTCGGTGGAGAGAGGAGGAGGTGGGTCTGCTTTGGCAGCAGTGCTTGTTTGAACAAATTACAAGACCAATTACACAAGGAAGTGCCAGCACCAAGGTACTCAAACGTGACTGTTTATGTAGGGCAGCGATGGGCAAACAAGGGTGAAAGGAATGGCTCTGGCTGGGCTTTTTTGGGAGTTCTCCATTGGTGATCAGGGACAAGAACACAAGACATGGAAGTGCTAAAGGTTCAGATCATCCTGTTCCCCAGAAAACAAATCACCTCCTGCTCTGGCCTTCATGTGCTGCGTCCAGTGTGCACATCACAAACAGCACTGCTGTGTGTGCCTGGAGCACAGGCTGAACAGTCACCAGTGCTGGAATACCAAAGGCAGTAGCTACAAGAATTCTCCCCAGTCCCTCTCCTTATTATTTTTCTGCCTAAAATGTGCCTTAAAAGATACAACTTAATTAAAATCATGTATCTTTTTAGTAAGCATTGAAGTTCTTACTTCTTTTGTGTTACTTTGGAGTCATAGTTCCCTGACTTTGTGGTTAAGTATTTTCATTTAGCACAACTCCCAAAAGAAAGTCTTCTCCTCCTCTTCCTGCTGCTTCCCACTTTCTCTTGTTTTCTCCTATGACTTAGCACGGGTGTTTGTGCAATGTGTGCCAGCCCTGCTTTGCCTGCTGCTCTGCTTGTGCTTGTGGGGAGTCTGCAGAGCAGGTGGTGCTGCTCTTGGCAGCAGAACCAGCTCAAAGCATTTCAGTTGCAGTCCCAAAGACCTTAATGAATGCAAGGTTATGGCCCTCTGCATGGGGTTATTAGTTTGGGATCTTTGCTGTGGTGTCCTGGAGGAATATGGACAGAGCTGGGAATTCCTGATTTCTAGTTCTGAGTTGGTCTGAGATCTGGTCTCTGGGCCTGTATCTGCACTGCTCTGCTTCTGTTTCCCCCTCTGGAGAATGGAAATCCCTCTGGTTTTCCTGATGCAGTGGCAATATGAATATAGTGTTTCGTTTAGCTTTTTCCTCACCTCTATTCCCCATCCCTACCCTTCTTCCCACAGATAATTCTCCTGTCTTTGCTACAAACCTATATCTGTTTGCAGTAAGTACTGATTTAACTTCAAAACAAAATAAGACAGCAGTTGTTACTGTCTTGTGGGTGACAGTGCTGGCCTCACCTGTAACTGCTGTTCCTCTTTCCACATTCAGTCACGGCCCAGGCCTGGGATGTTCCTGCCTGGCTGTGCCCTGGGGTGTATCTGACTGTGCTCTGAAGCTCACTCAGCTTTTCCTGCCTTGCAGGTGCCTGTCAGTGAGTAGACATGCCCCAGTCAAAGTCCCAAATAGAGATTTTTCTTTGCTAAAAGTGATTTGAGTCACCTACCTTCATCCTGTTTTGTTGTTCAAGACATTTTCTTTCTTCAGGAAGAGTCAGTGAGAATTTGTACACTATGTAGTAGAACAGAGACCCTAATGAAGAGTGCTGGAGCTGGAAGGGCCCTTGGACCTGCCCACACTGAGCGTGTGGGGCACCCTGCATTGATCTAAATGTGAACTGCTCAGGGGCAGGGGGAATCCCTCCCCACTCCAGCCATGCCTCCTGTGCAGTGCTCATGCAGCTGGGCACTGGAGCTACAGAAGAAACTGAAAATGGGTAATTTCAACGTTATTTTTCAACCAGTTCAGTTTCTTGATCCAACTCCACATGTAGCTGCATAAATAAAGGTGTTGGGACTGGGAAAGTCCTGTGGGAGGTAAGTGTCCCGTCAGGGGAGAGCTCACAGCCATGTCATCTGGGAGTGATCCTCAAACTGCACCTTGAGAGCAGCCTGACTCTGTTTGTCCCTTAAAACCCACTATTTTGGTATCTCATGTTGCATTCCCTGGGGGTGGGTATATGGATTTTAATATCTTAAGGCAGGCAGTGAGAGCATTTGGAAAGATTTGAGTTTGAAAGGGGACAAATGGAGTCTCATTCTGCTTGTGCCATGCATTTTATTGATGGTTCCAAAGTATTGAGGGAATCCTCAATCAACTTCTTTTATCTGTAAAGCAGCAAACAGAATCACACACCAGGTGACAGAAAATGCAGAAACCTGTTTGTTGTGTCTGCAGAGATACTCTGGGAGCTGTAAGGGAAGTCAGCCTATAAACACTGTGTTTATTTTTGCCTTTATTATTCTTGTGCTGTGTTAGTAAGTAATTTTGTAAAATAATAAATAGCTCTGAAAAAGAATAAACCTCTGTGTACAACAACAAAAGCACAGGGGAACTGCAGCAGCAGACAGAACTCCACAGGCTTTGTGTATGTTTTATCTTCAAGTTGACCTCTTCAGCTCTTCCTGAAATGGCTGCAACTGCTCCTGAGCTGCAGCAGAAGGCAGCCTTTGGTCTCAGATCTCCTTGCCCAAATGATGCACAACCTAATGCTGATCACCTGACTGCCATTAAATGTCTGTGAGTGGCCCATTTTCCAGGGAATCATAGCTCCAATTCAAAATATGAGCATAAAAATCCAGTTCAGGCTGGTTTGTGTTTCCCAGTAACCCTGTGGTTGCCACTAAAAACTAGGATGGTATTAAAAAAATTCCACAATGTAACAGATAATTTAGAAAACAACACATAGTGTTTTCAGAAAGAACAGGATAACATTTAGGTCGACTGGAAAGTTCATGATATTAATTGCTAAAATTTTTGATATTTTGGACACTTATTTCCTTGGAAGAGTTTGAATGAGTTTCTGTCTAAACTAAAGCCACCAACACAAGGCCCAATGACAGGAGCTTGTAGCCAGATGAGGGCTGGGCTCATCTGCTGAGTGAGAGGTGAGGAAATGGCCTCAAGTGCACTTGGACAGTTTTAGGTTGGGTGTTAGGGAACGTTTCTTCACAAAAAGGGCTGTCCAGCCATGGCACAGGCTGCTCAGGGCAGTAGAGGAGTCAGCATCTCTGAAAGGATTTAAAAGCCATGTGGATGTGGCACCTGGGGGCATGGTTTAGGGGTGGCCTTGGCAGTGCTGGGGAATGTTGGACTAGTTGATCTTAAAGGTCCTTTCCAACCTAAATGATTCTGTGATTCTGTTTTCTCAAGGAATGAGAAGTGTTTAAGGAGAAATGGAAATGGTAGAGGGGGTAATGGAAGGAGAAGCCTGGCAGAAAAGGCCAGCAAGGAAATAAGGTATGGCAGAGTGGGAGTAAGGGCCATGGAGAGGTAGAGAAGGCAGGAGGGTCCAACTTGGTGGCGAGGTTCACTCTGGTACTGAGCACATGCATGAAATGCCCAGGGAAAAATGAGTTAGAATTGAGCTGGAATGAGTTTCACAGAGACTGGAGACACAAAAGGGTCAGGGAGACCTCACACAGTTCAGAGGGGACCCCCTTTCTAAACTCCTGATCAAGCTTAGGTACATCTGGATCCAATCTTAGTCTCAGACGTGGACAGTGGTTTATGTCTAATGGAATTATCTATACAAAGTTTATAATAATTAGTACTGAGTATCAATTTCATTAATATTAACTCTCCATGCCATCAGTCCCTTGCTGTTGGGGTAAAGGGGTCTCTCTGCCCTGAGCAAAGGGGGATCTCTTAGTCCCAGGTAAGGAACCTGAGACCTGGAGAGGTATCCCAGTTGAAGGGGAGAGTCACTGGCAGGCAGTCCAGTCACAGTTTAGACAGAGCTCAGACTGGACTCCTGCAGGGGTCTGTCTTGGGTAGAAGGTGTCTCAGCTCCAGGGGAGCTCCTCACCACGCAGCGGTGCTGCCGGGCAGGAAGAGCTCAAGGAAGGCTCACCCAGGCTGTCAAATTGATGGGGTAATGTGGGGACTTGTAGTCTGCATACAATGGAAAGGGTGTATAGGAGACTCCCTGTACCCACAACTTACTCTGTTACTGGATAAATGAATCGTGCAAAAGCCACCTGATTGTTGTGATGTTCCAAGCTCATGTGCACCAAAGCTGGTGACACCACTGCTCCTCTCTGGCTTTCCTGGAGGAGTTCTTGGTCCAGGTGTGGCTCAGGCCTTTACCTCCTTTGAATCCTGAACCAAAGTGCTGCTAATTTGGGTAATGGATCAGGTGCATCTGTCACAGAGCAGAAGCTCAGCTGGCTGGAGTTGTGCAGGTTCTGAAGATTCAGCATTGCTGTTGGTTCTTTCTGCTGAGCTGGTGTGAGTTGCTGAATAAACACTGATTTTAATGACTGGGGCTCATATGTTCTAGTGAAACCCATCGTGCCTGTGTAATACGGGAGGGCTAATTACATCTGAATAATGTGTGCAAAAAGTTAATGTGCTTTTCATAGCATTCTTCAAGTTGTGTTTAATCAAGTTTATTTGTCTGCTTGTTCCTTTCCCCAGTGAAAATTGTCATTCGAGGGGACAGGAACACTGGGAAAACCACACTCTGGCACCGACTGCAGGGAAAGAAATTTATTGAGGAATATATTCCAACTCAGGAGATCCAAGTCACCAGCATCCACTGGAATTATAAAAGTAAGATGGAAGAGAGTGGAGGGACTGACAATCATGGGACAGTGGCTTGGGGGACGAAATTCTACTGCAGTCTTATTTGCTTCTTTCTTCTCTGTCTGCTTGGGAGATAAAATAGTTTCTCATCTTTTTATTTAATTTATTATTCATAGTTTCTCCATCATGTTTTAATAACTTTGTCAGAAACTGTATGTTCTAAGTACTAAAGAATATCCCTGTTCAAGGGAAGTGTTTAGTAGGTAGTCTGAAGTATTTGAAATATTTGTGATGTGCTTGACATGTTAAAGAAAATTACTTATTATGTAAATCTGTCTCTGAAGCCAACTCTGCTTTGGGTGTTAATGTGTTCCCTAGAAGTGAATAGCAGGGAGCAAACTACATTTCACTGATGAAAATACAGACATTTGGTGACTGGGGAAGGAGATGTTTCAAAAATTAATTTAGTCCTATTAGCTCTAGGCTAACTTACTGAAGCACAGGAGTACCAGTACCTTTTTTAAGTGCTTGCTGGATTCTGGGTGATCAAATGTGATCTTTTATTTTGATTTTCCCTGTTGCTCTGGTAGTACAAAGTGGCTGTGAAAGCCCTGCCTCCTGCCTGGAGAAGGCACTGCAGGCACTGAAATTGCTTAAGGCTGTGAATCAACAGCATCGAGTCCATCTTTCAGATTCCTAATCAAGAATGCCACAGCCTTGTGGGATGAACTACTGATTCAATATGAAGTTGCTGTATAAGACTGAGTACACAAAAGGTCAGCAGTTGTTTGTCATTATCAGACATTGCCCATCTGCCCTACTCTGACTTTCTGTTGAATCGAGTACTGTCCTTCTGCTCCCAGCTGGGAGAACACCCCATGCACTGAGGTAAGGACCAAATTGAGTGCTGGGTCTGATTCACCACTCAGATTTGTATTGCCTGGTGATACCACGATACCCAAGTCTTGTGATAATGCTCACAAAGCCCCAGAGCGTGTTCACCAGCAGATCTGTCATGGTCACACAGGGCTGTTTCCCATCTGCAGCCAACATCTGGCATGATGCAAGTTGGCTGTGGCATCCTTGCCCTCACTCCTCTTCTTCTCTCTCAGAATATCAGCACATCAGTTACTGAGGAATGAATACAGAGCTTACAAGTTGTTTGGATGATGGAAACTATCTCCAAAATCAAACTTGAGTGCTTCAGCCTAAACAGACTTAGATCAGAGTAAGAAATTAAATTCCTCTTTCCTGGATATGCAAGTGTAAAAATGCACCGAGTGTTAATAGTGGGTTTCTGCATTATCAGGAGTTAAACATCAGTGTTGGGTTTCCTCTTCTGATGGATGTAGGTAACACAACACTGTTGGTAGATACCAACCAGCCTGAGGAGTCTGGCATTTAGTTCTAAGAGGCTTATTCATACCTAACTGGTTTTGTGTCCATGGGCAGGTACAAAATGCATATGTACATGCAAAAAGGTGTCTGGAGAAAGATCCAGTCATCTCACCTATGTCTGCATGTCTTGCCCTAAGCTGAGGCTCAGGCAGTAGCTTTTTCAGCATGGGTGCAATAATGGGATAGAAAACATCTACAGCTGGGGTGGATTTCTGTGTGCTGGGAACCACAGGTGTGCTGGTTATTTCTGGTTCCCAGTTCTAACCTTGGAGTGCTGGTTTCTGTAGAACTGCCTGTCCAGAGCTGACAGCAGTGTGTGCATATGCTGATGGCCTTTCCTCAAGGTGAAGTGTTGCTGAGCTTGTCCAACTGCCTGGAAGGCTGTACCTGAAACTGTGCCTTTCATTAGTGTTTCTTTCACATTGTAAAACACAACACTGTTGTCTTAGCAATGACTTCCAGCAGTGTAGAAAAGTGTCCATTGACCTTCGTGGAATTGGTTTAAAAAGTAACTGCATTTTAAGAACTGTTTCCTGCTATGAGAACTTTCCATGCAAGACAGTGATGTGGCCCTCAGAATAGTTGGCTCAGGTGTAATTCCCACTGTATTGGCCAAGTTAATCAGTAGAGGAAAAATGAAGTTTGGTTTTCCTGTGATGTTCTCAAGCTACCTTGAATAAATAGTATGAAGTAGTTGGTAGCAAATATTTGCAGATGTTAATTAGATTGCTGTCAGGTATTGAAAGATTCTTACATTGCCTGGTCTTACAAGAACTACATTTTACATGTGGAATGTAGCACCTTCAGAAATTTTATACTGGAGGAATTAATAAAGGTAGTGGAATTTGAGTTATTTCTTCCTACCCAGAATGAACAAAATTGTTTTTCTGTACCAATTGTAATGGATATTTTTAATTTTTGTATCCAAGCAAGCAGTTGCCATTGCTGACCCTAAGGAACACTTCTTTAAATTCTGCTAGTCACCAATTTTATTCTAAGTTTGGCAGCCTCAGAAAGGAGATCTGAAATAAACTTTGTTCAAAACTTGAATGCTTTATGGGTGGGAGTGAGGGATGGCAAAGCTGCCCTGCACTGTAGGATTTGTCACCCAGAACATATGAAGTGAATCTTGTCATTGCATGAGAGTAAAAATGTCTGAGGGCCTCTGAGATCCTGGTAATGAACCCACCCACAGTCCAATGATTCATATTTTTCAATGAGCTTTCTTGCAACTGGAGTCTTCTCACAGCTCTCCACCATTCTCTGGGAAAGCAGTGATCAGTGTGCTGTGGAGTTACCAGGCCAAATGGCAGCTGAGAATGGATCTTTGGAGTGGTTTGATCCATGGTTTGTGCTAATCCAAGTCAGGGAGCTGAAAGTATGAATTGGCACTGGTTTTGCTGCAACATCTCTTCCAGAGCCAGTTCAGGTGAGATGGTGCTGGGCATTGGTCATACACCAAAGCCAACACAGCAGTACTAAAGCAATTACCCTCTTTCATGATCAGGATAATGGGGAATGACACTAGTGATGAGCAGGAAGAACTTCCTGGGTGTGAGCCAGCAGGAGCATGTGGAAATACAGTTTTGTTTTCTTGGTTCTCATGCAGTCTTTGAGAAATTCCGACCTTCCCCTCGGGCAGTTCAGCTCCCCAGCTGCCTGGGAATGCTGCTGCTCAGCAGGGTGTCAGTGCTGCAGGAATCACTCAGCAGGCCAACAAATCATAATTGAAGGTGTGTTTGGCTCCCAGTAGGAGGTGGAGAGTTGTGGAGCTTGGGAGCAAAGTCCCAGTGCCAGGTACTGGGTCACCTTCTGGGAGAACACTGCCTGGCTCCACGAGGGCTCACTTCTATGAGCTGGGGCTGCAGCTTCTCCACAGCAGCCCCTTGTTAGTGCTGATGTGCTGCTTCACATGGCACTGCTGGAAAGAACAAGGAGCTTTCTGAGCTCCTCCCGAGCCCCTGCAGGATTAGACATCTGGGAAAGGCAGCCATCTCCTACCCTTTTGCAGCAAGTCTTGATTGTGGAAAGGCACCAGGATTGCCCTCAGCTGCAGGGCAGGAACTTGGGGCAAACCTCCACTAGCTGATCTGTGTCACAGCAGCTGCAGGGACATGGCACACCCTGATCAGTCCAGGGCACAGGGAGAGTTCCTTGCAGTGCCGGTGCCTGTGGATGAGGAGCCAGCTCAGTTGGGTGCCAGGCAAATGACTAATAGGTTGGACTTGAGCTGTACATGGCTTGATGGTGTGTAGGAATGTTCAGGGACAGAAATATTGTGGGGATTGTAGTGGTTTGAGCAGAAGTTTTCAGCCTGCAGGCTGCTGTATACTCGTGTGCTTTCAGTCTTGTCAGGCACTCGCTGGGCTGACCTGCAGGGAGTCTTCTGTGCATCAGTGCCCACTGCCCGGCTGGCACAGGGGAAGATGAGTAGAACTTACTGTGAGGAGAACGGGAGCTGATTTTGCTTTACACATAAATATGAAAAACAATCTTTCTCCAGAAGCAGAAGATCAAAGTTTTCCTGCATTTAAGTTAAATCAACAATGAATTCTGTACAGAAAATGTTTCCTGGTTTGACAGTGACACTTAGCTAAACTCTCATGCCATCCTATGAGATTATTTGCCTCTCCAAGACATTATCCTCCTACTCTGTTGCTTTATGTTCAGAGCTGCTCCAAGTACAAGCTTTTGCTTTGAAGCCTGTAACGTTTTCAAATGCCGTTGTTTCTTGAAACAACTTCCTGAAGATCAGGTTGCTTATTTGGATTCTGTGGAAACATTGAATCAGAGCTGCCCGTCCCTCGTGCCACCTGAAAGTAAAGCTACTGCCTGTACCTGCAGTGCCAGTCACTGGAGTTAGAATTTTGCATGTCTTACTTCAGATTTTAGCTACTCAAATATATATTTGTGTTGCTGCTTATAATTTATTGATGCTGCAACTTGGTAAGAGGCAAAATTGCTAGTGAGACCTTATTTTTTCATGAAATGGGCCTGGAAATGTAAAGAGAGAATGTTTCTGTAGCTACAGGGCTGTCTTCACTGGCTGTCACGTTTACTTGGAAATGCCATTACTAAGGTTGATCTTCCTTAAATGTGTGTATTCCTTTTTCCAGTTGTACATCTTGCTTATAGAGCAGACTTTATCCTCAGAATTATATTTTTATCATTTTTGAAAGGCTGTGGAAACTTCTGTATGTTATGAAAAGAATCTACACAAAATACTTACAACATGCTTCAAATCTGACATGAATCATCAAGAAAATTCAGCCATCACTAACATTACTAAGAGTCTTTAGGAGGGTTTTGGTGGACAGCTTGGACCTTCAACAACGTGGTGTTTTGGTTGGGTTTTCTCCTCACACAGAATTTGCTGTTCTTTTGACATTCCTCTCCTGCTTTGACCGTGTTGGCTTTGGGTTGGACTCTCTGTGGTGAGTGTTGAGTGATGGACATGTCACTGCAACTTCCTTGTAACCCTTTGTATTCTTACTGTGCTTCCAGCCACTGATGATATTGTGAAAGTTGAAGTCTGGGATGTAGTTGACAAAGGTAAGATTTGTAACTTCCTTTCTAATGGAGATTCATTGTTCTTCCTCAATTTTAATTAAAAACTTACATGGAGTTCAGAAATACCTGCTTAATTCTACTTTAAAAAAAAAACTTCTGTATTTATTTTTTTCAAGTGAATAGATATTACTTCCTGATAAAATATGGAAAGGAAAGGTGAGTGTCCTATGCAAGAGCCCATTATCTGAAGTCTGAACTTCAGCTCAGCCCCGGTGTTTAGAAGCAGTTGTTACACACGCTCATGGCAGATGAAGTATCCTGGTGTTCAGTGTATTCAGATTCTGTGAGCTTTAGAATAAACTTTGCTTTCTCCCCTTTATAGCTGGCTGTATGTTTAGACAGGTTCCAAGTTCTTTTTTTCAGTTATAAAAGTTCTTGTTGAGCTGTTTTTGTAAAGGCATAAATGGATAAAACAGTATCTGCAGTGGGTAGTGCATGCAGGGGAAAAGGATGAAAGAGAAGCCAATTACTTAAATTCACTAAGGACAGAAAAGGCAGTATGTGCATTCCAAAACCTTTTCTAAACACTTAGACAAGGAAAGCATTATCATGTATAAATATATTTTTCATTCATTTTCAGTTTTTGTCAGAGTATAAACTTCTTTTTTACAAGAAGTAAACCCAAACCCAGCTGGATGCAGTGGGATCTCTCCCTGGGAGGGGTTGAGGTTCCATCCTGTGGCTCCAAATGCAGATCTTGTTTGTCTTTTAAGAGTCCTTTGGAACCAGTCAGGCTCCTGGTTTAGTGTGTGAGTGTGGTAGGAAAGCAGCTGTACAGGTGAGCAGCTGTTGCTCTGTGGGTTATGCTACTTGTTTGATGTCTCTCTGTCAACTCTGTTGACCACGATCATCAGATCTTAAACTTTGATGGTTTGTCTGGTGCTGCCCTTCCTGCAGCCTCGGCTGGAATCCATGTTGTCCTCAGAACAGCATCCGAGGGGCACCACCTCTGCTGCCCTGCCTGTGCCACTTGCACCTGTGCTACAGCAAAAGCATGGACAATAAATACAGTAAGGAGTGGGAAAGGGAGAAATGAGCAGAATTGTATTCAAAATAGTAAAAAAATAAAGGTACTTGGGGGTAGCAGCTCTAGTTCAGATGCATAATGGAGCCTTCAGGGTAAACTTGAGCCAGGAACTTTAAATGAAAATACTGGGTACTTTATTCTTTTATTATTTTAAGCCCCAGTTCTCACAGTGTCAACAAAACCTTGCTTAGGCCAGAGTTACTGCTGAAGTCAGTCTGATTACAGTTTCACTTTCAGATTGTGGGATAACAAGTGGAAAGCTGGAATCTGAGCAGAACATCTGTGTTCTCGCTGCCTTGCAGCTTTGGTATGAATAGATAGATAGTTAATTCAGGCATCATGTGATTCCAGCATTTATTTCTGTGATTAGCTTCTCTGAGCAGAGTCATCTTCTCAGCTGGGGTCTTGTCGTTTCTCTGGCAGAGCAAACGGGGTGTGATTTGTGCAGATGTTGATAACAGCTCTTCTTATCCTGCTTTCATTTCTGACAGCGAAGCCTGTGTTAGGAATCTCAAGGAACTCTCTTCTCCCCACTTTATATGTTTTTGAAATAAAACTCATTCAAACTTACGGACCACAAATATGTATTTTTATCAATCAATTGTGCTCAATCAATGCAGTGTAAAAAGATGTTAACAAAATCAAATCCTTTCCTATTGCCACTGTATTGTGGATTCCTGATAAGTGCACCTTTAGGAGAAAGTTCATATTAACCATTAAGATCTCTCTTATGTTTGACTTTCATATTAACTCACAACATTTTTGTTTTTCTTCTGTATGCTTAGGACAAAAATTCCTCCTGCGCGATGCTTTGGGTGAGAGCCACTGTAGACTTCCAGTAGTCAAGTATCCAGTGCTGCTGTAGCATAGTGCTGACAAGACCTGATCCTCCTTTTTTTTTCCCTTGCATACCAGATCCTGGCTAATGTGCATATTTAGAGTTGGGCAGAATGCTGCATTTATCAGGCTAGATTTGAAACTGTCCAAAAAGTGCCTGTTCTGAACATGCATTTCAACGTTGTTTTCCAGGCTAAATTCTTTTGCCAGTGTTTCCCCATTTCCTTGTTGGAGGAAATCAGGAGACCCCTGTTTAAATGAAGATATTTGAAACTGTGCTGAAAGCCCTGAAGTGGGTTATTATAGCTTGACTGTCTAACAGGTATATTCATGAGCTGCAGTTTTCAACTTAGTTAAGTAAAGCACCTTTGGGCTTTCCTCTGCTGTGCAGTGCTGCCATTCTGCTTGTCACAGGGGACTGGGAGGAATTGCAGAAGGGAATTACACCCTGAATTTCAGGGAATTGCACCCTGAAAATTAATGTACATTTCTGGACTGAAGTTAGAAGTGGTTTTCCTGAATGGTGTTTCTCCTGGTGCTCCCTAGCAGTGTGTTCCCTGTCCTTACTGGTTCAGTAGGGCGAGTTTTCCCTCCAGAATCTTTTAGGATGCAGGAGACAGCTCTGCTGGCCCTGCCTGGCTGGTGACTTAGCTTAGTGTTGTTTATTTAGCAACCAGATGTTAATTTAGAAGTATGAGGAGGTTTGTTGTGTAAGCTTAAAAGCAGACTCACTGGAGTCCCTGCTACATTCTCTGGGCCTACTCAGAGAGCTTGGCTCCTCTCTGGAAGGATGCCATTTGTTAAGTCTTACCAAGTTGAGCTTGCCCCCAGCTATTGTATTGGATTTTGTGCAGCATGTGTAGTAAATATAATTTCCTTTGCTGCCTTTGGAACTGATAGAACACGGGAAAGATCTCTCTCAGCAAAAGTCACAGTCCTGACTCATCTTTCTTGCTTTGCAGCAAGTTGTGTAACTACTGCAGATCATAAAGCTGTAATAGATCTGAAAGCAGAGAAGCTGCTTGAATGCAGGTGATTCAGGAACAGTTGTGAATTCCTGTCTTGTAACTTCTGCCAGTTTGGTTCCCACATTTTTTCCCTTACAGGACTGAAGGGATCAAATAATAGTTTTTTCTGTTGCCCACAAAACAGCACAAACTCTTTTGCTTGTATTGGAAATTCCTTTCCTCCTTGCTGCCCCTTCACCCCTCTCCCTCCCAGGGTGTGCTACAAGAAGAAGGAAAGATCAGAATTCGTATTTCTGTTATTTTCAGACATCCCAAGTTAGATAGCACAGGATATGTAAATATTCTAGAGGTGTATTTTTGACTGGTGAAGGGAAGCAGATCCCTCGCGCTGCAGACAGCATTTGTTGGCAAGCTGTATCGAGTCCTTGCTGTCCTGCAACAACACTGATGTACACAGAGGTGGCAGAGACTCAGCTGCTGATCACAACCACAGTCCAGTAAGAACTCTTCTGCAGGTTTCTGGACTCTGCAGCCAAGAGTGTTTGGTGTCGGTGTTGCTTGTGAATAGGGAGTTGCCATCGCTGTAGGGAGAGGACCTGAGCCACCACAGCACAAAGACCCTCGTTTTCTGATTGAGGCTCCTACGTTATGTATCAACAGACACTGTAACTGGCTCATCCTGCAGTTTGGGTTTCAAAAATAGATCTTGTGCATGAGTCTGTACACACATGCGCTTTTCAGCTCTGTGATTCCTTTGAGATGACCTCCTTTGCAGCACTGATGAGCAGCGTGCAAGAACATTACTCATTCCTCTGGATCCACACAGGAAACATGAGCAGGGAGAGGTGTGCAGGTTCTGTATTCCATCTCAAACCATTGACTGTAAATGTGCCTGGGTGAGGGAGACACCTTGATTGCTCAGGATGGGAGGAACAGTGGAGAGTATTTGTGGTTGCTTGGCTTCTGTTTTAATACCTAGAAATTTAGGTCATGCAAAGCATAATTTAGCAGTGACTGCAGAAATAGTGATATTTTGATATTTAGAAAAGCCACTGATTTGAAAGGACTTGAAGTGGGAAAAGGCATGCACAGCCTTGACAACCCACACCTTCAGCTGCACTGGGAAAAATTAAAGCCCATATGTGGGTCCCTTAGGGAAACACATTGCCTGAATGAGGAAGGATCAAGATTAATGTTTCTATTGTCAGCTGTCAGCAGTAAGATGACATGAATAGAGCAAACATTTTGCAGTGATGCACAGAACCTCCTGCTGTAACCTGCAGCGTTAAAACTTCCCTGAATAACTGTATTTTCTAGCTATTTATCCTTGAGCTGTGTGCAGGAAGAACAAACACTTTCACATGCAGCATCTGGCAGAACCCTGAATTCCACAAGTCATCACTGCATGTGACTGAGCAGAGTTGAAGACTTTGTTGTCAGCAACACAGGGAATTTCTAGAAATGATGAGAAGGAATTCCAGGTCTGGGACAGTATAATTTAGTTGACTTGTCTTTATTGAGACTAACAAAATTAATTCAGAAGTACTGTTCTTAACTGCTCTCAGTATCATCTGGGAGATACTTAGTATCTGTAGAATCACTTCAGATGTTGCAGAGTTCTTCATTGTGCAGTGCTTGTTGATAAAACTCTGGAGACTCTGAACACGGAGTTTAAACAAGAAGACAGATTTTTTTCATGATATGTCCACACTAAACCTCTTCGGCAGTAGGTGACAGAAGATGTTGAGACTTGTGGCAATCCTTAGAGCCAAGTGTCTACACCAGAAAATTATGTCTGATTGCCACTGATGATGGCCACTCTGGTAGTTGTAGGTGCAGATACTCCTGTCTACTGTGACTCTAGGCTGTAAGATTTGGAAAGATGAGTGTAACTGGTGTAACACAAAGTTTTCAGGGAGCTGAGGTTTAAAAACACTGACTGCTGTTCTGAGGATGCTGAGTCAAATGCCAGTGGTATTTTAAAATATCAGTTTATGAACTTACTGAGTGCTTCCCTAAGCTGTAAGGAAAGGGAAAAGTCTCAGGGGACTGCCTTTTATCTATAAGGGCTGGATTTTAACATGTGCCTTAGAGGAAGCAGGTGAGTTGGAGAGAAACCTGTAGATTCCTCCAAGTGAGACCATGGCTGTGACTGAAGGGCTAGTCTCTAGAGTGGCTTTCTAGTGTCTTCTCCAAGTGTTTAGCTTGTTGCATCTTGTGCTTTTCTGTGAGCTTAATCAGAATTGTACTTGTCTTCTGGCTTATTTCTGTGTGCTTTGGGTGGTGCCTCTGGAAGATTTCCTTTCTGCACCTTCGCTGGCAATGCCCAGACCCAACCCTTTGTCTCTGGCCTTTGGAACACATGCAGGATGTCTCTGTCTCCACAGCCCCCTTCCTACGGTTTATTTGATTTCATTTGGATTTGCCCTTCCATAAGTTCAGTTGATCTTTTGGCTGTTAAATTCTCATAATCTCCTGCCACTGCTTTTTGTCTTGGTCATGAGGCAGCCTGAAGCACCTGGTGGCCTCTGAGGTCACATTTGTGACCTTAACTCTTGCTTCAGGTCAGTGACAGCACAGCAGTACCACAGCATCTCTCAGGAAGGCTGCACATGCAGTTGTGACTTCAGTCAGAGCAGTCCCATGAGCTTTTGTTTCTTCAACAATAATGCAACAAAAAGTGCAACAAAGCATCTTTGTCGCCAGGAGCGCACCAAACCCTGTGTTACTTTGTCATTGGGTCTTTATACTGTGAAGAGCATGGTTTAAGCTACCCCAGATCTCCTTACTGCATCTTGGAATAGACTAGCTGGTATTCTTCAGCAAGGCATGCCTGTCCTAACCCTCCTCGTCCCCCAGGCTTACAGTAGAAGTAGGATCTGCTTTAAGGTTGTGTTCAAACTGCTGTGGGTCCTGCCCGGACCCATCCTGCAGCTCTCTGCCCAGTGTAATGCTTTATTTTTTTCTACAATTCTTTTAAAGGAAAATGCAAAAAACGAGGAGATGGTTTGAAACTGGAGAATGACCCTCAGGAGGTGAGTCATCTGGGATGCAAAGGTCTGCCTCTCAGGGGGAGGCCTCTCAAACACTTTTGGTCCATGGAGAGCAAGTTCTATATTTGTTTCTGCTCTAAGAGCAGCCTGCCAGGTGGGTGAGGGGCAGTGGGATCCCTGATGCTCTGCACTCTTTGGTCTGTGCATTTCAGCCCTGCTCCTGCCCTCTCCACAACTTCCCTGCTGTTTTCCATACTGTCTTTTGGAACTGAGTGCACCCCAGGCATTTGCTCAGCAGCTTTGTGGCTCTGCCTGTGGGCAGTGGCAGGAAGTCCTTTTGTCAGGGCCTTCTTGTGAGGCCTGAAGAAGTCGCTTGGTGCCTTGCTCTGGCTGCTCCTCAGAGCTGGGCTGTTACCCTTTTACTGGTGCCAGTTCTGCTCAGGCTGTGCAGTCAGATGAGGATAATTTTCCTTAAAATATTCTCCTATGGGAAAAGCCTTTATGAGAACAGATACCACAGCTGCTTCTTCATTTTGCAAACATTGTTTTCCACTCCTGGTAAATGAGTGAGAATTGTTTCAGAGGCCCCAAGTTCCAGCAGGAGCTGCAGAGACTGAGTCTGCACTGTCTGGACTTTGCAGCATGCAGAATCCAAATGATGAGAAGTCAGTCAGGTGCTTATAAATTGTGTCAGTCCTCCACCAGGGAAACTGCCTCCTGGCTTTGGACACCAGAAGTATTAGGAGTACAGTCAGCAAAGAGATGGAATGGGAGCTGTGTCATCTGTCCTCCACCTTATACTTACATGGGGTTCTCTTGCCAACACAGGATTTGGGATCACCAGGGAAAGGGACAGGGGTGGGTTTTAGCATGTGCTGTCAGTCACTGTCAGGTGCTTCACATCCTGTCCCTGTGGGAAATTGAAGCTGGGAACCATCAGGTATTTTGCTTTAATAATGATGGTGTGAAATCCACAAATACTCCTTAGAGTGGTTGTCCCTTTAGAAGTTTGCCTATTCAGCACTGTATCCATTGTGTTCTGTACTAGCCTGAAGTTGCATCAAGTTATTTACTGCTTCTTTGCCTTTATTTCCTCAGGCAGAGTCTGAAATGGCTCTGGATGCAGAGTTCCTGGATGTCTATAAGAACTGCAATGGTGTAGTGATGATGTTTGACATCACCAAACAGTGGTAAGGGACTTTCAGTGGCACCTCGTGGCACCCTTGTTTAGGCAAAACAAATGACTTCTAGATTTCCAGGTTCCCAGTTGGATTTGGGAGCTGATAACCAGCCTAATGAGTTGAAGCAATCTTCAGCTCCCTTAAAATAAAAGCTTTGTCTTGTGCTATGGCTTTTAATGCACTGTTCTCTGGGCTTGTTCCAAGCTAGCAGTGTCCCAGTGGGCTGTGTGCTGCAGTTGCTGATACACTGCTGGTTGAGGCTTGATAATTAGTGCTATCACAGGTACAAAGTGCATGTTACAAATCCCTGCTCTCCAGAACACAAGGGAAAGGGGAATACTAGTGAGAAATTCCCAGAAAGACTGGCATTAGTAAGGATTATTTAGAGGCTCCAGGCTGCATTAAGGTACAAAAATAATGAACTGTTCGTTTTGCACATCTGCTGAGGAGGAGGCTGGTATGGAAACCAGAGTGGAAAGAGCTTAGTGTTGGTCAGAGAGCCTGGGGGAAGCTGAAGGTAGGGAAGACTTTTCTTCTGCTGACCCCAGACAGTTTTGCAGGACTGAGGGACCCATTGCTGTAGGAGATGTGAGGTTGCTGGTGGAAGTGGATTATTGAACTTGTCAAGTTGGTTTTGCATAAAGAATGATCCAAACGTATTAAGGCTTAATGTATCTGTGATTCTCTTCCTCTGAGAGGATAAAGAAGCCACAGACTTGGAAGAATTTTGGAAGAAAAGTTGGTTTTTTTCTCTATGATTTGTGTATGAAACTGCTCAAAGAAGGATGTTCCTACTCATCCATATCTCTCTCCCTCTCTCTCTCTCTCCCTCTCTCTCTCTCTCCCTCTCTCTCTCTCCCTCTCTCTCTCTCCCTCTCTCTCTCTCCCTCTCTCTCTCTCCCTCTCTCTCTCTCCCTCTCTCTCTCTCTCCCTCTCTCTCTCTCTCCCTCTCCCTCTCTCTCCCTCTCCCTCTCTCTCTCTCTCCCTCTCTCTCTCTCCCTCTCTCTCTCTCCCTCTCTCTCTCTCCCTCTCTCTCTCTCCCTCTCTCTCCCTCCCTCTCTCTCCCTCCCTCTCTCTCCCTCCCTCTCTCTCCCTCCCTCTCTCTCCCTCCCTCTCTCTCCCTCCCTCTCTCTCCCTCCCTCTCTCTCCCTCCCTCTCTCTCCCTCCCTCTCTCTCCCTCCCTCTCCCTCCCCCCCTCTCCCTCCCCCCCTCTCCCTCCCCCCCTCTCCCTCCCCCCCTCTCC
Organism: Pithys albifrons albifrons; assembly: GCF_047495875.1. Classification (NCBI taxonomy): domain Eukaryota; kingdom Metazoa; phylum Chordata; class Aves; order Passeriformes; family Thamnophilidae; genus Pithys; species Pithys albifrons. Next base: position 2,054,434 of record NC_092477.1, on the reverse strand, counting down.
CTCCCCCCCTCTCCCTCCCCCCTCCCTCTCCCCCCTCCCTCTCCCCCCTCCCTCTCCCCCCCTCCCTCTCCCCCCCTCCCTCTCCCCCCCTCCCTCTCCCCCCCCCTCCCCCCCTCCCTCTCCCCCCCCTCCCTCCCCCCCTCCCTCTCCCCCCCCTCCCCCCTCCCTCTCCCCCCCTCCCTCTCCCCCCTCCCTCTCCCCCCCCCTCCCCCCCCTCCCTCCCCCCCTCCCTCTCCCCCCCCTCCCCCCTCCCTCTCCCCCCCCTCCCTCTCCCCCCCCTCCCTCTCCCCCCCCTCCCTCTCCCCCCCCCTCTCCCCCCCTCCCTCTCCCCCCCCTCCGTCTCCCCCCCCCCTCTCCCCCCCCTCCCCCCTCCCTCTCCCCCCTCCCTCTCCCCCTCCCTCCCCCCCTCCCCCCTCCCCCTCCCTCCCTCCCCCTCCCCCTCCCTCCCTCTCCCCCCCTCCCTCTCCCCCCCTCCCCTTCCCCCCTCCCCCTCCCCCCCTCTCCCCCCCTCCCTCTCCCTCCCTCCCTCTCCCTCCCTCCCTCTCCCTCCCTCCCTCTCCCCCCTCCCTCTCCCCCTCCCTCTCCCCCTCCCTCTCCCCCTCCCTCTCCCCCTCCCTCTCCCCCTCCCCCCTCCCTCCCTCTCCCCCTCCCTCTCCCCCTCCCTCTCCCCCTCCCTCTCCCCCTCCCTCTCCCCCTCCCTCTCCCCCTCCCTCTCCCCCTCCCTCTCCCCCTCCCTCTCCCCCTCCCTCTCCTCTGATGAAGGACATTTAACTATATTCTGAGGGAGCTTCCTAAAGTGCCGACCCACGTTCCAGTGTGTGTGCTTGGGAATTATCGGGACATGGGGGAGCACCGGGTCATCCTGCCCGGCGACGTGCGGGACCTCATTGACAACCTGAACAGGTGAGATGAGCCACCTGGCAGGGCAGCACGTCTCAGAAGTTCTCTGGCATCACCCAGAGGTAACCATGTTCCACATCCATGTCACATGCACCCTCTGCCCCTGGGCCTGGCCTGAGGCTCCAGGGTCTCACAGCAGTGTCTGCTGACACAGTGGGCTCTGATCCGGGAGCCTGCTCTGGGCAGAGTGTTTGCTGTGATCTGGAAAACAGAGAAGGTCTGGCAGTGTGTACCTTTCAGAAGTGCTGTTCCCAAGAAGTCGTCTTCTTTCTGGATAGTCCTCATGTGAAAGAATCCTCTCCCTGTAGCACAACTCTTCTCTGCTCCAAGTAATTCAGCTACAGGAGAGGCAGCCAGCACAGCTGTCTCCTTGTTCTGCCTCTGAGCTTCCCCATAGAGCACTTACTGGGCACAGCCAAGTTACACACCTCCCTCACCAGCTAGATAAGAATTTTCCTTATGCAGAGAAATGAAGTGTTTTGTTATGTAGTATAAAGTACTGTTTGTTGGTCAAGATTTAGTAGGTTGTACCTTTTTATGTAGTTTCATGTCTTTAAGGTATTTTTTCCTTTTTCTCGTCTCTTACTTGTTTATGTCTGTGTCAGTCACACAGAATTGGTCTCTGTTTTAGGACTTTGTCCATAATGTAATCATTTCTTTACAAATTGATCTCTATATGTGATTTCTGTCAGTCTGTTTGTGGTTTTAAACCAAAACCATCACTGAGAAGTGAGAAACTTGTATAGTTGTGAATCCCCAGTTTAGGAAACCAACATCCCAGTGTTCTGACAGTATTTCTTAGTCTGGCAGGCCCATGACACTGTGATACACCAACAGCCACTTTCTGCCATCCTTCCGAGGGAACAAAGTATGAATTTTGGCCATACAGAAAATAATGAGTCCCAGGCAGAGTGATCCACTGGCCTGCATTTGGGGGTGGAGGGGATGGCCTGTGGGAGCTGCTTGTGCTGTGTCATTCAACCAGTGCCCTGTGTGTGCTGTCTGCCCTGGGCACAGTGTTCTCTCTGCTTGGCACAGGCCTCCTGGCTCTTCCTATTTTCGCTATGCTGAGTCTTCCATGAAGAACAGCTTTGGCCTCAAGTACCTGCACAAATTCTTCAACATCCCCTTCTTGCAGCTGCAGGTAAGACATGGATATTGCCCTGGTACTCTGGGTGGGTGGGACGGATTGGATTTGCTTTGTCTCTAAGGCAGGAATTTGGTGTTTGGGGTTTCTTTTGCTAATACAGGATCCTGAGTAAATTTTTGTTTTCTTTAGGGTTAGTATAGCAAAATTATGTCAGAACTTTGGTACCTGTGACTTCAACGTGTCTGTGGTTGTGAGATGACTTGTCTGCTGCGTTCCCAGTGCTGACCTGTGGAGAAAGGCTCCAAGGGAATGAATAACACTGACATGAAAATGGAGATTTCAAATCAAAAATGTTACATACCTGCATACATTTGCTAAACTTTGGTTTAAAAGTTCAATTAAAACTCAGATGAGATGAGATTTGGTCAAGAACTGAACAGTTCAGGACCCTCTTGTTTGTTGAAAATCTTTGCCCTAATGGATGCTGTGCGTGTGGATCCAATCTCGTATTTCCTTCATAACTGAGGATTCTTGGGAGGGCTGAGGGGAGAGAAGAGTGGGATTCTCAGCTGTGGGCCTTTATAAGAGGCTCTTTTGGGGTGGTCCTGCTGGGGTTCTTTGGGATCCATAGCTTATGCTTTCTGAGGGCACATATGATGTTGTGTCATTGTTTTCTGTTGGATGGGGAAAAACACAGGTAGTTGATCTTGATTATCTTGCACCAGTAATTGAAGTGTCTGTATTTTTATACAAATAATCCCCACTGGAGTGCTAGTTCAGAAGGAGCTGGAATGTGTTAGTGGATGTTACCATGACCTCAGGCTGCAGAGCAGAAGGAACCAGGATAAGAGAAGTGGATGTATGAAACCCCAGTAAAACAAATCAAACAATAAAAGTAGAAATCTGAGCTATAAACCCAATTTACTGCTCAGCACAGAAGATTGAAATCTGCCAGCAGTGAAATGTTTGGCTTTATAATCTCAGTTCCAATGGCAAAGGGGTGACTGGTGGAAATTGTACTGAACTAGTTCCCAGGATACTTTTGTTGGTTTTGTAGATCTGTGCTTTTTTTCTCCAATAGATGTTGATAAGAGGCAAAGCCATCAGCACAACCTTCCTGCCACAATTGTTTCTGAAAGCTGCTCGTGGTGATAATGTTGACAGCCAGTGTATGCCAGGATTTTCCCTGACCAAACTCATAAGCAAGAAATTCCAAAGCATTTGTAGTATTGAGTTTACCTGGAAACAGCTTTAGAATGTGAGTCTTGGGGGACCGTTCATCTAAATGTGCTGTGTACAAGTGTAGGCATCTCTTAATCTGACCATGAAAGCAATTAGGTCACTTTCATAAGGTCACCAAACCAGATAACTTCTTGAACAAGTCTTGGTCTTTAAGGTAATAGAAAAAATAAATCTCATATAACCTTTAGTTGTTTGGAGTTGTTTGGTTGCTTGGGAGAGGTGAGGAATGGGGTCAGCTGCCCACATTTGTTCTCCTGCTCAATTTGCTCAGGGTGTCACTGGGAGGAGCCCCAAAGGTGCAAATGCCATGTAATTTTAGACTAACACATCCTGTGGCTTTCATGTAATTAAATAATTCAACACTGCAGGAACAAACCTGAGAAGACTTCTCCATAGAGTTTAGTTCCCAAAATGTGCAAGGCAATATTTGGATGGGTACATGCAAACCATTCTTTTAAATATGTGTACTCTGTTCTTTGTACCTCAGCACAGAAGGTGGGACCAGAGGAGATTGTCTTGTGCCTGTCATTCCAGGTGAGCTGCCTGGCTTTGCCTTTAAAACAATAATGCCCAACCTAGTTCCTGCAGTTCTGTGCTCATACAGGGATTGCAGGCAGGTGTTTTGGTGTGCATTCTGGTAAAAATCCCAGCATAAGATCCCTATGGGGATAGCTTGTTTCATTCCCCCGTGGTGTGCAGGAGGTTCCTGGTCTTGTCTTCTCTGCCAAGGGAGGTGACACTGCACATTTGGGGGCTCTTGATTGCTTCCATCCAGGTATTGGGGCTTTACTTTGCCTGAGATGGACAGTGTTGTTTTTTCCAGTGCCCCTTGCATTTGTGTCCCAGGTTTCTGAGCAGTGCCTCCTGCTGCTCCACAGTAGCTGGCTCAGGGCACTTTGCTTCTGCCAGAGACTTGAGAATTTTGCCTTGGAGTGCACAGGGACCAGGCCTGAGCCTGATTAACATCCAGTGCACCGTGATGCTGAAATGTGTAGGAAAATCACAGCTAGATTTGCTTCCTAAAGGTTCTACTACTTATCCCTTCAGAGATCCTTGCCAGTACCAGGCTCCAGAAAGGCATCTTTTCCTGGGTACTTTGGAGAGCAGGGTTAAAGGAGAGGGATACTGTCAGGTATGAAATGCACATGGGATTTACTCAGCCTCGAAGGTATCTGTATCCCTCAGCCCGCCCTCTGCAGCTCTCCAGAGGCAGAGTTGTCCAGCTGTATCTGAGATCCCAGGCTGTCCCTTAGCAGGGTTGGTGCCAGTGGCCCATTCCTGTGCTCAGCTTACAGTCACTCATCTTTCGTGGAGCAAGCAGGGCTGAAATCCATAGCCCCAGTACAGAGCATGTTCCCTCTGGCAGCCTGGGCTCTTCAGTTATTTATCAGTTTGTTTCCAGGGGCAGGATTGTAAAGCCAAGGATGCAGCTCAGCTGTAGGTATTGCTGGTGGCCCACAAATGGGCTCGGGTCACCCAGACCTCCGGATGCTGCACTGGAAGGAGACAGGATTCTGCAGACAGCTGCAATTGCCTTTTCCCAGGGAGCCCTTGAAAGTGGCTTTCAGCCAAAACATTGGTCTGTAGCATATGATTTATTCCCTTCTTTTGGGTTATTGCTAAAAATAAGCTGTTTCTTTAATATTTTAATACCAGCACGGTAAAATAGGATTTATTTTTTGAAGTATTTGGAGGTCTGCTAATAGTGATAAATTTTTACAAAATTAGTTGCAACTCACTCTTAATTAGATCTAAAGTCTTGATTTACTGTGATCTGTGAAAATAAAACAAATAAAACTCTACTGTGTCTCTCATTGCCAAAGTGTGAGGAAAGGCAAACCACTTGTTCAATAAAAGTCATTATCAAAGAGCCCAAGGTAAGCACTGGAAAGCAGCAGCCCTTCTGCCTCTGTTCAGCTAATTTGCTCAGCATTTATTTCACCTACCTCAGGAAACTGGGGACAAAGCAGCAGCAGAGTTGCCCTTTTTTGTCTGATTTGTGCTCATACTGCATGAGTATCATATAAGGATAACATCTACTACTTCTGAAATCTTGATTTTCTTGAATCTTGGATTCTAAAATCTAGAATTTGAATTCTGAAGTCCTTATTAGTACTTCAGATTAGTGTAGTAGTTTAAATATGTATTGCATATTTTGCTGAATCTTTCTTGTCTGTAAACCACAATAAAGGGAGTTGACATTAATGACTTCAGAATTCTTTGCCTACATGTTAATTGAAGTCAGGTTTCCATCCAGGTTTGAATCTGATGACTAAAAATTACCTAGCAAAGAAAACAGGGATTGCTCTGAGCTCTTAACATGATAGCAAAGGTAAATATGAAGAATCTATATGCCTTGGAAGCAGTAAATTAGCCAAATGGTCACAGAAGCTCTTAAATTTCAAGAAAGGCTGTGTCTTCTGGTAAAATAGCATGTTCAAGGGTTATGAACTGTGATGAATCCACCTGATCTTGTAACACAAAATAAAAATTACTTAAACCTTGCTTGCTGGTATCAGTCATGGTAGAATTTGGTATATATCAGCCTGCTCCATGGAGGGCTCAGGCTGTGCCCTGACTGTTCCCTGCAGTGTGGTGTGGTTTGTATGAGCCAGATGAGGAAATTGCTCTTAAAAGCTGTACAATGTCTTGATGCCTTTGAAGTTGTCACATCTATGAAACCATAATGCCAGCAGCATGTGCACATAGAAACTGAACACCATTGCTTCATGCAAATATTTGTCTTCCCAGAGGGATTTTATTCTGGGAAATGTATAGTAGATTTCCTTTTGGCCTTTTAATCTAGTGGAATCTTCCTGCAGTGAGCTTGTGTGTGTTGTCAGATAGGGAATTAAAAATTCACTATGGTTATTGATGCTAACCTTCACAAATATTTGTCAAAGTGGAAAGCTTAAATGCTCTTGGAAGATGAGGCAGTTATAAAAGCAAAAAGCTTGGCAGTTTGGAGGAAGCCTGTGGTTTCTCTTCTGTGGCCTCCTGCCTGGGCAGGGGTGCAGCCCAAGGCACTGGGGACCTGCTGTGACAGGGACAGTGCAGCGCTGTGAGTCAGCAGCCAAGCTCAGCACAAGCTGTCGCTGCTCCTGGGCCTCACAGTGCATATGCAGTGCGAGAAGGAGGATTGATGCTCACTGGCTTTTGGCTGCAGTGTTCAGGATGTGAGCTGATGAGAATGGCCCACACTCAGAGCATCCCCAGGAGGCAAGCGGGGTGCCAGTGCACAGCTGTGTGCCAGCCAGCTGTGCCTGAGCGGAGGGGACAGGGACAAGATTTGTATCACAGCTCTGGTCTTGTCCAGGAGGTCCAGAATGATGTTTTCTGCAGGAATGGATGCTGTGTCAGCCCTGGGCTTGGGGCCGTGGCAGAGCCAGGGCTGGTGCCACCTCTGCAGACCACAAGCCCTTGGAACTGGCCCAGCCTAATGCCTGTGGTTGTTGATCTCTCCTCACTGCCATCCAGGCTGTCAGGAGGAGAGAATCTGTTAAGCCAGCACTTCCTCTTAGCTAAGGTTTTTGCTTGGGTTCTGTTGGAAATGTGGGAAGTGAAGGACTGAATGGGACTGCCCTGGGTTGCATTAGTGAAGCTGACTCACTTTATTAGCCCTTTGAACTGGGGTGTGTGTCCACCATCTGTGGGGCAGCAACTGGAGGCAGAGGGGAAGGGACTTCAGAAATGTCACTTGGTGGACAATTGTGCTCAGTCATCTACAACAGCAAAAAGAAAATTATTGAGAGGTTTTGCATCAGCTGGGTCCTGCTCACAGAGGGGCTGGTTTAGCACAGGGAAAGTCAAAGACCCAAGTGAATGGGTTGCACAGCTGATCACAACAGGAGCTGAATCTGTTCTCAATAACTGGTGATGTGGTGTTTGAAATCACACATTATTGATTTATGGCTGAGAACAACTCACATAACAAGGCACTCCTTAAACACAGATTTTCTGGATTATTTTTTGCTTCTGCTTCCCCCTGTGCTCTGTGTTTCAGTCGACACAGTGAGCAGGGCCAGTGCTCCTGTGCAGCGCGTTGCTGTGGTGTAGAGTGGTGACACAGGATCTCACTGCTCAGAGATGAGATACAATGACCCTTCCTGCTCAGACCTGTTTTGTTTTCCTTTCCTCAGAGGGAGACGTTGCTACGGCAGCTGGAAACGAATCAGCTGGATATTGATGCAACTCTGGAGGAGCTGTCATTGCAGCAAGAGACTGAAGACCAAAACTACGAACTGTATGTCACTGAGCTGTCATTTGTAACTGGTTTGGGTGTCACATGAATGTTGGGCAGCCCCAGCTGTGGCATGTGGCCAGGTTGAGGGGTCTAGTGTGTGACATTTAAGGATTCTTTGGATAATATGTCACTTTTGAGTGGCATCACCTGAAATAAAGCATGCACTTGGGGATCCCTGTGGAAGGGTCAGGTTCCTACAGGCCTGTTCAGGGGAGGGCAGGGGAGGTGGGACTGAGCAGCACACTTAGAGCGAGCACATACTGAAGGGATTGTAGATGAAGTGCTGAAAGGGGATATTTTCCAGCTCTCAGCTGGTCAGTACACAGGTTGGTTCCTCTCCTTCTGGCTGTTGCATTTGTGTGTATTGTGTGTTTTGTGATAAGCAGAATGTGATAGCAACAACACTGTTATCTTTTGTTCCTTTGAACTCTCCTAAATTCCTGAGTGCCTTTCTGATCTGTGCCCTGGCTGTGTGCTTGTTGCTTGGAACAGTGTTTGCCAAATTTAGCCCCACAAAGCCAGTACATCTGTTGCACAGTGAACAGGAATCCATGTTGCATGAATTTCTATTGCAAGGCCTTTATTGCAGCAATGTGCAAGCCAGATAAGTCAGCTCAGAATGTATTGAAAAAGGATTATTTACAGCAACTATATTTGGAAGTTGGAATCAATGATTATGAAATATTCATGCATAGTCATTTTGACAAGCATTTTTCAGACCAAGCTTCAGTTTCTATGACCTTATTCAGTGTGTTTTCCTTGGAGGGCATTGAAATACCCCAATGGGCACAAAGCAGTGTTATTTCCAGAGTGTTCATCTGCTTCCTCAGGGACCAGTTGGTCTCCTTGTCCCTTCAGCATTTCTCTTGTGGTCCCTGCTCAAAAGACTGGGCTGTGTGGGCTGTGCTGTCAAATGGTTTTCCATACTTTTGTTTGTACTGCTTCAGTAATGAGAAAATACTTAAAAGCATTAAGAGTTGGCACAAGATCTTCCTGCTTCATCAGCTTTCACCTTTCCTTTAGCATTTGCTGAACCTCCACATGTGTCACTGCAGCTCACAAATGGAGCAGAAAACCAGGTTGGATGGGGCTTAGAGCAACCTGGACTAGTGGAAGGAGTCCCTGCCCATGGCAGGGTCTGGAATGAAATAAGCTTTAAGGTCCCTTCCAACACAAACCAGTCTGGGATTCTGTGACTCTGTGAAAACTCTCTTATGCCATATCTACCTCTGGATTAGTCTGTGCTGGGCTGGCTCTGAGAAGCATCTGTCAAACACCAGATCTTACAGGCAGCAGCAGCAGCAGTGCTGGCAGAGGGGTGGCCAGACCTCCCAGTTCCAGCAACAGGTATTAGATGGATCAGCCCATGCAGTGTGACCACACTGCCCAGCTGCTGGGGGGCTGGTGGCACTGTCAGGCTGCAGAATTAGCTTAACATGGTCTCAAATACCACAGCCATGGTGCTTGACAGAAGAGGAGTTGCTAAAATGTTAAAAGCTCCTGCTTCATTCAGCTCCTGCACGTTTATATCTGTACTGAGACCAAAGTTCTTTGCTTTCAGAAAATAACACTTCTTTATAGAAAGGGGCTTTAAAATACCCCTGAATGCTTCCTGGCTTGAGCTAAAAGAAAAGCACCAGGCAGCGTCATGTATGAGTACTTTTATCACACTAACAAAAAGGGCAAATTTAGGTTTTTTAAGTTTTTTCTCTGCACCCCAGGTAGAAACAGAGTGTCTGTTTGTTTAAGTGGCACCTCTGTGGGACAGATGAGCTGCGAAAGGGTTACTTCAACCCCAGAGTTGAAAGGTATACACTCAATTTTTATCTGTGCAGGAGCATTTCAGGCTCAAAGACCCAATTTAAACAAATACACTCATATGGCAGGAAATCCAGGTTTGTGTAAAGTTTTGAGGTTAGTAAACGGTTTGGTTTGGGGAACAGAGTATCTGTGGGTGCAACAGTATGTGGTGGGAATCAGAACTTCAGTGGTGAAGCAGTTCTGCAGTGCTCATTATTAGGGCTTAGGAAGGTCCTTGCATCCATACTTGTCAGATGGCCATCTTTTGGGGATTATCATGTTTAATGTGCTACTTCAGTGGATGTCCAAGTGAGCACCTGATGCTGCCACTCGCCCTGTTTTCGCAGCACATGTGTTGGTGTGGTGTGACTTGGTGATCCTTGGCAGAACATGGAATCATTAGGGTTGGAAAAGCCCTCTAAGATCATCAAGTCCTACTGTGTTAACCCAGCACTGCCAAGGCCACCACTAAACTGTGTTCTCAGGTTCCACATCCACATGTTTTTTGAACACTTCCATGGATGATGACTCCACCACTGCCCTGGGCAGCCTCTTCCAATGCCTGGCCACCCTTTTTGTGAAGAAATTTTTGCTGATGTCTAACCTAAACCTTGGTGCAATTTGAGGCCTCTTGTCCTTGTTCCTTTTTATTGCCTGTTACTTGATAGAGGAAACTGCCCCCCACCTGGCTACAACCTCCTGTCATCCAGCCCTTGTGTTGGTCACTTCAGTTTGGACAGCACTGGGAGTTGTGCTATGGGTCACCCAATTGCACAGCAAGGGGAGGTGACCGCAGGCCTTTGCTGCTGTACTTCCTCAGAGACCATAAAATTAGGCCATGGAGCAAGGCGAGGTGACAGCACTAGGACATCTCGGTTATTCCATTCACCCTGTGCACGTCTGGTAGCTGCTCTGTCACAATGACCGATGCTAAATTTGGTTCTTTGAGAACAGAAGGAGCACAAGAGCCCTTCCTCCTGCTGCAGCAGGGGACCTGAGGACAAAACATTGCTGCTCTAAAATGTGGATCCCAGAGAAAACACGAAGTGGCACACGATGCTGCCTCATCCACCTTACGTAAGCACTGCCTGGGGGAGACACAGTGAGATGCTTCCAGCTCTTTCCCTGTGCTTAGGCTCCTCTCAGCTTGACACACCTCTGGCTCTGGTGCTTTCTCTGTGATTTCTGAGATTTTACTTTTTCAATGCTGTTAAAAACACATTTCAGCCCTTTTTGAGTTCTTGAATTCTTATTAAATAAACAGCAATTACTTTTTTTTATGCTGTGCAGAATTTGTACTTAATTTGCTCAGTTTCTCCATTTTAATTCTACCCAGCTTATCTTCTGTCACAAGGAAAACTGGTTTGTGTTCAGTGTGCCTGTTCCCTCACAGAATGGTGCCAGGACCGGACAACCCTTTTGGTGAAGAAAATTTCCCCAATATCCTGCCTAAACCTTCCTCTGGCACAACTTGAGGCTGTCTCCTCTGACTCTATGGATGCCAGACTGCAGAAAGGCATTTGTGCTGCCCTGCTAAGAACTCTGATTTAGGAATAAATGCTCCTTGCAGCGACAGCTTTAGTCATTGCAGAGTCATTGATCAGGGGTTGGGGCTTTATTTGCACAGCTCATAGTTTTGCGAAGACCGTGGTGCTGAGTAACACCAGCACTGTGGCAGGAGGAGCTGCTGCTGCAGCTGTTCTCTGGTATCCTTGGTGGTCCAGAATGACACCAGGTACAGGCTGAATTACCAGTTGGGAAAGTAAGCACATTCCTGCTTTCTCTTCCCTGTGCCCCACCTTTATCCTCTTCTCTTGCTGTGAGTCCCTGTGGCCATTAGGCAGGTCAGGAGCCAGCCTGTACTGGAATGGGACTCTGTCTGGGTCTGTCTATGCTTTTGGGGGAGGCTGCATTAAGAATGAAGTGCATCTAAGCCTGTCATCATCAGTCTTGCTAGAGAAGTGGGGACATGAAGCATGTCCTCTGTGTTATAGAGCAGGGAGTTAACCTGCTGCATCCATTTTGTCAGGTGGAAAACAGTTCAACAGCAGGACTAAACTCTGCTTGGCCATTGATTTCATATTCAGGGACCTGGGCTGATCAGGAAGGATCAGGTGCAGTACCTTTAATGAGCTCAAAACAAGCACATGGAAATTTAACCTTCGCTAACTCCAGTCAAACTGATGTCATAGGGCCAATTAATCTTCATTTTCACAATTAATAAAATAACCCACAGCCTTTCTTGCCACAGGAAACACACCTGAAAAATTGATCACAGCATGTTAGAAACAGGAGCCAAGAAGCTTTAGTCTGCTCCCGTCTTCAACAGCAAACGAACATGGGCATTGGCAGATTTAGGAATTGTGAGGCTAACAAGTCCTTTTGTGTTTGCCCTGGGAGCAGAGGAACAGTAACCTCAGGCCCCAATGAATTTTTGTTCCCACAGAGCGTGTTCATTTTTAAAATTGCATAAAAGTCTCTACTTGTGAGCAGGTCCAACCACCAGTGAAATATTCAGGGGTTTGAAGATGTTTTGGATTTGGTCTGAAATGAAGGGATTGAAAGGCAAACAAGGAGCCCACGTGTGGCTGAGAACAGATGACCCACTTGGACATGCATGGCATGTTTGCTGTCTCTATATCCCAACAGAATGAGGATACTCAGGCAGGAGTTTACCTTGTGCTTTACTGGGACCTGATCTACTACATCTAGTGTGGGCACCAAGCTGCTTGTTCCACAGTAGGGTTTTGAGTGAGTCCCTTTGCAAAGGACTGATGGTTAGAGCAAGGAAGTGGACAGATTGTATAGAATCTGAGAAAAAACAGACACATGGCAGTTTTGGCCCGGTGTGTTCCCAAAACAGCCACACTTTTGCCTCTGAGGAATGTGTGTAAAGGCAGAGAAAGCATTCATGCATTATGTAGTATTTTCAAAGTGTGGAGGATGCTCAGACACCTCCACGCTGGAAATTACTGTGAGCTTGCTGGCAGCGTTTCATGTGTGCTGGTTTTCCACCCACCTCCCTCACAGAAGATCTGAATATAAAAGCTCAGCAGAGCTGGTTTATGCAGCCCAGGTAGAACCAGTGTCAGACCACCCTGATTTACCTGGTGTCACAGCACAGGGCTTGACCCATGTGTGTGGTTGGAAATGAAGAAGGTGACACGAAGCCCACAAGCCACAGCTCTCCTTACTGTTGTGCTGGGGCAAGAGCCTGTGTGGTGATGCCCACAAGTAACCATGTGTATCTTCCTACTAAAAGAAGTTGCTGTCTCCTGTTCTGTGTCCTTCACACACCATAAGTGAGCAAGGTATAAGGAGCACAGGTGCAGACAAGGCCTGCACGTGTATTACTCCTCAGCCTGGCTGAGTAGGGGGGAAGGATAACATTCTATACTTCAGTCATGTAGCAAGTTTTTTCCCTCCAGCTCTTAAAATTCATGTGTTTCTGCAGGAGAAACAGGTGGTAGTCTCAGCCTTCCCTCCCTCTGGAGCTGGCTACTTTCCCAGAACAGAGCAGGTTGTTTCCAAAATCAGCAGCTTTGACAGAACCAAGTACGGTAAATCTTCAAATACCCTGGTATTGTTAAGAGTGTCCTATGCTATGTTGAGTCCAGCTTTAAGTACTCTGAGCTTTGTATTCTGAATCCTAAAGTGACCCTATACATTCTCTGTATGTCCTTTTCCAAAGTCTTCAGGGAACAAGTATCTTACCCTACCTGAGTCACCCAGTTGCCTCGATGATGGGACCCAGTGACCTGAGACTCAGAGATTGTTCATTCTGGTGTCATGCAGTGTTGGTGATTTAGGTGCTCACAGGGACAGTCAGGGAGCCATGAGAACGAGTGGTGCTGGCAGCAGTGCCTTGGCAGTGAATGCAGCACTGACCAGACTTGCAGGCTTCCATCCAGGATCGCTGTTGCTATAAACAGGAGCAGGGGTGCATGCAGAGCAGCTGGGATTAATCTCCTCCCAGCTGGAAGGCAGGAGTCTTTAACCCTGAGTAGGGCTTGGGCGAAGGAAAAGTGAGTGTCAAAGCAGAGCTATTCAGCCATCCTGCCTTTGGCTCACCAGGGGCCCTGGATCAAAGCTGGAAGGGCAGGGATGACAGAATTCAGCACTCTGCACATGTGGCATGGAGCTGAAGACCTGCACATCCCATGCAGGCAAAGCTCATGAATGGTTTTTCAGGCCATGGCAAGTCACATGATTTGTGGATCAAGAGCCTTTGCTTTGTTGGACGAGGGGTGAATTGCAGGGATCCTTGGTTTGCCTTTCCCTCCCCACTGATGCCATGTATACCCTGCCTGGGGGCACTCTGAGTCATGTATGGTCCCCTCTTCTCAGGAGAGAAGCAACGTGTGATGGCTCAGCCCCGCAGCACAGTGACAGAGATGTATTGAGTACACACCATTATGTTCTTGCAGCGTGTGTGATGCACTGTGCACCTTCCAAGCAAACCTGATGCAGTCTTCTCCACGGAGCTCAGTGCAGGAGTTAAGCTCCTTTTTGTTTTCTCTTTGGTGCATGACAGATCCATGCATCGTTTTCAGTGGAATGTGTTGCCTCACAGTTTGCCCAGCTACACGTTCCCAGAAAGGGAGGATGGGGAATGGATGCTCTGTCACATGCTCTGAGCTCAGCTCTGCCAGGACCTTGTTTTGGTCTAGCTGGTGTACTGGGTGGAATACTCATTTGAGCCTTGTCTGGGAGCCTGGTGGAAGCATCAGTGAGGCCATCACAGCATGGCACTGGTTTAGGTGCCATCACAGTCTGCAGCTTCCTCACAAAGAACAGTGGAGGGGCAGCTCTGATCTCTGCGCTCTGTGACCAGTGACAAGATCCAAGGGAACAGCTGGAGCTATGTCAGGGAAGGTTTAGGTTGGATATCAGGAAAAGGTTCTTCCACCAGAGGATGGTCGAACACTGAACAGGCTCTGCAGGGCAGTGGGCATGGCCCCAAGGATGCCAGACCTCAAGAACCTTTTGGATAGCACTCAGGCAACATGGTGGGATTGTTGGGGCGTCCTGTGCAGGTCCAGGAGTTGGACTCGATCCTTTTAGGTCCTTTTCAGCTCAGGATATTCCATGGTTCTGTGATTCTATGACAGCCATCTCAGGGGATGAGCAGTGGACAGTGTGAGAGCCAGACTCCTGCAGTACTGGGATTGCAGTCTTTAGTCCTGACTTCTGGAGGGAGTGAGGCATGTCTTTCCCAGCCTTTCTTATCTGGTGAACTGGGAGTAAGAACACTTGTTTCCTCATCCTTGAGGAGATGAAGTCTTCCTTTGTACTGCTGAATTTCTTCCTATTTCTGTTCCTTGGGATCATCCAGTTTTATCTGTATCTTGTCTCTGTTCTCCTCTCTGTTGATGTTGCCTCCCAACTTGCACCTCATTTCCCTGGTCTCTGTGCTGCTCCATTGAAATGCTGAAATATATCTCAAAGCCAGTCCTTCAGAAACTCTGCCAAGGATTTCTCTCCTCAGTAATTCTGCTTTTTAGTGCTGCCCTTGATCTCTGCTTTAGCCAGTTCCTTGGTTAGGAAGGACTGCTGGTTTTCCAATTCAAGTAACAGCTTCCTAGGGATGTTGTTCCCTAGGGCTCCAGACACTGCTGGTCACAAAGTATATGAGTTTCTTCCTTAAAAGTGTATCAGGTTACTCCTTAAAATAGGAAATTCTATCTCAAGGAGGTTCAGAGTCTCTTAGCCCCCGCTGTTTGCATTCTGCTCAGCAATCAGTCCAGGGAAGGTTCAGGCTGGCTCGGGTCCCTGAAGGACGAGGTCATGCTCTGTATGGGAGAGGAGGCTCTACTTTGACACTCTCATTGCCTGGAGCACAACCAAGTCTGTCTTGCAGAACCAGCTGAACCCAGAGCCTCTGTGCTCTAGTTCATTAGACTTAATGGAATGAGAGGCAAGACCGTGAAGTGCTGGATTTTTTACAGGATGCTTCACTTGGGTGTTCTCTCTGTATCTCTCGGCTGTGCAGCAGATCTGATTTTGAGAGCATTTCATGGCAAGAGCCTGTCCCTCTGTCTGTGTTTTCTCTGTGCACAGCTTGTGAACAGACTGCTAACCCCGCAGGCTGCAGAGGGAGGCTTGGGTTAGGCTTGGGCTCCTTTTGGAAAAAGAAAGAGCTTTTCACCCTCTCTAGCAGTACAGGCTTTAATGCTCTTCCAGGCAGGAACCCAGCCAGGACTACAGCCTGCTGCAGAGCTCCTGCTGCTTGGCTCCACTGCCTCCCACACAGAGGGGGAATATGTGCAGGGGGAGAGCCTGCCCATGTATCTGCACACTGAGGGAAGGGTGATGGCACTCAGTTCTCACTGAGCCCTTGGGACAGCTCTTTTCTTTTGATGTTCAAGGATTCTCCTCTCAAATCCATTCTTGGCTGATAAAGAGGTTATTATAGCAGTTGAGTTTTCTTGAAGACTGATCTCTTCTGCAGAATCTAAAACTGTGCCATTCCTGTAGCACATTCTTCCTTAGAGACATATGTCCAACAACTGACTTAAGGTTGCATTTCAGGCCCTGGCATGTTGTTATAGCCTGTCTATCCAGGGAATTCCCAGTAATGTTGCAAATACAGGTTTCATCCTGCAGTGCAGAGCAGGTTGGGATTCTCCACACCTCAGTGCAGATCGGGTGAGTTTTGCTTGTGTGGGTAAACCAGATTTATTGTGGCCTAGGACGTCACGGCATGGCTGGAAGCAGATCCATACCCTCCTAGCCCAGCTGAAAGCAGACCCATTCCCACCCAGCTCAGTGCACAGACAAATAAAAAGGGCTAATAAGAAGAGGGAGAGGGACTTTTTATATGAGCAGGTAGTGACAGGAAAAGGGGCAGTGGCTTCGTACTGCCAGAGGATAGGTTTAGATGGGATCTTGGAAAGAAATTCTTCCCTGTGAGGGTGGTGAGACACTGGCACAGGTTGCCCAGAGAAGCCCATCCCTACAAGTGTTTAAGGCCAAGTTGGATGGGGCTTGGAGCAACCTGAGAAAGTGGAAGATGTCCCTGCCCATGGCAGCCATGAGCTTTTAAGGTACCTCCCAACCCAAGCCAGTCGGTGATGGTATGATTCTCCATTCCTTATGTTTGTAATTTATCTTCCCCACAGCTTCCTTGAAATGATGGAAGCCCGAAGTCAAGGACACACATCGCCGCTAACAACGAATGGGCAGAGCCCTTCCTCTGGCTCCCAGTCACCCATCGTACCCCCGAGCTCCACGTCCACAGGCAGCTCCAGCCCTGGCACCCCACAGCTGCCACCGCCACTTGCCACAAGCTCCACCATCTCTTCTGACCCCTCACCATCCTTTTCACCAGTGCCTGTGCCGGAGGCCCCCCAGCCCCACGTGCCTGCGCCAGCTGCAGCCCCCCCAGCCGCGGCCCCCGCCCCCAGGCGCGGCATCATTGCACGGCTGTTTGGGACGTCCCCCGCGTCGGAGCCCCCTCCTCCCCAGCTAGGTACGTGCTGGTGCAGTGCCCAGGCAGGGTGTCACTCAGGGGCCTTCTGCTGCCCCTGGGCTGGGGCAGAGGATGTTTCATGCATCTTGTTAGAGTTGGTGTTAATAATGCTGAAGCCGTGGGTTCATCCACATATGGGCAATTCACTTACAAGTTGGACTCAATGATCCTTATGAGTCCCTTCCAACTCAGAACGTTCTGTGATTCTGGGTTTTTTTCATTATTTCCCTGTGAAAGACTGAGCAGATAGGTGGGTTAAGGCCCAGCGTGTGTGCAGCAGGGCTGTCACTCTCTATTTTAATCCTGAACAATGTTTTGGGTTGTCTCTGTGCTGGGCTTGGATGGGGACTGTGCCCAGCCAGCTGGGTGGTGGCTGTGGCATGTTTCAGGAGGAAGGTCCTGAACACACAGGAGACACCAATAAAATAACTGTCATGTTGTTACCAGGAGCACAAATACCTCTTTAATAGCAAGAAAAATGATTAGAGAAGCTATTTGAAGCGCTGTCCTAGCACAAGTGTGTCAGCTTGGAGGGTCCTGTGTGTAGTGGAGAGCAGCAGAGTGCTGAGTTTAAAGGTTATTCAGCCAGAAATGATCACGTAGGTCCAGGCTCCACAGTGGATCCCCCTCTGGGAAAATCCGCTCCTTTGGAGCTGCTCTGGGAGGAGGGAGTCAGGCTTGTCTCCTGCCTCAGTGCTGGTGCACAATGGAGCAGCTTAGCCCTCGGCCCCAGCCCTGCTGGACAGAGTGATGGGGCAGAGGCACTAAGGGTTTGTTGCATGTAATTTTACTGATCTGGACCTTACTTTGCCTGTCACATTCACTTTGTTTGCAAAGCTAACTGGAGCTGCAGAGCTGGCACTGCCTAAAAATCCTGACATGATTTGAGTCACCATTTGGAAATACCTTCCTTCTCACACTGTCAATCCCTCAAGCTCACAGTGCTGCTGAGACACCCACAGAGAGAAAGGAGGAGGTGCTGGGAACACAGGCTGCAATTTCAGATATTGAAATGCTTCAGTTTTAAATCTGCACACAGTGTTCTGCATCCTAAACTTCTTCCCAGATATGACTCAATGCACCCATTTTGGCTTGTTTATGACTCTTCCTACCCAGAGGGAAAACAAAACAAAGACCAAAGAGGAGCAGATATTAGGAATTCCTTGTCAATAAAAAAAACTTTGGCATATTGCTCTACAGAAAAAAAGAGATAAGTGGTCTGTTACAGTGTTTGGGTTTGGGGTTTTTGTTCTCTTTTTTGACTCTCACTCAGCTGGAGAACTGGGGCTTGTGACCTGCAGCCCTGGTATCTGGATGCTTAGGGAGGGTTGCAAAAGGCAGCCACAAAAAGCTGATGTGTCTGTGGTGTGAGGTTTCTGTAGAGTGCCAAGGGTCTGCACCTCCACTGGAACATACCGAGGTTCACTAGAAAGCAGCTGAAAAATCACTGTCATCAAGTAATACTTGGTTTTTCTGGGAGCTGGTATTAAGCTTTTCCTTGAAATATTGGAGTACTGATTCATTTGTCTGGGGTTTAGCTTACACCAATGGTATTCTATGGCATTAGTGATAGTGTTTGTATGCAAAAGTGATCTGAAAGCTGTGCTAGGAGAGCAAAATACAGAAAAAAGAAAAAGACACAAATCCTGTTCACCCAAAAGAAAAGAGCCTAGATGTGAATTGCAGTGTGGGCAAAGGAAAAAGATTGAATATTGCAAATTCCAAAAAGGTTAATCACTTCAGACTTCTTGGTTATGCTAATTTCATGAGTTTTTATCCTCATACTTTGAAGATGGGTAAAGGTTTCTCTACAAAGAAAGTCTGTATTTGAGGTAGCTCTTGAGCTTTTGGTTACACAGGACATCTAAAAGCACTGTGTGAACAATTCTTCCTTGGACAGTTAGAGCTGAAAAAAGCAAGAGGATATGAGAGGGTGAACTGAACAGTCTGGAAAAGGTAAGAGAATGAGAGGACATCCCACAGGAGCAGGGCACATAGCAGAGGTGTGAAACCTGTGGTACAGTCAGTTGCAGCACTCCCTGGAGAGCAGAGCCAGCCTGTGCCAGAGAGGTTTTCTGTCTGTCTAAGAGCCTGGGTCAGCCTGGTGCATTCTAAACCACAGCAGCCATGTGGATCTGTGAGTGCCTTCATGCCAGAAGGGCTGGTTTATATCCTATTGGTAACCTCCCTCTGCTTCATGGTTGCTGCCACCCTGGGCAGCACAGATCTGGAAAAAGCCAGTTTCTGTCTTGCTTGTGGTGACCTCTGTGTTTTACAACCCTTGTTGCTAATGCAGATCCTGCTGCTGCCACTCCTCCCCCGGACCCTGCAGCCCCTGCCAAGGTGCAGAGCGTGGAGGACTTTGTTCCCGAGGAGAGCCTGGACCACACTTTTCTGGAAGACTCAGTGCCGCAGAAGGACAAAGGGAAACCGCAGGCCAAGCACCGTGTGGATAGTGAAAGGTAAGGAAAGGAGGGCAGAGGGAGGATGGGACAGGGACCTGGATGTGCAGCCTGGCTAACCTGCTGCAACCATTCACACAGTGATTCCAGAGAAATTAGCTGTCCCAGAGCCTTTCTGGCTGTGTTATGGTCAGTTGTAGCATTCACTGTCTCCCATTTCATGACAGACACTGTCCCTGGGAAGGAGGAACACCAGGAAAAGCAGTTTATCACCTTCCTGCTGTTGCTGTCTTGCTTTGTGCTCAGGTTAAACCACTTTGGGCTCCTTTGGGTCAGGAAGGGATTTTCCTTCTGGCCAAACACACTGAATCATTCGAGATATTTTCCTTCTGGAACAAAGTGCACTCTGAAGGGATATTATGTTTTGCTTAATGAATATTTCCCTTCTGCAGAAGCTCGAAGCATGGCCAAGCTCCTTTGTGACCTTGTACTGCCATTCCTGAGGCACTGTCAAGGCGTCTGGAGTTTGCTGGAGGACACTTGGAGGCACTCAATAGCTCTCTGGAATTTTGGAAGGAAGGATGGAGAGGGCCATGCTCCTTTAGGGGTGTCACTTCATGGTTGCCTGCAGATTCCAAAAAATTCATAAGGGATGCCTTTCTATTTCTTTGTCTATGTAAAGTTTCTTCCCAGCATTTTCTCTCTAAATTGGCAAGAGATTTCATGGATGTATAAGGAATGGGTTGGATGGTTACACCCAGAGAATAGTTATCCTTGTCTCGATGTCTGGGTGAAGATGAGTAACGAGTGTTCCTCAGGGGTCTGTACTGGGACCAGTGCTGTTTAGTGTCTTTGTCCATGACACGGACAGTGGGATCAGCAAATTTATCAACGACTCCAGACTGAGGGTGCAGGTGACACTCCTGACGAATGGGATATCATCCCAAGGGACTTCGACAAACATGAGAGGTGGGCCATGTGAACCTCTTGAGGTTCACCGAGGCCAAGCTAAAGGTGCTGCACCTCAGCTGGGGTATCAGTCCAGGCTGGGGATCAACAGATGGAGCAGCCCTGAAGAGAAGGACTTGGGGGTGCTGGTGGGTGAGAGGCTGGACATGGCCCAGGCCAGAAATGCTGAGCTGATCCCACAGCGTGGGCAGCAGAGGAGGGAAGGATTCTGCCCCTCTGCCCCCTCTGGTGAGACACCACCTGCAGTGCTGCCTCCAGCTCTGGGATCCCAGCACAGGAAGGATGTGGAAGTGCTGAAGCAAGTCCAGAGGAGGCTAGAGAGGTGCTCCAAGGACTGGAGTCTCTCTGCTCTGAAGACAGGCTGGGAAAGCTGGGG
The DNA here is from genome assembly GCF_047495875.1 of Pithys albifrons albifrons. Classification (NCBI taxonomy): domain Eukaryota; kingdom Metazoa; phylum Chordata; class Aves; order Passeriformes; family Thamnophilidae; genus Pithys; species Pithys albifrons. The sequence continues at coordinate 2,033,941 of NC_092477.1, read as the reverse complement.
GTGTTCACTTGGAGAAGAGAAGGCTCTGGGGAGACCCCTTGCAGTATTCAAGGGAAGATCAGGACAGTTTTTAGCAGGGCCTGTTGCAACAGGACAAGAGGTGATCATTTTAAATTAAAAGAGGAGAGATTCACACTAGGTATAAGGAAGAAGTTTTTTACCTTGAGAGTGGTGGGGCACTGGCACAGGTTGCCCAGAGAAGTGGTGGGTGCCTCATCCCTGGAAATATTCCCAGTCAGGCTGGACGGGACTCTGAACAACCTGCTCCAATTGAAGATGCTCAGTGCAGGGGGGGTTGGAACAAGCTGTGCTTTAAGGTCCCTTCCAACCCAAACCAGTCAGTGATTCTATATCTGTCTCCTCCAAAGGGCAGAGCTGTATTTATGTCATAAACTGGATTTTCTTTTTTTTCCCACTTTTTTCTTTTCCTATCTTTGATGTTTGTTAACCAAAAAGTAAGGGAAAGTGGATCGCATATGCTGAGCTGCTCAGACAAGAGGATGTGTAACAAGCTGTCTGAAAGCAGAGTGTCTCTTAAGAGGTGACCTAAGCATACTCACAGGCTCTCCATCCCTTTGCTTAGTTTATTCCTTGCCTGCTGCCTCTTGTCATTAACACTGGATTAACCAAGAGCACAGGTAAATGCTGACACTGCTCATCTGTGAATGTGGTGGATTCTGCATCTTTTGACATCTTTGTCATGATTTAGTGTTCTCTATTTCAACCACAGCAACTTTAAATCTGTGCTGTGTGCGAGGCTCAATGCTTGTCTAATGCAGGTCAGCCTGAATCATCATCCCTTGTGATGGCAGAACACGTAGATGTTTTATTAAAGCAAAATAAAAAAAAAAACAACGGCAAGAAGAAAGGTGGTGGTTGCTGGCAGTGTGCTGGCCTTGCTCATGGCTGTGGCTGAGCTGGGATGTTTTTCTGTGTTTAACAAGGAATTGTCAGGTGATCCAAGCCTGACCTTGCTGGGGCTGGCCAAGGGACTGGGTCCTGAAGTGCCCTCAGAGCTCTGGAGCTGCAGTTCCACCATGAGCAGGAGGCCGGATCTTTCACAAGGACTTCTGTGCTCCAGAGCAGCAGTCAGTGCAAGCAAATAGTTGTTAAATTATATAAAATGTCAAACGTGTGGAACAGGGGTGCAAGAGTCCAGCTCATTTGTTTAGAGTTGGCATGTTCTTGAATGCTTTGATGCCCCTTTTCACTCTTTCCCCAATTTTGGTGGCTTTCCAGGGTCAGTGAGTTGGTGGGGGCAGAGAAAGAGAACCCTCTGGGTTTTCACAGAGCCCACACTTGTTCACAGCTTCATCCTTTGGTGGCAGTGATACCCAGTGCAGTCAGAACAGCTTTGGTGGCAGTGATACCCAGTGCAGTCAGAACAGCTTTGGTGGCAGTGATACCCAGTGCAGTCAGAACAGCTGTTTCGCTGGGAGAAGACCTTGCAGCACATTCCTGCAAATTCACATGTTCATTATTCTTCTGAAGCCTGGCAGCACATTCCTGCAAATTCACATGTTCATTATTCTTCTGTAGCCTGGCATCCATGGCTTGCTCTAATTTTTTTCTGTAGATCACACAGTTTTCTCTGTGGTCTGGCAATTTTACTTTCTTGCCAAGAAGGGCATACCACAATACGCCAGATGTGCTGAAATTCAGAGATGCAGGTGTGGTTCTGACCGTCACCTGCAATAACCATTTTCCTCCAGGATGCCAGTTACAGCCACATGGTACCCAGGAACAACATACAGGTTCTGTAAGCACTGTCCTCAGTCATCAGCTTCTGCTGCAGTGAGAAGGTGGTTGTAACTGCAACAAAATCTACTGCTGCAGTAATTTATCTCTGACCTAAAGAACAGTCCTGTGAAACCACTCAAACCTCTGGGAGATTTTATTGGGTTTAAAAAATGCAATCCTGGAAGCTGCTTTGCCCCAGTATCTGAGTGAGGAACAAGGCCTGAGACTGTACCAGCAAGGTGCATTCAGGTCTCCTGGTCATTTTGAAGCAGATACCTGAGTGCTGAACTTACACAGCTCTCCAGCACTCCTTCTGGGTGTGCTGAAGTCAAGGGTAGTCTCTGAAACTGAAGAGCCACTGAAAGATGTTGGAGAAGAATGGGCCATGGTTTGAGAATATGTGAAGTTACTTCTCTGACCCAAATAAGAGAAATTGCCTCGGTGACTGTAAGCAAGAGCCCTGCAGTGAGTTCTGAGGTCACCTCAGCACACTGTGATTTCACGTGTGGAGCAGAGATAGGTTCACAGGGTGGAAGATACTTTGGGGATCATCTGGTCCAACCTCCCTCCTCATCCAGGCCTGCTCAGAGCCATTTGCTCAGAACCGTTTCCAGATGCGTTCTGAATATCTCCATGGATGGAGAATCTACAACCTCTCTGGCAGCCTGTGCCAGTGCCTGGACACCCCCTCAGTGGAAAAAGAGTTTCCTGATGTTCGCAGGGAACCTCCTGTGTTTCACTTAGTGCCCCTTACCTGTTGTCCTGGCATCAGGCAGCACTGAAAAGAGACTGGCTCTACCTTTTTGTACCTCCTTCAGCTGTTTAAATACCGATTCGAGGTCCCGCCCATGCCTTCTCCAGACTAAGCAGTCCTGGTTCTCATATGGGAGAGCCTTTCCTCATGTGAGTGGTGCTCCAGTCAGTTAAACATCTTCATGGCCCTTCATTGGACTCTCTTCAGTATGCCTGTGTGTCTTGTACCAAGGAGCACCCAGAGCTGGACACAGGACTCCAGCTGTGGCCTCACCAGTGCTGAGGAGAGGGGCAGGATCACCTCCCTGACCTGCTGGTGGTGCTTTGCCTCATGAAGCCCAAGATACCATTGAACTTCTTGGCAGCTGGGGCACCTTGTTCAGCTTGGCATCCCCAGAACTCCGCGAGTCCTCTTCTGTCAAGCTGGTGACCCCCAGCATGTATTGATGCATGGGGCTGTTCCTCCGAACTTTAGGAGATTCCTGTCAGCCCATTCGTAGCCTGACAGACATCATTAACTCCTCCAGTTCGAGGTCATCTGCAGAGTTGCTGAGGGTACACCCTTCCCTGTCATCCAGATCATTAATGAAGGTGATAAACAGGACTGGGTCCCATATTAATCCCTGGGTACACCTCTAGTTTCTGGCTTCCAAGGAGACTTTGTGCTCAAGTCTGCTTTCCTGAGCTCCAGCTTGCTTTTTACTTTCCTCCCAGCCCTTAGGATCCTGAATCACCAAAGCTGCCTTTGACCTTCTCTCTCCCAACAGGTCTCTCATGTTTTGTGGGTGTGAGGTCCAGCAGAGCACCTCTCACTGGCTCCTCTATCCTTTGGAAGAGGAAGTTACCTTTAGTGCAATCTGAGAACCTCCTGGATTGCCTGCATCTTGCTGTCTTGTCCTCCAGCAGGTACTCAATTGGTTGAAGTCCATGAGGACCAGGGCCTGTGAACATGAGGCTGCTCCTATCTTTTTTGTACAGGACCTGATGCACTAGCTCTTCCCACCTGGGCAATCTGTTGCAGGCACCCACTGTGGTGTCACCTTTACCTATTCTGTCTTGAACCCTGACCCCTAAGCTCCCAGCTGGCTCCTCGTCCTCTTGCAGGCAGAGCTTGGTGTGCTCAGGCTGCTCCCTCACATGGAGGAGGGCAATGTGTGGTCCAGCTGGAAGCAGGATGTTGTGCTGTGTCACTGAACTGCTTCCCGAGCTCGGGGCTGTGTTTGCTGCCAGTTGTAAGGATTTGTTTGCTTTTGTTGAGTTTCAGAAAAGCTGTAAGTTCTGGCATTTGTTGAAGTAGGGAATTCTTGATTCTTCTGTAATGGTGTTGCATGAACTTCCCCCATTCCCTGCTCTGTAACATGGGTAAAACAATGGAGCAAGAATTGACATGGAGCAGCAATGCTAGAAAAGAATACCTTTTTTTCCTGAAGTGTGCTCTCAGTGAGGAATGTGCTCCTGCCTGTGGAATAGGGCTGCTCTCCCCAAGGGTCAGACAGCTGTGGCACCTTCCAGCATGGACAGCTCTTGGGGCTGCTGTAGCTGAACCCCAGCATAGGCTTATGGAGATGAATGGAGTCCTGGGGTTGGTTTAATGGTATATTATGTTTCCCTGATTTATAGTAGAGAACTCCCCATATCAGTTTCTTTACCAGTTAATTAGGAAGGCATTTCAATCTCCCAGTTGCTGTTTCAGAACTTAATTTGCTGCTCTTTAACCTGATGCCCTGAACCAGCTTGTAAGTGACTGCACAAGAGGAGCCAGTCTACTCCAGAGCAGCTCCTGCCTTGGCTCCTGCTGGGTCAGGCTGGCCTGGGTCCCTGTAAGCCAGTTTATGTTGCACCTGACAGTGTTCCTGATCTGTCTTCTCAGCATCCCTAGACATTTATCTTAAACATTGATTAGATTCCTGTGTCCTTACAGCTGAAGGACTTTGAACTGATTCTTTGATTTTATGGATGTGTTATGGATATAGTGGTGCCCAGCTGCACCAGCCCAAGGGAGGGACACCCAGGATACTGGTTCACAGTAGAAGCCTCCATCTCCTAGAACACAGTTATGCAGGCTTATTCTGCAATATGGGATTCCCTCAGCTTACCTGCTTTATCAGAGCTTAGGTTTTTTCCTTTTTTTCCTTTTTTTTTTAGCCCTTAAAAGGGATGTACAAGGATTCCAGTGGATGCCCTGGGGCTGGCTCTGCTGGCCACACTGTGGGGCTGTGGGAACATGGCCCATCCAGGTGTGAAGCCATGACCTCAGATTGCAGCAGACTTTGTTTCCTCCCCAGCAACCCATCTGTGGCACACCTGAGGCTCACTAAGCCCTGACAGGCTCTGTGATCAGAGCAGACCTCAGCCAGTGTAGTCATTTTTGGGGGGTACCTGTGCCTGCAAACACGCTGGCTCAATACTCCCACCAGCTTGGCAGTGCCTCAGGGGTTGGTGAGAGCCATGCAATGTGCTTGAGTTTGCATGCTCTGCCTTCCTTCCAGCTGGAACCTCAGGACCACAAGCCGAACCTAATTTTGCCTTGTCAAACCCTGTTTATACTGCAGCAGTGATTTTCCTGATGTATATTCACTCCATTGCTCTGCTCTTACACTGTCGCTCAGCGATCTGTGTTGGTTAGAGATGGGGACAGTGCACTCACTGTGAAGGGAGGTGACCCACTTTGACGAGCGGGTGTACACACGTGGGTGTTCTGTTCAGACTGGGAATGCTTGAAAGGCTGCAAGTCTGTGTGGAGTGTGGTAGGACCATGGCAGCAATCTCTGAAGAGCACCTGTGCCTGATAGAGCAGTGATGTGTTAAAGAAATGCAGTGTCTTCAGTTCAGAATAATATCCTGCCATTTTTAGGATGCAACTCCATTTTCTTTTCAGTGCATTTCAAGAGGAAACCCTGCCAGTGCTTTGCAAACCTCAGGAATCGCTCGCTTGTCATTCCTCCAGCCCTGAGGGCTGGTTTGGGCACCAGTTCTCCTCTCCTTTGTGTGGCCGGGCTGTGTGCCTGCTTCCTGGCGTGGCGTGAGAGCAGCAGTGTGTGATGAAGGGGCCCTTCAGCAGCCAGTCCCTGCTCAACTGAGTCCTGAGAGCAGAGGGAGGGCTGATGTTGGCCCTGATCTTGGCACTCCAACCCAGACAAGCACTGACTGCGATCACTCTGGCTGCACCAGGTGTCATCAGCGTGGTGTCCCATTGCCACAAATAACTCCAGTGTCTTTTGGCAGATGTATTAACTCTTTAAAGCTAACTTGTAAGCTGGTATCCAGCCATATAAGAGGAGCCAGAGAGAGTGGTTACTGTGCTACTTACTGGGAACACCACATTCTTCCAGCTTAAGGATCCTAGGGTTTTGTTTATGTCTCTAAAATCTAATCTGTACCAAGCAATAATATTTTTTTTGTCTCTGCGCAAAAATGAAGGCTTGTATAAATCATGTGGTGTAATTAAAAGGACAGTGAGTTCTGTGTGGTGGGTTATCGGGAAGGAGCTGGGTATCTCTTGTGAGTAAAGCAAACAGAACAAGGAAAGGTGATGCAAAGTCTCATCAGCTGAGCCTGGGGAGAATATCTATATTTCTGACATGAGCAAATCCTTCAGAAAGTATTAAAATTGAGCCCTGGGGACATTCAGACAAGAATCCTCAACTTAAGCTGTGAAGCTCTCAATCGAGTTGCCTCTGAACACAGAACTGTGCTACATCCAGGGAGGCTGACAGACTCCCAGCTGGGAACGCGTGTCCTTAGGTTAATTTAATGTCCGGGTATCCGACTGCTTTCAGGGAGCACCACAGAAATAGAAACTATTCCAGGAAGTTGATAGTTGAGAGTGAATTCCCACAGCAGTGACAGTGTATGATCAGGTTTAATTACGAGATGTGGGGATGAATGCCGTCAATTCCAATAGTTCGACTGACTTATCCTTGCCTGTTGGAGGAAGCTCCATGTTCTGGTGTACCTGAGGCAATGGACTGCTCTGTACCACTAAGGCTCACCTTTTCCAGCCTATTATTTCCAGCTTGAGAAGTAGCAGCTGCTGTGTGACACATCCTGCTGTGGCCTCTTTGGTGCAGGGTTCATGCCATTAAGGGCAGGGAGCAGGTCCAGCCTGAGGTGGGCAGTGGGCAGGGGAAGGCTGGCACTGCATAGAATCACAGAATCACTGACTGGTTTGTGTTGAAGGGCCCTTAAAGCTCATCTCATTCCACCCCCTGCCATGGGCCAGGACACCTTCCACTATCCCAGGTTGCTCCAAGCCCCATCCAACCTGGCCTTGAGCACTTCCAGGAATGGAGCAGCCACAGCTTCTTTGAGCAGCCTGTGCCACCCTCACAAGCAGAAATTTCTTCCTAATATCTCTGCCCTCTTTCAGCTTAAAGCCATTCCCCTTTGTCCTGTCAGTTTATACCCTTGCCCAAAGTCCCTCTCCAGCTCTCTTGGAGCCCCTTTAGGCACTGGAAGGGGCTCTCAGGTCTCCCTGGAATCTTCTCTTCTCCAAGCTGAACAGCCCAACTCTCAGTCTGTCTCCAGAGCAGAGGAGTTCCAACCCTTTAATCATTGTCTGCCCTGAGCTGAGAACATTGCCCCTGAAGTTGGCTGGAAAGGCCAGACCAGCATCAGTCTCTGTCCAGATGGCAGCAGGTCTGTGCAGCACATCCAGGGGTGGGTGTCTGATCACTCTCTGATTTGCAGTGATGGAGAGGTGCCTTGGGGGAACCCCATGGTGGCAGGTTTCCAAGATGACCTGGATCTGGATGACAAAATCCCCAGCAGACCAGTACTGGCAGGAGAACGGGTGCCCAGCAAGAACATCACCCTCTCTAGTGAGGAGGAGGAAGAGGAAGAGGTGAAGGACTCTAAGGTCGTCCTCATACCAGATGGAGACAAAAACACAGAGCAGGAAAAAAAAAGGTACAAAGCACAGGCTGAAGTGTTGGGTTGTGCTGGCAAACCTGGGCTTCTTCTCAGCCCTGCCACTGACTGTGTGTGGCCCCTGGGAAGTCTTGGTGCCTCAGGTCTTTCAGCTGTGAGCTGTGGCTCTAGTTACTGTAGGTGTAGTTGCTTTGTCCAGTGTTTCCTGCCCCATGTGGCCACTGGGATGGTTCTGCTTGGATGCAACCAAGCCTTCAAATTTGAGCAAGAGCCTGTTAACAGCACCAGAACAGGTGTTCATAGTGAGGTGGGGAGGAGAGAGGAGTCAAGTCTTGGGTGAAAGATGTGGAGTCACTCACCACACCCTGTGCTGGGGAACGATGAGCTGGGTCATGTTGTCCACAAACCACATCCTGGGGGCATTATCAGGCACGATCTGCTGGCATGGGCACCTGTGCCTCAGCATCCACAGGGACACGAGTGTTATCCTCAGCCTGAGTGGTGTGTTTAACCTCACACCCCCTTAGGATGAACTGCCTCTCCCAGTGGGATGCACAATGCAGCCCTTGAGGCAGGCTCAGCTGTTAGTTGTGCTTTACTCCACAAAATGGGAGTGGACAGGCTCTGACAAGTTTTTTCTTCTTAGGTCTTCCAGAAATGCTCTGAAACCACAGAGTGAAGCTATTTTGACCAAAGCAACTGACCTGAAGCCTCCTGGCAGTTTACCTCCCCGTTCTGAGTCTGAACGAAACAGCAGCAGCAAGGTCAACACTGGCCTGACAGCCACTGCTGCTAACCCTGCAGCAGCAGCACAAGCGTCAAAGGCCACTTCCCAAAGCAAAGGACTTGCCTCCAAGCAGAAAGTGGTCAAAGAGGAGAAGCCTGAGGAGTCTGACAGTGATCAAGAGGGACCAATAGCTACTCAGATGCTCTCATTTGTTATGGATGACCCAGACTTTGAAAGCGAGGATTCTGACAGCCAGAAGAAAATGGTAAATAACATGCCTGTGTCGCTGTGAGCTGTGCCAAGCTGAGCTGGAAGGGTTGAGGCATCTCCCTGAGCAGAGTCTTCATCTGCTCTCCCCTCCCTCAGCAGCAGCAGTCGCAGCAGGGCAGGTGCTAAGCAACCTGCAGAGATTGATGTAAGCACAAACACACCAGTGCTCTGAGTGTGGAAGCCACATGGCAACAAGAGTCATAGAATCTCAGATCTGTACAATACCCTGAATTGGAAGAGACCTACAAGGATCATCAGTCCAACCCTGGCCCTGCACAGACACCCCAACAATCCCGCCCTGTCCCTCAGAGCATTGTCCAAACACGCCTGCAGCTCTGGCAGCCTTGGGGCTGTGCCCACTGCCCTGGGGAGCCTGGTCAGTGCCCACCACCCTCTGGGGGAAGAACCTTTTCCTGAGATCCAACCTGACCGTGCCCTGACACAAGGTTTGTGTTTACAAACACAAACAAGATTTGTGTTGATGCATTTTACTGTGCTGCTTATTCTCAGCAAGTCCAAAGCGCAGCCAGTGCAGCAGTGTGGAAGGTATGAAATACAAAGTGCTGGGGTTTCATCCAAAGTTTAACATGTAGAATTGTGTCTCTGCTGGAAAGAGTGATCTTCTTGCAGTCAAACCAGCAATGAAAAGGCCATTACAAAATTTGCTTGGCAAAGCTTGAAGGGAAGAAGGAAAATCTGCCTGGGAAGGAGTTTCCAGTGTAGCTGAGGTAGCTGTAAATGTCTGAGACATCCAGCACATGCTTGCAGGTGTCTGCTCAAGCACAGGGTGCACCAGGAGTCCCCTCACACCTGCTCAGCATTACAGATGGGAAAATGCTTTTCCCACCCATCTTCTCTCGGCTGGGCAGAACTTGCTGCGTGGCTCGAGACATCCCTCATGTCAGTGCTGTGTACTCACAGCCTGCAGAGCAACCCCTGGAAACTAACAGTGATTTGGAATGGACAGTGGCTGTTCAGGGGTGTTCTGGTGTCTGTATTACCTGGTGTTCAGGGGGGTTCCCTGTGTCTGCATCATTCCAGAATCCTGTAGAAAGGTTGTCTCAGTTTTTTCACGTTGCCTATGTGTCATGCTTTTATTAAGTAATTTTCCATTCATTTTCATCTTCACTTCCTGCTTTCCTTGGCAGTTTAATATGAAAGCAAAAGTATTTGGAGCAAATTTACATCTCTTGCATGTGCTGATGAGAAGGGATTGGTGAGGATGCCAGTGCAGCAGTGTCAGGGAATGCCCCATAGCAGGTGAATGCTTTCCCACTGCAAGATGTACTGGTCAGCCAAACCAGTAAAGTCATCACCATTAGCAAGGTGGGGGGCACAGCAAGGCCATGTTCAATCGGTGTACAAGGATATGAGATAGGTTGGGTAACAAATTCTGAAGAGGATCAGTTGACAAGTACCAGAAGATCATTAAACTGAATTTCCATTCCTGTCATGTAGATACAGAAGATTTTTGGGTGATATCCAGGCTCTGCAGCATCCTGGGTTTTATCCCACATTGAAGGGGCAGAGTTGACTTTGGAACACATTCCCTGTTGGCTTGATGAAGGGAGTTATTCTGCAGACACACTCTGCTTCCTCAGCACTGCTGCCTCTGGTACCTGAGACCCACAGAGCTGCACTGCAGAAAGCTTTTGTCTCCCGGGGCTGGAGATGCGTTTTCAGCCTATTAGATTGGATTTTCCCAAAACAGAGGTGCCTCCTCAGGGCAGGAAAAAGCTGATGCTGGTGACATAACAGAGCTGAAGGTCTCATTTAATCTCCTTACATTGGGAATTAGATTTTGGCAGCCCCAGTGTGGAGATCTCACAACATCTTTGCCAGTACCAGTGTGACTGTGGCATTTTACCAAGGCAAGAAATAGAGCTCGTAAGATCCAGGGCATTGATTTCCAGGCAATAACAGCTCAGTTTAGCTGCCATTTTCTTCTCTCCTGCCCACCTGCTGATATCTGATATTTTTGTGTGCAAAATGGTTAGAGATTTTGGTTGAACCATTTGTCAGTCTGCCTTTGCTTGTCTCTAGGATGAATTCCCAGTGCGGGAAGATCTCTCAGAAGTATCTGATGATGATACCTCACTGGCAAAGCCACCCCAACCTGTGAAATCAACAGTCCCCTCATTTAAACTGAAAAATGACTCAGATCTCTTTGGTTTGGGTTTGGAAGAAGCTGGTCCCAAGGAGAGCAGCGAGGAAGGTAAAATTCACACCTTATTTCCAGTCTTGCTGCTTTTGTTTGTCAGGCATCTGCTTTTTCCAAAGTGATCCCAGCGTGTCAGCAGACCAATTTGCATTAAATAAAATAGTCTCTAACTTCATGCAGTACCCTATGTGAGTCTGTAATCTGGTTTAACACAGCGTAAGTAACTTTAGGTTTTTCCCCATGAGGAAATGGGGAACTTGGCTTGTCCCTGGCACCAGCCATGTATTATTTTAGCCTTAGCTGAAAGCAGAAGCACATCTTTCCAAGCTGCTGCTGTGTAAGGCTTCCTGCTTAGCCTTGCCTGCCTGGCAAGGAGTGTTCAGCATTGCAGTGTCCAAAATTTGTATCCAAAATTTGTATCAACTTGAGCAAAATGCTCTGTCATACCCTGCCAATTTCCTCTTCTGTTTTTGGGAAAAATGGGGTGAGATCCTGATCACAACCTAAGCATTCCTCACACTTTATTTTTCCCCCATTCTCTGAGGGAACAAATCTTAACTTGTGCAAATAATTGCTGCTGTCTAGGCATTACTGCAAAGCAACTTCCTGTAGACCTGCCCTGATGGCACCATGAAAGATGGGAAGTCAAAGACTTAAGGAAGAAAGAAAGCTGTGAGCAGCACCAGAGAGAGCTCCTTGAATAGCTGTTCCAAAAATGTGAGCAAGGTGTCACAGGCTGCCATGGCTTCATCGGCTTGTCACTCTGAGCTGCTGAACAGCAGAGCTTGAAATAGCTACAAGTGCATCTGCAGAGGCCCAGGTCAATAATTTAGCTTCAGTTTAGCATCTTAGTAATTCAACATGGGTTACCCCTATCTCCTCTTTTGATGATAAATACAAAACCACATCTCTTGATCGTCAGTCTTTGGAACTTGACTGGCAAGTAGATTTCTCCATTTACAGAGCAGCTGAGGAAACAAGACTGTAGGTAGCAGTGACAGTCAAATAGCACATATGAAATGTGGTGCAGTCATGAAGCCTCCTGTGAAACAGCCAAGCAGATACTCTCCTGTTCAAGGAGGTTTTGTGCAAAGGCAGCAGACACTCAGCAGCCAAGTCATCAGCCACAGTCAAGTGGGACAAATGTTGTGACAGTGATGGACTCTGGAACTCATTTGATAGTGTGAAAGTATTCACCCCTGTAGAGCAGGGCTGCAGCAGGGATGCTTTGGGGATGTAATTTCCATACACAGTGTGAGCAGCAGTGAGTGTTGGCCTGTCAGGTGTCCCATCTGCTGACACTGTCCTCAGTCATCCTCAGAGAAGCACAAACCATGCGTGGGAGGATTTTCATCAGAGGGAAACTGTTCCCAGGAGCTCTTCTTCAGTTGTGGAAATAATAATCTACTTCCAAATTTGACCTTTGGACCAATTTGTAGAGCTGGTCTCTAGATCTGTTTCTTAATAGCTGTGACACAGTGAGTGCCAGGCCAGTGTTGATAACACAGATCATAATTAATGTTCATAATTAAACAAGATGCATATGATTGAGTCAGGGTTTGAGTGCTGGGGCCTGTGGTGCTTTCTAAAGGGACACAGTTTGTCCTGAGGTGTCAGCATTGCCATTGCCCATGGCTCCAGGATGGAGCATTTCGTTCTCAGAAATGGGTCCAGGGTAGAATTGTATCTCTTAACATTTAAATTGAGTAAAAACAGTACTTTCTTCTGTTTTAATAGATAAACAACCTTCTAAGGAGAAAAAGAAGAAGAAGAAGAAAAGCAAAGAGGTACTGTTTAATTTCTCAGAGCTGATCTGCCCTGTTACATACCAGCCAAGAACCAGGGTGGCCTTCTGTGGTGTCCTCTGGGGATGTGGTGGACTCCCTTCCATGCTTGTATCTGATGTGTGCCTTACAGGCTCTGCAAATCATCAAGCTTCAAAGCAAGCTTTTAGGGAAGCTGAATTTTGAAAAGCTGGTAAAATCTGGATGAGGCAGAGCAGTACATGTGTGCTGGACTGTGTTCATAGCACCATGATTTTTCCCAAGCAGAAGGGTGTCCCTGACAGACCTAATCTCAGGGACAGTGAGGGAAGTCTGCAGGAGGCTTTTTCTGTGCCATTTCTCCAATACCATAGTATTGTTGGGCACAAACTGCCTGACAGACCAGTGCTACAAATAAACCAGGTGCTCTGTTCAAACTCGCAGAATGGCCTTCTGGAATTACCTCCAAGCCAGCCTTGGTAGTAGATGCTTCACCCTAAGTAAGATTCCTGATCCAGTTGAAGATGTCCCTGCCCATGGCAGGAGGGTTGGACTAGGTGACCTTTAAAATGTCCCTTCCAACCTAAACCATTCTGTGATTCCTGTCAGAGCCAAGTGTCAGGGCAATATATCCTGGGTCACTGGAACGCTCAGGGTATGGAACACTCATAACAATGTTCTCATTTCACAGGAAGAGGATAAGTCAGTGAAAAAGAAGAGCAAACACAAGAAGAGCAAAGAGAAGGAGGAAAGCAAAGAGGAGAAAGAGAAAAAGAAAAAGAAAAAGAAGAGCAAGGAGAAAAGCAGTGAGATAGATGAACTTGAGGCTTTTCTTGGCGGAGGAGGAGCCAGCGTGAGCAAGCCACGGGGCGGGGGGGACTACGAGGAGCTGTAGGCTGGCTGTGAACTCTGCACCATGGCTGTCTCCATCTTCTCTGACGAGTCACCCCAGGACAGGCACAGATGTGTAAAGCTTTGACCATTTGATATATATTCTCTCAAACCAGAGTGAGCAAAACAAAAGCTTTACATCTGTGTGTGCTGGTCTGGTGCATCGTTAGACAAAGCAAACCCAGCTGAGACAGACGTACGTGAGCCAGGAGAAGGTTCAGGGCACGGCTTCCAGGCTGTCGGTTTTCCTCCTTCCAGAGATGCCCCGTCGGGTCACGGGCAGGGTGTGGGGGTAGGGGCACCTGCCTCCCGCTCCGTCCCTGCTCATTCCACTTCTGCACACCTGAAATTCCTGTCTTGTCAAGAGGAGTGCAACAAAACATGCCGCATGAACGCATCATGCTTGACTGTCTCAAGTCTTTAAATTCTTATCCTTCCTATTTTTTTAAGGAGAAAGGTGATATTGGCCATTGCTTCACCCCAGCAGCTGATGAGCTTTAAGTCAAGCAGATCATCTATGGTACAGCTCTCTAAAGCAGCCAGCGTGAGAGAGAGTGTGTGTGATTTTTGGAGCCCATTGAACGGGACCTTTCTGCACAGCAGCTTAATTAGCCCTCACTGGTGCTGCTGTTGGAATTCATGAAGCCCACTGATTTCCATGGCCCCAGTGTCTCAGACACTACATGTAAGCTGCTATGCAGTTTGGGAAAACAATGCAAAGTGCAAAGCTAACCTGAAAGAGAAAAAAAATCAGCGCTTTTCTGCATTTCCCGCCCTTGATTTTGCGTATTCCAGAATCTCCTTCCGCCGGGACCTCTCAGGGACATGACTCCATGTGGAAATGAAGATACCCAGTGCTTCAGAATTGGCTACAGGCAGTGTTGGCATGGCAAGGCATTTGCTTCTCAGGCATTTTACAGTGAGGCACTAAAGCCCCAGCTGCCGCTCTGCGCCCAGAGGGACCAGCACTGCAGCTCAGCAGCGTCCGTCCTGCTCCAGCTTCTGTCCATACTGCAGCCAGACAGCGTGCTACCTTCCCTGTCCCAAGCAGAGAACCTCCTCTGTTCCACGAATTTGGGAAGCCTTTTAGTTTTTGCTTTGAACTTAAACCTGTGATTTGGTACCTGCTCAGCAGCCATTGGATGGGCATTACAGCCACCCCTTGGCGCTCACCTGTACCTCAGTGAGCAGCCCCTGTCTTTGATGGAGCTGGTCAGTTCTCTGTGCCCCTCCTAGTTTGGTCCTGGGGCCCCTTGCTCAGCTCAGATGGTGAAGCTCCCTCCAGGTTCTGTGCATTACATTTCCCTCTTGCTTGTAAGTTGATTTGAGGTTTGGTTTTGTTCTCCCTCTCCCCTTTTTGTTGTAAAATGTCAACCATAAAATCCAAACTGGAGTTTCCTTCTGTGTCACTATAAAGCAATGTGTTCCTCTGATCCATTATCCACTCCAGAGCTATATTGACCAGCAGGCATTTTAATGCTCCATTTTTCTTTTTCTTGCCCACAAAATGCACTTGTAAACCTTTCCCTATAAAACAAACTGGTTTTTTGCTGCATGAGCAGTGTATTGTTCAGGTCTGTTTGCCATTAGCATTTGCCTCCTCTGAGCATTCCTCGTGACACTGTGGGAAAATTGCATGGGACAGTTCAAGCTTTGCACATCTGGGGAGGAAAAGGAAGATTGGGATGGGACCGGTTTGTGGCCCCTCCTGTGTGAAGGCAGGTGGGCACCCAAGCCTCAGCTGCTGCAGTCCTGAAAGCACTTCTGTTCTGCCAGGATTTTGGGTCATGTTCCATTTCTGCATTGAAAAACCCTGGCACGGTCCATTCTGACTATAAAGCTGTGTTGTACACCTGCCTCTGCACTTCATCTTCTCCCCCAGAGCACTCCTGCCCAGGCTTAGGAGCCGTGTGTCCTTCCACACCCTGTCACAGAGGGATGTCCCCCTGCCCCTCCGTATGCTGCGTTCCCAACCTCACAGGATGGGGCACTGAATTAAAAAATCAGTCCAAAAAAAGGAGCAGAATGTAAAAAACATGAGTTCTTGCCCCACAACTGAAGTCTGCCCTGAGAGAGCTGTTGCCTTTCCCAGTGTTGAGGGGTTGGTGGTTTTGCTCAGGTGTGGTTAGCAGGGGGCTCTGCTGGTGCCCTGTCCCTGCAATCACCAGTGCTCTCTTAGGTTTGTGTGGCACCTGTGCCAGATTTGCCACTGTAGGAGCCCTCACGTTCTCTGGCTTGTCAGCACAAGGAGCTAAGGCAAAACCAAGCAAAAATTAGTCATTTTGGTTTAAAATACTCCTCTAAAAGAGAAAAGTACATATGGAAGCTGGCTCTACTTACATTAGAGCCCCAGGAGGGAGTGTGGCATAGTTTGACTTTTACAGCGAGGCCAGAGAAATCCTACCTGTGGGTGAAGCAGGAGTGTGAAAGGGAATAGCAGCAAAAAGGCACTTCTTGTAATACACACAGGACCACAGGCTGGTTTAGGTTGGAAGGGACCTTAAAGCTCATCCAGTTCCACCACCAGCCATGGGCAAGGACACTTCCCACCAGACCAGGTTGCTCCAAGCCCTGTCCAACCTGGTCTTTTTAGACTGAGGATTCTCCCTTTTCCAGGGAATGCTGAACTTGTTCCAGCTACAGCATGAGGTGTGATCCAGAGTCAGCCAGTGTGAGGGAGGGGAGAAGCAATCAGGCCTTGTCTGAACCAGGCTCTCCCATGCCCAGCCTTTCAAAGAAGCTAAATATAAAAAGTATGTGTACGTGCCTGTCATTATGGGGAAGCTTCTGCTTCGATATAAATAGTTCCTGTGAGCATCTCTAGAGGTACCAGAGTATTTGCTTTTGGGTTTATCAGTCATCAAAAAAAAATCAGCAGCTTAAGGCTGAGGAGCTGCAGTTTCTTGCAGCTAAGGCTGGGCAGAGCTGCAGGGTCTGGATTTGAAGCAGTGAGGAGGGAGAATTGCAGATTTATTGCATTTTGGCTGGGGCTGGTTCCTCGGCACAGTACAGGGAGCCTCACCCGTGGGGACAGGGCACTGCCTGCTCCCCTGCCTGGCTGGGATCCACAGGACTCTTGGCCACCATCCGATTTATCTTGGCTTCCACTGCACCAGCCTGGAGCCAGAGTGCTCAGGGTAAGCCAGGAGAGTAACTCCATGGGTTCCTGCTCCCACCCAGCTGGGTGGCTCAGGTGCTGCCCCAGCCTCTGCAGGGTGTTTGTCTGGGGAGTGTTCCTTGCTGTCCCCATTCCTGGAGTGGGATGACCCGACATGGCAGTTCACAACCCCCCATTGCTGTGGGACAGTGCAGCTGCTGAGATGGGACGTGGTGCAGTCAGAATCCTGACCAACGTTCTGATCCTGGCAGGTTTCACCCTGCATGGCAGCCCTGTGGCTCCTCACCTGGGAGCTGGTTTTGGGGAGACCTTTCAGCTGCCATGTACCTGAGTGTCCTGGAGTTGCCCAACTCCTCTGTGCTGTACCTCTCCACAGGGATTCCTCCTGTGTGCACAGCATCTCCTTCCTGATGACCCAGGACCCCTTGACACAGGTGGCTGTCCTGCTTGCTATAAAAGCCCTTCCTTGTGTTAGTCTCTGTTAGTGGCTGTCACAAAACTCCCTGCAGAAGATTCAAGCTGCTGAGCCTCATGCCCCAGCCCTGTAGGACCTGTGCCAAAGGGACTCTGGCTCTGATGCCTGGCCTCTTCCCTGTCAAACAGCAGGTGGTGAACCAGCACCAGGACAGGCTGACAGGTCCCTGAAGCCCCCACCACCCCCACTCCAGCTCAGTTTTCAGCATTCCTTTATTTCCCTGCCTATGGCAGGGGGGTGGAGCCAGCTGATCTTTAAGCACTCTTCCAACCTGAACCACTTCATGATTCTGTGATCCCTGTGGAAAGCTGTTTGTCACCTGCCTTGGGGCTTGGGAGCTGTCTGATCATTGCCATCCAGATTTATTCCTGGACAATTTGTGCTGATTTGTTCCTTTGCCAGAGCTGTTTAAGTGCCGCTCCCCCTTCCCAGCTCTTTGCCAGTGGGACTTAATCCCTGTTTTGCCCTTGTCCTGGCAGCCAGTCCATCCCCCAGCTGTGCCTATTGGCACTCAGAGTTCATCGCTCTGTGGTCATGCCAGTCCAGGTGAGGTCATGCCAGAGCTGGTTCTTAATGATTCCCATACAGACCTTCTCCTGCTGATCCTGGGATGGGGCTGGCCTTTTCCACAGCTATATCCTGGCTCACCAGTGCACACTGTCTGTCATTTCCCATAGTTAGTGCCAAGGGCCACATGCAAGGAGTGCCCCAGTGCTGCCCTTTGTGGGATGCAGCTTTACCCTATTTTTCCCATAAGGTTGCAAGTTTTTTCCTTGCTTGCCAATGTCCAGGTTGGGAATTTGCTTCCTTCCCCCCAGCAGTGAACATGAAAAGGTCATTGGAGCTTGGGTTTAGCAGGACACAGAATGAATGTGTGAAGCTGTGGGTGCTCTTGGAGGCTCAGGAGGTGGGGCTGTGGGGCAGGAGATAAACCTGGCTGCCCCCAGGCCTGGTGCAGAATGGACCTGTGCAGGGGCTGGCCTGGGGGTACAGTGGGTTTGCTGCCTGCAGTGTCCCTGCATCCAAGGGTCCAACTGGTTTGAGAGCCTGTGGTGCTTGCCAGTCCTTTGGGATACCCCAGAGCAGCCAGATGAGTGATGCTGGGGAAATCCTGCAGTAGGACGGGCTTAGGGACTGGGGCTGTAGCCTAGCAACAGCCTCAATCATGGCCTAATATGATTAATTCAGCTCTGGCTCAGTCTGCTGTGTAATGATACCAGGACAAGTGGTTGAGCCTTTTCAACTTCTGGGTTTGCTTCCAAAACCAGCCTGCAGTGCCTCAGAGGTTCCTGGCCTGATGGTGCTCCATGGTATCCGGGCTTCCTCCTTCAAGCCTTTAGCTGGGAAGTTGCTTAGCAAAGGCAATTATCTTCTGGTACCTTCAGAGACATCATGGACAATCCCACTGGGTCTGTGGGGTCAGGCAGACCCCGGAGGGGTGAGGTGTGGCAACATAGCTAAAATGGGGGTTTAAGCCTGGGGCAAGCCTTTGAGGAACAGGACACCATTCCAGGTTAAAACAGGAGTCTGCATGCACGTGTGCTCTGCTTAGAGCTGCATATGGGATACTGCTGTGGGGCAGCCAGCCAGCCTGGCAACCCCTGGAACTGGTTATCCACAGGTTGGAGCAAGGAGAGGCGGCAGTGGTGTGGCTTTCCATCAAACAGAGGGGAGAGGGAGATGGAGGAGGGTGCTGTGTCTCCCGGTGGTACGAGTCACCTGCAGGATCCCAGTCCCACCTCTCCCTGCTCCAGAATGGAATGCTCGCAATGCCTGAGGCTTGGCCTGGGCAGCAGCTGCAGCCAGAGCCTGAGCTGGTGTCTGCAGGCTGGCTGTGGGAGGGAGCCAGCCAGCTGGGAAAAGAGCAGGCTTTTCCCGGAGCTGGCAGGAGAAACACCCCTCCCTGTGCCATTGGCAGTGTCTCCGTGGCAGGATGTGAGGTGGTGTCTCCCACCTGGCCTCGCTGCCGGGCATTGCTGCTGCTGGAGCCATCACTGGTTGTCACTGCGGGCACTGGTGGCTGCAGAGCAGCACCAGTGACCGATGCTGGTGTGTGGCATCCCTCGGGGGGCTGGAGAGATGCCCCGCACCCTGCCTAGTGCGGGGATGCTGAGGCACAACCCCCACTGTGCAGTGGTGGCAGGGCAACACTGATATTCCTCCTCGCAGCCACCATGGGGGGCAAGAGCATCCAAAACGGCATCTTCTTGCCTCTGGCTCTGCTGTGGGTCAGCAGATGGATGCCCTGTGCCTGACCTCCAGACTGGTTTCCTGCTGGTCTTTGAGCACCAACTGGTCCTTCCCAAGGAGACCAGCAGGAATGTGGGATTACAGTTCTCTGTGCAGGCAGGGACCCCCCAGCACTGCTCTTAGAGGCTTCACTCACCCTTGTTTGCCACCAAAGCTGTGAAGGCTGCGGCGAACAGTCCAGCTCCCTCCCCAGCCCCTGAGCAGTTAGCAGGGCCTGGCTTCTCCCCTGCTTCAGAGCTGGAGGCAGGGAGGGGGTGCAACAAAGGAGGAGAGAAGCTGGAAGGAGAGAAGACCCTCCTGCCCCCAGCCGGGCATCCCGCTGATGGCAGTCAGCTCAGGAAAAGGAGACCGTCACCCCCAGACAGGAGCTGCAGGGTGCCAGCAGCCACCATCTCATCCCATTCCAGCTCTGCCTCTCCCAGCTGCGGGATCCCCACGTTGCCTTGGAAACAGGGGATGGCAGTGGTGCTGCCTTCGGAGGCGGCAGAGGCCCAGGCCCATGGCACTGCCCTGCCCTGCCTGTGCCCCCTGCCCTGCCTGTACCCCCAGCCCTGCCTGTACCCCCAGCCCTGACTGTGTCGCACCAACCCTGCCCATGCCCCCTGTCCTGCCCGTGTCCCCAGCCTTGCCTGTTTCCCCTGCCCTGTCTGCGCCACACTGGCCCTGCCTGTGTCCCCTGTCCTGCCTGTGCTGCAGCAGCTCCCATGGGCAAGGCTGTGACAGTGGCCAGACCCTCCCCGGCCCTGCCACAGCTGGTCGTGCAGTGAGTGCTCTCTGCCCCCACACCGTGGCTGTCCATGAGGTGAGTACAGGGAATGGAGAGCCCAGAGCAAAGGGAAGGTATCAAATTATCAAATATTGATCCCTGCTGTCAGTCGAGCAGCATGAGAGAGAGTGGGGCAGTCCCTCACCACTGCTTGGGTGGCTGCGGCACCTGAGGGAGGACCCAGCATCCAGACTCTGCCCAGAGGCCTGGCAGCCCCGGCCGCTGCCCCTTCCCATGGAATCGCAGCCCGTGGGGTCACGGCACAGGTCTGGCATCGTCTCGTGGTGCTCCTTGTGCCACCTGACCTGCTCCTCTCACCTGCACGCCGCGGTCAGGCAGGGGTTTCTGCTGCCTTTGGAAAGCCGAGTGAGAGCCAGGAGCTGCCTCCAGCTGCCTCATCGGGGCTGCTCACGCTCGGTTCAAGCTGTGCCCTGGCCCGTTCCTGGCAGAGCTGTCACCTCCTCGCAGGTCACCCGTCTCGCAGGTGGCCCTGGGGTCAGGCTGGTGGTGCCTGCGCCGCGCTGTCACTTCCCATCATGGGCCCCGTGCTGAGCTGCCCGTCCTCCTCCCACTCTGCTGTGCCATCGGAGCCACCCAGTACAGCCACCGTGGGCATCGCCGTCCGAGGGCAGCAGAGCCCAAACTGCCTCTGGGAGTCTGCCTTGTCACACACCCCACCCCGCACAACCCCAGGCACCTGTGGGCAGGGCCAGCCTGCCCTGTCCCCTGGGCTGGCAGGGGCACCCCTTGGGAAGGCAGCTTGGCCCTCGGCTCCTCCGGCTGGCCATTTTGGAAACATGTTGGCTGCCCAGTCTATCAGATGAGGATGTGCTGTCTCACTGTCCCTAAATCACGTCCTGGGCACAGGACAGAGGTGGAAATTGTTCCTTTGTGTTTAACGTCCTTTTGGGTGTTTTTCCCCAGCTGCTTTCAGAGTTTGTGTATGGAATCATCTCCTTTCACTCTCTCAGAGTGAGCCATGCTGGGTTCCTCTGGCAGCACTAAACCAGTGCCCCAGTCCCACTGCCAGACTGGAGCTGCCAGAGAATCATGAAAACTTACAAAATTGAGACAAACAGTATATTCAAACGAGATTTATTTTATAAACCAGATAAACCAATGATAGCTTTGCCAACATTTGAATACACGTTCATGATGTCAAATGCAATTGGTACTGCCTGACTGTCTTAAGAACTCTCAAGATTTTAGGACAGCTAACCTGGAATGTGCAATCACTCCCCCAGTAAGGTGAAGATTCTCAGCCAGGAGTTCCCTTGGGCAGTGTTCCAGCTGATGGCAGTCCTGCTGCTCCAAGGAGTATGAGCTCCACTGACCCTCAGTGGGGCTTGTGGCCAGATCATGGAATCACAGAGTGGTCTTGGAAAGGACCTTCAAGTTCATTTCATTCCACCCCCATGCCATGGGCAGGGACACCTTCCACTATCCCAGGTTGCTCCAAGCTTCATCCAGCCTGGCCTTGGACACTTCCAGGGATGAGGCAGCCACAGCTTCTCTGGGCAACCTGTGCCAGGGCCTGCCCGCCCTCACAGGGAAGAATTTCTTCCTAATTCCCACTCTACCCTGCCCTCCTTCAGCTTAAGGCCATTCCCCGTTGTCCTGTCTCTCCAGGCCATTGTCCAAAGTCCATCTCCAAGCTCTCTTGATGCTCCCTTAGGCACTGGAAGTGGTTGTAAGGTCTCCTTAGAATCTTCTCTTCTCCAGGCTGAACAGTCCCAGCTCTCTCAGCCTGTTTCCAGAGCAAAGGGGTTTTAGTTCTCTGTTCTGGCAGCCCTCCCAAGCCAGGGTCTGACCTTCTGTGCCACCGCAGCCATCACAGAGGAGTCACCTGCCCAGGAGTGGCTGCTGCCATGGCTGGGGTCAGCGTCTCAGGGCCTCCATGCCTGCTGGGGTGAGTGCTGCTACCACAGGGATCCTGGGCCAAACCTCTTTTCTGGAGGCCTCCTCTCACCACCCACCTTCTGCTGCCCATACCTGCCTACTGGTGAGGCTCTGGGCCTCCTGGCAGAGGGGTGCAGCATTTTGCAAATGCCCAGAAAGGTCTTTCTAGAGCTTCAAAATTGCTCTGTGCTGGCCCAGTCAGAACTCTCCTCCCCACCCATGTCCCTGTAGTCCCCACCAGTCTCCCTCTCCCTGTCCCTCTCCCCATTCCTGCCCACATGTCCCTGTCCCTCTACCTTGGCATGAGGGCTGGGGCCAGGGGAGCCCTCAGCCCAGCAGGTTTGGGGACTGGCCTCTGCCGCCCTGCCAGGCCCCACCAGGGTCAGCATCCTTGGGGCAGGAGTGGGGGTTCCCTGTGCTGGGTGGCCCCCTCCTACTCTGAGTTGCACCAAGGGGCACGGGGGGGCTGGATCAGGGATCTGATGTGCTGAGCCAGGTGAGCATCAAATCTCACATGAGCTCTCAGCCTGGCCCCAGACAGTCCTTGGGGAGGGCTGACGAGACCCCCTCCAGCCTTGCAGCTGTGTTGGACAGATGTGAGTCACCCACATCCCCCAAGGTGAGGTCTGTTCTGCTTTAGGTCTGGCCAATTGCACAGCATCACCACAGACCCACAAGGGTGACCTGTGGGCACATTGCTCCTCTGTGCCTCAGTTTCCCCCTTGGACAGACAGACCTGACAGAACTGAGTCTGTCACATGCAGACACATTGGTCAGGGACTGGTGGCAAAACTCAGCTGCAGAGACACTGCACATTTGTGGCTCTGCTGCCTGTGGGGCTTGGGGGAGGATCCAGCACCGAGGGGGCAAAGATTCCCACAGAAAATGGGGGTTTGCCCCCACACTGGCCCAGTTTGGCTTCTCCTGGCCCTAGGGCAGCCAGGCCAGACACTCCAGACTTGGAGACAGGAGCTGCTCCTGCCTGGAGACAGGCATCAGGCTGGCGTTTTCCTTGTAGGATTTCAGGAATAAGCCCTGGCTCATGTGATCCCTCTGGCCACTTTCATGTCCCTTCCAGCAGGACAGGGGACCTGGGCAGCTTGGCCAGTAACAAGCCTGGACCTGCACAGCCATGGCAGGGGCCCAACTCCTCTGTCCTCTGTGCAGGAGTAAGGGACAGTTCCATCCCTCCCTGCAGAGCCCTGCTGCCCACATTGAGGTTCCAAGGGGATCACCTCCATCTGAGGGGCTGCCACTCCTGCAGGCAGTAGGCACAAGGCCAGGGGCAGGCCCATGCCCTCCCAGCCACTCATCCATCCTCAGCACCTGCAGGGCTGGGCTGGGGCTGTTCCCCCAACCTGTGTGCCCCAGACTGGGTGCCCAAGGTGTCACAGCCCAGAGCAGCAGCGTGGCTCAGTGCTCAGGAAAGGTGACAGCTCTGAGCAGCCAGCATGGCCGCAGCCCTCAGCTCCAACCTGTTCTAGCAGGATCTTCCCCTTCCCCTCTCCCCTAGGCTGTCACAGGCTTGAGAAGGAGGAGGAGGAGGAGGAGGAGGAGGAGGAGGAGGTGGAGGAGGAGGAGGAGGAGGAAGAGGAGGAGGGGGAGGGGGAGGAGGGGGAGGAGGAGGAGGAGGAGGAGGAGGAGGAGGAGGAGGAGGAGGAGGAGGAGGAGGAGGAGGAGGAGGAGGAGGAGGAGGAGGGGAAGGTATCCACAGCCCCATTGCACATTCCGTGGCGCTGCCATCTCCGGTGCATGGAGACATGCCTGTGATCAATTTGGATCCCTCAGTACCTTCCAGCCTGGATTAGAAACCGCACAGGGGGAGCAGATGGGCCACTGTCCCCTGCCACGGGACTTGAGGGACATGGTCCAACCAGTTTGTCCCCTGATTTCCAAGTTGTGGCTGCTCCAAAGTGCAGAGCTCCAGACAGGTGACCTCAATCCATAAAGGTGTCACCCAAGGCCACAGCTGCATGGACAGAGCATGACACTGCAGGAAGTGCCCTCAGGGCACATCGCCGTTCCCACCTGGCAGCATCCTCCTCCATGCCAGGACTCCCTGATTTCCCATAGAGATGGGCTTCTGCATCCTTCAGGTGATTGCACCCATGGGAGACACAGAGGATGTCTGATGCTCCCCTGGGCATCACTGGCCACGTCACAAGTGCTGCCGGTGCTCCGCTCTGGCATGGGGCTGGCTGGCACAGGGCCGCAGCAGGCAGGAGCAGATGGAGCAGCACAGCGTGGGCTGCGGGGCAGGAAGCCAGGGACAGCAGGAGTGGCCGGACCAGCAGCCAGAGCCCTGTGTTCTGCAGATAGGAAAATGGAAGCTCGGGGGGATGGGGGTGTGGGGGTGTGATGGAGCCCATCTGAGCATGGCACAGGGGTACTGGTGGTCTCTTGGCCCCGTGAGTGCAGCAGAGACGGGATGACCCTCCTCCCAGCTCCTCCCCCCAGCTCTTGTGCCACTCATGAGTGCAGTGAGTTCCTGGAGCTCAGCCTGGCCTCAGCGGGGTACGTGCTACTGGTCCCAGTGGGTGCAGCAGTGCCCATAGCTCCCAGGGAGCACCAGGGGCATTCCTGCAGGAAGCACAGCAGCGTCAGCCCACAGAAGGCACCCCAGTACAGCTTTGCCTGGTGCAGGCACCAGAGACGGCAGAAGGATGTTCGTGATGCTGCAGTAGAGGGAGGAAGAAAATTTGAATCAGCCAAATCCTGGGGTGCACCTGCCATGCAGGGGTATGTAAAAGATGACAGCCTTGGATCAGGGCTCAGAGCCATGACAGTTCCTGGCAGGTCGTCATTGCCATCACCCTTGCCTGGGCACCCACAAGCGCCATAGGCCTGTCCTTGGGGTGGGCAGTGGAGGGTGGCTCAAGGAGGTTGGAGATGGGGAAACTGAGGCAGAGCTGTGGCGTGGGGGCTGTGCTGTACTGGAAGCCACTGGGGCCAGGGTATGCTGGGAGCTGTTCTGTGCAACCTTTGCCCATCTCCATCCCTGAGCATCCTCTTGGGCTCTGGCTGCCACAAGCAAGCCACAGCCCTGGAGCCTCTGGGAAAACGAGGGCACTCCATGGAGGAGCTTAGTGAGGGATTTCCCTGCCGAGTTGGCCCTGGCTGCGCAGGGCCAAGGTCAGTTAGGACGGGCCCTGAGGGCTGCCACCACTGGGAGGGGGCTGTTGCCACTGGGGGGCTGCTGGCACTGGAGTAATGACGGCACTGGGGGGGCTGCTGCAACGGGGGGGCTGCCAGTGCAAGGGCAGGTGCCCGCACGGGCTGTGGAGTGTCTGCACACGATATCGCACAGGGCGCCGGGGATCCCATGCTCGCCCACACTCATGGCGCGGGGGAACCCTCTGACGGATGGCACCGGGGGTCTCCCAGCCCCTGCCCGGGGGAGTACCGGGGGGACAAGGGATGCTGCGAAGAGCGGGGTAGGGGACAGGGATGGGACTGGGGTCGAGGGGGATCCGGGCCTGGGTGGGGGGATGGGGATGGGAATGGAGATGGAGATGAGGATGGGGACCGGTCCGGGGGCGGCGCCGGGGGAGGCTCCGGTCCCGGTGCCGGCCCCACCGGTAACTCCGCCTGCCATATTTATGGGAAAACAACCGGCGGCAGAGCGTCAGGCCGAGCCGAGCCGAGCCGAGCCGTGCCGTGCCGTGCCGTGCCGTGCCGAATCGGGCGGAGCCGGGCCATGGCCCTCGGAGCGGCGACAGCCCCAGCCTAGCGCAGCGGCGGGGGGATGCTGCGGGGGCCGCCGGCGCGGCGGGCGTGCAGCAGGTAAGGGGGTCCCGGGCAGGGAGCTGGGGTTTGCCGTACCCCTGGGGCACTCCGACCGAGCTATCCCCTCGTGGCTCCCCGAATCGTCACATCGTATCACATCCCATCCTCCCGCTTCACTCCCCCATGTTCCATATCCCTATCCCACCCCTCCGAAATCCTCCCGGGTCATGCCAAGCCCCCGGATCCTCTCATTTTCTCTATACCATCCCGCCGTGCCCCATATTCCCGTCCCCATCCCCCTGTGCCCCCTCCATCTCTCCAGCCCCCCCGGGGCCATCCCCATCCCTCGTCCCCGAACCGAGTCATCCCACCCCGCTGCACCCGTATTCCCGGGTCTTCAGTCCTTCCGTGTGCCCCATTCCTATCCCATCCCTAACCCCATCCTCATCTCCATCCGCATCCCACCCCGCCGCAGTGCCTGGGCCGGGCCATCTCCCCTCGGTGCCCGGCTCAGCACCCTGCGGGGCCCAGCGGGCCCGCTGTCGCTGCGCAGCGGGGTGGGGGTGCCCGGGGTCACCGCCCCGGGGTCTGCGGCAGCGCCTGGGACAGCCCCGCTCCCCTCGGGGGCCGCCCCACGCAGCCTCCACCCAGTTCCGGCCCCGCAAACCCCCACCCCGCGGTGCTCCCAGTCCCCCCCGCCCCCCCAGCCGTGCCCGTTTGTGGGTGCCCCCCAAGGGCGGGGGACTAAAGGGGCCAGGAGTCAGGGCGTCCCCTGCACTCTGGGATGCTGCTCAGCCCAATGTGGATGCCGGTACCTGGGGTACCTTCCTGGGCTGGGGGTGCTGCTCCCCCCACTCCCAGCAGGATAAGCCGTTCCGGAGGCACGGGCAGGGCTGGGGCTGGGCAGCCATGTGTGCCGGGGGGCTCCGGACAGGGACGTGAGGCAATGTGGCATTGCCAGGGCGCACAGGCTGCGAGGCACAGGCAGGGGCACAGGGCTGGGGGTAACAGGGCTGTGTGGAGGGGCTGCGTGATGTGCAAGATGGACAAAGCCATAGGGCACCATGTGTGTGTGCTGGGGGATGTCCTGGGAGTGGCACGGGGGAAAGTGCCTATTTGCTATGTACAGGGGGCAGGGGGACAGTGGGATACTCTCCACAGGCTGTGCCCAGATTGCAGCAGCCATCGGTGCCCCGCTGGCACACACATGGCACACAGGCCTGTGCACAGCAGTGCTGGCAGTGCCAGGGCACAGCGGGCACAGGCACGGCCCCCACAACAGCCACTGGTGGCTCCTCCAGCATCATCTGCTGAGCACAGTGGTTGCAGTGGCTGCAAGATGCTGCCCTGGCTGTGTGTGTCCAGATACAGGTGCCGCTGGTGTGCTTGGGGCTGCACTCAGGGCTGTACTGGGGGCACTGCAGGTGCTGCCAGCTGTGCCCAGGGCCGCGTGCGGGCAGTGGGCCTGGTGCAGCACAGCGTGTGCTGGGGCTGCTGCAGGGGGGCAGTGCAGCATGCTTGGTGCTCTGCATGTGCAGGCAGCATGCAGGCAGCACACCCGCTGCAGTGCCCTGGGCAGCGCTGCTGCCTGCTCAGCAGGATGTTGTGTGGGCAGCAAGCAGGCAGAGTGGGCAGCAATGCCCAGGCAACGTGCAGGCAGTGTGCATAGGGCAGTGGTCTGCACCTGTGGCAGTGCACCCAGAGCAGGGTGTGCGGGCAGCAGCCTCTGCACAGGGACAGCCAGCAAGTGGACAGTGCCCTGGCAATGTACAGGGCAGCATGGGCGGGCTGTGGGGCAGTGCACTGGCAGGCTGGTGTGTGCAGGCAGCTCGGGCCAGGGCACAGGCCATGTGGGCAGTGTGTGGGCAGTACCCTGGCAGCACGCTCACTGCAGCAGCTGCAGGCAGCATGGGGGCAGGTGCAGGTAGTGCCCTGGCAAGGGCAGACCAGGCAGCACGCACTGTGGGCATGGGGCAGGCAGTGCACAGTAGGGGGAACTCAGTTGTCAGAGATGGGTGTGTGTGTGAGTGCAGTGGCACTGGCAGCACCGTGGGGCCATCCCAGCTCTGCCCACCACGATGGTCAGAGGGTGCCTGTGGCTGTGCGGGGGCTCTGCTCTCCCTGCACTGCTGCAGCGCCTTGGGCCCCCACGCAGCCTCCCCAAACACCCACACTGGCTTCACCCACGCTGTCCTTGCAGAGGAGGAATAATTTGGAGAAACCATGGCAACCCTGCAGCTCCATGGGCGACGGATGCTGTTGGGTGGGTGGGGGACACACTGGTGCTCGTGGGAGGCAGCACCCACATCCCTGATGCACAGTGATGTGCACAGTGGCCTTGCTGGCTGATGCTTCTGTTTGGTTGCAGGGGTCTCTCGGGGTGTTCCATGTGCCCCCAAGGCATTCATGCCCCCGGCAGCAGGCCCTCCAACACTGCTAGGGGGGCCCCAGGACCCACATGTGCCTTGTTTATTTTGCAGTGCTGGGATGGAGCTGCCACGGGCCCCTCGGCCACCTCAGCCCACTCACCCCCTCCCTGCTGCTGCCGGACCAGGTAGGACCCTGGGCTGCGGTTCCCTGCTCACCAGCCACCCAGACACCACGGGGATGGGCTTCCCAGTGCCACATTGCTGTGGTGTGGAGGTGTTGCCTTCCCAGATGCAGCCCAGCTCCCACATGCTGTAATGCAGCAGGGCCAATGCTGGGCCACCGCTCTGAGGGCAAACCTGCCCTCCCAACCCCAGAGGGAGGCACTGGGACCTCCATCTCCTTCCTCCTGGCATCTTGCTCTCCCCAGCCCACCCAATGGACAGACCCCCCAACTCCACTCACTTCACCTCAGCTCCAGTATTGGCAATCCCCAGCTTCAGGGTGGGTACTGAGGGGGAACCCACGTGCTCCTCCCTATCTCTGCATAGTCGATTCTTCTTGCCAAATAAAATCAAGTCCCTTCCTCCAAAAAACACCTCCCCTGGGGTCCTCTGCTGGTCTTTAAAACCAAGTGCTCTTTGGTGGCCTTTGCCACCCCTCTTTACTGTGTCATGGGACAGCCAGTGCCCACCACTGTTCCTAGGCCCTTGGAGACCAAAACATGCAATGCTCAGAGCACGTGATCAGGTGACAGCTAACTGGGTGTCCCCACTGCAGACAGAACTCAGTGCTAGTGGCAGCCCACAGCAACACTCGAGGGGCTGGTGGGGAAGGTCAGTGCCAACATCCACCTAGTCCTGCATGCAAACCCCCTCATCTGCCCACCCAACTCACTCTGAGGAGCTTGTGCTGATATCCCCATTGTCACACAGCTCTGTCAAACTGTGGCTGGACACTCTGCCCACCCTGGACACCCAACAGCATTGTCCTGGAGCAGTTGGGTGCGGGGTGCTGGCACATGGTAGGTGTCATACCCTGTGTCCCGTGGGAGCTGGAGCCACTGTCCCACTCACCCTCCAGCCCAGGCAATCTGTCATAGCCATGGGACACAGAGAGGACAAAGCCAGTGGGCACTGAGCCAGCAAAGCCCCTCTAGCACAGGAAGGCCATGGAGAAGTTACTTCTGACATGAGTGTTGAGGCACCTCTTCCACCTCCAGTGCCACACATGGTCTGGAAGCCTCAGGGAGTGATGTGCCTCTGAGCAGCCAGGACCGTGGCCATCCCACTGGGGTGTTTGTGGGTCATAGTGGGTGCAGCCACCACAGGGAGGGTGCACAGCTCCTGACTCCCAGAGAGCTCCAGGCTGCAGGGTCTTCCCAGCTACCATGGCATGTGCTCATGGTGCCCACCCCTGGGCCGTGCTCCTGCGTACTGTGCTGGGGCATGGGTGTGCACAGTCCCAGGAGACCCATCACCTCTCAGGCACACACACCAGGGCACGCACACCCTATGGAAAACCCTGGCATTGAGCCGCTCCAGCCCTGCTCAGAACTGCTGATTCTTGTGATGTTGCAAGACAGTCCCTGTGTCCTATGGCCCAGGAACAGGGCATGGTGTCCCATGTTCTCCTCTCCCTGTGCTGAGCTGGCACCCATTGCTCCCTATCTGCCCCTGTAGGTGGCCTGCCAGCCACGCTCTGAATTGCTCCCTGGATCAGGAGACTTTTCCCAGCTTCTTCCCCCACATGCAATCTGACTATTAAGAGCAGCAGTGGAGGCTAGGACGGCCCCAAACTCTCATTTCTGAAGAGGTGGCCAACTCCCTGCCCTGAGCTATGGGGATTGATCTGAGGTCCTGCCAGGATTGAGGCGCCTCATGTGTTCTCTTGCAGGGCGGGCTACTGTCCTCTGAGGCCGTCTGACCGGGAGCTGGTGGGAGAAGAGTCGCTTTTAAGATGACACGAACAGACCCACCTGACATCCTGGTGTCCACGGTGTACCAAGACATCAAGGTGGCCACCGTAGCCCCTGGGGATTCCGTTGTCTGTCAGCCTCTGGCACAATGTAATGCCTCCATGTCCTCATCCCTGTCCCGCGAGCCGCAGCCCTTCAACAAGCGCCATTGCAGGAGTTTTGACTTCCTCGAGTCGCTGGAAGAGCTGGGCACCCCCTCGGCCATGGAGCGCCCCTGCCCGCGCCCCAGCACACCTGAGCCCACGCCGGGGCCACCGGGCAGGCGGGCACCGCCAAAGCAGGACCCTTATGCTGGCAGAGCCCCCGTGCCTCGGAGTGAGCCGAAGCGCCGCGCCCGCTCGAAGAGCGCTCCACGGGTGAAGTCCACCTTGACGGCGGTGCCCATTACCGTGGCAGCGTCGCCACCGCCAGCCCAGCGGGGGCGGGAGGTGCTGCGGGTGGCACGGGAGCCCTCCCGCGCTGATCCCTCGCCGCGCCGGGAGGGCCCGGTGCCGCTGCGGGTGCTGGCCAACGAGGTTCACCCCATCAAGCTGCAGCCGCAGCGCAGCAGCGTCAGCCGCATCTCCCCGCTCTGCCTGGGGAGCAACTGCTACGAGGAGGGGCTGGGGGCCAAGGTGGGTGCCAGTCCACACGTCAAGTGCCGGGTAGACATCAAGCCGGACGAGGCGGTGCTGGTACACACAGCGCGCAGCCAGCGGGCAGCCCCGAACCGCCCGGAGCCGCCACGCTGGCCCCGAACCCCGGGGGCCACCCGCAGCCTGGCCGTGCCGGGCAGCCGGCAGGCGTCCGCATCCCGCACACCCACCCCCAGCGACTCCTACAGCGGGGACCCCCCGCTCCTGCCCTACCTTGGTGAGTACTACGAGCCGGATCCCCGGGTGCTGGCGTACCAGACGGTACCGGTGCCGGCCTCGCGGGAGTTCAGGGAGTACCCCGAGAGGGGCTGCATGACCTTCTCAGCCGCCGGCGTCCCCACCAAGTTCTTCTATGCGGAGGAGGCAGCACGATGCCCCAGTCCCGCCATGCCACTCCGTAGCTCCGGCTACGCCAGCTATCCCTACCCCGGCCGCTACGCTGGGTCCCAGCCCTTCTATGCCGAGGACCCAGCCAAGGCTGCCGTGCACACGATGCCACCCCGGACGTTGTACGTGGAGGAGGCGCGGGGTTACCCAGTGCAGGAGGCTCCTGGCCGCGCCTTCTACGGTGACGAGCCCCGCTTCTATGCCCCGCGTGGAACCCCTGTCAAAACCGTCTACGCCGAGGATGCTCGGACGTACCCGGCCCTCGGGTCCTCTGCCCGTTTGTTCTATGCCGAGGACTATGGGAAGTACCGGGAACGGGAGGTGCTGTCGCGGACGTGCCCCCCACCTCGCAGCGCACAGCCCCTGCACTTCGGGGACTGGTACTGCCCCGAGCGGGCTGCGCTGCCCTACCAGACCCTGCAAGTGTCACGCTTCACCCCGCAGCCGGCTGGGCGCGATGCCATGTTCTCCTCCTGGCACACGAGCTATGGCGTGACCCCGCCACGGCTGGGCCGGGAGACCCAGCATTACTCCAAATCCTGGGATAACATCCTGTCGCCTGCGGCACGCAGGGAGGAGGCCCTGCAGCGGGGGCGCAGCTATGAGAACCTGCTAGCCCAGGAGCAGCACCGTGCCTTATCCCCCGAGGAGCGCCGGCAGCCCGTGGTGATCAACCTGTCGAGCTCGCCCAAGCGCTACGCTGCCCTGTCCCTCTCCGAGAGCTCCATTCTCGAGCGGGTGCACGCCGACGGTGGCCGCGGGCCCCCGGGCCGCTCGTGGTACGTCACGCCGGAGATCACCATCACCGACAACGACATCCGTGCAGACGGGCTGGGCCGGAGTGACAGGCGCTCGGCCAGCTGGGACATGCTGGATGCGGGACAGGACCGTGGGTCCTACGTTGTGCCCTGCACCCCGCAGCCCGGCCCCAGAGAGAGCAGCTCGGGGCGACAGCGCAGCCTGGAGCAGCTGGATGAGCTCATCACCGACCTTGTCATCGACTACAAGCCCGCGCCGGGGCACCGCGCCGGGGACAGGGACAGCCTCGCCGAGCAGCTCAAGCAGCTCCTGAGCAGCAGCACCCCGGGGCCCCCGCGGCGGGGCGAGGGCAGGCGGGTCCCTCACACTGTGCCCGACGGCCCCCGACCCACGAAGGAGCAGCCAGGCCCCAGTTCCCGTGCCGGTGCGCCACGTCCCCCGCCCGCCCCACCAGCTGTTGGCCCCTTTGAGAAGTCACCGGAGAACTGCTCGCCGGACCTGAGCGCAGAGGAGGACGACATGATGATGTGCTCCAACGCCAAGTGCCGGCGCACAGAGACCATGTTCAACGCCTGCCTCTACTTCAAATCGTGCCACAGCTGCTACACGTACTACTGCTCCCGGCACTGCCGGCGCGAGGACTGGGACACACACAAGGCGAGCTGCGTTTACGGGCGGGTGGGCAGCGTCTGCCGCCACGTCCTGCAGTTCTGCCGTGAGAATGCCGAGGTGCACAAGGCTTTCTCACGCATTGCAAAGGTGGGATACCTCTCCCGCGGCCGCGGCGTCCTCTTCCTGGGCTTCCCCAATGCTGGCTCTGCTGAGAACTTCCTCCAGTTTGGGCTGGAGAGCCTGCTGATGTCCCCCACCTACCTGTCCCTGCGGGAGCTGGACAGCTACTCGGACAACCTGGGGGAGTATGCCCGGGAGCTGCGGGAGACGGGCAACCAGTACGACCCCGACGAATGTTTCCTGCTGAATGTAACCGTGGCCGTCACTCAGAAAGTGCCAGAGAGGCCATCGCCGAAGACACAGGTGCCAACGGTCAGGAAATACGCCAAGGTGGCCTTAGCTTCTTCCAGCCCCGAGAAGAAGATGCTGAAGAAGGAGCGGGACATGGAGACATTGATCCTGACGCCACCGCCCGGAACGGTGGACATCGACAAGGAGGGGGAGGAGGGCCGGAAGGCGCGGGAGGTTTGCTTCATCAACATCCAGCGGGAGCTGCGCATCCGCGGCGTCTTCCTGCGGCACGAGTTCCCCGCTGTGTACGAGCAGCTCTGCGACTTCGTGGAGAGCAACAAGCGCTTCACCCCCACCACCATCTACCCCATTGACAAGAGGACGGGCAAACAGTTCATGTGCATGATCATGGCGGCCTCGGAGCCCCGCACCCTCGACTGGGTCGCCAGCCCCAACCTCCTGGACGACATCATGTGAAAGAAGAGCGGGGGGCACCCCCGGGGCTTCCCCTCTGTAGATAGGTGCTGTCCTGTTGTGGCAGCGGGACAGGGACCCCCTCGGCTGTGGCACCAAGGGAGGGGGGCTGCAGTGGGTTGTGGGTGGCCAGCAGTGCTAGAGTGACCCGAGGAGGAAGGTTTACCCTGGAGCCCAGAGCCCAGCGAGACCCTGCAGAGCCCTCTCAGGAGCTTGGCCAGAGCAGGGGCACCCCATGCACCCCCAGCCCCTGCCTGCCAGACTGCCACTCACCCAGAGCCCCCCGGGCTGGGTGCTGCAGAGGGAGCTGGGCTGCACCGCGTCTGTGTGTCCCGAGACTGCGGGAGCGTCAGGGCCCGGGGGAGCCCCGCAAGGGCGGCTGGAGCACCCGTGGTGTCCCGGGACCCGATGCGGGCTCTGGGCGCTGAGCGGGGCAGGGCTGGGGTGCCCTGGACGCTGCCGAGGAGCCCGGCCAGGGTGAGGGATCCAGTGGGGCGGGTGTCTGAACGGGGCCGGAGGAAATCGGCGGTGAGGGGTGACCGCGGCGTGGCCGGCGCTGCCTGGGGGCTCAGGGACGGGGGGGAAAGCCGGGGCCATGTCTCGCACCCGCTGTCACCCGGCCCTGCCCGGCCCGGCCCCGCTCCCGCTCCCGCTCCCGTTCCCGCTCCCTTTTCCCAGCCAGGCCCCGCTCTCACTGCCGGTACCTCCGGGGGCTCGGCCGGCACCGCCCACCAGGCCCCTCCGTCCCCGGTGGGGCTTCACCGCCCGGCTGTGGGCGGGGCCTGGCTGGGGGGCGCTGGTTGGCGGGCAGGGCGGGGGGCGGAGCCGGAGGGCGGGCCCTGGCGCTGATTGGTTACCGTGCCGGAAAGGGGCGGGGCGCGTCAGCCATGGCGGGCGAGGCGCTGTCGCGGGTGCCGGACGTGCAGATCGATGGCGGCGGCGTCTTCAAGTACGTGCTGCTGCGGGTGCGCGGGGCCGGCACGCCGCACAAGGACATCGTGCGCGGCCATGGCTGGGCCGAGTACCACGGTGAGAGGCGCGGGTATCCCGGGGCCGCGCGAGGGGCTCCGGCTTGGGGCATTCGAGGGGCGCGGCCGCGGGCCCCGGCGCCGGGCGGAGGTCCGGGCCGTCGCGAGGCGGTGGCTGAGGCGGGGGGTCCCCGTGCTCCTCCCGTTCCCTCCCCGCAGCCGACCTGTTCGAACGCACCGCGGAGGAGCTGGCGCGGCACGGCCTGAGCTGCGAGTGCTTGGGCGGCGGCCGCCTCGCCCACCGCCCCGAGGAGAGGAAGATCCACGTCTACGGGTACTCGGTGGTAAGCGGGGGCCGTGGAGGACCCACGTGTGGACGTGGCATCTCCATCCCCGGGGAGGGTCCCGCTGGCCGTGGCCGAGTCGGAACCGCGTTCCCCCGGGGATGGAAGGACTGAGCGGGGCCCTGTTGGGGGTCCTGGGGGTGCCTCGGGAACGGGAGACCCCACAGAGCCTTCTCGGGTGAGCAGCGCTCGGCCAGAGAGAGGGGACCCCAAGCACCCTCCAAGCCGTGCCCGTGGGGCTGCCGCACACCCAGAGCCTTCCAGTCCCCCCATCCCCAGGGGTCGCAGGGGGTCCCACAGCAGCTGTGCCCAGCACCGAGTGCTGTGGGAGGGGGGCTGGGCTGCACAAGAACCGTGTCTGCTGTGTTTGTGTGTCCTGAGTGTGCTATTGTGGGAGTCTCAGGTGCTTGGGGGGAACCGTAAGGGTGACTGGTGGCACCCTCGGGGGGTGTCACCTACCCAGGGGGTCCCTGGGTGCCGACCCTGGGCACGGAGCCCACCTGGGGCCAGGGCAGAGTGGTGGGCCCAGGCCACAGTGCTGCCAGTTTTCCCAGCTCCAGGGTGATACTGTCCTCTCACCTGTGTGCTACAGCGGCCACAGCTGGAGCCGGGCTGAGCTGCCACAGAGGGGTTGGCACAGCCACGGGCTCCAGGGCCTTTCTGCTGCCAGAGTCACCCTGGGGGCTTGTTGGGCTCCCACACAGGTGGCCACCCACCAGGTCTCTTTGGGGACCCTCTCTCCTGTGCAGGGTTTTGGGCGAGCTGACCATGCCGTGACCACGGAGAAGCTGAAGGCCGAGTATCCCAACTACGAGATCACCTGGGCAGATGAAGGGTACTGACTGCTGTGCCAGCAGGGCCCGCCTGGACCTGGCACGGCACCGAGGCAGTGGCAGCGGCTCCCTGTGCTCGGCAGTGCCCTGGGCTCTCCTGGTTTTCCTCTGTGAGAACTCGCCCATTCTCCACCGTCAGCGGACTGTCTGTCTGCCGAGTGCTCTCACCTTCCCTGCATGGCAAAGCCGGTGAAGCCAATGGTCACTCCTGCCCGGCCTCCCGGTGCTGGGGCTCATCCCACTTGTGTCTGTAAGAATTAAACTCGTTGGGGAGCACAGCTGCTCGGGTGGCCACACTCACGGCTCAGCTGCTCCTTCCCCAGCTCTGGGTTGTGCCCACTGACAGCAGTAGAGACTCCCCGGGTATTCAGCCCCTTGAGGGACGCCTGACCCTGGAGTGGGCAGTGTCTGGGGTGGGGACAACAGGGTACATTGAGATTTGCCTTGGGAAGGGCTGAGGCAGGAGGGGGGAAAGTGTTGAGTTCCCAGGCCTGGGGGAGGGAAAGGTGTGGTATGCCTGGGGGAGGGATGACCTTCATCTACTGGGAGGGAGCTGAGCTGCCTGGGAGTATGATTGGGCAGAACATACCCATTCCCACCCTGGTAGGTGGGCACACCTTGAGGAAGAGCATCCTCCCTGACTTCGCCCCTCCAGACAGCCAGGACCAGCTCTGGTCCCTCAGCATTTCCCAGGGATTCTCCCTACTTGTGCTTCCAGTGAGGAACAGGGTTGGGAAAAGCCACTGGAGCCTTTGTTGGCTGGAGAGCTCCAGGGAGACGTGCAGATTGGGGTGGCTTGATTGCTGTTTCACAGGAGTTTGGGGCTGGAGGAGCCTCCCACCCGTTTCACTGTCCGACGCTGACCCTGTATGCTCTCAGCTCCTGCCTGGCCGTGATCCTGCTGCTGCCTCCACCTTATTCCTTCAGGGTTATGGGCTGTTTCCGGTGTGCCCAGAGCCATGCAGGGTCAGCACAACCTGCTGAAGCTCAGCCTGTGCCCAGGGTCCTGCCCCAAACTCCAAAAGAAGCTCACAATGAGGAGGGGTGAGCTTTGTGGGCGAAAAAAGGATTTTCCTGTGCCTCATCCTTCCCCTCTTCAAGGTGTGATGCTTCCCTGTGCCAGGAGGGAATGTCACATAGCAGTCACATGGGGGAGCACAGCTTCCCTGCAAGTCGGTGGAGCTTGGAGGCACGTCTGGAATGCCTTGTCCATGCACCAGCCCAGCAGGACCAGCTCCAGTGGGTCCATCGTGATGGTACTGTTGGGGTGTCTTGTGCAGGGCAGGAGTTGGACTCAGTGGTCCTTGTGGGACTCTTCCAATGCAGAATTTCATGGTTCTGTGATTCAGTTGCTGAGAGCTGTGGCGAGGTGGGATTTGGGAATGTTACCGGACTCAGACCCCCTGGCAGCCTGCTTTGGTTTTGTCAACCCTCACAGGAAAAAACGTTTTCCTTAACCTTAAAGTGGCATTTGCTTTTCTCACTGTCCTCACTGACTTGGCCCTTCTCAGGGCGCTTCCTGCTCAGAGGGTCAGCTCCCTGCACCCTCCTGCAAGGGCTTACAAACATAGGTGACATTCCCCTGCACCTTCTCCAGACTGAGCACCTCCAATTCAGCCTCTCCTCCTGGGAAGTCCAGTCCCATCATCATCATCAGGGAATCTCATTCCCTGGAGATAGTCAAAACCCACTTGGACACATCTTGAGTGACTGCTCCAGGGAATCCTGCTGGAGCAGAGGTGTGGTGACCTCCAGCTGTCCCTTCTACCCTCTGATCATCATCAGGGCCCCTGGCTCAATCTGCTCGAGTTGCTCACATCTCATACTGGTAGCCCAGCATCCCGCAGACAAAGGGGAGAGCTCAGACCTGTGGACACCTGGAAGTAGTGGCCACTCTGCCACTGGCCATGGCACTGACCCATGGCCAGCTCAGTGCTGCCAGGTGCCTGGGCTGTGCAGAGCAGGGCTCGTGCACCTGGGGTGCTCAGGCTGGGGGGTGTGGGGCTGCTGGACCCCAGTGAACCTGACTGTTGCTGGGGGAGGGAGCTGAGCCTGCATGTTACTGCTCCTGATGCAATCCCACTGCAATCTGCAGTCCAAGGCCATCGGTTCAAGGGGAGAAACTGCACTCAGCAGGGGCCCCTCTCTGGGCACAGGAACTGTGGCAGCAGACGTGAGAGTGGTCCCGTGGGGGAGCAGACCTGGCAGCAGCTTCCCCTACCCAGGTGGGGAAGCTGAGGGAGGGACAGTAGTTGCCATCACCAGGCAGCATTAGTGCTGCCTTGTGGGGCTCTGTCTGCTGAGCCATGCTTCTTCCAGGCTGATTAGCCCTTGCTGGAGCTCTGCCAGGCATGTTCTACTGCAGGAGTGACCTGATTGTGGCCCTGGAGCTATGCCCCTTTGCCTGGTGGGCATCATGAGCTGGGTGCTGAGCTGCTGCTGCCAGCCAGAGTGGTGCAGACACAGGGTGAGGACTGTCTCCTGTTGATGGCATCCTGGGGACCCTGGACTCCAGAGAGATCTTAGAGCCTTCCAGTGCCTAGAGAAGCTCCAAGAGAGCTGGTGAGGGACTTTGGACAAGGGCCTGGAGTGATAGGACAAAGGGGAATGGTTTCCCACTGACAGGGAGCAGGGTCAGATGGGATGTTGGGAATATTAGATATTGGAGACCCACAGCACAGCTGTGTTCCCTGTCCAGGGTGCAGTCCACTGCCGGCCTGTGCCCTGCACCCAAAGGCTCTCCCACTGGTCCTTATGCTTGGGGACTGGTTCTTCCTGTGATCCAGCCCAGGGGACTGGCACAGCCCCCATGTCCCTGGCAAAGGTGCCAGCTTCTCCCGCAGTGGGGCTGGGAGCATCCCCGGCTTGGCAGGAAGTGACTTCATCCCTTGCCGAGCCCATGCGTGTCA
Source organism: Pithys albifrons albifrons (assembly GCF_047495875.1). NCBI lineage: Eukaryota > Metazoa > Chordata > Aves > Passeriformes > Thamnophilidae > Pithys > Pithys albifrons. The sequence continues at coordinate 1,995,916 of NC_092477.1, read as the reverse complement.
CCAGCTGTGCCCCGTCCCACTCGGAGCAGCACCCAGCGCCTTGTCCTCGGTGGAAAGAGGGGCTGAAGAAGAGGAGTTCAGTGGGAAAGCTGAAGGTCCCCTGAGACACCTGGCTGGCAGCTCACTGCTGCAGTGCCGGCAGTGCTGGGTGGCAGCACTGTGGTGCACTGTCCCAGCCCGGCACAGCCTCGCCATAAACCCACTGCCAGCTGGGGAGCCGATAACGGCGGGTCTGAAGTCCAACCCGGGCAGGTCCTGGGGAGCAGATTCCAGCCCAGGGCTCGCGGTGTGGCCTCTCCCATCTCCGTTTTAGTGTAGCACGGCAGGGATGGCTGCAGGCAAGCAGGCGGTGCTGGTCCTTCTGGTGCTGCTGGGTGAGCTCTGCTGACACGGGTGTTGTGCTGTGGGCAGGGAATGAGCCTCCGTGCAGGCTGCTCCACGCTGGTCCTGCCCAGCTTGGGCTGCCATGGGGATCTCTCCTTCCCCCGGCTCTGGGGTACTGTGGTGCTTGTGCGCGAGCCAGGGCGGGTACAGCCCAGCCAAAGCCTCTGTGCTGGGCTCTGCTGAGGAAGGTCAGCCTGGGATTCCCGAGGTGACTGAGTGCCGGAGCTCCCAGTGCCAGGCTGAGCATGGGACAGAAGATGCCCAGATTTCCCTGTTCCTCCCTAAATGGGGGCTGAGACTCGGAACCAGGGTGTGATAAAGCAGGCTCAGTGCCCCAGTGGGCTCTGGCACCCCGAGGGCGTACAGGAGTGGGGCTGGCGGTGGGAGATGGCAGTGTGGGGTGCCAGGGCACTGACAGGGGGTTCCGTCCAAGGAAGAGTTCAGTGCCCCACCCGACCCATCAGGGTCGCAAACTGGATTGCCCAGACAAATAATACCTGCAGGGCATGTGTGCCTTCTGTCACTTGCTGTGGGCAATTTGTCTGGTTTCCTGTGGGGTTTTCAGCTCCCTTGTCTCTCCCATAGCCAAGACTGTGCTCCCCAGCGGGTCCATGGTGGTCAACAGCTGCAGCAGCACAGCTGAGCAGCTCTGCAACTTCATCTGTGACTGCAGTGACTGCTCCGACGAGAACCAGTGTGGTGGGTGCCCAGAACCCCCAGACCCATTCCCAGGCCCTGCTCCTGGTGTGACAGCAGACCATGGAGTAGAGGGTGTTAAGGGAGCTGGGGTGATGCTGGTCCCCAGGGTGGATGCAGGGCCCCTCAGGATGAGTACAGGATCCCAGAGTGGGTGTAGGTCTTCCTTGCAGGTGCAGGTCCTTAGGGTGGGCACACATCCCTGGGCTGGATGCAGGTCCCTTGGTTAGGTGCAGATCCCTTGAGGTGTGCACAGGTGCCCAGATTGAACGCAGGTCTCCTGGGGTGCGTATGGATCCCCCAGGCGAGTGCAGGACCCCAGAGTGTGTGCAGGTCTCCTGGTCTGGTCACAGGTCCCCTGGGTCGGTTCAGATACCCGGGATGGGTGCAGATCCCTGGGGTAGGCACAGGTCCCAAGGGTGACCACAAACCTGCTCTGACCCCCCATCTGCCTACCCTCAGGGTACATGCGGGGCTCAGCAGTGCTGGGCACCCCCTTCACCTGTGACTTTGAGGATGGTGACTGTGGCTGGCAGGACATGAGCACCTCGACATACAGATGGGTACGGGGCCGGGCCAACCTGGCCCTGTGGGGCACAGGACCTTACTCAGACCACACTGTGGGCACCGACCTGGGTAAGTGGGAGCTGCTTGTCTGATGAGTGCACTCTGGGCAGCCACGGCACCACTTTGCTGGTCTGTGGGTGCCTGGAGTCAGGGTGCCAGGACACTTGTAGGGTGCAGGGAGTGGAGCAGACCCATGGAGGGGCAGAAGTAATGCTGGCAGAGCTCTTGTGCCATTCCCTGGGGCTGCAGCCCCTGTTCTGCTCTCTGCCCTCCCCAGGCTGGTTTTTGGTGACTGTGTCCCCCCCTGCAAAGACCACAGCCACGGCCTGGCTCAGATCACCGGAGCTGCGGGAAGCAGCTGCCACATGTGAGATCAGAGCCTGGTACCACGTCTCAGGAAGCTGTGAGGGCACCCAAGGTGGGCACAGGTGGCATCAGGTACCAGGCACAGGGCACTCAGGATGGGAGTCAGTGGGGAAGGACAGGATGGTAGGACAGTCCTTGCCATCCTGCTTGCTTCTTTCACACTCCACACGTAGAGGTCCCTGCTCCAGTCCCCAGAGCTGGCAGGGCCCCTGGGATGCCCAGTGCCAAGGACAGTTTTGGGGCTCCCTGCAGGGCTCAACGAGACAGAGCAGCCAGTGCTGCACCTGGACGTGGCATATGGGGACGAGGTGGTGGGGCTGTGGCAGAGCCCCAGGCGCAGCAGCGAGGGCTGGCACCAGCTGGTCGCCTACCTGGGCCGGGTCACGGGGCAGTTTCAGGTGAGACAATGCTGGTACTCAGGCACTGCCCCCAGAAGCTGGGGCCAGAGGAGCTGGGGGATGCTCCAGGAGCCCAGGCAGCTCATGTCATCCCTGTCCTCCCATCGCAGCTCATTTTCTCCCTGACACAACCACCTGCCTGCGGGTCAGAGGTGGCACTCGATGACATCATCTTCAGGAACTGTGGATTGCCAGGTAAGCCCCACATCTGCTGGAATGTGAGCAGGATCTAGGGGGAATTGGATGGGGCTTTGTACCCCAGGGGAACTCTCCCATTATCCCCCGTGTCTTGGGGCACTGTGCCCTGACCAGGGCATGGGATGGGCACTGAAAACCTGTCCCTTGAGCCACCCCAGGGAAAGATGAGACCAGCCACTTGCTGACATGTGTCTCCCTGCACCAGAGCCTGGGCAGCAGGTCTGTGGGGCCAAGGAGACAAGCTGCAGCCGTGGCTCCTGCCTGGCATGGCACCGCTTCTGCGATGGCACAGACGACTGCGGGGACAACTCAGACGAAAATGTGACACAGTGCAGTGAGCACCCCTGGCCCTGGGGAAGGGGTCCTGCCCACCAGCCCCCTAACCACATGGATGGGCTGAGGATCTGCCTTGGTGGGGAAAAGCTATGCTGTGGGCTGGCAGGAGTCCGCCCAGCTTTGCCCCACAGCTGTGCAGCCAGGGAGGGCAAAATCACCCCAAGGGTTTGCAGAGGAGTAGCATCAGCCCAGCCCATTATCTGTCTGTGAGAGGGCTGGGTCTCCCATCCCTGGGTCACAGCTGCCCCTTCTCCCCACAGAGTCCTTCACCAACTGCTCCTTTGAGCATAATCTCTGTGACTGGACGGCAGCGGCTGGGCCGGCCTTGTGGGACAGGAACACAAGCCTGATCCTGGGCACCTCGTACAGCATCCCCACCCGGGACCACAGCACCAACAGCAGGACTGGTATGACACAGGGCACCGGTGCCTGGGGAAACCCCCACCACAAGTCCTGGCGTGGACATGCCGTGGGGGGGACACATGCCTGGGCTCTGCTCAAGGCTGTGCCAGGACAGCAGTGTTCTGCACCCATACACCTACCTGGCTCCACTCAGCCCCTTCCTGGTGTCTCCCACAGGTTTTTTCCTCCACGTAAGCAGTGCCTCCAGCGTGGAGGCCAGTGGCACAGCTCAGCTCGTCAGCCCCTCTTTCCAGGCCACCAACTCCTGCTCTGTGAGTCATGGCTGGGACCCTGTGTCACAGCCTGTATGGGCATGGTGGTGGAGGGAAATGAGGTCCCCAGCTGTGGGGACCCTCACATGGGACTGGGGTTGCAGATGGCTGTTAGTGGGGATGGGCAACCCGTTTTTGAGGGTGGTTTGGTGACATCTCTGGTGCCCATTGGGAACTCTGAGCTGCTCCAACCCTACCTCTGTGAGCATCCTGTGGGGTGCAGGGGGCTGCATGCCCCTGCCCTGAAACTCACCCCCTTTGCCAACCCCAGCTTGTGCTGTACTGCCACATCCATGGCTCAGCCACCAGTAGCCTCAGCATCTCCTACGTGATCAACTCCGCCAAGCACCTGGTGAAGGAGAGGACAGGGGACCTGGGCAGCTGCTGGGTTCGGGAGAGAGTGAACTTCAGTGTGACACAGACCTTCAAGGTGGGCTGGGGGGGAGCTGTGCTGCTTGCAGTGTAAGGGACAGGGCCAGCCCCAGTAGGCACCCATCAGACTAGGGCTGAACTGGGAACTAGACACCAGAGCCTCTAGTACTGGCACATGCCACCCTCATGTCCCTTTGTCCACACTTTCAAATCCCCCTGGCCAGCCTCCAGACCAGTACCACCCCACTGGAAATGGAGGGTGGTTGGGGTGTCTTCATCCACACTGCCCACCCCATGCCTTTCCACTGTCCTGTCTGCTGTCCCCCACCGCCTCCCACACAACCCAGCCCGCTCCCAGCTGACCCTGGGGGGCACCCTGATGACACCCTGAGGGCTCTCTGATGGCATCCCAGTGGCATCCCTAGGCAGCTGCAGGTCATGGCTCTGTGCAGAGGCAGCACCATCCACCACAAAGCCACCTTGTGCATCCCTGTTTGCCATAGCATTGCCCTTGCTCCCTCCAAACCCTTTCCTCGGGGAAGTGTGTCAGCCCAAAACAGGTGCTGGCTCCCCCCATCCCACAGCTCCTGGTGTCACCCTGGTCCCCCCACACTGTGCAAGACCCCATGCTGACATTGCTGGCATGGTGCTTCCCTGCAGGTGCTGATCGAGGGGGTGGCCGGCAGCGGGGGAACTGTGGCCATCGATGACCTGATCCTGTCGCCAGGCTGTGTGAAGGAGGAGGGTGAGCTGGAGGGCAGCATCCCCTGCCCTGCTCCAGCAGGGGCAACCAGTCCCAGCTGTCCTGTTCCCATGGCACCATCCCTAAAGGACCCACCATGGGATCTGCCTGTCCCTCTGCTCAGCACAGCAAGTACTTGCCCTGGGGCATTGATGGCCTTGTACTGTGGCTGTGACACTCCATCCCCTGTGCCAAAACATGTCACACAAACAGCTCTCACCAGGCCCTGGATCCCCATCATTTGGTGACAGCAGGGATTGGACGGGGTGGGATGGGACAGAATGGGACAAGGTGGAGGAAATAGAGAACCAGGAGGGTGCCTGGGGACAGGCAACAGTGGCTTGAAGGGGTGATAACCAATGCTGTTGCTGAGCCCTCTCACTGCTGCTCTCAGTCCTGGGTGTTTCACCATCAGGGAAGGCTCCAGTCATGCTGCCAAGCCGGGCGGGTGCCAGCCGCTGCACAGCACAGCAGGTGGCCTGTGACAACGGGGACTGCATCGCCGCAGAGCAGGCCTGTGACTTCGCAGACACGTGCCCCGACGGCTCCGATGAGAAGCGCTGCGGTGAGAGCTGAGGCGGGCGGCAGCACCACAGGAACCCAGCAGTGCAGGGAGGCAGGCAGGGGAGGGACATAGGCACCCCTGGGCTGGAAGGGCCGGGGCAGGAAAGCACCTGCACAGCCCCCAGGAGCATGGTGACCTGATGAGGCTGAGCCCGCAGTTTTGGGTTGCCCAGAGAATCTGTGGCTGCCCCATCCTCGAAGTGTTCAAGGCCAGGTTGGACAGGACTTAGAACAACCTAATCTAGTGGAAAGTAGACTCCTCATGGCAGGAGGTGGAACAAGATGAACTTTAGGGTCCCTTCCAACCCAAACCAGTCTGGGATTCTGTGATTCTCTGACTTTACAGGGGCAACAACCTTTGAGTCAGGAGGTGGGGGCTGGCATGACGTCAGTGTGGGGCGGCTGCGCTGGGGTCTGCAGAGGCTCACTGAGCCCAACACCTTCCTCACAGGTGAGGCTGTTCCCCCTGCCCAGACAATGCTCTTCAGCCCACAGCACTGTGGGAGCCCCAGACCTCCTGCTCACACCCTGCCGGGATGGATGGGTACCAGTGCATGGCAGGGGGTGATGCCCAAACAGCATGCTGGACTGGGGGTGCTACCATGGGTGTGGGACCCCAGTCCTGACCTCAGGGTGTTTGTGTGCCCAGGGACTTTCCTGGCTCTCCAGGTAGGAGAAGGACAGATGGTAAGTGCTGCAAAAGCACAGACTCCTCTGCTGGGCCCCTCCGGCCCCACCTGCACCATGGAAATGAGCTACCACATCCACAGTGGCCCCCAAGGTAACCTCCTGCACATCTCTGGGATGCCCTGCCTTCTCCCTGCTGCCAGAACTCACCCCATGCAGAGCCCCTTGTGCCTTTGCTGCCTCTCCCAGCCCCATTTTGCCACACCAAACCAACCTGTAGCTGAGGTGTCCCTGTCCCCATCCCTGACCCCTGTGACCATGGGCCAGGGCCATGGGGAACTCCCATGGGATGGCCAGGAGTTTTGGTGCCCACAGCCTCTGCACCACCTTTCATGGCAGGCTTCCTCGCCATCAGCATTGTGGATCATGCCACTGGCACCACCCAGCTGGCCTGGCACACACAGGGTCGTGGTGGCACAGCCGGGGGACGTGTCCGTGTCCCCCTGGGAGAGAGGAGCCGGCCATTCCAGGTGTGCCACGGATACAGGGACCACCTGGGGACTTTCAGTGGGCAATGCCAGTGCTGCTGGACACCCCAGGCTCATGGCTGCCTCCTCCAGGTCGAGCTGCTGGCTCTTGTGGATCTGCAGGGCTTGGCGAGCATTGGCATCGACAATGTGACTTTTGAGCAGTGCTACATCGATGTGGTGTCACCCACCTCTGCAGGTATGGCCAGGGTCATGTGGGCAGGGAGAGTGACCCCAGATCCCCTCCATGAGGGCTGCCGGGTGGCTGTCACCCTGTCCAGGGCCAGGACTGGGGTGCAGAAGCCCCAGGGCCAGGGCCAAGCGCACATCCTGCCCTTGCCTGAGACACCTGCTTGGGGTGAACCTGGGGAGCAGGGTGGGGGAGCAGAGGGAAAGGGACATTTGGGGGACCCGTTTGCTTTTGGGGTGCTTTATCCCCTTCCACCTCCCCACCACCACATCTCCCTGGCCAGAGCTGACCTGCAACTTCGAGAGGGACATGTGTGGCTGGTACCAGGATCAGTCCAGTGACTTCAAATGGGTCCGCAGCATGGGACAGGGACAGGGCTCTGACCACACCACTGGCTTGGGTAAGGGGCTGGCTGCTCTTTGAGGGACCCCAGGGAGCCCTGCAGCCTCCCATCCCCAGGGCCAGGACATGCCCTGTGCACTCCCAGCAGCCCCATGCCTGTGAAATGAGCTCTCCTGGAGGAATCCAGATTGGGGTTATGGGCAATGTGGGCACAGCTCGGGGCACTCACATCCATGTTCCCTCCACCCTGGCTGTCCCTAACACTCAGGATACTTCTTATCCGTGGACCCCTCTGTGCCATGGAGCCGTGGGCAGCGGGCACAGCTCATTACATCCCGCCAGGACCCTGCTGCTGCCCCACGCTGTCTCTCCTTCTGGTACCGCCTAGCTGGCCCACAGATTGGTACGTGCCCCGTGGCATCCTCATGGGGATGCCCTGACCTGGCTCCACTGTCAGACAGCAGGGACCCTGACAGGTGCTGGATGGCTGCTCCACACTCCTCTGTGCAGGCACCCTGAACCTCAAGCTGCAGCCACAGGGAGAGGAGGAGGTGGTGCTGTGGACCTGCCGGGGGACCCAGGGCAGCATCTGGCACCAGGCATGGGCGACACTGCCCGCCACAGGCCAGAAGTCATACCGGGTGAGGACCAGGCCCTTCCATGTCCCTGGCACCAGTGAGGCACAGACATGTCTGACACCACTGCATGACTGGCAGGTGGCCTTCGAGGTGCTGCGGGATGGATTCCTGGGGGACGTGGGGCTGGATGACCTGGCGCTGACAGCAGGACCCTGTAGGGCTGAGCTCTCCTGCTCCTTCGAGGCAGAGGGCTGTGGGCTGGCAGCTAGCGGGCAGGGCACGTGGCAGCGGCAGAGCAACAGCTCTGGCACTGCCGCTGGCCCCGCGGCCGATCACACCACCGGCACTGCCACAGGTACAGGGCCATGGCAGCCTGGGGCTTGGGGAGCCTGGTTGCCTCTCTGCCTGCACTGTTCTGTGTGCCTTGCTGCCCTCCCTGCCTTTCTGCCCTCCCTATCTGCTCTGAGTATCCTGCCTGTCCCCCACATCAGCCCTGCCTGCCCACCCCAGGTCCTGCCTGCCCGGCCTGCTCTGCCCAGGATATGCAGAAGGCAAAACTCTACAGGGCTCTCTGAGACTCTCCAAGCCTGTAGTCTCCCAGACCCTGGCCTCCCCAGTCCTGGAGACGTCCCCAAACTGAGGGGACTCCTCAACCTGGGGGAAACCCCAGACCCAGTGGTCCCGTACTGCCCTCCATCAGAGCCAGACAGGGGTTTCTCTCCCTCAGGTCACTACATGGTGGTGAGCACAGGCAGGGGCTCCTTGCCTGCGGGGCACACGGCTGTCCTCACCTCCCAGCCCTACCAGCCCTCCATGCCTGCCCAGTGCCTGACCTTCTGGTACCAGCTGAGCTCCGGGGCCCCAGGTGAGCACCTCCACCCCTGAGACCCCTGGGAGGACCTCCAGAGGGTTGGGTGTCCCGCACAACACAGCCCTGGAACTCTCCTCCATGGCGGGTGTTCTGGGCAGGCTCCCTTGGGGTGTTCGTGAAGCAGAGCGGGGTGCGGACGAAGGTGCTGAGTGTGAGCACCATGGAGGGGAGCAGCTGGCACCGCGGCCACATCACTGTCTGGCCTGATGAGGACTGGCAGGTAAGATCGGGCAGGGTGCTGGGGACAGCTAAGGGTGACGAGGGGTGACTGCCAGCCTCAGTGTGCCACCCTGCCCAGGCGGTGTTCGAGGCAGTGGGAGCTGGGGGTGACCACGGGTACATCGCACTGGATGACCTGCAGGTGTCAGATGGAATCTGCCCTGAGCCAGGTGAGAGCCCACCCCAAGGGGGCACCATGGACCAGACTGGGGAGGTGGGACATCCCATGGGGGCACACAGCCATGGGGATGGGGACAGCCTCTCCCTTTCATCCGGGCACCCTGCTCCTGCCCTGAGCTTGGCCAGGCCCAAAGCTGATGGTGGTGGGGAGGGGGCTGGGGGCTACCCTCCTCCCCAGATGCCCCATCCACCAGGCAGCAGTGAGTGTCTCACGGCCCCCTTTTCCTCCCAGTGTCCTGTGACTTCGAGCAAGGCATGTGTGGCTGGAGCAGCCCCTTGGACCCCCATCTGCACAGCTTTGCCTGGGTCTGGAAGAGTGGGGTCCCCCTAGCCAAGTACCCCAGCCCTGAGCAGGATCACACCCTGGGCACAAGGAATGGTAGGAAACACCCATCCCTGCCCAAGAGCCCTGGCATGCCCAGAGTGAGGAAGAGGAGCTGGGGATGGATGGGGTCACTCCTGGGGGGCCTAGCTCTGCAGCATCCCTGTCCCCTCCTTGCCTGGGAGGGACAGCTCGGTCCCAAAGGAAGTGAGGTGCAGGGCTGTGGGGTGCTATCCGCTGGGCATCACTCTGGGCATTTTGGGGTGTAGTGGGACAAGCAGGGTGGGCTATACAACTGGGGTGGGGGGCACCCTGTGCTCTGTCCCTGCCTGCCCAGGTCACTATGTACACTTCGACACCAGCGTGCTGGGTGCAGGGGGCACCAGTGCCCTGCTGGAGAGCCAGCCCCTGCCTGCCACCACCGACTCCTGCCTGCGGTTTTGGTATCACATGGACATCCCAGAGCACCTCTGTAAGCACCACAGGGGCAGGGAGGAGGTGGTGTCCCTGGGGAGGGCATCATGAGCCTACGATGGAAGTGGGGAGCTTGGTCGGGAGCCACAGCCTCTCTCCCTACCTGTGGGACCATGGACACTGGTTCGGCTCCAGCTGGGTGGTGGGGATGGCCTGTTCCTGCTCGGTGCTGCCATCCCAGTGGAGGATGGTATGGCCAGAAGGGCCCCATGACTCCTGGGGGGTTCTGGACGGCTGGTGATGCCGGGGCCCCTGTGCCCCACCCTTACAGCCAGCGGGGAGCTGCGGGTGTTGCTGCACAGCGCAGCGGGTCAGCGCACAGTGTGGAGTGTGGAGGGACACCACAGCCGGGGCTGGCAGGGCGCCATGGTGCCTGTGCAGAGCCCCAGTGAGTTCCAGGTGAGTGGGACCACTCTGGGGTGCAGGGTGCCCTGCAGGGGTGCCAAGTGTCCTGTGGGGGTGCATCAGAGCCCCAGATCCCACTTTCCCCCACAGATCATCTTTGAGCTCACCACACGGAGGTGGCCATTGGAGGGGACAGTGGCACTGGATGACATTTTGTACAGTGCCGGGATGGGCTGCCATTCTAGCCTGGAGGAGCCCGGGAAAGGTGAGGAAGGAGATCCAGTTCTAGCTGTAAAAGGTCATCCCAGCACTGCTCAGGGTGCTGGGCCAAGGCTGGAGGCTGCTCTCTGGCTGGTGGATCAAGCCTGGCAGCATCTCCTTTCCCTTCTCTCACTGCAGATAAACCCTCTGGCAGCTTCATTGCAGAGGTGGTGCTTGGTCTGCTCCTGGCCCTCATCATTGTCACACTGATGGTTACTGGGGGTTGGTACTGGCTGAAGCAGCGAGGGCCAGTAAGCAGAACATCAGCAGAGAGTGACACTCCCCAGAGCTTCGACAACATCACTTTCCGAGATGTAAGGACAAGGGTGAAGGACTTTCCTAATTACCCCAACTGCGCCAAAACAGCATTTTCCTAAAAGCTCAGCAAATGCCACAGGCTCCTCCTGATGCTGCACTCTGCCAGCGCCACAGGGAGGTGCAAAGGGCTCTGCCTCTTATCTGCTGGTAAACCAGTGACCCAGAGCTGTCGGACTGACCTAGAAACACGGCTGCTGCCAGGCAGCTGCTCCAGAAAGAGCTGAGTGTGTTCCCACCCTGGAGCCCTGTGGGAAGGGGTCCAGGAAACATGGTTCATCCTCACCCAGCCAGCAACCAAATCCATGAGAGGTGGTGGCTTAAGCTGTGGGCCCCTTGGATAGGCCTGGTGCCACATGGGCCATGGCAGAGCCACCAGCCCCAGGATGGATCCCAACAGAGGATGTGGAGTGCCTTGCACTGGGGATTTGGTTCCTCTGCTGGGGTCACAGAGGGCTGGCACATGGGTTCTCCCCACTGCAGCCTGGAAGAAATCCTGGTGTTTCTCAGCAGACAGCCCGTTTGTCACCAATTCCCACTTGCCTTTCTTTGCAGGACAAGGTCATTATATCTTCAGTGCCAAGAGAAGGGAATGAGCCTTGAAATTAGCAGCCAGCAGCAGGAGTTGCCCACTGCCACCAGGCAGACCATCCCTCAGCAACACCTGACACTCCAGCAGCCGCCAGCTCTCCGCAGCCAGCACCGGGGAGCTGCCGTGGCACCGCCTGGGGTGCTGGCCCTGCAGAGACACGCCGCTGCCACCACTACCTCCAAGTGCTTGGCAAAAACAGTTTTGTCGTTTGTAACATGAACTTCCAAGACACAGCACGTGCCTGTGCTTTGGCAGGCACCAGCAGTGGGAGTTGTTTCATCAGTTGTCCTTGTCCGAGCAGGGTTCTGGCCGTTGAAGGGGGTGAAGTGTGGTGTCCTGGTCCCCTGAGCTGGCAGGAGCAGCGAGTGCTGAGTGGGGCATGAGCCACTTTCCACACCCAGGATGAAGCACAAGAGCTTCTAGGGCAGAGCCCCCACGGGGCAGTAGTCCAGTGTTCTTCCTGGTTTGGGAGAGGGGGAGGGAAGGGAGGAGAGTGGGGGGCACCACGCAGCACCCCCAAGGGCAGCAGACAGCCCTGGCTCCAGGTAGAGGTGCCCACCTCCTGCCCTGTCATCTTGCAAGGGCTCTTGGTATTTTGCCTTTAAATGGCACTGAAAAACCCAAAAATGTTCCTGAGGCACAGGCAGAATGCAGAGCCTGGGCTCCCACCCTGTTGTCTGCCCTCCCGGCCCAGGACCTCTCCCTGTCCTCCAGCTTTCACACTGTGAGGTTTGGAACAGCCCACCTGCCACACACAGCCCAGTTCAGCCCCTGCAGGAGGGGCAGCCCATCAGGGTCCTGCTCCCTGCAACTCCCCCCCACCCGACCAGAGGGGACTGGGGCTTCCTGCTTTCCCAGTGTATGACCCGAGCCTGTTTCCCTCTCACCCAGCTGTGTGTCCCTTAGGTGATGCCTCAGAGCACCATCCCCACAGCCCTGTCCTGCCAGTAGGAATGAGCCCCCAGCAGAGCTGGGAGCTGGGTAAGGAGGGCTCAGACTTCACCTGTACCTGCACCTGCACCTGCACTGGCCTGGTACTGCAGAACTCCACAGCCTCCCCTCTCCTCCACAGCACTGATTCCATCCTTGGGCTGCCAGCCAAGCTGCAGCCCTCCCCAGGGGGGGCAAAAACAACACAGCCAGGGAGGCTGTGACAGTGCTGGCCCTCATCCCAGGCAGCCCAGGTGTCCCTTTAATTACAATCCCAGAAGGAATAGGTGCTGCAGCTCCAGTCACACTCAGCCACAACATTTGCTACCAGCTGGTCACATGCAGCAGCTTCCCTGGGCAATTGAAGGGTATCAAACTTTATTATAGATCTCTTTAAAACAGGCTGGAAGGAACAAACCAAACTCATTGAGATATAGCAACTGAGTCATCAATTCTGATCAAGCCCCAACTCTCTCAAATTATTTATATATAACATATCCCATCCCATTCCCCAAATTATTCTAATTAAATGATCACATTTCAGACCACCCTAAGTGCCTTAACATCAGCTGCTGCTAAACCACAACGCAAATGTCTCTGCATCAGAGGCAGGATCTGGAGTTTTCTGGGGGTTTAGATCCTCAATCTCTGAAAAGGAGGAAGGAAAAACAAACATCAGGAAAATCGCTTCTTTAAGGTTGCCTTTTTACAGCAGGGACAGATTGGGCAGATTTTCCCCCCCAAAGCAAGTCTGAAACCCTCTCGTTCAGCTTGGCAATATGCAGAGTGTTTGAGGAGAACCAGCCGGGCCAGATGAGTCTGAACAAACTGATTTCGAGGCTTTGTTGTCATTTCCCTTTGGGTCCAGTTTCCAGCGGTTTTCCAATGTCCTTCCCACGCAGTTTGAGGCCTAGAACAAGACAAAGGGGACCACCACCATCAGCACTCAATCAATCACTCAGTAACTTTATTTCCCCCAATTTGGGCTATTAGGAAGAGAACATCCAAAACAAAGTGGGCAGGGGAACCAGAGTTTGGGAGAATCCTGCTTTAGTTTCTAGGAGCACCAGACCAACTGCCTTCCTAGGAAACGGGATCTGAACCAGCCCAGGAGAGTAACACCAACACTAAATTCTCCCACAGGTGCAGTCAGGCCTCCGTGGGGCTCAGCATCCTACTGGTTTTGGAGGAAGCACAGAGGGGTGGCCCCCAGGGCACAGCTCCACACAGGAAGGTGCAGACAAAGAGCAGGAGCTCCCAGTTCTGGTTCAGTCAGCAGATCCAGGTTTTATCAGAACACACCTTAACAGCGCCACACCCACGATAACCTCCAGCCAGCAACATTCCTGACAGGAAGATGTAAATACCTTCCCCCAGCCCCGGGAAACACTGACACTATTTCTGACTATGTCTCTTCACTCACCGATGGCTCTCTCGATCTTGCCCATGACCTGGTTGTTGGGGATTGCTCGGCCCGACTCGTAGTCAGCGATAACTTGGGGTTTTTCATTGATTTTCTGAAAGGGAGGGTGAGTCTCAGGTGTGGCAAACGCTCAGCAGCCCCCCAGGACTCACACAGGATTATGACAGGAGAGATGACAATGTGCTGCTCCCAGGCTGAGTCTGTCCCCCACTGGCACCTCCCTGCACTGAGTGTCTCAGCACTTGTGACACCCATCTCGGACAGGCTCTGACCTCTGTCCCAGCTCAGCCCCGAGGGTACAAACCCCTCAGGCTGGTGTGAGCTGCTGGGAGGAAGAGGGGAGCAGCCTCCCACCAGCTGAGCAGCCACAGCAGGCTCTGCCTCTGAGCTGGGGCTCAAGGGCTGCACAGAAACCCTGAGACATTTCCCAGACAACTGAAGCTGCTGGGAAATCAGACAGCAGAGATGCTGCATTCCCCAAACTCCCTGGCCACGACACCATCCCACTGCAGCTGCCACGGAGGACGTGAAAGGTGCCCACCCTCACCCAGGGGTGCCCCACTCACCGTGGCCAGGTCCTTCTGCGTGAGGCCCTTGCTCTGCCTGCCCTGCTGGATCACTTTGCCCACCTCCAGGGAGACTCTGTCATGGTGCAGCTCCTCTGTCTCACGGTCGAGCTTGGCTGTATTCTTTGTGATGAAGTGTTGTTTGTTCTGGCCTGCTGCCCCTGTCATTTCAAGCAAGAACGACAAAAACCAAGGACAAACAAATCAAGTCTCAGAGCTGTGCCAAGCAGTATCAAAGGGCTTTTTCCAAGCCCTCAGCTGCCCAGGATCCCAGGAAGTTGTCAGCATTTCAACATGCCAACATCAGCACCAGTCTCACCCAGATCCAGCCCATCGGGGAACGTTATCTCAGAGCACAGCCATGCAGAGCCTTCACCTTTCCCTACTGCACACCTGAACTTCTCTCCAGACAGGCCAGGTCTTGCATTTCCATGGGGATTTAATACTCAAACTTCACTCCAGACATGTGTCTGTGCTATAGCATAGCAGGGGCCAATACTTGAATCGTTTGCTCAGGTATGTGGCAGCATGAACAAGTGGCTTTTAACCAGTTTTCTGATGCCTTTTGTAAGTAAATTCCAACTGTACTTAAGTTCACTGAAAGCCCAAGGTCTTGTTTTGTTTCAGTTACAGTATTTAGGCCCTAACCTGAATCCTTTCTCTCACATTAGTCTCTGACACTCAGTGTCTCGATAAAGCCAACTAAAATTGCTCTAAGGACCATCTCTATTTCTAATCACTAGAATCTCCTCCCTACAGTGAGAGAACCTGGGAATTTACATCGAACAGGAAACGAGGGATTTTTAAAGAGCAGCGTCACAGAAAGATGAGCAACCATTCTCAATAGAAATAACCTACAAAAATGGGGAGCTTAAGTTTTGTGATCAGGAAAGCTCTTCCAAGGTCTCTGCAGAAACCAGGCAGAACCGTGCTCTGGGCAACCAGAAACTCACGGCCAGCACCGGGGGCGTTCTCCCCGGTGCCAGGGGCTCCCGCCGGGTCCCGCCTCCATGCTCGGGCCCAGCTCGGGCCCGCGGGCTCCGCCCCCACCCCCCAATTCCTGGCAGCTGCCCCCGGGGCCGCCCCAGGCCAGGCTGAGCCCCGCCCGCGGGATACCCACACTTCTTGGAGGTCTCCACGTCCTCCCCGCGCCGCTGGGCCGCCAAGATCGCCTGAGGAGAGAGCGAAGGTGCGCGGTGAGCGCGGCAGAGCTCGGAGCCGCCGCCTCGGCCGCGCCGGGCCCGGCCCCGGCCCCGCTCCCGGCCCCGCCGCTCCGGCGGTGCCCCCGCTGACCTGCTTGGACTTGGCCTGGGCGGCGCTCGGGCCCTTCTTGCGCAGCACCGTGACCGTGTCCCAGTCGCTCTCCGCCATCGCTGCGACCCCGCCCGGGCCGCGCCCGCCACCGCCCCGCCCAGCGCCCGCCCCCGGAGGCGGGGACAGCGCCTCGCACGCTGATTGGACATCGCACACGCCCGTCAAGAAAAGAGCCACTCATCGGCCGGGAGCGGCGCGAGAGGGCGGGACTTTGGCCTAACAGCCCCCGGGCGCGACGCAGCTCCTTCTGATAGGTTTAAAGCACTGCCAATCAGCTTTCTCGCTATCCGATTGGCTGGTGTGCCCGCGAGCGTGAAGGCACGATTGGCTACTGGCACTGTCAGTAACCCCGTGCCCAGCACGGATTGGTTTGATCTGCGGCGCTGTCAGAGCCACTGACCAATAGCCGTGCCCAGTTGAGCCGAGCATGCGCAGTGCAGTGGTCCGCGGTGTCGATGGCTCCCGGTGCCCTCCCCCCACCGAGAGCGGCAGGGCCGGGGGGGGACACGGGGGGGACACGGGGGGGACACGGGGGGGACACGGGGGGGGACACGGGGGGGACACGGGGGGGACACAGACAGGGCCGGGGGGGACACGGGGGGGGGACACAGACAGGGCCGGGGGGGGACACGGGGGGGACACGGGGGGGACACAGACAGGGCTGGGGGGGGACACGGGGGGGGACACGGGGGGGACACTGGGGGGGACACGGGGGGGACACAGACAGGGCTGGGGGGGGACACGAGGGGGGACACGGGGGGGACACGGGGGGGGACACGGGGGGGGGACACGGGGGGGACACGGGGGGGACACAGACAGGGCTGGGGGGGGACACGAGGGGGGACACGGGGGGGACACGGGGGGGGACACGGGGGGGACACGGGGGGGGACACGGGGGGGGGACACGGGGGGGGACACGGGGGGGGGACACGGGGGGGGACACGGGGGGGACACGGGGGGGGACACAGACAGGGCTGGGGGGGACACGGGGGGGACACGGGGGGGGGACACAGACAGGGCTGGGGGGGGACACGGGGGGGGACACGGGGGGGACACAGACAGGGCTGGGGGGGGACACGGGGGGGGACACGGGGGGGAGACACGGGGGGGACACGGGCAGGGCTGGGGGGGGACGCGGGGGGGAGACACGGACGGGGCCGGGGGGACACGGGGGGGGACACGGACGGGGCCGGGGGGGTGCGTTACAGGCGGCTGAGGACACTGCGTTGGTTCAGCCCGGAGAAGGGATACGGAGGACAGACCTCACCTCGGTCTGCAGCTCCTCCCAGGAGTGCAGGGGCAGCTCCAGCCTCTGCTCCCTGTGAGCAGGGACAGCACCCAGGGAATGGCTGGAGCTGTGCCAGGGCAGGGACAGCACCCAGGGAATGCCTGGAGCTGTGCCAGGGCAGGGACAGCACCCAGGGAATGCCTGGAGCTGTGCCAGGGCAGGGACAGCACCCAGGGAATGGCTGGAGCTGTGCCAGGGCAGGGACAGCACCCAGGGAATGGCTGGAGCTGTGCCAGGGCAGGGACAGCACCCAGGGAATGGCTGGAGCTGTGCCAGGACAGGGACAGCACCCAGGGAATGGCTGGAGCTGTGCCAGGGCAGGGACAGCACCCAGGGAATGGCTGGAGCTGTGCCAGGGCAGGGTCAGGTTGGATCTCAGCAAAGGCTCTTCCCCCAGAGGGTGGTGGGCACTGACCAGGCTCCCCAGGGCAGTGGGCACAGCCCCAAGGCTGCCAGAGCTCCAGGAGGGTTTGGACAACGCTCTGAGGGACAGGGTGGGATTGTTGGGGTGTCTGTGCAGGGCCAGGGGTTGGACTGGATGGTCCCTGTGGGTCCCTTCCAGCTCAGGATATTCCGTGATGCAATGGAACTCCCTCAATTGCATCAGAATCACCCAGAAAGTTCCACAGTAAAGACAGGAAAAGCTGCTCTTGCTCTCGTCAGTTCTGAAGTGAGAGGGGACGGAGTTAACACTCCCCGGGCGACATTTTATGGGGTCTCCCCATGATGAGGCGCAGGAGGAGTGACTGGATGACTGTCACGGTGATCTGGCATTGTTCGCAAATCAGGCGCCAGGAGAACATCGTGGTTTGTCATCTGCCATTTGTCATCCGTCCCTGCACCGCGCGTGGCCCCGGCACCCCCGGATGGGAGGGAGCAGCCGCGGCCGTGGAGCAGGGACGGCAGCGGAGTGCGAGGGCGGCTCTCCAGCCGTGCTGTGGAACCGGCGCAGCGACAGCGGGGTGGAGACCAGCCCCGGGTGGTCCCGTCCCAGCCCGGGGTCATTGGAAGCAGCCCCGGGTGGTCCCGTTCCGTCCCGTCCCATCCTTGGGAGCAGCCCGAGATGAGCCTGACCCTCCGGGCGGTCTCACGTCCCGCAGCAGGCGCTGCAGGAACCCCTCGGTGCTGGTTCCTGCCCCCTTGGAAGCAGCACGTCTTCCCCGGCACCGCTGCCGGGTCACCGGCAGTTCAGGAAGTGCAGAGGGGGTTTTCCTTCGCTGGGTGAGATCACCCAGCCGAGAGCCGAGAGCTGCAGCCCCGCAGAGCTTTCCAAGCCGGTGCTCCCAGCCCAGCGCGGCTGTTGCAGCGGAGTGAGTGAGGCGGTCCCGGTGCGTCCGGGGAAGGGCTGCTCGTGCCATTCCTGGTCCCACAGGCGCAGGGATGCCCGGCCGGGACTGTCCCGCCCCGACGGGAGCCTAAGCAGCCCGCGGCCCCACGAGAAGGGCTCGGTGCCCCCAGCCCTGCCGTGCCCCTCGCCTCGACCCGCTCCGGCTCCGCGCTCGCAGCCGGACTCCCGGAGAGACTCCGCGGGCCGGGCAGGAGTTCCCCTCCGCCGGGTGAATTCCCCGCGGTGAGAAGGTGCGGTAAAGCCCCGCAGCCGGGCTGAGGGACAGGCGGGCCGGGGACCCCGGGCGACAAATCCTGCCGCGGTGACCTTTCGCCGAGCAAGTTCCCCGCGAAAAGCCCCTCTCCGCTGGCTGTGCCGCGCTTTGCCCGCGCCGCGCTCCTGCTCCTGCCCCTGCCGAGCGCCGCGGGACCGGGCGGGACGCGGGCCATGGCGCTCTGCGCGCAGGTAGGGCAGCGCCGCCGCCACCCGAACGCCCAGAAGTTAAGGCAGTTCCGCAGGGCGCCGGGGCCCACCCCGGTGGGACCCCGGGGAGGGGTGAGGGTGGCCCCGGCATAAGCAGCGCGGCCCCTCCGCGGCCCCTCTAGCAGGTGCGGGGAGGGCCCCGCGGGGCCGGGCTCGTTCCCAGCGGGTGTCCCGAGGCCAGGATATGGCAGGGAATGGTGGGGGGCTATCGAGGGGTGGTGCCGGGGGAGAGGTGAGGGTGGCGGTATGAGGGGGGGACTCGGGGCACGGGGTGCTGTGGCGAGCGGTGCCAGGAGTTCTGGGCGTACTCAGTGGGTGACAGTAGCGATGGCAGGAGGCAGAACTGGGGGTGTCGCGTGGGGGCGTTGGAGGGGAACAGGGCCTGGTGTGGGGGTGTCGGAGGTGCAGGTGGGCGATGGCGCCGGGCGGGGCCGCTGAGGGGGCGGGGCCGCTGAGGGGGCGGGGCCGCTGAGGGGGCGGGGCCTCTATGGGGGCGGGGCCGCTGTGGGGGCGGGGCCGCTGCGGGGGCGGGGCCCGCTCGGGGTTGGGGCCGCTACGGGGGCGGGGTCGCTGTGGGGGCGGGGTCGCTGTGCGGGCGTGGCCTCTATGGGGGCGGGGCCCGCTCGGGGTTGGGGCCGCTACGGGGGCGGGGCCGCTGTGGGGGGCGGGGTCGCTGTGGGGGCGGGGTCGCTGTGCGGGCGTGGCCTCTATGGGGGCGGGGGCGCTGTGGGGGCGGGGGCTCTGCGGGGGCGGGGCCTCTATGGGGGCGGGGCCGCTGTGGGGGCGGGGCCTCTATGGGGGCGGGGCCCGCTCGGGGTTGGGGCCGCTGCGGGGGCGGGGCCGCTGCGCGCACACGTGTCCGGGGGCGGGGCCTGGTCCCGTTTCCGGTGCGGGCGCGGAGCGAGGGGCGGTGAGTGCGGGCCGCGGGTTGGGGGGCAGCGGCCTCGCTCCGCCCGCAGCTCCGGCCAGCACAGAACCCTCTGGGCCGCGGGGAGTCCCGTGACCTCCCCCGGGTCGCGGGGTCTCCGCTTCGGGAGGTTTCCCAGAGAGCCGGACTGGGAGAGCTGGGGGTGTTCAACTGGAGAAGAGGGAGGCCCGGGGGAGACCTCAGAGCTCCCTCCAGTGTCTAAAGGGGCTCCAGGAGAGCTGGAGAGGGATTTGGGATAAGGGCCTGGAGAGACAGGACACAGGGAATGGCTTCCCACTGGCAGAGGGCAGGGTTAGATGGGATATGGGGAAGAAACTCTTCCCTGTGAGGGTGGGCAGGCCCTGGCACAGGTTGCCCAGAGAAGCTGTGGCTGCCCCATCCCTGGAAGTGTCCAAGGCCAGGCTGGATGGGGCTTTGGAGCAACCTGGGATAGTGGAAGGTGTCCCTGTCCATGGCAGGGAGGGGAACGAGATGAGCTCTAAGGTCCCTTCCAACCCAAACCAGGCTGAGATTCCATGGATCTGCTCCCTTAGATGTTTTATGTGGCTGTGGGAAGTAGTCACAGTGAATGAAGGTGTAAGATGCACTTCTAGATCATAACTGGTGAAAACAAAAGCATCTTATGCTCTTCCTCCTTTCCAATTTGCTTGTGGCTCCTTTTCCATTCCTCTGGGGAGCCACGTGTGCCTGCTTGGACATCACCAGTAAATCTGGGCTTCAGTGTGTGCCCAGCATCCCCCCAGGACCAGCTACCTCTGGGCAGAATTCATCCTTTCTGACAGGCATGAGAACAAGCATTGCTGGGCTGTGGTCACCTCACTCGGTGTCCAGTGGGTTTTGGTGGACTGGGACCCTTTATTATATTCCTCATCTGCCTTAGGGCAGTTTATTACGTAGTTTGGGGCCAGAAGCCTTGATTTCTCTAAACAGGCTGCATTTCAGTCAGCTTGGACAGGTGGTTTTATGAGTTTTGCCCACCTTGTCTCTTGGTTCTGGATTTAGTTCTAAAATTCAAGTTTCCTCCCATGTTTTTAACCAGGTGAAAGCAGACTTGTGTTGTGGTTTACATCAGTGTGTTTGCCTGTGTGGTGGATTTTGGAGGCCAGTGTCACATGCTGTGAGCAGCACAGTTTATATGAAAAATCACCCCCATGCAGTTATAATCAGATGGGGAAAACACTTTTATTTTCAGTCTCTGGAGATACAGCCAGAACTTTTCGTTCACATGGCAGCAGCGAATTCTTCTCCACCTGGTTCCTTGGATCTAAACCAGCCTGGGTTTGCAAAGGAGATCCTTGGAACTAAACTGGAGGTCAAGTACCTCTGCTCTGATTGTAAGAACATCCTGAGGCGGCCGTTCCAGGCGCAGTGTGGCCATCGCTACTGTTCCTACTGCCTGAAGAAGATCATCAGGTAACTGTTGGGCCTTCAGGGTGGGGACAAAATGCTTGAAATGGTATTTTTAAGAAAAAATGAGTGAAAAGTCTCATTTTCAGAGCCCTCTCAGTGAGGGAGCTGTGTTCAATCCCCTCTTCTCTAAGGGAATGTCTGATTTCTAACTTACCTTTATTCTTGCTTCAGAGTTGCCTCCTCCATAATCTGGATTGTTTTGGCCATTCATGGGGCAATCTAAGTGTATCACCCATCTCCTTCAGTCTTCATGACAGCTACTGAATGCTCCTAAAAGTCATTGTTTTGTCAGAATGGGAGAGATTTAAGCACGAGTTGGCTTTCAGAGAAATTTCCTTCTGTTCCGTCTCACTCCTGCCTTTGAGTGAGAGAAACTTAATTGAATGGTTATAAGAAATGGTAAGAAGAAAAAGAAATTAGAAATAGACATCAAAAATATACACAAGCAAAGGCTCAGTGTGATGTTTTAAACATAAAAAGGCACACTTTGATTTTGTAAAGTTACCAGAATTTACTTTATTGCTAAATCATAAATATTTCTTTTTGTTGTTGTTTCTGTCTGGTAGTGCTGGACCTCAAAAGTGTGCCAGCTGTATCCAGGAAGGAATATATGAAGAGGGAATTTCTATTTTGGAAACAAGCTCGGTAAGGAAGAATGCAGTAAAAAAAAGTAATAGATCACTTGTGTTACTAATTGCAGTTTTTGTTTAAAATATGAGCAATGTGAACCCCTTATTCCTGGGAACCCTTTTCTTCAGTAATGAGTGTGGTGATTGCTGTGTTGGACTTCCCAGTGTTGAAATGCAGGTCAGGTGTGTGGTGGTGCCCTCCTTAATGCTGTCGCAGCAGTCGGGTTGCCATGAGCACACCTCCGAAGCTGCGATGGGGCAACTGGCCTGGGAGGAGTCTTTAGAATGAATTGAAAGTCCTGATCAAAAGTGTAACCCCTCAGCAATATTTGTGTTTTGCTCATTTTTCCATCGCAGGCTTTCCCTGACAACGCAGCGCGGCGGGAGGTGGAGAGTCTGCCAGCCGTGTGCATCAACAGCGGCTGCACCTGGAGGGGCACCGTCAAAGAGTACGAGGTGAAGGCCAAAGCAAGGCTTGCCATGCCTGCATCCTCCTTTTCTCCGTGTTTGGGGAAGGCACAGGGGGTTGTCTGTGCTCACTGACAGTGAGGTGGGAGTTGTCAAATACCTGGGCTTCACTGTAAACTGGAGAGATTCCCCAAGTGAGGGTTTGTGTGCCCTACTGAGGCACGGGCTGCACCAAGACAATTTCAGGTTTGCTTGTGACCACAGGAAATTGCTTGTGAGCATGTCCCCTTCGTGGTGGGAACCAGTTGCTCTGTCTCCATCTCCTTTCTGCTATGAAAGACTATTGGGAAACTATGCCATGAAATTGTTGTGAATTTCTCTGTGTTATGTGAACCTAAACCCTCCTTCAGACCCATCAGCTTCAGGAAGGTAGCCTGGCCATAATCCCATTTCAGCTGTCCCCATAGCTACCAAGGCAGTGGGACTGGGTGTTGGGCATTGGCTGGTCACCCATCACCTCAGGCTATTCTGGGCCACAACCTGCTAGACCAGGATGGTTTTTCCACCTCTTCTCAAGGAGCCCACCAGCTTTTGAATCCAGGTTTTAGTTGTAGCTGTGGGTGGTTGGTCCATAGCAAGTGAATGTATGAACCTGAACCTATGAAGCTTTGGAGCTCCTGAAGGACAGTTTTGTCATCTCTCTTGAAAAGGCAGGACCACCTCATGAAGGGCTTGAGATAAGAGGAATGCATTTTATTTCCCCCTAATACTTGCCCCAGGTAAAGAACTCTTGTGGTTTACAGAGCTCTGGTAGTGACTGAGATGGGTGTCAGGAGCAGGTTTAACCTTGGTCTGTTCAGGCAAATGTTGGGATTCTTTCTGTGATGCCATTGCACGGTGAAAAGAAGCAACAGCTTTCCATCAGGCCTGACCTTTCTGCCCAGACTGCTGAGCCTGTTATCAGAGAGGTGCTTCTGCAGCTCTGCTTCCTTGTCGTGGTGTGTGAACCTTCTGCTGTTTGCTCAAAGTTCAGTCCACGAGATGGTTTTGCTGCTGTGATTTATAGATCTATGAGAGGCCCATGGTGTGAATGTGGGACTGAAAAAATGTTAGGTGAAAGCTTAACTCTGCTGCAGCACAGAGAGTTTGGGAGTTGCATTTCAGGGAACAGGGTGTACCCTTGTTCCAAGGTTCAGGCTGTGGTGGTGGTGCCTGCAGATTGTTTGCTCGGCACTTCAGTTTCTGCTGATGCCCAGAAGCCTGATGCCCTCTGCAGTGATTATAGTGAGCTCATCTCCATTGTCTAAACCAAATTATGTCTGTCACAAGCTTCCAGTGCTGATTGTGCTGTGGTTGATGAGCTCTGCTGAACTTTTTCTCTTGAGTTTAAAGTAAATCTTACTGCGTTCCTGCAGAGCTCAGCAAAAATCATCAACTGCCAAAGGTCCTTCCTGTGTGGCCTGAAAGTGTTTGAGTGCTGAATCCAGCCAGAGCTCCCACTGGGAGTGCAGAGGGACAGGGAGCTGTCCTGGGATCAGGCTGACTTCTTGCAGGGCTGCAGGTGTGTGTGATGCCCCAGAACCTTACACACAGCTGCTGAAGAGCTCCTGAGTGAATGAGACTGTGCCTCGTGTTTACTCTCTACCTGATTTTCCTAAGCCCCAGTTTGGTATTTGCTGAGACTAAGGATGTTTGAGAGAGGTTGGGCCCTGCAGCTTGTGGGCTGAGGGTCTGTGGCACACATCTCCCCTGTCAGGGGTTTGTGACTCTCCACTGTCCCGGTCTTTGTGAGTCTTAGGGCAGTCCTGTGTGGTGTGGGGGTTTGGAGCAGTGCTGGCTGGTTCGTCTTGGTGCTGAGTTGCCTCTCCTGTCTGCTCCAGTGGCATTCAGCCTAACGCAGGAGGTTATTTTGTGCCACCTCGGGAAAAGCTACTTCTTTCCTGGGAACTGGTGGGAGCAGGCAAGGTCTGACGTGTGTTATCTCCTCCCAGCTGCCTGCCAAAGAGCATTTAATCAGGGCTGGCTGTCCCCATGCTGTCAGAGCCATGTGGATGGCTGAGGAGGGCTGGGGAAGGAGGTGTCAAATGGTTAGCCCAGAGCCTCTCAGTACTGTGGACTGATGTTAAACCCAACCTTCAGGGCTGCAAGGTAGAGCTGCCTGGTGCAGGAGGGTTGCTTTTGTAGCTACACTGTAATGTCCTGCAGCAGCTCAGCACTCCCACTATGGAAAGTCCCTCAGAGCTATTTCCGACAGGACATGGAAAGTCCCTCAGAGTGAATTCATTGTTTGCTAATTTAAAAATCATATGTTGTACCCAGAGAGGCTGCTCCCCCCTCACAAATCGAGATACTGTCACTTCTGGTTTGCTAATCTTATCAGGGCACGCACAAGGGAAAAATGTTCTGCAGCTGGAAAGCTCAAGCTTCAAAAAAATGAATAAAGCTGATGTCAGTTTTGCTTTCTCTTCAGGCAGACTAAAGGTTGGGTCTCGAAGGGACATACAAAACTGAACGAGTGCAGTCTGCTTGGTCGTGACTTGCACTTCTGCTTCAGGCTCTGTGGACTATATGAAAATTTAAGTCTGGGTTTATAAGTGCATTTTTCAGAGTTTGTAAATACTTAGCAGCATTTGGATAAAGCAGTTTGTGGTGGAGTTGAAGGGGGTTTCCTCTCAGTAGTGACCTTGTTTCCTGTATAGGTTTCGTGATGAGTCTGCCTGCATGTACACATGGAAAAGCAGGCTGTGGGCATGAGCCTCTGGATTCAGGTGGAAAGTCTGAGAAGGGATGCAGAAACTAAACACAGCCCATTAAAGCAAAGGAAAGAGTCCAAAATGTTCCCAGTGGTATCCAGGCAGAGGGAGTTTATGGTTCTTCAGCTCTGGTGCGTTTCTCCTGCCTTGCAGTACCTCCAGCTGCCCACGCCCCTCTCCTGTTTTATCAACATATCCTCAGTTCTCATATATCTGTTATTTATGCTTTTCATTCCACTAGCTCCCTTTCTTTGCCCTCTCCCCACGGCTGGAATGGGAGGAGAGAGCTGCAGAGCTGCAGAGGGGTGTGCATGTGGTCAGCCTTGCCATTCCCCTTGGTTACCCCAGACAGGGTATTTAACTGTGCCCCCTTCAGCTGGGACGGAGCAGTTTTATCTGAGACATAAGGAACTTGAATTGGTCAAGTTTAGGAAGAAGAACTAAGTTTGAAGCTTAATCCTGACAGCAGTATTTAAATTAAGTTTTGTGGTGCAGTTCTAGGAAAACAAATATGTCCTGAAGCAGGGTGACTATCAGGTGTGGGGATAACTTGCCCTAATCCATGCTGAAGGGGATGTGTTTTCTTTGAGTTTGTTGTTGTCACCTTGGTTTTAGAGAGTTCACTGTAAGTGCAGCTTGGAAGGCTGTGGAAAGTGAAAGACTCAGAACCCAAGTGGATGTTATTCCAAAGCCTGTGGTGTTGGAAAGGATCTTTGCAGCCCCTTCTAGGCTTCCTGAGTCCCAGAGAACAAGGTAACTGGGCAGTTCCTTCCTGCCTAGTGTTCCTACAGGGAGATGCTGGAGAACCCCTACTGCACCTCATGTAGGGAAAACTGTCCTGCTTCAAAAGTGCTGCTGGGGGCCCTGAGCCTCCTTCATGATGCATCACTTTGTCATACCCCTCTTTCCCAGCAGCACCCTGGGAATGCCCCAGCGGGTTTTGGTGGTGATTTTCAGCTGAGGCTGAAACTTCAGGCTTTTGCACAGCTGCTGGTCTTTGGAGCTCCTTCACTGGGCTCCTACTCCTCCAAAGGTGCACCTCTGAGTGTTGTATCAGTGTTGTCAGCGTGGGGTACAACACTCAAGATGGTGTGGCAGGCACACTTGGTGGTACTGTTTCAGGGTGACCAGCCTTCTCCTTAAAACCCAGTACAGCATTTATTGTCTGTTTCTGAAGGTTTTGGCTCCAAGTTCTGGCCTGGTGGTGAAGTGCAGTTTGCAGCCAGCTCCAGCCTGACCAGCAGGATCAGACCAGTTTCTAGTGGGAGAATCCATGACTTGCACATGCAGGTGACTAAAAGGACCTGCTGCTTTGGTAAAAGGGATCTGACATGCCTGTATTTTCCAGAGCTGGAGCTGAGGCCCATAGACACAGCCCAGCCTCCCTTACAGTCCCCACAGCAGTTTGTGTAGCTGGTGCCCAGACATGAGGCGCTTTCCCGTCCAAGCCCACGGTGGGAGGTAAAGGCGCCGGGAGTGACGGAGAGTGTGTGTGGGAGGGGGCTGGAAAGCCCCGGCTGTAGAGGGTCTGTTCTTAATTTCTAAAACCAGCTCAGTCTTCTTCTGGTGGCCCAAAAATTAACAGTTTTGGCATCTGCCCCTTGGAGAATGAAAAGCTTTCAGTCCCAAGTTTGAAGTGGAGGTGAGTGCTGTGTGTCCTTTCTATGCCGTGAGGAAACCGCTCACCATGAACACAGCTGGGGGGATTGTGGGGCCAGGCAGATGTTCCTTGGGCTCCAGGTGTCTGGCAGGAGCCAAAGCCATAATCACACACAGACCCTTGACCACTTCCAGCCTTTTGGGAAGAAGAGAGAAATTGGGTTTGAAATCAAGCTGCTCACCACAGGTTCAGCCTCTCCAGCATGCAAAAGACACCTCTCCCAGTTGGAATATTTGTCACATCACCTCTTTTCTGGGTGCCAGTGGTGTCCTCAGCCTCATCCTCATCCTGTAACAACCCATCTGTTCACAGCCTGCATCTCCACATTGCCTGCAGGACAGAGAGCCCTCGCCCCTGCCCACCTTCTGCAACTCCCAGAGCTTGGTCAATGCCAGCACCACCCTTGATGGTGTGGAGGTCAGGCAAACCCATGGGAGCTTCATCCTGAGGCTGTCCCTTGTGATCTGAGTGATTAAGAGGAAGCTTTGAGTGCTAGGGAAAGTGCTGCTAGAAAGGAGGGAGATCTCTCCAGGAGTGTTGCCCTGGGAGCTGGTCAGCACAGGCAGTGCTTTCACGGAGTCACAGGATGGGTGAGGTCAGAAGGGACCACAGTGGCTCATCTGGCCCAAGTTCCCTGCTCAAGCAAGGTCATCCCAGAGCACGTGGCATAGGACTGCTTCCAGATGGTTCCAGAATATCTCCAATGAGGGAGATTCCACCCCCTCTCTGGGCAGCCTGTCCCAGTGCTCAGCCACCAGCACAGTGCAGAAGTTCTTCCTTAGAGCACGGCTGCCAACCCTGCAGCACCCCCACAACCCGACAGCAAAAATACCATCAGAGGGGAGTTCAAATCCTGGCTACAAACCTGCTTGTGCCTGGCACGGTTAGTGCGGCTGTGTGACTGATGTCCCCTCCCTGGTGGGAGGTTGTTCTCCAGCAATGACCTCTTTGAGTGTGAACAGCACATCCTGGGCATTTTCATGTGACTATGACTGTTAACTGTAGCCTGGAAGACCTGTGGAGTTATCTTTAATCAGATATTCCCAGTTGCTTTGAACCTTCCTTACGTGTCAACCAGCTGTTTAAGGAGACTCAGTGTAGTCCAACGCCATGATTTTTAATTTCCTTGGCAAGCATATTTAGTCCTTTTGGTTTTGCAATGCAGCTGGCCATGTCTGAGGTGGGGGACAGTAGAGCCTGGGGCTCCAGCTGGCCGTGGGCCCAGGACAGGGTCAGACTCAGCTGATCTAAAATGCTTTGTGGGTCCAGCCCTGCTGTGTTTCAGACTACATTTTCCCTAGGGAAATCATTCCTCTGGGATGATGGAGGGATTTGAAAAAAGCATCCTGGATTGTGCCACCACCTCATGCTTGTATAGTTCAAAGCAACCAGGGAATGGCAGAGTCCGTTTTAGGAAATGGTGGAAAACTTGATGCTGCTTCAAATGCATCTCGTACCCTTTTCTGCCTTCACACTTGTCTTCAGTGCCTGAAATGCTGCCTTGGTGTCCATCTGCCAGCAAAGCCCAAAGCAAACCTCTGTCAGATCAGCCCTGAAAGCTGATAAGTAAAACATCAGTGCCAAAACCAAGAGTTCCTGCACTGCATCTGAACAGAGGCATGAGCCAGGCCCTCAGGAGCCCTGACTTCCCTTCTGCCCTCAGCTCAGATGGGCACTGGGCAGCAGTGAAGGAACTTGCCAAGTGAACTTGCTTGGATCTGTCACCAGCATGTCCCAGCAAAAGGAGGAGTTTGTGTCTGGAACCAGCTTGTGTGACAGTCTCAGAAGGTTTCTTTTCCTGCATGTCATTGGGAATTACAGACTGGGTTCCTGCTTTCCAGCCTTGTGTTGCTGGTTCCACGTGGTCACCATAGGCTGGTAGGCTGGCCCACCTCTGTGGGGTAAGGTTCGAGCAGGCCTGGCATAGAACCAGCTTAGGACTCCCCTGGCAGGAGAAGCTGTAGTGTGGAAGGGCATGGTGACTCCAGAGGAGCAGGACATCCCAAAGTATCTGCCTTATGTGGCACATTGCCATCTTGGAGGCTGTGGAGCCCCTGGGGAAATGACAGAGATGCATGAAACAACTCCTGCATCCTGGTGCAAAGGATTCAGGTACCCTCTCGTTTGCACTGGAGACCCATTTTCAGTGTTTTTTCTACAATTCCATGGGCTCATCCTTTTCCTTGCAGCCAGGATAAGATGCCAAAGGAGCCAAGTGCTGGACATGGCAATACTAGAGCTGTAGACTGCCCAAGCCCTGACAACCATCAGTGTGCCCTTTGCCATGGCACCTGGCTTTCCTCTGCCATCCTGGTAGTTTTCCTTCCTTTTTGCTGCTCCTTTCTGGCTGGCAAGCCTTTGAGCTGTGTCTGCTTCTGGCTGCTGTTGCCACACTCAGAGCAGACTAACGGACTGACTTTGCAAGACCAGGAGACTTTGCAGGACAGCTGTGATGTGCAGCTCTCTGGGAGCCTGTCCTGCTGTTCCTTGTCCCTCTGCCAGCTCTGCCCTTTGCTGTGACCTTCCTGCAGATTCTGGCAGACATATCTCACAGCAGCTCCATCAAGAGTGGTCTTTTCCAGCCACCTGCCTTGTTGTTTTGCTGGAGGGGGATCCCTGTGTGTCATGCTGACAGATTTCCAACGTGGTTACAAGAGCTCCTTAAAGCTGGACCTGTGTGGATGTGACAAGTTACAAGCAGAGCAGCTGGGCAACAGGGGCACTTCCTGCTCTGCCACCAGGGCATGGGGATAGTGATTTCCAGCAGAAGCCACTTCCATAGTTGAAGTGAACTTTAGTGACATCCTAAGAGGTGAAATGGCAATCTGATTAAACTGCAGTTTTCATTTTGTCTGAGGCAGAGGCAGAGGAGCAGCTCATCCTGGCATTGTGATGGAACCATAGAATATCCCAAGCTGGAGGTGACCCACAGGATCATCCAGTCCAACCCCTGCACAGACAGTCCAACAATCTTACCCTGTTCCTAAAAGCATTGTCCAAACGTTCCCTGAGCTCTGGCAGCCTTGGGGCCGTGCCCACTGCCCTGGGGAGCCTGGTCAGTGTCTGACCACCCTCTGGGGGAAGAACCTTTTCCAAGTATTTAACTTAACCCTCCCCTGACACAGCTCCAGATGTTCTGTCTGGTTCTGTCCCTGGTCACAGAGAGCAGAGATTGGAGCTGCTCCTCCAGAGAATTGCCTGTCTGCTCATAGTGGGTGATGGACAGGCTGCTGTGGGATTGTCTCGCTGTTTATTTTTAGGAAATGAAATCGATATGTGGATCAATCAGCAGTTTTGGTTTTAATTGAGTGGGAAGAGGAGATGGTGCTGACAGGCTGTTAACCCAGGTTGATTTTCCTATGCCTGCTATTTGAGTGCTGCAGGCTGGCATGTGCCTCCATGGATGAGAATCAACACTGAGGTAACCAGAGAGTAGCGCTGAAGGTGTGAACCAGACTTGTCGTCTTCCAGCTCCCCTTTAATTCCTCTGTGGACTTCCCCTCCCTCTGACCCTGTCTGACTTGGTTTCCACCCTGATTCCGTCTGGGAGAGTGTCTGCTCTCACCAAGCCCCACTCACAGCCATGGCTTTCCAGAGCTCCCAAAAACATTTCCTGCAAAAGCCTGGATGTCAGTGGTGCTCATCCCTGTAGCAGAGACTCACAGATGTGGGTTTGGGAAAAGTGTAAACAGGAGGATTGTCCCATTCCTGCGAGAGTGGAGTGTGGCAGATCAGTCTTGAGTACCAACCCCTGCTCTTGTTGGCTCCGGGATGGGGTGGGTTTCTTCCATCCATCTCTGTTCTGACACCCATGTAGGATGGGAGGAACAGGGGAATCCAGAAGAGCCTGAAACTGTTTATACAGAAATGTTTGTCTGGAGGTTTGGATCTGTGCCGGCTGAAGCCTCTGGGTGTCTTCAACCATTTACATACGGGGCAGTTACACTGTGAGCTCAGTGGGGCTGGTTTCCTTCCTGAGCTGCTGGCAGGGCTGCCAGCTCTTGGGTGTGGTGCTGCCAGGAGTCAGGATGCAGGATAAATGCTGGGAGGTGCGGAGTGTGGAGGAGGTGGTAGTTTCACAGCCAGCATGTTGGAATGGGAGACCATAAGTTTAAACTAGTCTTTTTTAAAATAGTTCTCTCTTCAGTGAAGTGTCCTTCCTTCAGCCAGGCCGTCTGTTCTTTTGCCAGTGTTTCCTGGGTCATTGGGGAGATGCTATCGGGTGGTTCTAGAACATGAGAGCAGTAGTGGGTGGGAAGGCGGCTCGGCCTCTCTGAGCAAGTGGGATGCAGGCAGGCATTTGGCCTCCTTCACAGGCAGTGGTGTCTGTGCAGGGAGGGTGTCGGCGTGGGCAGCAGTGCTCCTCAAACCCTGCCAGCTGCCTGATCACCTGTCCAGGGACATGCAGTGAAGCTCTGAGCCTGATTACTCACTTAAAGCATAAAAAGGAGAGAGTAACCAAGAAGCCAAAGCTGAGCCACTGATGGTTTCACTTTCCACTTTCTGTTGTGTAACTGGGTAAGGTTTGTGCATATTCCTCCACATGTACCCAGTCTTCACCCTGCCCCAAGACAGCACCTTCTGTCAATAGAGACTAGGTGTGAACAGGTTTTCAAACATTTGCTTTCAGATGGCTGCATTAGAAATGCTCCTGATTGGTTTTGTTTTCTGTCCCTTCCATGGCAGAACGATTCAGTGCCCTTATCTTTGAATCTGAATTTTGATCTGCATATTCAGGGTGTTTCCAATGCCTTATTTCAGCTGGCAGGTGAGAAGGGCTAGGCAGTGTGGTAATGACACAGAAGCAGAGGCATGTTGCAGCATTCCAAATTTAGCTGGCATTGCTGCCCAAGAGGCTGCTGGGGACAGAGGATCGCGTTGCCCTGGTTAGTTGCTCAGCCCCTCTGGCCATTTCTCAACCCATGAGCTCTGGCTGCAGGGGCAGGTGCTTGTGTGTGGGAACTGGTCAATAAAACAGTTTAAAAATATTTTTCTTTCTGCTTCCAAAGAGGTATTGTGATTCCAATGAGAAGATACAATCGGACAGCTCAGCCTGTCACGTGATGAGCTGGCGCTGGGCCCATGCCTCGGCTGACTGATAACCTTTGCAGTGGAACAATTATCCCAGTTATCCTGCTGAGGTGGTGGCTGACTTCACTGAACCTGCCCCAACGTATCTTCTCTTGGCAGAGCCATAAATGGAGCTTCCTGTTGATTTTCTTGGCCATCAAAGCAGTAATCTGATCTTTTTAAAAATTGTTATAGCGGCTCTTAAATTGAGGTTAGGCTATGTAGGCACCCAAGACTGGGATAGCCTGGAGGTCGCAGGATGACTCAGCAGTGTAGTGTGACCACGGTCTGCCTGTAGGTTGGTAAATACAGTGCTTGCCTGTATAAACCCCTCCTGTGGGATTGTGCCTGTCACAGAACCTCAGTGGAGCTTTTATTTAGAGGATAAATATGTCCATTCTTTCACAGGCTCATGACGAAGTCTGCCCTGAATTCCCACTAACTTGCGAAGGCTGTGGGAAGAAGATTCCCAGGGAGAAGGTATCCATCTGTCCCGGTGCCACACGGGTGTTTGTCGTAATGGGCTGAGCTTGGCGTTCTGGGAGCAGGGAGGAAAACTGAGTCTGTTAGGAAGTGGAGTGGGGAGAATGATTGAGTGGCAACTGTTGGTATGGATGTGTCCTTTCCATAAGGTGGAACTACTGGATGGGTTTGAGGGAATGTGACTCAGCAGCACTTGCAGGTCTGTGCTGGTGCTGCCCATACCACCTCTCTTGGAGCCATATCTGGAAGCGAAGCTTCTGTGGGAAAAGCACCCTCATGGGTCTGTGTGTCCTGTGTAAAGCAACTTATGTCAACCACTGCTGCAGTTATGGAAAGGGACCCCATCCCCAGCTCTATTAATTGATTTCTAATTAACAATCTAAAGGAATCCATATATGTAGGATCTCTAGGCTGCTGGCTCCTGGGACAAGGCTCACAAGTCTGACAAATTTACGTTTTGGGAAACATCTTCAGAATGCACATTCATCTGAAACTATCCTGCCTGCTACGAACAAATATTTTTAGTAGCAGGGCAAGGGAACAAAGGCAGCAACAAGAGGAGCAAGAGTTCTTCTAAATGGGCAAGATAAGGAGGGACTGGGGTTTTGGGGTGCAGCCCTGCTTGTCTGCAGGCTGGAGCTGAAGCCCTGCAGAGAGCTGGCTTGTGGGATCCCCAGGGGTGATCTACCCTGTGTGTTTAAATAGTAACTCCCTCGTTTGTTTCTCCAAACTCTTGTTGATTATCTGCAGCCACGTTAACTCTGAGTAACCTGACTCATTGCATAAACCAGACGGATCTAGAAGCCTTTAAAATTGTGATTTTAAATCAGTGGAAATCGACATCTACTGTAAGAGATGTAGGAGTTAAGTGGGGAATATGGTAGTTGTTCAGAACAGAGCTCTGGTATCTGATGGTGAGAGGTGTATCAAACCCAAGATGATGCTGTGCCAGTGCTTGTTGGATTAATCATGCTGTGTGGGAACTCGAACAAGTCATCTCAGTGCTGGGGTGATAGTGGCACCTCTGCAAAAATATAATACTGAGATGGAGGTAAAAATACAACCTGAGGCATATCCTGACCAGTGTTATGTGAAGTGCCCAAAATTAAATGTGTTCCTGTTTTGTGGAGTTGTTCCCTCAGCCTCCCTTTCCTCTGCCCTCAGGGAAGCTTGTTACTCAGCATCTGCAGCTTGTACCTGTGCTGGTTGCCTTTTCTCTCTTGCATATGCAGGAGAACAGAGAGACCTCCCAGCCATCAGGAGAAGGAAGAATTAAGCTTTCTTCGGAGGTCAGGGCTGCATTTATTTAGATTCCAACGAAAGTCACACCTGATGGCAGGCAGTGCCCAGGTTTAGGCAGGCACTGTGACAGTGCCATGGCTCAGGTGTTCTTCAACTCAGCTCAGTTTCCCAGATGTCAGTGAGATGAAAAGGGAGCACTGGGGATGCATAAGATCTAACAGTGCCTGTCTGCCTTCCTTCTTTCCTAGTTCCGGGACCATGTGAAGACCTGTGGCAGATCCAAAGTGCCTTGTCGGTTCGAGCCTGTGGGCTGTGCAGAGGTGGTAAGGGCTCCTCTCTTGGTTTACCTTGGGGCTTTTCAGTCTCAGTGTTAGAGTTCACCTGCAAACTGCTGTTGCCCAAACTGTCCCTGGTGTTTGCGTTCAGGTAGAACAAAGAGAGGGTTTAAACCCTTTGCACATGGAGCTTCATGTCATCTGCTGTGCAGAGTCTGGGTATCCCAGGAATGAACTTCCTGTGGAATGAAATCTCCTCCTACTTGAGGAGCACCCTGAGTGCTTTGGGCCTCTGGTGGTCATGCTGGTTTCAGGGGGAATAGCTTCACACTGACAGAGGGCAGGGTTAGATGAGACCTTAGGAAGAAATCCTTCCCTGTGAGGGTGAGAGGGGCCTGGCACAGGTTGCCCAGAGATGCTGTGGCTGCCCCATCTCTGGAACTGTTCATGGCCAGGTTGGACAGGGTTTGGAGCAACCTAGTGGAAGTAGAAGGAGGGGTGGGGCAGGATAAGCTTTAACATCTCTTCCAATCCAAACAAGTTTGTGATTCTTCTTTAAGCAAAGAACTGGGGCCAGGCCATGTTTCTTCATGTCACTTAGTTTTCCGAGCTCCCACTGGTGATGTTCATACGTATCTCTCTTCCAGGCGGTGATGTGAGGCTTTGTCCTTTGGTGCTGTTAAGTACATCTGAGAGAGCCTTTCTGGGAGGGGGTGGAGGAAGACAGGGCCAGACCAGTGTGTACAGCTGGGGAAGCATCTAACATCCCTCATTGTATGTGATTAGAAGCACTTCTGAAACAAAACAAAAGCTCCCCACCAACCCCACCAAAACCCATTTTTTAACTCTTTCTTTGTTTTTTCCCCTTTATAATTTAAAATGGATGTTGTGACCTTGAGAGGTGGAATTTGTCCTGTGGATCGTGACAGTGTAAATTGTGCAGGCTGAACAGGGGATGTGTTTTTCTTTGTGTAGGTGGAAAATGACAAGCTCTTGGAACATGAAAGCAAATGTTTGATGGAGCATCTTTACATGCTGCTGAGCTCAGTGCTCAGCCTCAAGGCTGGTGCTGGGGACCTGAAACCCCTTCCTGCCCTTTCCTCATCACAAAACAACTCCCCAGTGCTGGCAACAAACTCACTGTGCTCAGAGTCAGAGATCTCCCGGTCCCTGGAGCTCTTGGGAAGGTGTGAGGCCCTCGAGAGGAAAACTGTGACCTTTGAGAACATTGTCTGTGTGCTCAACCGGGAGGTGGAGAGAGTGTCCCTGACAGCCGAAGCCTACAGTCGCCAGCACCGGCTGGACCAGGAGAAAATCGAAACGCTGAGCAACAAGGTGTGTAAGCGCTGGCTGTGCCTCCCAGCACTCCCAGCAGAGGCCCTTTGTGTCACCTTGTTATGAGCTAGCAGAGCTTCACCACCTGGCACTGAAACTCCGCAAATCTAAAGCGACAACTAAAGTACCCTTTGTGCCTGTGCTCAACCCTCAGCAGCTCCCTGGAAAAGATGGGAATTTAACTGACGTGTGTAAAGCATCAGATCGCTGTTAATTATCAAGTTGGGCAGACACCAAGAGGTTATTCCTCATCAAAGTTTTCCAACAAGAGCCAGAGCACTCAGGATTTCACTGCATCTCCCTGAGTCTGGGACTGCTCACCTTCCAGACCTTTCCAAAGGAGTTCTGCCTTTGCCTAAGGAATGCCTTCATTGCTGCTGCCTGCAGCATTGTGTCACGCAGTCTGGAGGCGTGAAGGAGGTGCCCGCACCAGTCTACTTTAGCACAGTCCTTGCCCAGTGCTCCCAGTGTTCCTGGCAGCTGGAGATGTGCAGTTTGCAGTGAACCTGTGCTCTCTGGGCAGGGGACCTACCCAACTGGCATGACCCTGTGTGAGCTGGCAGGGACAAATCCTCCGGAGGGTGTAGGTTCTGTTCTTCCTCAGTTTTGTCATAATGCTGAGTTTTTGGGGTTTTTTTGCCCATCCTCACTTCTTGTGCCACTCACCCAGTGGAGCGGTTCCTTGGGAGGATTTTTAAACTGGCTGTGGGAAAGCTTCCGGCTCAAGCATTAAGCTGTAGCAGTGGATCTTCTCCAGAATGTCAGGGTACAGAAGGAAGCTTCAGTGAATTGTCTTTTGTTGCTTGATTTCTCCCTCCCATGATCCCTGTGTGTTCAGGAGAAGGTCTCCCTCTATCCCTCTATGGAGTGGTCCAGGGGGACTGCCGAGGTGTGCCGGGCCGAGCTGGTGCTCAGGGGCTCATGGCCTGCCTGTTTCTAACCAGGTTGCACCATGTGTCCCACTGAGCAGGTCCGGCAGCTGGAGAGGAGCATTGGGCTCAAAGACCTGGCCATGGCTGAGATGGAGGAGAAGATCCGCAACATGGAAGCTTCCACCTACGATGGGGTCTTCATCTGGAAGATAACAGAGTTTGCCAGGAAGCGTCAGGAGGCGATAACAGGCCGCTCTCCTGCCATCTTCTCTCCAGGTGTGCAAAATCCCCCCAAACCTTCTGCATCTCAGCTTGGTGTGGCGCTTGTGGATGGTCCTTTGCTGAGGAGATGCTGCCAAGGCCAGGTTGAATGGTCCTGAACACGTGGTCCAGTGGAATGTGTCCCTGCCTGTGGCAAGGGCTTGGACCAGCTTATCTTTGCATAACTGTTTTGTTAGAATTAAAATACTCAGAAGCTATAAAACTAACAGTAAAATGGTCAAGGAAGAGAGGAAATACATATTAGAGTCCCATAAATATATTTTTAATGGCTAAAGCATAACTGTGCAAAAACCAATGTCTAAATAAAGCCCAAACCTTACCTAGGCAAGTGCTCAAGTATCTGTCAGAGGAAAGTGCTCTCCTCAGAGAGCTGCCCCAGCCCGGCACTGGGACAGTGAGCAAGCAGCACATTGGGATCTGGTTGTTTCCTTGGAAAGGCACTTTCCAGATGTGAGCAGTAAGCTGAAACCAGCTCCGCTTGCTCAGTGAGGAGCTCCCCTTGAAGTAGAATGGCTGGGGAGAGGAGTTGGGGTTTGCTGAACAGGAATCTCTCGGGTCCAGGTGTGCCTGGAGAGCTTTTTCAGAATGCCCAGAGCTGACACAGCCCTTGAGTATGTACCCTGCACCTGCTTCCCAGGGCTGTGAAACATAAGCTGTGGCTGGGCCACAAGAGTAAAGCAAATGAGTTTTTTAAATTATTTTAAAATCTGTTTTCTGGGTGAAAGCCATTCTGAAAGAAAAAAGGCTTCTAGTTCTTGAGGGGCAATGAACTGCTGGTGAAGCTGTACATGTGCAATTGGCATTTCCTTCTCCAAGGCAGCTGCAGTCAGCACTCCCTTCCCTTTCCCAAAGCCAACAAACCTGCTTCAAATCCACTTTGTTTGAATTAGGGAGGACCATAAATTCTTGCATCCTATCACTCTCCTGCACTGTGCCCATGAGCTGCTTGACCTGAACCTCTCCAGAGGCTGTGGTTTGGGGGCAGACGCTGGACAGAGCTGACCTGTCACTGCCCACGGGTGTCCCAGCTGACTGTGCCTAGTCTGGGGACTCCTCAGGTTCCTTCACCAGCTAATGCCACTGTGGTCCTAGTAGGGCATTGGATTTGGTTTTGTGGGTTGGAGGATCAAGTCAGCCTGGGCAGAGAGATGAGTATGGGAGGGAACCCAAGGGAGGGAAAGGAGTGAAACCTTCCTGAAGGCAGAAGGGTCTGTCCTCTGTCCAGAGCTTTGTCTGGAGTGAGCTGTGCTCTTGAGAACAGCAGCTTGTGGTTCTGGTGTCTCCTCCCTGCTGCTGGGCAGTGGTGGCAGGGACTTGGGGCTTTCAAAAACTGTTTCATCAAAGGAGAACCCACTTTGTGGGCCACTAGGCTGTGTATTGTCTTACTGATTGATCTCTGCAATCTGCTGATGATCCTTTCTGTGGCCATAGGGGTTGGAGATGAGGGTTGCCTCTGAAGCTGGGGCTGCTACTGGAAGAAGCAGGACTGGGGTTTTATATCTTTCAAGTGCAAAGTACAGGCCTAGTTTCCTCTGGGAGTCGATTGTGTCATTAGACAAGAGATCCTTATTCCTGGTGGAGTTTTGGCTGAGAAAATCAGGCTGAGAAATGTTTCTTGTGGAAATGGGTCTTTTGTCTTGGAGAGTGAAGCAGATAGAACAGTGTTGTTCCATCTGGGAAGAGGGCTGAGAGGAGAGAGGTCCAGGCTGTCGATGGGATGAAAAGGGGAAATGGCTGTAATTGCTTGGTTTGTATTAAACCTAAAGATGAGGAAATACCAGCTGAAATTTGGGTTAAGGAAGAGGAGTTACTACTCACTGTGTTGTGAGGATGCAGCAATTGCCATAGGATTTGGCAAAGGGCAGAATCCCGAGTTCAAAATGGCAAATTGCACAAGTAGGGTTTGGTCAGGGCAGGGGACAGGCTGTGCTGGAGCTGCCACTGGGCATCAGATCTGGGGGCGCCTTGCTGGGCTCTTGCTTTGCTCCTGCTATGCTTTACCCTTGCTCAGACCAGGGGGAAACAGGATGCCCAGCTGCCCAGTTCCTTTCCCTGGATATTCTCACCACTGTGGAGCCATCCTTCATCCTGTTCCCTGCTGAGTTTTACATGTGCAGGGTAACAGGTGTGCTGAGAAGCCTCACGAGTGCAGTGTAGATGTGCTCCTTGGACTAGCAGATGGGTCATCTGACGTGAGAGCCTTTGGGGGAAACAGGAAGAGAGGAAGGAGCAGAGGAAATGAGCTGGGGAGTGCCAAGAGGGACATGGTGACAAAGCCCCTAACTCTTGCTCCTCATGCTGTGAAAGAGCACAATGTCACTGCTACTCCTGGTCGGGAAATTTCCTTCTGGGGAAAGTGCCTGGGTCCCACAGTAAAATGTTGTCTGTGACTTCTGATCTTTACCCGTGGCTGCCAAGCCTGGCCAGCACCAGGCACACTGCTTTATGCCACCGTGGGCAGAGTGGGTTGCAGCAGGTCCCCTTCCAAGCTGGGATCCTGTGTGTCCAGTGCCACACCATAGGCATTCCTGGGATTGCTGGAGAAGGAGAGTGCCCAAGTTCCCATCGCAGTCTTGCCCACACCATGCAGGGCAGCAGGGACCCAAACAAGAACTGAAGCTTGCTTGCTTGATTCCCTGCCCCCACCAGAGGCACCAGCTCACAGAGTGGGCACTGGGTGCTGCAGTCACTCTGCCCCCAGCCGGGTGCTTTATGGGGTGGGATGTTTCCTGCTCATCAGTGTTACTGCCATGAACTAGAGCTCCTGCAGCAGTGGGGTGCAGGAGGAATGGCCCAACTGCAGGGCAGAGCTCCAGTTTGGGGTGCTCACACGGCAGCAGGGAGAATACCCTGGGGGCTGACAGTGCCTGCTCTACCTCTGGCTAGGCCAGGGCTGCACTGCCTGGCCTTCAGCTTTCCAGGTGGCCTCTGTGATGCAGGTATTTTAAGACCCAAACCTGGCTCCTCCCTTATTCCAGTCTTTAGAGTTCTCAAATTTCAGAGGGATCTTCTGGTGCCAGGCTGTGCTGGGTTGGACCCTCACTCTGCCTGTTCCGCCCCTCTCTGACAGCTTTCTACACCAGCAAGTACGGCTACAAGATGTGTCTGCGTGTGTACCTGAACGGGGATGGCACCGGGCGCGGGACCCACCTGTCCTTGTTTTTTGTGGTGATGAAGGGACCCAACGACGCACTGCTGCGGTGGCCCTTCAACCAGAAGGTGGGTCTGGGACAGAGAGTGCTATGGCTAGTCATGGGCCTCTCTGGTTTGGCGCCTATTCAAGCTTCTCAACACTGTCACTCTGGCCCACTTGGCAAGGAGGAGAAGAAAGGACTCTGTTTTGGCTGCCCTGGGGATTCCTCAGGTGTGCTGAGAGCACCAGATGTGCTGTGGGGCAGAGGGGTGACATGGTGTGTTCAGAACCCCACAGAGCATCTGCAGGGCTTGAGGGCAAGGGAGGGTTGTGGTGGCCTCAGGGCTTGGTGTCAGGAGCTCCTGAGCACTGCAGGTTTGGGGAACACTTGGATGCTGAGCAGACATGCATGGATGCAGGGGGAACACTGCCTTTTGCAGGGGACAGTAGCTCTGTGTTACAGTGTTGGTGTTAGGAGCAAGGTGTAAGTTTCAGTCAGTCCGACAGCCCATGTGCTGCCACAGGGAGGTTTCCAGTAACGGGCAGATGTGGAAAGGTTTCAGCAGGATGTCACCGAGGTGACATTCTCTGTTGACCCCACTTGGAGGCATTTCTCTGGTCTGCAGTTGTGCAGGGTGGCTGTGGCTGCTGGTACCTGCACATGGCACAGCAGGTCACTGGACTGGGCTTCTACATGCCTTTTATTCAGCTTATCCCTTATGTTTTCACCTTCTCCCACAGGTCACCCTGATGCTCCTGGACCAGAACAACCGGGAGCACATCATCGATGCCTTCCGCCCTGACGTGACATCCTCCTCCTTCCAGCGCCCTGTCACGGAAATGAACATCGCCAGTGGCTGCCCCCTCTTCTGCCCCGTCTCCGTCATGGAGGCCAAGAACTCCTACGTGCGAGATGATGCCATCTTTATTAAAGCCATCGTTGATCTCACAGGCCTCTAACCCTCCTCACCTTGGAGCAGTGAGCGTGGAGCCAGGCCTGCCCGAGGCATCCCCCGCTTGTGCTGCACTTCAGGCAGGTCTCAGAGCGAGGAGGGCACATGGAGTGGAAGGGAAAAACCCTTCCCAAAAAGGGACCTTTGCTCTGAATGGAAATGAGGTGTCTGATGGGAACCCTCTTGCCTGAGGAGAGGTTTGGGTGGACACTGGCAGTCTGTGGGATATGGAAGATTTGCTGCAAGGACTTGGGTGACTGAATTGCCACTCTCTGGGCTCCCAGTGGCAACCAGCGCAGCTCTTGTGCACATCCACAGTGCTCTGTAGTAAAACAGCACTTTGCCCTGTCCAAGCTCCACCTCTGTGGATTTTGGCTTGGCCATCTAGGATTTCCTTCCAAGATCTCCATGTTCCTGGAAGGTGTGTGCTGTGGGGTGCTGTGGCTCTGCACTGTGTTGCGGGAGATATGGACCAGTTTAATGCTATCGCGGTCTTTGGAGGGTGCTGAGCCTGGCTGTGGTGCAAGGGAGCCCACAATCCTGCCCTTGCTGGGTGTGTGTGATGGTTGGTGTGTGCTGGGAGCGCAGAATGGGGCAGGAGGTGTCACTGCTGAGAGGGAGCATCAGACAGCACCAGGGATGCCCACAGGGAAAGAGAAGTGAATCTGCCCTGGACACTCTCCATCCTGTGCTAGGAAACAAGGGCCACAGGGCTCAGTGGGCACCCCAAGAGCCCCAGGTCCTGTCACTGTCTGCCTGCGCTGAGCAGTGCTGGGCTGGGTGGGAGCCATGCTGTGAGGCAGATGCTCTGAGCTGGCTTTCCTTCCATTGTGTGGCAGCTGCACCAGCGTTCCCACTGCTGAGCTCCACATCCATCTGTGCCTGTGCTGCCATGTCTGTCTGGGCAGTCACCTCTGGCTGTGGCACTGACAGGCAGGGCACATCTCCTGTCTGCCCATGCAGTGGCTACTGCTGGCTGGCCCCTGCCCTCCCCAGGGCCTGCAGCCACCAGCAGCAGCTGTCGCTGCCCATCACTGGGCTGGCTGGTTTCTGGTCCCAGCACTCTGGAGCTTTTCCTCTGCTTGGCCCCATGTTGAGCCTGCAGCCACCTGGTAGGACCTGGGGGCTGGAGGAGTCCCTCAGTGAAGTGTGCTTTTCCTTTTCTGTGTGTGGGCTCCTACCCTCTGGACATGTTCAGCACCCAGGAGAAGGTGTTTGTGGGGAAGAACCAACTGCCACAGCCCTGCGTGGTGCCAGCTAGTCCTTCTGAAACTGTTTTTGTGACCATGAGTAACTGGACAGGCCCTGAGCCAGGGTGGACTTGAGGCTTTGTTGTGTTGTCTGCCTGTGCTTCCCACACCTCTGTCAGTGGCCGAACATGCTCCAGGAGGTGTTTTGTTGGTGGCAGGAACCAGCTGTGAACACCCCCGCAATGATCAGGGGCTGGGCTGGCTCCTGTGCTGTTCCTCTGGGCAGCAAGACTGGAGCATGGCCACCCTTCTCCACGGCTGCCATGGATTGCCCTGAAAGGGACAGGCAGCTGTGTTGGGCTTGGGGGCTGCAAGGCTGCAGGGGAGGAATTCCCAAAGATCCCTGCTGCCAGCAGCTCGATGGCTGCAGAGTCCACCCTGGCTGTGGGGTGCTCCCACCTTGGCCCTGGCACAGCCACCCTGGCAGGGCCAAGGGTGCCATCAGGAGAGGGGCTGTGGCCCAGCAAGGATCCTTGTAGGGTCTGGCTGTATCCCTATGCACTAGCACTGCCCTGACCTGGGAGCTTGGGGGTGACTGATGTCCTCCAGGCTGATCAGAAACTCCCACAGCCATGGCTGGTGAGCTGGCCAGGTGGTCTCCCTGCCTTTGAGCCCCCTTTGGAGTCTTTGTGTGGAACTTCTCACGCCTGTGTGTGCAGGGGGTGGGGGCAAATCCAGCCCCTGCTGTTGGAAGAGGAGGAGGGGGACAGGAGCCTGTGCTGGGCAGAAGTCGGAGAAGGATGGCAGGACCCTTCCTTTGTGCAAGTCCCCTTGAGCCTGTCCCAGGAGATGGACCAAAGCCCTGTGTTGCTGCTCTCACCCCATGCCTTAGGAGGAAAATCCAGCCTAGCAGAAGCTGTGCTCCCACCCACAGCAACTCCCCAGGGAGGCTGGAAAAAAGCCTGAGAAGGAAGAGGAAGGTCAGCTCTGCTTATAGAGTGGTTGGGAATAGTGTGTTTTGTGGGGGGCAGGGGAGCTTGTTCTGTGTCTGCTCTTGGGGTGCTGCCTCCAGCAGGGCCAGGGTCTCCAGCCAGATAGTGCTAGGAGTGGCTGTGGAAACACTGGCTCAGCTGAGGGGCTCTGGGCTGCTTTCAGACTGGAAGATGGTCCTCCTGTCCTGGGACGTGCCTGGAAGGTCGGTGGGAGAGTCCACGCTGCGAGCAAAGCTCAGGTTGAGCCATTCCAGCCCACTGGAGGGCCACAGGGTTGCTGCTGGTGGAGGTGACATGGCCTGTCAGCCCCTGTCTGGGAGCCTTTCCTGGCCATGGAGCTTCAACTGGTGCTGTTGATGCTGTCTCTGCCTTTTTTGGGTTTTAGCAGTTCCAGCTGGCAGTGGGAATTGTGCCCATGTGCTGCAGGCAGAAGTCCAGTCCCTTCCAGGCCATAGCTCTGCTTGCCTGGCTGTCACGGGCACTGGGCACGAGCCACTGCTGGGTTTTTGTGGGATTTTTTTCCTCTTTTCTCCCTTTTGACCACACCATC
Source organism: Pithys albifrons albifrons (assembly GCF_047495875.1). NCBI lineage: Eukaryota > Metazoa > Chordata > Aves > Passeriformes > Thamnophilidae > Pithys > Pithys albifrons. The sequence continues at coordinate 1,953,280 of NC_092477.1, read as the reverse complement.
TCAGCCCAGCACTGTGGACTAAGTTTTGGGTTTTTTTCCCTTGAGGATCTAATATGGTTAGAACTACTAATAAAAGCTGTTTGAACAGCCTTGTTGTGTATGAGCCATGGGATGCTGGGGCAGGATCGACTTGGGGCAGGAGGGATTTCTGTGCTGGGAGCTCTCCCCAGCTTCTGCCTCCCTGCAGCCTGGGGCAGCTGCCCAGCACCAGCACTGTGACACCCAAATGGGGGCAGGGCTGGAGCAGGAAGGGAAGGATCTGGAATCTGGCTGCTGGAGCTCCACCCTGCTGGCTCAAGTGTTAGCAGCAGCAGAACCACTGGAAAGGCAAATCTAACACTCCTGGGTTGTAACAGCTCTGAGCTTCTCCAGGACAGGCTGCTTTTCCTTGTTGCTGTTGGGAGCCCAATGCCTGCAGGATGCTTGTTCCTGCCAATCCTGAGCTGCACCACCAGCCCAGGGATGAACCCCATGTGGAAGCAGCATCCTGGTGGCCTCTACTCTGTGCAGGAGAAGCAAACAGAAGGGACACCCATGGGGGTCTGTCCCCTCCTGGCAACTCCCAGACCTGCTTAATATCACAGCTGCTGCTGCACCAGGAAGATGCAAAGGGCTGTGAGGTGGCAGTGGCATTGCAGTTCAGGATGCTGCTGTGGCACAGGAATGCCAACCAGCAGTAACAGGGCTCTCCTGTTTACCTGCTCCATGCCTGTTAGTGCTTGGATAAATCCAGGAGGGATCCAGCTCCTGGCCTCTCCTGGAGCCTGCAGCACTTAGCTCTGGCAACAAAGGGCATTCCCAAGGCTGCCAGAGACTGCTGGTGCCCTTCCCCCAGGCTGTCCCATCCTCCCTGAGGGCAGAGACTTGGGCAATTCCCTGCCTCTTGCCCGTTGCCCACAGCTCTCTGCCCACACTCCCCTGCCAAGGGCAGGTAACCACAAGCTGGGCAGCAGCTCCTGCAGTGCCCCAGCCCAGTCCTGTGAGTCCTGGCCTCAGCTCTGCCTCAGTAAACAGCACTCTGAAAAACAAGCTCACATTGCAGAGATGCTTTAGCAGAGTATTTATTCAATGCCAGAGTGAAGAGCAAAACTCGGTACAAACAACCCCTTGGTGCCTCCTCACTCACTGCTGCACCGAGCCACAGAGTTCACAGCTGGGACAGAAGAGAGGTGCTGTTCCTTCGCTGTGTGACTGGACAGAGCAGGCAGGATGTGGAGTCTGTACACACACACACACACACACACACACACACACACACACGCACGCACGCACCGGAAGGAACCCCTCCTTTCATGACAGAAAACCTGAGTACAGGGGTTTTGGGTGAAGCTGGGGCACAGCAGAACATGGGTGCTGACCCTCCTGCTGCAGGGGCTGCTAAAGTCATCAGTGCCATCATGACAGGAGCTGCCACCTCTGTCAGGTCTATCTGTAACCCCAGGCTGGCCTGGGGCTGCCAAGAGAGCCCGAAAACACCTCCCCATGCCTGGGCTGTAGATCCTTCTCAGCTCCACTCTCAGGAGTGACAGCAGGTCCTGGTGGCCCCGGCTAGGCCAGGTCAAGATGAGCTTAATTTTAGACATTTGGGTACCTGCTGCAGGGAGAGAAGTTTCAGGGACCGACAGTGAACACCACTGAGTGCGTAACCACTCAAAGTGATCAGCCCCACCAACTGCGGGGTCCTGGGGAAGCTGTCCCCACACCCACAGGGGGTCAGCCCGAGGGAGCAGGAGCTTATTCAGCTGTCACTGCAGGCAGGAGGGCTCCATCCCCAACACCTGCAAGAGAATACCTGCAGCACCCATGGGTGCCTACACCTATTCACAGAGAACAGACCAAGAGAATCTAAAGTGCCATGCCGTGGGTAGCAGGGGAGGGAGGTGATCCATCCTCACTCACGGATGCCCCAGGATGGGACAGCAGATCTCCCACAATAAATATGTTCCTGATCCATAGCTTATCGAAGTGCTGCTGAGCATAGGAAGGGAGAGGCAAAGCCAGCACCATGATACCACCAGCCCTCCCCACTCCCAAGTTTGGAAACTGGCAATATAAACATGTTGTTGCCAACAAGGCAACAAGACCTCCCCCCCTGCACCCTTACTGCCCTCCAGTTCCTGCAGCCCTCCTGGGCAGAGGTGCCATGGGGAGGAGGCCTTCAGCGTTCCTCAGCAGTAAGATGAGTTGCCCATGGAGGTTTGGGACAAACACACATTAATAAAATGCCTGTGTTAAGAGTCCTGCAGTCAGGCAGTGCAGCTGTGCCACGGCTCCTGCCAAGTGCTCTGCAGCTGGCGGCTCCCAGCTGTGGGGCCGGCCACATCCCGGCCTCAAACAGACCCACACTGGCCGTGCCTCAGTGTCTTCTGAGTCCAGAGCTCACCCAGAGAGCTGTGCCCAAGTAGCAGTGCTGGTGAGAAGCTGTGGGGAGCCCAACCTGCAGTGATCAGCTCAGTGCTGTCAGATGGGCCCATAATAGGCCTCTCGGCTCTTACATCCTGTCTTTGAAGCAGATGCTCCGAGGAGGAGGTGATTCCTGCTGCTGGGGTTCCTCCTGGCTCAGCCATGGGATTTGTGTGCCCAGAGCTCATCTCTGTGCAGGGCTCAGGGCTCTGCAAGCTCCGTAGGAGGTGCTGCAGTGAGGAAGCTGCAGGAGCAGGTGTACCTGGGTTCAGCTTTTCTGGTTCATGAGCCAGGAGAAGAGCAGCTTCCTGGGCCGGGACCTCCTGGCCTGGCGGACACGCACAGCCCGCGGGGACCGCCACACCTTGATGGTGGTGTCATCGCTGGCTGTCAGCAGCAGTTCCTGCTCCACTGGGCTGAATGCCACTGAGTTCACCACGTTGTCGTGCTGCAGTTTGGCCAAGCAGATGTTGTAGTGGCGGTCCCAGATGTAGCCATGTCGATCCTCTGCCCCGCTATGGCAGAGACACCAGTCAGAACATTGCACCACTCAGGATGTTGCACTGGTCAGGGCGTCAGCCCAGCAGCACCAACATCCTGCCAATGCCACCCCTATCCTTCTGTCAGGATGGGGACAGAGTGTGTCCCAGCCCCTGCCTCCATGAGCTTCACTCTGCACAGGCAGCTCCCTCTGGGATCCAGGGACCCCCACACCACCTGCAGTCCCTGAGAAGGACAATTGCCACCCACCCCCAAACAATCCATAGCCCCAGATTTACTCTTTCTTCACAGATTTACAGCAGGAGCAGGGGAGACAGCCTTTATCAGCATCCCCCAATTCAGTCCCTCTGCTCTTTCCAATCCCACTGTCCTGCTCCCAACACACAGGAGTGTCCTGCTCACTCCAGCAGTCCTGCAGCAACCACCCCAGGCCCCTGCAGCTGCAGGGTCAGGATCCTGCGCGCCCCCTCGCCACACACCTGGCCACAAAGTCCCTGCTGACATCCAGGAAGATGAAGAAACACTCCTCGTTGGGCGTGTAGGCGCGGTGTGCACGCAGGGCTCGCTTCACCTCCTTCATCGTCTTCAGGTCGAACACATGCAGGTCGATCTCCTCGGCAATGGGAGGCGGCTGCATCGGGTCGGAGATGACGCAGTCCCGTGGCCAGGCCCGGCTGTTCACGTACAGGTACCTGGGGAGGGCAGGGAGGGGTCACCTGCACCGCGCAACACACAGCAGAGCTCACAGAGCCCCCGGGCGTGGCGGGGACCGAGCCTGCAGCCCAGCTTGCTGCAATCCAGGCTGAAATGGGGGAACAGGCTGCTGAAACACTCCTGGCCATGTCTGGAAAAGACAACCACACATGGGAGGTGGCTCCAGGGGTCAGGTCACACCTCTCTAATCCCATTAAAACCATCTTTAAGGATGGATGGGGGTGTCTTGTGGCCAGGTGAGAGGGATATTCTGCCCCTCTGCTCAGGTGAGACCCTACGTGCAGTGCTGCCTCCAGCTGTGGGGCTCCCCAACAAAAGAAGGACATGGACCTGATGGAGCAAGTCCAGAGGAGGCCATGGAGATGCTCCAAGGACTGGAGCATCTCTGCCATGAAGACAAGATGGGAGAGCTGGGGGTGTTCACCTGAAGAAGAAAAGGCTCCAGGGAGAACTCAGAACCCCTCCCAGTGCCTAAAGGAGCTTCAGGAGAGCTGGGGAAGGAATTGGACAAGGATCTGGAGGGACAGGACAAGGGGGAATGGCTTCCCACTGCCAGAGGGCAGGGTTAGATAGGATATTAGGAAGAAACTTTTCCCTGTGAGGGCAGTATGGCCCTGGCACAGGTGCCCAGAGAAGCTGTGGCTGCCCCATCCCTGGAAGTGTCCAAGGCCAGGCTGGATGGGGCTTGGAGCAACCTGGTCTAGTGGAAGGTGTCTCTGCCCATGCCAAGGGGGTGGGGCCTTGATGGTTTCTGAGGTGCTTTCCAACCCAAATGATCACAGGGTTCTACAGATGATCTGCCTCAGCAACAAGACACATTTGTGTGGGCAGCTCCTCCACTTTCACAAGGCCTGACCCTGTCCTGAGCTGGCTCAGGAATACATTCCTGCCACAAGCAGCAGTGATGCTCAGCAGTAACATGCCTTCAGCACCAGGATCAGCAGGCACCTGCTCCATCTACCATAGTCATTTCTTCTCCTGGTCACCCAGAGAGCCCATGAGCAGCTCTTGCCCACTCTGGCAGTGGCTGAAGCCCCCACACTCACCGGTGGTCAGGGGACAAGCCCATGCCGATGATGTGCCCGTGGATGTCAATGACGTGATCCAGAGAGTCAAAGAACTCATCTGAGCGCCTCTCCTCCCCCAGCACCGGCCCAGCAGTCGTCATCTGATGGGGCAGGATCCTCTTAATCCCTGCGGGACAGAGAGCAGAGGGAGGTGGTTCCACAGGCCACTGCCAGCAGGTGGCAGGGCTGAGGAAGTTCCCAGGCTTCAGGAAGGGGCTTCCCTTGGTGCTGCTAAGGAGAACCAGCTCGCTGGCCAAGGACTGGGACAGGATTGCTGTTCCAGTCAGCCTCCTTCAGCTCTCCAAGTGGGCTTTGGGCCAGCATCCGCCCATGAGTGAAATGCTGGCACATCCAATCCCAGACAGAGAGATGCCCAGCACCTGCAGGTACAGCCACACCTTGCCACAGCCTGGCTCTGAAGCACAGGGAAGCTACACTGGGCTGGGAGACACAGTGGCTGCAGAAATGTTTTTTCCTAAATGAATCCCTGTGTCAGGCCCATTTCCTGCAATAACAGCCTGGAGAAGCCCAGCACATGCATAGGCTGTGGTTAAGAGTTTTCCCCCAACACTCAAGTGCAAGTTGGGGTCAGTCCCAGAAAGCTCCAAGAACAAATGCTTTAAACCTAAACTGAGCTCAAGTGCTTTGTGGCTTCTGAACTTCCTGACTAAAGGAGACACATGAGATGGGGTCAAGCCCTGTCTCCTTCCAGCTGTTTGCTAGAGGTCCCAAACACAAACCACCCCCAACAGCTTCCTGGAGGGCCCCTGTGCATCAGCAGCTACTGGACACACACAGGCTTCATCCTCAGCAGGTACACGAGAAGCTGGAAAATGGCTCAGTCCAACCCATCAGTCCTCTAAAGGAATTGCTGACAACGCCCTTGGTTTTAGCCTTCTCCTGCAGCCCAACAAGGCAAAAGTGACACACCACTGCCTCATATCAAAGCTCATTCCCAGCATTCCTGCCTCTGAGTCTGGCCAGCCCAGGGCCTTCAGGACAGTACTGGTGTTCTTCCACTCCACTGGCACTGCTCACCAGGATCTTCATCCTCTTTTCCACAGCACCACACTTCCAGTTCCAAATTTGGACACACATGAGTTAGCAGCACAAGCTGTTCAGCTGGCCACGAGCACAAGGAATGGGAGCTCAAGGACCTGAGGCTGGAACAGCACAGTGTGCCAGCAACAGTGTGGGAGGGGAGCACAGACCGAGCTCCATCAGGTCTGGGGGAACAGAGCAGGTGCATCAGGGCCAGTTCCACACACAAACCAAGAGGGAAACAACACTGAGGTGACTCATGGCAGTACAGGAGCTGAGCCAGCGTCCAGCCCTCCAAGCAGCAGCCTGTGCTGTGGGCACTGGCCACCAGCCAGAGTCACAGAGTTCAAAGGCATCAAACAAATCCCTCGGCCCTGGGAGGCTGTGCAGGAATAAGGAAGCCCAAAGGCTCTGCCTCAGCATGTGGCAGGTCCCAGACGGCGAGGCAGCCTTGGGTCAGTCCAGGGCTGAGCCCAGTTGGGGCAAGCCAAAGTCCACCATGGGTGACTGCAGACCTGGCCACTGGCAGGAGCATAGAGCAGAGCTCACTCAGTCCAAACCATGTTGCCAACAGAAGTGGGCAAAGACCAAGTGGCTCTTCTCCAAGTTGCCTACAGCTCTGTGAACTGCCTTCCCCCACCTTACTGGGCAGTACTGGTGTGGGACCAAGTCATGGGAAGGTCAACAGACCCTGCAGCAGGGAAACAAGGCTGAAACTGTGCAAGCAGTGAAAGGAACTGAAACTGCCTGGCTTCACAGGAGTCTTACCTGGGAGCAGCTGTCTCCTTCCCCACATTTCTGGTCCTTTCCACCTCTCTGTCAGCTTTCGGGTCTCTTGGGGAAGCAGCTGGACTATCTGCTCCTGCTCCCCCCTGTGCTGATTTCCAGTACATTCAGGCTCTGCTAGTCCCGGTGCCTCAACAGGAGCATTCCAGGTAAGTAAGGGACATCCTAGCCCAGGACAAGGTCACCAGCAATGGCACTGCCTGACACGTGCTACACACGCAGTCTGTTGTACCCCACTGAGCAAGGAGGCTGCAAAATGCCTGGCATTGCTCACCACAGAAACACTGGCTGGGGCAGTAAATACCCTCCTGTGAAATCTCCCCAGTCCCAAGGCTGAGGTGCCCAAATGCCTCACTGAGGCTGAAAGCCCATGTGAGGGTGGTTCCACACTGGGCAGAGGGGAGGCAGGCAAGGGGCAGAGCTGGAGGCACTGCACAAGCAACACACACATGAACTTCTCACTGCTCAAACCAGTTTTGCCTTGATGCCCCCTCCACTCCCATATGAGAAGAGTCCCTCTACACAACCTGTCCCAGGGCAAGCACTGCCCTGCCCCTGCATCAGCTCGTGGCTGGTGTCCTTTAGCCAGAAATGTCTTGGTCTTCTGTTCAGCCCTTGCTATGACTCTGGCCATGTGTCATCCTGGCAGCAACAAAACAACCCTCAGGAAGCAAATTGTAGCTCACACCTTACCAACAGGCCAGCAGAGAGACCAGGTCTTTTCTGGACCCAAATCCAGAGCACAGCTGCAGCCCTTGCCCTCGGGCTGGCCTATTGCCCTGTGCTCAGCCCCAGCCTTACCTATCTGGTGTGGAGAGTAGGTGAGGCATCCTGTGGTAAAGATTAAGTATTTTGTCTTGCTGTTGCTGTCCGTGGGGAGCAGGTTTGGCTCAGGTGGCTTAGTTCTGTTGCGCACAAATAGCTCAGCCACCTTTGTCTCCAGCTGTGTCTCAGTCATGGCAGGCCTCATGCGGCCCCCCATGATGTCATCAAAGAACTGCTGCAGCCCGTCCTCCGCCAGCACATCCCCGGCATCTGGCAATTCCTGTATGGCTGGCTCTGGAGGATGCTTGGGCTTGGCCTCTTCTTCTTCACTGTCGCTGCCAAGATCAAAGACTGGGCAGGTGGAGGAAGCAGCCAGTTGCTCCTCATAGTCCAGGAGCAGGTCCGGGGAATCATACCGGCTGCAGTCAGCCACCATCACGGTCCGGATGGTGCTGGCATTCAGGTTCTGGATTTTGAACAGTCTCTTCACTACATTCACATTCTCAGACTCAATGCCCTGCAGGCAGAAGGGAGAAGTGAGCAGGAACCACCCCAGATCACTCCCACAGTTCAAAGCAAGACCTGAGCCGGTGCAGGGACATCAGCCACCACTGACCCCTTCACACTGCATGTGAAGCACTGGCACAAGGACTGGCTCAAGGTTTGCCAGCTCTGCTGAGCTCCTTCCTATCCTGGATGGAGACATACCAAGACAAAATGTTCCCGCAGGCAGGCAACAGTGGAGCTGGGAAACAGAGACTGGGCAGTCCTGCTGCCAACCCAGCCTGAGGTCATCAGCTGGTGCTACCCAGTATTTTACAGTGCAGGGCCACGAATTGGATTCAATCCCTGTGGGTCCCTTTCAACTCAGGATACTCTACATTCTATGATCTATGAGGACTTCAGGACAAGACCTCTGCGATGAGCATGAAGTGGGATCCCTCTGGCTCACAGTAGCAGTGGCAGAGGACCCCTGTGCTCCTGAAGTCTGCCTGTATGCTGAAGCAAAACCAGCCTTGTATCTGCTCCAGACACATGCAGCAGGTTCCTCCCTGCCTCACTGCTCTCACATCCCCATAATGGGTAAGGGCCTTCCTGGCCTCTCAGGGATCGAAGGGTTAATGCTGTGCGGCCAGTGCAGCATGAAGATGTGGCTGTGGGAAGAGTCTCTGCTACCACGGGATTTCACCTGGGGTCAGCATCATGTTAAAAACACAAAGCATGGGGATATGCAGCTCTGACACTGCAACAGAGGCAAAACATGGAAGAACGTGACTGCCAACTGCCATGGAATGAACATATGGCTCTCCAGGTCTCACCACAGCATCAGAGACAGCACCTGGCCTGAGGAACCTCAACAAGACCAGACAGGGCTGAGCTCAGCCTCCACCTCCCAGGAAAAATGCCCCAAGCTACTAAGTGGGAGAAGGGCCATTGTTGGGACACACATCAGGCTACAGCCATCCCAGGCTCAGCTTCAGAATACCAAGGACCTCAGCAGCCCTGTTGTTGGACAACGCATGCTCTGGGGCACTGTGGTCAAGTCCTCAGCCTAATTAATGGGGCAGGAGTTAAAGTGATCTGAGGGCAGAGTCATAATATTGCAGTGGGTACCATGACACCAAGCATGGAGAAGCCTCATGCAAGGGTTGCTTTGAGCTCAGGATCCTGAGAGCAAGTCAGAGGAGACAAACAGGGAGGACAGGAGGATTGCGCCATCCTTCCCTGCAGCTTTACCTCCTCCAGGAGCCAGCAGGAAGCTGCACTGCCCGTGGGGCTGGAAGCCAGGACGCTCACCTGGAAAGCATTGTTCAGCCACAGCACAGAGCAGGAGGTTATGCGCCCAATCCGATGCAGATTGCCTGAGATCAAGTTGGTTTCATTCAGCCAGCAGCCAAACACATCGTAGGGTTTATTCCTCACCCTGGAAAGCAGAGTGAAGTTCTCTAGAAGAAAGGGAAAACAGGAGTGTTAGCAGATGACTCCCAACAAGGCCTTGGAGAAACAAGACCTGCCTACAGGACAGGGGAAGTGGATTCAGGTCTATGTGGGACAGGCATCAAGGCAGCACTTCCAACCTCCATCCACCTCCAAGCCACTGCTATAGAGAGAGATTATTTCTCTTTTCTAGAGAGATGTGTGATGAGATCATGCACAAGGGAAACCAATACAACAGGGCAGTTTGATGGAGCCAGAGAAGAGAGCAATTCACCTTCCCAGCCTTTCCCTGAGCAGGGCCCAGGTCAGGCCCCGGAGACAAGAATGAATTAAACATAAACAGAATTTCACTCCTATTCCTGGGGGTCAGAGCCTTTGCCAGGGAGGCAGCTGTGCACTCCTGATTCCTGGTACAGTGGGACTGTGGCACAGAGATGGTGAGAGATAACAGAGCAGGAAGTAGAGGTGAAAGAGGCTTAGGTGACAGTGCCTCAGAAAGCCATGTGAGACCTCAGAGTGGGACTTGGGCCCCAAAGATAATCTGAAGGCTGGATTCAGCCCTTCTGCTCTGCTATGGAGACAGGCTGGGAGAGCTGGGAGTGCTCACCTGGAGAAAAGAAGGCCCTGAGGACAGCTCAGAGCTCCTTCCAGGGCCTAAGGGGGCTCCAAGAGACCTGGAGAGAGACTTGGGACAAGGGCCTGCAGGGACAGGACAAGGGGGAATGGCTTCCCACTGTCAGAGGGCAGGGTTAGATGGGATATTGGGAAGAAATTCTTCTGTATGAGGGTGGGCAGACCCTGGCACAGGTTGCCCAGAGAAGCTTGACTGCCCCATCCCTGAAGTGTTCCAGGCAGGGTAGGACAGGACGTGGAGCAACCTGCACTGGTGGAAGGTGTCCCTGCCCATGGCAGGGGGTGGAACGAGATGAGCTTTAAGGTCCATTCCAACCCAAACCATTCCAGGGTTCTATGGTTCTATGCCTACCATCACATGAGAGAGAAACAGGAGCTTCAAGACAAGTGCCATGGATAATACTGGCCAGACTGTCATGTAGGGCAGAAGTGAGGCTAAATACAACCCACACTGCCTTTAGGTGCTGCACTGGTGACCTGAGCAGAGTTAAAGCTGCCCGTAAGGTTTCCCCTCCAAAACTGACTGAAACCTCTTGGTTCAGGTGTCAGGAGGTAGGACAAGATGAGGTCAAGGCCACTGCACACCCAAAGAAGGGAACCCCAGCACCCAGCATTCACCCCTCCTATGGAACCCTAGGGAAGGCAGCACTTACCCACGCTGATCACGGCAATCTCCCCTGAGGAGGAGTTGTGAGGCCCCACAAAGACACCAGACACCAGCAGAAGGGAGTCATCAGAGTTGAACTGGGAGAACTGGGTGTAGCTCCAGTTGTATGGCCTCATGTTGGAGCTGTGCTGCAGGGAGATGTCCAGCTCATTGCTCCAGATCTACAGAGAAACAGACAAACAATCTGGAAACTGCTGAGAAGCCTGAGAGTGGTTCCACTTTATCTGTTCTGCCAGCACTCATCAGGACATGAAAAACAAACAATATCACCAACCCCATTTAACTGCCACCCAGTCCCCATATCCCTGCCCATATTCCTAACAGAAAATGGAGAGGGCCTAAATGCAGAACTGCAGCTCCATTGGTCAGAGAGGGTGTTCAGACAGTAACTATTACTGTCACATCTGGGTTTCCAGTGTGTTCAGGGAGATTCCTCCCAGGACAACTTCTCATGCAGGACATGTGCTGCAGTGAATCCCCACTCTCTGTCAGACTCAGGGCACAACAGGGCACTGAACTGTACCTAGAAAGAACCAGAGCCAGGCAGGCATCTTGGCCACCTCCATACACATGGGCTGGAGCTGGAATTCACATCCCTCAAGGCTACATTTGCAAAAGTCATTAGTTCTGTGGGTTTGAGAACATCTCAGAAACTGCAGGAACCAACCTGAGTTCAGGGACATCTGGTCAAACCTCTCCTCTCCACAGACTTCTCAGAGACTGCCCTCAGGGCTCAGCCCCACTGAACCACAGCTGGAAGGGCTGGGCAGGGCACATGCCACTTTACCTTGACTGTGCAGTCTTTGGAGCACGATGCAAACAGGCAGCCAGAGTGGGAGAAGCTGAGGTGCAAAACCTGGTCATTGTGCTCCTTCAGGGCCTGCACCTCCACGCAAGGGATGGTGTCGTAGAGTCTCTGGAACTCGTCATACCAGGAGACAGCAGCTGCAACACAGAGCAGGGACACAGGACACAAGTGTGAGAGGAGGGAGGCACAGGGCTGGGCTAAACGTGGCATCAGTCTGTCATAAACCAGTCCCAGCTCCTGTGAGCAACGTCAGGAGCTCTGCTGGGGCTCCAACCCAGGCCTGCAGCTGAGTTACCAGTACTCAGCATTTTCAGTGGCTTTCCTACTCCCACACACAAAAAAGCCTTTCAGCCAGTACACACACAGCTCCACACTGCAGCACCTCTGCTTTCCAAACCAGCACAGCTCCTGCTGAAACAGCCAGGGCAGAGCTGCTGGCTGTCAGACCAAAACCTTGCTCAGGACAAACACAGTCCTCTGAAGGGAGACATGATCCAGCACCATCAAACAAACCAGGGAGTGAAGCTGGGAAGCTGCTCCTCACCATACTTGGTTCTGCATTGATTATCTCTGGCTTGTCTAATGCAGAATTAAGACAGTTTCAGAAAGGGTCTGAGACCAGAAAAAAACCACCTCCATGAGATAAGAGACTTGAAAAAATGAGAGAGAACAAGAGCTGGCCAGAGTGTGCCAGGGAAGGAGGAGCCCTGCAGCAACACAGCCTGGGGTACACTCAGAAGAGTCCCACTGGCAGTCATTGAAGAGACAAATAAAGAAAATTTTTAGCAAAGAGCCTGGCCAGACTTCTTGCAACAGCAAATCCCAAAGAAGCAAAGAGGATTAGACACATATATGGATAAGGGCCAACTTTCCTAGTGACACTGAACAGGACCGAAGGATTTTCTGGAATACGCTGCAGCCCAGGAAGCGCCTGCTCCTGCAGGCAGGGACCAGCACATCCAACTGCTGCTTGCAGGAAAGGTGCCTCAGCCCCCTCTCTAAACCTCTGTGTCCCAGCCCATCTGGCTGGGGAACATCCTGGATAGGCCCCACCTGGACAAGCAACTCCAACGTTTCCTCTTACAGACCCACTGGATACTGTTCTAGCAACCATGGAGCTGCCCAGGGCAGGCAGGCTGGCAGGGGTACTCACCAAACTCCCGCTCTGGCTCCTTCCCAGGCCTGCCAGCTGTCCTTGTCCTGCTGCCTTGTGGATCGTGCCCACAGCTCCAGCAGCCAGGGAGGTGCCTGAATATGTTACTGAGCTACACCAAGTGCTTGATCCTAATTAGTGCCCAAGAACAGGGCTGGCAGCTAACTAACCAGCTCCAGGAGGCTGGGAGGAAACAAGCTTGGTCGAAGAGCCTCAGATAAACCCTAAAGACAATGTCCTCAGGCCCACAGAGCTCCCAGGGTCTGCAGGAGTGAAGTCATGCAGCCTGAGTCATCACATCCACATCCCACCTCTTCCTAGAGCCCTTCTGCTCTTCCCTGGTGCAGGGAGACGGGCTCCTGCTGCTTGATCCTTGGCATTTCTTCCTGCCCTCACGATCCAGGATCCAATTCCCTCATCCACAGCCCCCTGCAGCACACTGGGAAAGGGCTGTTTGAACTCTGAGAGAAACCCACCCCGGCAGGTCCTCAAGGCCTGTCCCAGCTGGTGTGGTAGTGCTGGGTCACCCTTTCAGACTGCATCAAACTGCCTCCAGCACTGGATGCTCAGAGGGAGCAGAGCTGTGACCACATGGCTGCCATCCTGGAGCCCTCTGAGAGCTTGGCCAGGGAAGGCCCTGCAGGGCTCAGGCAGCTCCTGTTGTGAGCCCAGATCAAGCACGACCTTCCCTGGTGCGGTGGGGCAGCTGCTGCCTCAGCACGTGCCATCAGAGGGCCACACAGGCATCCCCCCAACAGGCACAGGTGTCCCTGCACAGCCCAGTCCCACGGGGCCCCCCGGGCAGCCAGTGGTGGCCGAGGCAGTGCCCAATTCAGCTGCAGCCGGGGGGGCTGCGGGGCCCTGCCCAGCCGAGCCAGCAGAGCCCAGGCCGGCTGGGACACAGCGGTGTGTGATGACTCACCGCCGCTCCGGCATCTCTCTGGGCAGCACATCCTGACAGCACCTGGCTGGAGAGCCCAGACTCCTCTTTTCGGGGAAAGGATGGGAAAAGCGAAGCACTTTCAGCCCCCTGAGCCCTGTTTTGGAAGGGTCTGGGCAGTCCCGGACCCCGTGCCAGGCACTCCCCCGCCCGGAGCACAGCGACACAGCCCGGGGGTTCGCCGGGCACAGGGGGCGCGGGGCGTCCCTCCCGGGCTCACGGCAGGTGCCACCGGCCGGGCCAGCCCCCCGAGCACACCTGGGTGCCGCGGCACGTCCCGGGACACGCGGTAATAGCGGTAGAAGAGCTCCTTCCACAGGAACTCGTCGCGGGCCACGGCGCGCCACTGCTGGCAGACGAGCCCGACCGAGAGCACGTCGGCGTGGTCCAGGTACAGGAAGATCTCGAACAGGACGGTGTCCGGGAGCCGGGGGCCGCCCGCGGCCATCGTGTCATTCTGCCGCCGCGCCTGCAACCCAGCGGGGCGCGGGGATCAGGCCCGGACGGGCACCCGCCCCGCCCGTGCCGGGCCCAGCACTCCCGGTGTTCCCGGTGCCCCCCCGCGCCCCCGTTCCCGGTGTTCCCGGTTCCCCAAGTGCCGTTCCAGATGCCGTGCCCAGGGCCCCCATTCCCGCTGTCGTTGTTCCCGGTGCCGTTCCCGGTGCCCCCGTTCCCGGTGTCCCCGTTCCCGGTGTCCCCGTTCCCGGTGTCCCCGTTCCCCGTTCCCGGTGTCCCCGCTCCCGCCGTTCCCGGTGTCCCCGTTCCCCCCGTTCCCGTTCCCCCCGTTCCCGGTGTCCCCGTTCCCCGTTCCCGCCGTTCCCCGTTCCCGGTGTCCCCGCTCCCGCCGTTCCCGGTGTCCCCGTTCCCCGTTCCCGGTGTCCCCGCTCCCGCCGTTCCCGGTGTCCCCGCTCCCGCCGTTCCCGGTGTCCCCGTTCCCCGTTCCCGGTGTCCCCGTTCCCGGTGCCCCCCCCCTCACCTCAGCGGCTCCGCTGCCCCCGCCCCGCCCCCCCCACTCCCCCACTTCCGGCCGCCGCTCGGGGGGCGCCCCCGCCCGCCAATCACGGCGCCGCGTCCCGCCGCAGCCCCGACAGATCGAGCACCGAGCTCCCTGCCGCGCGCCAGGCACGGCGAGCCGAGCGCGGCACGATCGCGCCTGCGGCGGCAGAGCTGCCCCGCCCCCGAACCGGCCCCGCCCCCGAACCGGCCCCGCCCCCGAACCGGCCCCGCCCCCGAACCGGCCCCGAACCGGCCCTGCCCCCGCCCGCTCACCGGGCCCCGGCCCCGCCCCCGGCCCCGCCCCCGGCCCCGCCCCCGGCCCCCGAACCGGCCCCGCCCCCGAACCGGCCCCGCCCCCGAACCGGCCCCGCCCCCGAACCGGCCCCGCCCCCGGCCCTGCCCCTGCCCCCGGCCCCCGCCCGCTCACCGGGCCCCGGCCCCGCCCCCGGCCCCGCCCCCGGCCCCCGAACCGGCCCCGCCCCCGAACCGGCCCCGCCCCCGAACCGGCCCCGCCCCCGAACCGGCCCCGCCCCCGGCCCTGCCCCTGCCCCCGCCCGCTCACCGGGCCCCGGCCCTGCCCCTGCCCCCGGCCCCCGCCCGCTCACCGGGCCCCGGGCTGCCCTGTCCCCGGCCCTGCCCCTGCCCCCGGCCCTGCCCCTGCCCCCGGCCCCCGCCCGCTCACCGGGCCCCGGGCCGCCCTGTCCCCGGCCCGCTGCCCCGAGTCCCCCTGGCTCCGGGCCGTGCCTGCCTGGCGCCGCGGCTCCCCGGCACATGGCGGCCCTGCGCACCCTCCTGCTCCTCGGGCTGCTCCTCACGGCGCGGGGACAGCGGGGCCGGCGGCGGCCGCCCCGTCCCCAGAGCCCGCTGGACAAGGTGGCGGCTCAGGAGGGGCTCAGCCTGCCCCAGGTGAGGGTTTGGGCCGAGGCTCTGCGGGCACCCGCTGACTCGGCATTGGGGTGGGCTGCAGGGAGCTGCGGGGGCTCCTGTTCCCCTCTGTCCCACTCCAGGGCCGACCCCCAGTGCACCCCCAGGCTCAGCCTCCAGCCCCCCGGTGCCCCCCGCACACAGCCAGGAGCGGCACAGCCCAGCCTGGCTCAGCTCGGCCCCAGCGCTGCCCGAGGAGCTGCCGCGGGGCGCAGCCTCGCAGGGCCCCCCGTGCTCGCCCAGCCGGGCCCGGCTGTGGGGCCGGGGCAGCCGCCTCGCTCTGCGGCTCGGGCTGAGCTGGAGGAGCCGAGCTGGGGCTGCAGCATCAAATAACACCCAGCACGCACCCGGGGGGACGGAGGTGTGCGCAGCCCTGTGGGCAATGGGAGCCATGGGCAGGTGCCTCAGGCACCCCCACACACGGCCCCCAGCCTTTCTTCATGCCAGGCTTCTCCCTGCCCTTCCATCCCACCCACCTTCTCGCAAACGGCAGTCATGTGCTGTGGGTACCCCAAGGGACAGGCTGTGGGCAGACGAGCCAAGCGAGGGGATAGTGAGTGCTTGGGGCGAGTGGTGGCAACCTGGGCTGGTGGCCCTGTAGCTGGTGCCACCCCTGTGCCATGCAGCTTGCAGGGAGGTGGTTCCTGGTCGGCGTGGGCTCCCGCTGCAGCTACCTGGCAGAGCACAGCCACCAGCTGGAGGCCACAACAGTGATGGTGACTGTCCTGGGTGAGCAAAGCCTCGCCATCAGCACCTTCAGGAAGCTGTGAGTAACTGCAGGCATTGGAGCCACAGGCACAAACAGAGATGCTGTAGGAAGATCCCAGCAGGACCGGTGCCCTGGGGATTGCTGGTGGGCATGGGAATTCTGCAGGCAGGGCAGAGCAATGCCAGTGCCGTGGCCAGAGGCTCCAAGGAGAACAGAGCTGCCCCAGAGCAAAGTGTGGGTGGGATCCCCTCTGTAAAGCTTTGTGGTGGAAGCCCTGGCCACAATGGGCACCCTGCCACCTGCATGGCCACCAGCCTGCAGTGGGCTCTGGGTGCCCAGGGTGGACTCTGCGTGCCTGAGCTGGGTGGGGTGAAAGGACAGCCAGGCTGGTGAAACCGAGGCACATGGTGGCTCCATGGCCCAGCCTGGGACTGACTCTTTGGGCCACCCCAGGGGCAGCGCGGATAAAGGTGGGGATCTTCACATCTCTGGGTGCTTCCCCAGGCCTGGGGCTGACCAGGCTCAGTGCTACAGGGAGGGGGCAAGGACTCCCTCAGGCTCAGCAGGTTTTGGGCGCAGCATCTCTCACAATGTCTCCACGGGGCTCTGGAACACACCTTTCCCTGAGGAGAAGACAAAGTTTCAAGGAATCAGCCTGTGTGCTCTGGAAGGCAGGGTGGGCAGCAACCAGGAGGGATCCTCCCCAGACTTTGCTGACATCTCCTCATCTCCCTGTGCAGAGACGGGATGTGCTGGGAAATCAGGCAGCGCTACCTCCCTGCCCAGGCCCCCGGACGCTTCCTGCTGAAGGGTGAGGGACACTGGGCTGGGGTGGCAGGGGGGCTTCTGGAGCCCCCCATTGCTGTTCTTGGCAGGGCTTTGGTACCACTGTCTCTCTTTTCAGTGCCCTCCCAGCATCTTACTGCTGTGATCTCTAAGTGCCAGATGCCATCACAAGTGATGCCATGGGCTCATGCCTCCTGGGGGACCATGATGCCTGTGGGGCTGCCCTGCTCTGGCCTTGATTTTCACCACTTGTACACCTGGCTCATGATGAAACAAGGTCCCTGGATGGTGCCAGGGCTAACCAGGCTGTCCTCTGTCCCTCCCAGGCCATGGGCATGGCAGCAAGGTGGATGTGGTGGTGGGTGAGGCAGACCCCAGCAGCTTTGCCATCCTCTATTACCAGAAGGGCCGGAGTGTCTCCGTCAAGCTCTACGGTGGGTCAGGGCTTGGGGGCTTGTGGCAGGTGAAGGATAGGGGTGGGAAATGCATGCAGGCCTCAGGGGATGCCAGCTGGAGCCTTGGAGGACCCAAACACGGGAATGGAATGTCTTGAGGGTCACTCCCCAGCTGGAGAATTGCCCCAAAAGGCTGCAGGGGAGCTGGTAAGGGTGGAACCAAAAACTCATTTCTCTGAGGTGAAAGACCCCTGGGGGCCCCAAGCCTTGTGCAGAGACACAGGGGGGCCTTCAGGACAAGGCCAGGTAGAGCCCAAGGCCACTGACAGCATCTCCCACTGTGCAGGACGGACCAGCCAGGTCAGTGACACTGTCACAGACAAATTCGAGCAGCACGTCAGGTCCGTGGGTCTGAGTGACGATGTGACCTACTACTTCCCCACCTATGGTGAGTGGCACCTGGTCCCTGGAGAGCAGGGGACCCTGTAGCAGTGGCTGCACCCAGGGGCAGGGCCCAGCATCAGGGGCTGGTGTCCAGCCCCTCCAGCATGGAGAGGGGGAGGTACACTCTCAGGGGTCTGAGCAGCTTGTGGTCCCATGTCACTCACAGCAGGGTCACATGTGGGGTCTGTCCTCATACTGTGGCTTCCCCAGGAACAAAGATGCAAGGACTGGAGCTGTGCCCCACAGAGTCCTGGATGTGCAGGGCTGGGGGGTGCCAGGTCCCAGGCAGGGTGACCCCACAGGCTCTGTCTCTCACAGGGTTTTGCGACTCTGCAGACGAGTTTCACATTATTGATGGTAAGCTGGGGGTCCTGGGTGATGTGTTGGGTCCCCCCATGTGCGAGGCTTGGTCCCATGCTGGGCACCAATGGGGTGTGGCTGGCCTGGCTGTATGCTGGGCACTCTGAGCCAGACCCACGCTGCACCACAGCCATGTAGTTCTGCCCCAGGAGCATGGTGGGGCTGGCCGGGTTGGGGGGACTGTGTCAGACCATCCCTCAGGACTGGGTCCCTCTATACTTTTTTGGCGTGAGGAGGTACCAGTCACCCAAGATAGGCATGAAGTGCATCCTGGCAAAGCAAACCCTATTCACCCCCTACATGGGTCAGACTGGGCTTGATGGGTCTATATTGGTGTTTCTTGGCATAGTCTGGGATGGGGTGTCCTGGCACAGGGACACCCTGGGGTGAGGGCCACCCTGGGCTGAGGGCTGGGGTCCCTGGAGATGGCTCTGTCACTTGTCATGGGTGCTTGGGGAGACAGAGGTGGGTCTCCAGCCCTGGTGCTGGGCTTGGACAACCCCAGCCCTCAGCACTTCTCTTCCTTCCAGAAACGAAGCCATAGGTGCAGACAGAGTTGCAAGGGGTTCACCAGAGCTCAGCCCTCACCTCATCCCACTGCCCACAGCCATGCAGGTTTGAGCTGCACTTTGGTCAGCCCTCGCTGCTGCTCCACAGCCCTGGAGCCAGCTCTGGGGCTCCCAGCGCCTCCAGCTGTGCTGGCAGCCATGTCTGTCCTGGTCCTGTGCCCTCCCAGCTTGCATCACCCCTCTGCTCTATGCAGCAGTGTCCTGCAGCAGCCAGCAACACCCCAATAAACACCTCAGAGAAGAGCCTGTGTCCAGGCCAGTCACCTCTTGGTCTGCCCCAGCCAGGCCAGCACTGCTTCCATCCTGGGCTGCCAGTGCCCTGGAATCACAGAACTGCAGAATATTCAAAGTTGGAAACATGCTCCCAGCTGGTGGAGTGCCACGGGGCTGTTGAGGGATGTGCAGCCCCCTTCCATACAGCCTCCTGAGCCCTGCCCCAGCCATGGGACAGCCAGGCAGTAGCTGTGGTGGTTCCTGGGACATGGGGCATATGGGTCCAGCTGGGTGGGGGAGAGGGAGCACTCAGCACTGGGGGGAACAGCGCCATGCCTGGGGCTATGAGGGGCATGGACTTGGGGGGCAATGGGGACCAGTACAGCATCTGCCTTTTCTCCCCCAACAAGCTGCGATATTCCTCAGGGACCCCAGAGGAGGAAATCTCAGCTCTGCAGTGTTTCTGCTCCCCATCCACGGCCTCCTGAGCAGGGAAGAAACACCCCATTCCCCTGCCCCAGCCCTGTGGAGCTCATTGCCTGAGAGAAACCCACGTCCACATAGCCAGCACCTCTTGGAGAGCCAGGCTAGGGGGGCTGTGGGGGCTTGTACCAGCGTGCAATTAGGGGAAGCCCCAGGGTTAATTGTGCTGCCCCCCGTGGGACCTCTTTTCCCTGCTTGTGGAGCCTGGCTGAGCCTGTCCTGCCACATGTTCCAGGCAAGCCGTGCCCATTGCCCTTGGCTTGGTGAGGGGACCGGGAGCGGCCCCTGCAGCAGGCAGGAAGGGGCTCTGCCCACCCCCCACAGCAACCCTCTGTTCCCAGCACTGGTATTTTGCAATCGGAGTGGGAACTGGTAACACATGTTGTTTATCAAGGAATTATGTAAGGGACACCACGTGATGTGCCTAGAGCCAGCCCTGTTCCCACCACCCATGTGGAGGTCAGCTGTGCCCGACCATGCTCTTGGACCCCTAGGCCACCACCTGAGCCTGACAGAGCTTGGTGTGGTGGATCCAGCTCACTTTCTGCCCTGTGCCTGCCTGCACCTCAAAGTGGTTGCATTGTGGCAGGGCGGTGGGAGGCAAGGGCAGAGCCCTGGGAGCTGGACTGGCTCCCAAGGACCCCACACATCCTGTGCCCGTTGCCCCATCTCAGCCCATCCGTGGCAGGGGTTAAACCATTTCTGGGTGCAAACACCCAGGTTGTGCCCAAGGGTCTGTGTCCAGCTGCCATGGGGACCCATAGCCTGGATACCTCATCTTGCCCCCAGGTCTTCTTATCCTTCTTATCCTGTGCTGCTCTCAGTCCCCCCTTTGCCCCCACGTGCCCCCATGTTCCTCAGTTTGCACCCAGCTGTGCCACCCTGGTCCTCGAGCTGGCTCCCTGCTTTGACACACTCAGGAGAGCCGGGAGAGTGGGCACCACCCGAGTATCCATCAGCCACGCTCTTGTGCCACCTGGGCAGGGGGCTCGGGGTACCCAGGCAGCAGGGAGGAGTCTCTGTGCCCGGTGGAGAGAGCCCACACCGGGAAGCTGAGCCCTAGCCCAGCATGCGGGGTCACAGCCAGGCTCTCGTGATGGTCGATCCTGCCTGGCTCAGCTTTTGTTTTGTTTTCGTAAATCCGCGGGGCTGGGCAGACGCGGGGGAGCACAGGGCAGGGCGGCCTCACAGTGGGGTGTGGGGAAGGGAATGTGCAGGGGCGGCTGCCAGGGGAAAACCAGCTTTTGTGAAAACATGCTCCTTACATAAAGCACCTTGGGAGGGCCATGCCGCAGGGCTGGGGTTCTGCCCAGCACTTGCAGACCTGCCCCAACCCTGCCAGACCCATAGGTGCTGCTGCTGACACCCAGCATATATCCCTTGCCTTCACCGTGCCGGGGGGTCCCTGGATTAAGGGGGGGCATCTCAGCACCTGCCAGTGACTCCAAAGCAAGGGGGAGGGAGGGTGTCTTCAGCCCCTCTTGGCAGGGTGCATGGTGGTGGGGTGGGTTGGATATGAAGCTCTGGGGTCCATCTGGCTGCACTGTGTTCCCTAGGGAGCTCAGCATCGGGACTCCCCGGCTTGCCAGCAGAATGAGCTGGAGCTGCACCTTGGTGGGATACATCCCGAGGGTCCTGGGGCCAGCCGGGATGCTTCCTTGGGTGATGCAGGGACTTGGATCAGGGCAAAGCAGGGACTCCTGAAGAAGGACATGCAGGTGTCCCCAGGTCCCATGCATCTGGCTGGGACCTGGAAGGCACTGGACATTCCCTCCACCTCACTGGAGCCCTTCGCTGAGTCCAAGTGAGGCAATTCTGTGCAGACGCGGCAGCCGCGGCCCTTGCCCGTGGGCAGCCCCCACTGCGTGCCCCGGCCCCGCGGCGCTGGGGGCAGGGACGGCTGTTTTCATTGTGGAGCAGTTTGGCACCCAGGAGCAAACATGTCGTATCAACAGGAGGGAAACATTTGCAGGATCCCCTGCCTGCCCTTTGGCTTCGGCGCTCAGTCCTGCTCCAGCTTGCATAACAGCACGGGCGGGGGGGGGGGAGGCAGGGCTGGCCCCCCGGGGGCCCACGCACCGCCTGCCCATAAATAGGGGCTCGACGGACTCTCCAGCGCTGCAGCGTTGCCTCCAGCTCTTGCTCAGCTCGGCTCAGCTCGACTATGCAGGCCACACTGCTCAGCATCCTGGGGCTGGCCCTGCTCAGGGCACTGCATGCCCAGGACAGCATTCCCATCCAAGCTGACTTCCAGCAGGACAAGGTGACCCCTCCCAACTGGCATCACCTGCATGGAGGTTTGGGGTGTTTTGAGGGATTCTTGCCCTGAAAATGTGTGGAGAGGGAGGTGCAGATGGATATGGGGCCAGGCTGGCACTGGGAGGGCACGGCATTGGGAGGGCACGGCGCACAAAGCCCCCCCATTCTGGGGACCTCCCAGCCCCTGGATTTGGTGGCTCTGGAGAGGATCCAGCACCGAGGCTCCAGCCTGTGGGACAGGACCATTGGTTAGATGTGAATCCAAGCTGCTGCTGTGCTGTGGAATGGGTGTGGATATTCAGGGATCTTAGAGAGGAGCCTAATTAAAGCAATCTCAGTCTGAGAGTCAGCATGGAGATGGGCCATGGAAACCCCTCCCCAACAGACACCGCAGCCAAGGGCCCTGAAAAAACAAGGGCTGCTCTGCTGGGGTCTCCCACACACCCCTCTGCCCCTGGAAAGGTCCTGAGGGACACAGCCACCTAAGGGAGGAGATGGGAATGGAAGCACTTCCTCCAAGGATGGAGGTCTGGGATGACTGCAAGGGTGATCCCAGCACAGCCCCTGTCCAAGGCTGGCAGTTCCCCTTGGAAGGCACCACACTGCTGGCTCCAGGGCCTGGGCTGGGGTGAGCCATGCTGGACCCAGCATTCTGACCCCTTCTCAAGACCTGAGATGGATGGCAGTCCTGTAACCCTCCCCAGGCTTGGAGCAAAGAGGAAGAAAACACCCAAGTGCTGAGCAGTGAAGGGCATGTCATGAAACAGGGATTTCCTGGCCCTTGGGTTTTGTGGCTGCCAAGAGCTGTAGAAGCTCCCTAGGGACAGGGACCCCAGGTCATCATCCTGATGAGGGGAATGGACTGCCAGGGGAGAGGGACATGGCCTGGGCTGGGACTGGTGGTGGGCTGAGAGGCAAAACAGGCTGAGTGGAGGTTGTGTGCAGCTCACAGGGAGATGGTACAGCATTGGCCTGGCCTCCAACTCCAACTGGTTCAAGGAGAAGAGGCACCTAATGAAGATGTGCACCACCATCATCTCCACCACCACAGATGGGAACCTGGAAGTCACCTCCACCTACCCCAAGTACGAGCATGGGGAGGGGGTGAGCGAGGAGGGGGTGCTGAGGTTGGGCACTGGTACATCCCCCCACCACTCTGACGTCCTCATGCTATGCTTGTGCTGTGTGTGGTCACAGGGGTGACCAGTGCGTGACGAGAAACAGCCTTTACACCAAGATGGAGCAGCCGGGGCGGTTCAGCTACACCAGCCCACGTGAGTGCCTGGCTCCTACAAGGCAGCCCGTGACATGCTCACAGTCCTGCTGTCACTGTCCCTGCTCCTGCCTTGGGGCTGATTTGGAGCCTAGGGCTGAGTTTTGCTCCCCTGTCCCCCACAGGCTGGGGCAGCAAGCATGACATCCGTGTGGTGGAGACCAACTATGAGGAGTACGCCTTGGTGGCCACCCAGATCTCCAAGAGCACCGGCCACTCCACCATGGTGCTGCTCTACAGTATGTCTGCCCTGGGCCCCCCATGCTGTCCATACCCCAGGACCTCCTAGGATGTCTATCTCTCCCATGGGACAAGGGCAGCACCATCTCCCAAGCTGAGGTGGTGTCCTGTGGGATAATGGCTGGGTCGGGACTCCCTTGCTGTGCTGCCTGTGCCCCCGTGCTGGTGGGGACAGCTGGGCTGCCCTTACCCTGCTCTTGGCTGCAGGCCGCACAAAGGAGCTGAGTCCTGAGCGCCTGGAGAGGTTCACGCAGTTCTCCAGGGAGCAAGGCCTGACAGATGACGAGATCCTCATCCTGCCCCAGACGGGTGAGGCTGGAGGCACAAGGGAGGGCAGTGGGAAGCAGGGCATGAGATACCCTGGGGGGGCTGAGAGGAAGGAGACCCTCCTGGCTTGTTCCTGTCTCAGTGTGGGGCCAGCCATGGGTTGCCCCCATGTGTGGTCCCTCGGTGGGGGCTGAGGGTGATCTCCCCTTTTCTTCCTCCCACAGACAAATGCATGGCAGATGCTGCCTAGGTAAGTCCTGCCTTCACTGGAGGTCAGACCAGCCCTGGAGGGGTGTGTGGGTGCTCAGAGCCACTGCACCCCACAGAGTCCACAGCCCCTTGCCAGCACTTCCCCAGGCTGATCCCAGTAGCAATCCCCCACCCTGGCCCTGTGGGGTGCCCCAGGCCCTGGGTGGTGGGTACCCACCCACTCAGTGTGGGGCTGGCCAGGCCAATGTCTCCCTGTGTGTCACTTTGTCTCCCTGTGCTCACCGCCCCCCCCCCCCCCCCATCTCTTCCAGCTGCTGCTGGCCAGAGCCCTGACAGTGACCACCCTGTCTCATCCCAACCTGAGTGCACCCCACAACACTGCAGCAGCCTTTGTTCCCTGGCTTCACACCCCACACCTGTACCCCTATCCCCATTAAAGTCTGTGTAAAACCAACTGTTGCCTGTTGGATTGTTTTGGGGGAGCCCCAGTGGGGTGGTGGGGAGAGGGAAGTATGGCTGCTGGGGCTGGGGTTGGACATCACAGCCAACCCCAGCTTCTGGTCAGTTCACCAGGCTGGGACCCTCTGTGCACTTGCAGCCCCACCACACAGTGCTGCCTGACCACTGAATGTGCACCATCCCAGGAAAAGGGGTCCCTGTGGCTAGGACCCACTGGGGAGATCTGCTCTCCTCTGTCTCCTTGGGCACCCTGGGCTCCCCCCAGATTCCCTGCCTTGGTTTCTGTGCTGGAGAGCAGGCTGGCAGCATGGGAGTGGAGCAATCATTGGGGGAGCTCCAAAAATTTGGGGAAGCATGGACATGAAGCAGAGGGATATCTATGAATGCTGGATGTGGCTCAGCTCTGGCCATCCCTCTGGGCTCCGTCCAATGAGCCTGGACCCACTCTGACAGTGGGGTCTGAGCCTGCTGCCACCAGCCTGGGAAATCACCACCTCTTCTGGGGGCAATCTGGGCTGAAACACCAGCACAACCATCTTCTAGCACTGAGGATCCTGAGGCAGGATCTGTCCCATCACTGCCTGACCCAGGGATCAGGGGGAACAGCCAGGAGGGGAGCCCTGGGGTCAACTCATTCCCCCCCTCCCCAGACACAGCAGCAGGCATGGGGCATCCCCCAGTCCCAGCATACTCTGGGCTGGGTCTCACACAAGGCTGCATTCATGCAGGACCGGGCAACTGGGCGGGACTGTCACCTAACCGGGGTACAGGTTATCCCTGCTCTTGTGTAACCTGTTACATAAAGCAGGGACGGGCAGGGGTGCCACCTGCAGTGGGGGCTATAAAAGGGGGTGCAGCCTCTCCTGCCCACATCCATCCCCCAGAGCAAGGATGATGGTGGCACTGCTCAGACTGGCACTGTCCCTGCTCTGCCTGCTCCAGGCAGGGGCTGAGTTCCCCGTGCAGCCAGGCTTTGATGCCGAGAAGGTAACAGCACAGGGTGCTGCCCAGCATGTCCTGTCTCGGCTGGTGGGGCTGGGTGGGGCAGGGGGCCTTTGCTGCACCCCCAGGCACACCATGGTCCCATCCCTGAGCCAACACCAGGGCAGCTTCCAGGAAAGCCCATGAAAAAATGGGTTAGTTAGGGCTGCTGTGCCAGTGCCAGCAGTGGCCCTGCTGCAGGGACACCAGCACTCAAGGATGTGATGTCCCTGAGCATGTGGCACTTCCCCAGTAGACCAGATGTTGCACTTGCCCTCCTGGCATGGGACAGGGCAGGGTGTTCTGCATGCAGGAAAGTGGCAGGTTGCCATGTTTGGCTGGCTGGTCACCACAGACAGTGGCAGGTCCCCCACTACAGGTTGGCAGATTCCTACAACAGGCTGCCAGGTTACCTATGGGGGGAACAGATCTTCCTGGCAGGTTGCAAGTCCTCACTGCTTTCCCAAACCCCACTGGTGATGTCTTACTGCAGTTTGCCATTGCTTCCAACTGTTCCATCTTCCTGAAGATGAAGGATGGGATGAAGTCACCCATCACCACCATAAGCTTCATGCCAGAGGGGAACCTGGCCATGAAGCTGGGCTGGCCCCTGTGAGTGTCTGTCCTTCTCGCTGCATCCTCCGTGGGGGCAACTCCCCTCCCTGTTATGGCAGCTCCCCCAGACTCATTGCCCCAGAGTGCCCAGTCCTGCCTGTGCCCCAGCATATCACCCAGGCAGGCTGGGCTCCCCCATGCACTGCCCTCCCACGTGGCATCCACCTGCATTTTCCATTTCTGTGTTCCTTCTTCAGGAGGACAAATGCCAAAATTTTGAGCTGCTCTTCCAGCAGAGTGGGCAGGTGGGGCACTACATGGGTACATGTGGGCAGGTAGATCAGAGCCATGGGTACCCTGAAGCAGAGGCTGGGCACCCCTGGCCTGCCCATGCCTCGGGAGCAGCGGGAGGTGGGTTGGCTGCTCTGCCGTCACTGCTAAGCAGGTGGTCATGCTGTGGATGGGCACCCAACTCCACCACATTGCACGGGTGTTCCCTCCTCATACCCCCTTCAGGCAAATTTGGGGCTCAAGCACTGAGCCATGGGCTCCAATGGGGCCCAGGAGGGATCAGACTGTGCCACATTGCCCGACTGGGCACCTCTGGGGTCCTTTAGCAGCACAAGAGAAGAGGGACCTGCTTGTGATGGAGACAGACTACAGCAGCCCCTATGCTATCCTGCACGAGGCCGATCAGAGCAAGACAGAGCCCAGCACCGCGCTGCAGCTTCTCAGTGGGTGTCAGGAGTGAGGATGGGCACCCACAGCTCCCAAGGAGGGATGGGGGCACCAGTGGGGGGCAGGGGCTGGGCTCATCACCACTACCCAGGGCAACTGACATCAGTACCCAATGTCCAGCACCTAGGGAATTAATTTTGGGGTGAATGAAACCTTTCATCAAAATGCCTCCTGTTGGTTACGGGTTGAACCAGAACCTTCCTGCATTGTGACAGCGCAGCTGTAGCCCCCAACTCTGAGAGCCACCCTATACCACCCCAGGCAGATGGGTCACTCATCCCAAAGTGCTTGTGCCTCCTTGCTGCCAGGGCACCGTGGGTTGCCTGATGTCCACTCTGCACATTCATGGCTTCACCTTAGCCCTCTCCTGGGGTCCAGTCGCTGCCCTGCAGTAGCTGGACCCCTAGCATGGGGCTGGCTGCCAGGGCCCCGCACTCACCAGTCCCCACTTTGGGTGTCTGGCTGCAGCAAGGGAGCAGGATGTGAGCCCCCAGCTCCTTCAGAAGTTCATGGAGCTCATCCCCATCATGGGCCTGACCACGGACATGCTGACTGTCCTGCCCAAGTCAGGTGAGTGTCCTGAGGGCACTGCATGACATGTGTGGCCCCTCTGTATGGGGGCACTGTGTGGGGGCTCAGGGTGCTGCCCATGGCACACTCACTCCTCTCTTTGCTTTCCAACAGACCAGTGCGCCAAGGCCATCAGGTGAGTGTGTCCAGGGGAAGCCGGGATTACCTCCCAGCACGGCCAAGGCTGAGCTGGGACTTGCAGCCCACTGGGGGCGCCCCACCTGCCTCAGGGCTCTGCTTCGGCTTTGCCCTGCTCTGACGACTCATCTATCTGTCCTGCCTCCGCAGCTGAAGGGTTGTGTGTCCTCCAGACCTGGTGGACACTGCGCTCTGCTCCCCACTCTGTGGTGTCCCCTTCCCGTTCTTCCCAGCTGGGCTCTGCTAGACCCCTTGCTCCACAAAAGGATCACCCCTCAACCTCCTAAATAAATAGACGCAGAAGCTGCCCCAGAGCTCAGTGCTTTGTTGGCGGGAGCAGAGGTGCTGCCAGGGTCCCCAGGTACCCTGAGCCCAGTGGTCCTGGAGCTGACCCTTCCTGTCAGCTCCCCAGGGGTGTTGGGGAGCTCCTTTGCTGAGATGTTTCCTGTTCCCAGCATGGGGAGGATGGGGAGCAGGAGATTGGAAGGGTGCAACTGCCAGGGCAGGGGAGAATGGAGCTGGGGAGACCAGTGGTCTGGCACAGCTCGGCTAGGTGGGCAGCAGCTCTGGGCAGGTAGTTAAGCTGCTAGGCTGTCCAGTGCTGCCTGCAGGGACACGCCCAGGACAGCCCATTCCCTGCTCATTCCCCTCCCAGGCCACCCAGCTGAGAGTGGGGCTGCACCATGGCTGCTTATAGCAGGACTGGGCCTCCCATGCCTGTCCACCACCCTCCTTTTTGCCCACTGACCAAAGTAGGACCATGCTGCCATGAGCCCCACGGTTTTCATCCCACTCCATTTCCTGTGAAGTGGAGGCAACCCCTGGTCCACCCCACTGTCCTCCCTGCCTCAGAGTGGGGGTCCCTCAATGCCCAGGTAGGCGTGGGCTGTGACTCCAAGAGAGCCTGACAGAGCCAGAGCACAGGGTCATCATACTGTGGGAAAGAGGAACACACTCTCACAGTGACATGAACCCCTTCTTCTGCTTGCCCTGCTCTGGGTGCGCCCTGCTTTGCAGGCTCTGAGTACTGCAGGGCACGTGGGAAAGCCCGCGCGGGCACCGCGGGTCAGGTTGTGCCAGCAGCATGTGGATGGCTGACTTTGTGCGGATCCAGCGGCTGCCTCGGGCCGGCTTCCAGCCCGGCCAGAAGGAGAGGTCACCGAGCCCCTTGGTGAGCACTGGCTGGGTAGTGGTGTTGCCCCCGGAGCCTGTTACGGGAAGAACTTTCCGCTCCTGCCAGCAGCCCTCCGACAGCCAGCTGGAAAACAACAGCTCGCTTTGTTCTTTCATAATCAACTAAAGAAATAGGGAAAATCCTAAATTTCAGCGGTGGTGCAACAGTTCCTGTAACTCCGTTTTGGGACGGGTAGGCAACTTCCCCTGTGCCCCAGGGGTTTGTTCACCCCTGGCTGACTCCTTGCCCTTCCAAACCCCACCTTGCCCAAGCCAGCCCCAACGGCACTCCCGCAGCTCCGCACGCAACAGCGGGGGAGGAGGCGGAGGGAAGCACGGAGCTATAAATCTGGCAGCCCCGGCACCACTCCCCATCCCACCGGTGAAGCCAGAGGAGCTGAGGCAAGATGAGGACCTTGGGGCTGGGCCTGGGGCTGGCTCTGCTCTGCCTGCTGCGCGTGGAGGCTCAGGACCTCGGGGCTGCAGAGCTGGACATGAGCAAGGTGATCCGCAACATCCCGGGAAGGGAAGGGGGCAGGGTGACCTCTGGTCACCAGCAGCCAGGGGTGACTGTAGAGATGTTATGTTGCTGGGGACAGCTGGGGACAGCTGGGGACACTACAGCCACCATTGCTTTGCTGTCACACCCAGGTGAGGGAAGTCACCCAGCTCCAGCATTCGGTGTCCTTGAGGAGATTTGTTGACTGGAGGGGGTGTGGGTGTTCCATGAACTGAGGGTGTCCTGGCTTGGTCCCTGAAGAGGGGACACTTCCAACTGCTCCTATGGACTCACAGTCTGCTGTTCCTTCCAGATTGCAGGGAAATGGCACATCACTGCTATGGCCTCTGACTCTGAGAGTTACCTCCAAAAGAAGGACCAGCTGAAGATGGCAATGGCCAACATCGAGGTCCTGGGCGAGGGTGACCTGAAGGTCTCCTTTGCAATTCCCACGTAAGTTCCACATGCTTTACTCCACAGGTTTCACTGACCAACCTCCTCTCTGGACCGTCATTGGTGGGTCTCCACCTGAGTGCACCCACCTGGGCATGGGGTGAGGCAGGAGCACCAGGGGCTTGTGGGCACCCCTTCTTCAGGGCAGGCTCAGGGCAGCACCAGCCAGGACCAGTGCCACTTCAAAGCATGGGATGCTCTACTGCTGAGGGATGTAGCAGGGTGATGAGGGACCTTAAGGTTAAAACCTTCCTGGCAGGACCAGCCTTATCACTGAAGCTCAGAGCATGAGCAAGGGCATGGATGATCTCCAGGTGCCAGCGTTGTCTCCTGGAGCCCAGGCACCCATTGTTCCAAAGGTGGTGGTATCTATCCCCTCCTGCCCCCCTCCACACCACCCCATCCCTGAAAAGCAAGTTCCGTGTTTGGGTTAGTGACCCCAAAGCAGGGGATCACTTCAGCCAAGCTGGAGCATCCTTCACTGTTTTGCAGCCCTGGGAGATGTATGAAGTTCGAGTCAATCTACAAGCCAACGGGCATCGCGGGTGAATACTACAGCTCTGGTGAGTTGGGGGAGCCTGGCTCTTGGGGCAGGTGGGAGGCATCCCATGATCCCTGTCTGAAGCAGCTGGCTGTCCCTGGTGACTTAGCCCTCAGAACTGCCTTTCCCTCCCAGGTGGGACATCCCTCTGTGTCTGGGTGCCGGTTGCACCCCAGGGCAGCTCTGTCAGGGCTGGTGACACACCAGTCCACCCTCTGGGTTAAACACATTCATGCCAAGCTTAAACCCTGGGGAAAACCAGGTTCATTCTGCAAAGGAGATGTGGGTCGGTGTTCCCAGAGGATGAAGCAAGGGGCGGTTTCCCACCATCCCCAGCCCAAGGGTCAGTCTGACACTGGCCAGGAGACCATAGCCCACATCCTCAGCCCTTGCTGCCCTCACCTCCCCATGCTCTACTGTGGTCTGTGGGCTCCCCCAGGCTTTCAGAGGAGCCTTAGCAAGAGGGAAAAGCAGGACAGGGAGACAGGAAGGAAAGACAGGCTGGGTGCACATTATGGTTTTACAGCCCCTTTACAGCATGGGGGTTTTCAGGAGGAGGTAATTAATTTTTCTCCATGTCCTTTTGCAGACAGAGGCAATAAGACGGCACAGCTGGTGGATACCGATGGCAGGACCTATGCGGTTATCTTTGCCACCAGAGAGAAGGAGGGGAAGATCTTGCACATGCTGAGACTCTACAGTATGTAGCCTGCAGTGCTGAGACAAGGGTGAACAACTTGGAGGTGTCAGGGTGCTTCCCAGGGTCCTGAGAGGCCAGGAGTCAGGAGACAGATCCTCTCCTCACTCCTGCCCTGGGTAGGGTACAGAAGTGGGGCTGAGTCTGCTGTGTGTCCCCTGTGTAGCAGGGAAGGGACAGTGATTTTGGGTGCAGCGAAGGCTGCAGGGAGGCTCCTACACTGTCCTGGAAGTCTATGGCCTTGAGCAAGTCATGTGGTGAAACAGAGTGAAGAGTGGGGGCCTTGCTGCAAGGTGGAGCAGAAACAGTGGGGACAGGAACCAAGAGAAGAGTCACTGTGCTGGTGCCAGGACCTCTGCCTTGTCTTGTCCCCTGGATGGGGTGTCTTATATATCTGGCCACCACTGCTCTCTAGGACCTCTCTACCAGTGCTTCCAGCCTTCTTCCAGGGACTGCCATCCATCCCAGTGTCCCCTGGATGCACTCACCCCAGCTGCCCAGGAGATGCAGGGACAGGCACAGCCTGGAGCTAATTTATCTATCTGTCTTTAGGCAGAACCCGGTTGGTGAGACCCAGAATCACAGAACTGTTCAAGAAGTTTGCCAAGGTGAAGGGCTTCAGCGATGAGATGATCTGGATACTACCCAGGCAGGGTGAGCATTGCCCAGGGGTGACAGGGACATGTGGGCTGGGACCAGCTCAGCCCATCACTGCCACAGCTTTACGGCCTGAGCTGGCAGGAGAGAATGCTGACATCCAGAGGTGCCCTGGCTTGGCACATCATGGCTTTCTCCCTGCTCAAGTTCATTCTGGGTTGTCTATTTTGGGTGCTAAATGGGGCTTTCTCTTTACTTTCACAGAGGAATGCAGCCTTGATCAACCGTAGGTGAGTTGCTGCAGTGTAACACGGTGTTTGCAATGTCCTCTACTGGAAACTGTCCCTATTGGAGCCCCAGCAAGGGCCACCAAGAACTCTTTGAATTCCTCTGGGTTTGAACTGTTTGAATCTGTGCTGGAGCTTGTACCCAGGTAGGACCATTCCCTTGGGTGTTACTCTGCAGTGGGGACCCCCAGAGAGGAGTGGCCGGTGCTGAACAAGGGCACACGAGCCAAAACCACTGTATCGCTGGAAAACCAGTTGCACAGCCCCTCCAGCAGAGAGCGCCAGGACACCAGCTCCTGCCAAGGGGACCTTGGGCTCATGGACCAGCAAACCTAGCCAGAGTGGGTTGTGTCTCGCCACACAGAATGTGTTTGCCTTTGGCCAACCCTGGCATGTATTTTGGCACCACACCAATTCACACACAGCTGTAGGGGTTAACTAGAAATCCATTGCTGGATGTGGCTTACCCTACAGAGCTGGGGAGAACTGGAGAAGAACATGCTGATCCCAGTGGAGAGCCCCCCTTGGTTGCTCTGCTGGTCTTGCCTTACTCAGCCTGCCTCTCACGGATGTTTTCCAGGAAGTGCAGGCTGGCTCGTGGATGCTTCTCTCAAGCAATGCAAAACCAACACTCTGAAGCTCCAGGCTGCTGCTCTACTATCCCTCTTCTGAGTTCCATGGGCAAGGCTCTGGCACAACCATTGCTCCTTCAGGTCACAGTCCCTGCTTTTTGCCAAATAAAGAGAAACTTAATCAAGATCTTGGTGCAGCTGTCTGGGAAGAACCCAGGGTGCTGGTGTGTGTTGTCCCCTCCTGTTATCCTCCCAGGGGCTGTGATGGTGAGAAGCCAGGAGTGATCCTAGGCTGAGCTCACCCAAGTGAGGGCAGTTTCAGAGCCCACAGGATTTTCCCTTCTGGGTGCCTCCCATGAGGCAGGACTAGGCCAGGCACAGGTTAGGCAGCAGGTGCCATGAGGCTGGGAATCCCATGGGCATGAGGGGCTGCATGGAGAAAGGCCACAGAGAGTGACGTTGGAGTTTGGAAGGTTGCACTCACCACCTCAGGCTACAAGTTGGGTGTTAGAGAACTCTGTGAGACAGAGGAGTGTTCCTGTCTTCGCCAAGAAGCAGTACTAACTCCCCCTGGGGAGGCATCAGCACCTTCACACCCAGCCTGAGGGGTGATGTCTGCTAATGGGTCATCAAAGATTCCCAAAATATCCCATGACTCACAGAGTTAAATCACCCATTGTGAAACTTGCCACGCTGGGGGTGGTACTGGGCATTCCCACCTGAACCTGAGCATAGATAATCTTGGGGTCTGGGGACTTCTGGTACCGCTCATTGGATCCAGATGAGGACCAGAACCTCAACGGAACTGGGACTGCCACTCTTGACCAGACTGTGACATCCTCCTCACCAAGTTTTCCTTTCTTTTTACTTTGTACTCAGGGAACAACATGGAGCTCAGCACAGGAGCCAATGAGCACCACTCTGTTTGTGCCCCAGGGTGCTGGTTTTTCTGGGTTAAAACCAGTTTTTCTCTGTATCATGGTATTTGTTGTAATCTTTTTGGTAAGTTGTAACTCTGACTTGTATTCTCTCAAGTCGAGTTCATCTCTCCCACTGGTTTGCCTTTAAACCAGCACATCTTCCTTTCTTTCAGCCACTTTTTATTTTATCGTGTGGGTGACCAAGCACTGTGATAGGCTGGCCTGAGTGGTTGTGGAGTCTCCTCTGAGGATACTCAAAACCCATATGGACACAATCCTAAGTGATGGGTTCAGAGGACTCTTCTTGAGGAGGGAGGTTGGACTGGATGACCTCCAGAGGTTCCTTCCAGCCTGAACCATTCTGTGATTTGTCCCAGTGTGATCTTCCTCTCTAGCCATGGCAGCTTTTCACCTGCGAGCTTTGATAAAGACCTTTCCCAGCTGACCAGAGAATGTCCAAGACTCATGTTTTGTTGACCCCTCAAGAGAGGAACTGTATTTCTGAGCTGTGATTTTCCTGTGCAAAAGTTGAATTTAGTCTGTTCTGTGACATGGTTTGCCCAGACATCAACCAAGTCTGGCATTAATTACAGCTTTTGTATCTCCCACACTGCATAGGAGTCCTACTCATCTGTCATCCTGAGAGTGTGGGTTTTCTTTATGCCTCATGATGCTGTGTGTTGTAGGAATTCTGCAATGATATGGTGATTCTCCTGGTCTTGGAGTTGTTAGTCCATTAACCTAGGAGAAATGTGTGCTCCCTGTTCAACCCCCAGCCACATGGTCCCTGAGAGCCCCAGTGAAGGACACACAGAGACCATCAGAGAGGGAGAGAGGAACAGAGAGGAAGTTTATTCAGGGGAACAGGTTTATATGGACCTTGGACGGATACAAACTCACCAATAAGGGACAAGAGGGAAATCTGGCTTTGGGCCAATAAGAGTAAGGGGATTTACATTCAGTGGGAGAGGGTTTCAAGGAACATGAGGTCACAATCTTCCCCCAGCCCAGGGGTATTCTGGGAAGAAGAGAATGACTTAGCAAAAAAGACCTTCTGTGCATTTAAACAACATTAAAAACATCAGTTGTCAAAACATTCTCAGTGGCTGGTTGATTCTCTTCATCAGCCCATTTCTGGTAGGACATTCTCCATGCCATATATTGTGAATGCATTGCTACATCATCCTTTACCTCTGACCACCTCTGCAGAGGCTGGCACGTTTGCTTCTTCTCATTTGGTGAAAACTAGAGGTAGCAAAGGGAAGTGTAAGCAGCAGGTGGCATGCTGCAGTAATGTTCAGGTTTCATATCTGACTTACTTTGACTGGAAATGTCATCTCCTCAGTCTTATTACTCATTTGCCCTTCTGCATTGGTAGGACAGAACTTTTCAAGCATTTTCAGAGGAGACAGTCCATCCTGGGGATCCACCAAAGCTACTCCTTGGACAAGGTGAACACAGAGCTTCTTCACTTTCTTATCAGCTTATTTTCTTTAAATACTCACTCTGAATTTAACTAGCTATCTTTAAACATTTTCTAGTGTTAAATTCCTGCTTCCAAAGCCTTTGAAGAAGGTGCAGAGGAGCAAGGCACTGAATTCTGATGTCTTCATTTTTTGTTATACATTGTTGTCTTCAGCTGCCTTCAGTAAGTTAAAGAATATTTATTCTGTTTCTGATCTGCTTCTTTCAATTGATGTAATCGTGCTGTCTCCCATTTAGGCCTCCCAATGTTGTTTAGGGTTTGTATTTGCTAATACCAGCTTAAGTGCTCAGAGGGAAGCTAAGCCAGTCTTTCCAGGCAATCTCTGTGCCATATGTCATAGTTAATCCTCTTGACTTTTCATTTTTTCCCCTTTTAAATATGAAATGTGACTGTTATGGGATCATCTCTGGTTCTAAGAGTAGAACTAGTTCACACAAGAATGATGCTTTGATTTTGGCCCCTGAATCAGTTGCTACTCAGGACCTGTGGGCTCTTGGCCATTCCAAAAAAACCTGAACCCATGGGTGCCCAACCAACCTGCCTGGAGCAGTAATGTGTTCAATCCTCCTGGGTGTCCCTTTGCCTGTGACAGGTGCCAGCACCACTGTCACCAGCTGGTGGGATGGTCACCAGAGCAGGAGTCTCTCCAACAATGTACAGACATCAGGGCTTCTCCATCTGCTTTGGATGGTGCAAAGCCCAGAATAGCCTTTCCCCTTTCAAAATACACCCAGGACTATATCAAAATCACCCCAGTTTCCCAAGGCACTGGTGCTGCCAGACACAATTGTCTTGAAGAAAGGAAGCATTTTGTCAAGCTGTGCAGGCACTGAGTCACCAGTGTCCCCAACAGCTGTATGTGCTGGTTTGAAGGTGAACCAGCAAGGGAAAATGAACTCACCACGAGAGAGATTATAAGTCAGACCTAAAATTTAATAATAATATTATTATAACAACACTGACACACAAGGGAAATTGCTTTCAACTCACAATACCCCAGCAGTATAACCCAGTGTCCTGGGGCACAAACCCAAGGGGGTTTGTTTGCCCTTGTGCTGAGACCCCTGTGGCTCCCCCAAGTCCAGAGCAAAAGGAAAAGAAAAACCTGTTGGTGCAGGCGAGGGCTGTGGTCTGGGCGAGAGCGGTGATCTCCTGCTGTCGAGGTCCTGCTGCTGCTCTGGATCCGACGAGAAGTACCCAAGGTCTTCTTACCCACCACTTATGTACCCTCAGGGAGCACTCAGTCCCTCCCCCTGGGCGGGGACTCACACAATGGGTGATTGACTCTGGGAGCCAGGGGGTGTTGAGCTGTTGATGGCCCATTAGCAGCTCCGCCCCCCTCAGGCTGGGTGTGAAGGTGATAATGGCTCCCTGGGCAGCTGCTGCTAATGGCCCATTGTCCTTGGGGAATGAATAGAGGGGGTAGAATACACAGCTTTGATCACCCCCACACAGGGTTAGCTGGTCCCTCCTGCTGAACTAGGACATTATCCACCCCTTATTCTACTCCATCTAGTCATTCCCAAATTAATCCCCTTTTTACCTATACATATATATATATACATATGTGCAATGAAACATTACAAACTCTTCTCGCTCAAAATTAGGTCCCCTTGTGGTACACAACGTGTTTCTCCATCTTTTTGCATTACCCACCAAGTGCAACCAGGTCCTTGAGCAAACACAATCCCTCGGATGGGTTTGCCTTTGTTTGAGGTGGGACTAACCCAAACAGTCTTTCCTAACATACCTCTCATATGGACCACAGGGACTTTATCTCCATCTACAGTATTCAAGAATTCTGATTGGGCAGGGCCAGCTCGATTGATGGAGCCCCGAGTGTTGACCAACCAGGTGGCCTTTGCCAAATGCAGCTCCCAGTGTTTGAAAGTTCCCCCACCCAACGCCTTCAAGGTTGTTTTCAGCAGTCCATTACATCGCTCAACTTTCCCGGCAGCTGGAGCATGGTAGGGGATATGATACACCCACTCAATGCCGTGCTCTCTGGCCCAGGTGTCTATGAGGCTGTTCTTGAAGTGGGTGCCGTTGTCAGACTCTATTCTCTCTGGGGTGCCGTGTCTCCACAGGACTTGTTTCTCAAGGCCCAGGATGGTATTCCGGGCAGTGGCGTGAGATACGGGGTATGTTTCCAGCCATCCAGTGGTTGCCTCTACCATGGTCAGCACATAGCGCTTGCCTTGGCGTGTTTGGGGAAGTGTGATGTAGTCAACTTGCCAGGTTTCCCCATACCTGTATTTCGACCACCGTCCACCATACCATAGAGGCTTCACCCGCTTGGCCTGCTTGATGGCAGCACATGTGTCACAGTCATGGATAACCTGTGAGACACTGTCCATGGTTAGATCCACCCCTCGGTCACGAGCCCATCTGTATGTTGCATCTCTGCCTTGATGACCAGAGGCATCATGGGCCCATCGGGCTAGAAACAATTCACCTTTATGCTGCCAATCCAGATCTACCTGAGAGACTTCAATCTTGGCAGCTCGATCCACCTGCTCGTTGTTACGATGCTCCTCATTAGCCCGGCTCTTGGGTACATGAGCATCTATGTGACGGACCTTCACACTCAGCTTCTCTACCCGGGCAGCGATGTCCTGCCACATCTCAGCCGCCCAGATGGGTTTCCCTTTGCGCTGCCAGCCGGCCTTTCTCCAGCGCTCCAGCCATCCCCACAGAGCATTGGCCACCATCCACGAGTCAGTGTAAAGGTAGAGTCTTGGCCACTTCTCTCGTTCGGCGATATCCAAAGCCAGCTGAACAGCTTTCAGCTCTGCAACCTGACTTGATCCACCTTGTCCTTCAGTCGCTTCTGCAACTCGACGTGTAGGACTCCATACAGCTGCTTTCCATTTCCGGCTTGTCCCTACAATGCGGCAAGAGCCATCTGTGAAGAGAGCATATCGCTTCTCCTCTTCTGCTAGCTGGTTATATGGTGGGGCCTCCTCAGCTCGTGTCACCTGCTCCTCTTCTTCTTCAGAGGACAATCCGAAACTCTCACCTTCTGGCCAGTTGGTGATGATTTCCAAAATCCCAGGGCGATTAGGATTCCCTATCCGGGTTCGCTGCGTGATCAGAGCAATCCACTTACTCCATGTGGCATCAGTGGCGTGATGGGTAGAAGGAGCTTTTCCTTTGAACATCCATCCCAGCACTGGTAGTCGGGGTGCCAGGATGAGCTGTGCCTCAGTGCCAATCACTTCTGAGGCAGCTCGAACTCCTTCATAAGCTGCCAGGATCTCTTTCTCAGTTGGGGTGTAGCTGGCCTCAGATCCTTTGTATCCCCGACTCCAGAATCCCAGCGGTCGTCCTCGAGTCTCCTCAGGTACTTTCTGCCAGAGGCTCCAGGATGGGCCATTCTCCCCGGCTGCAGTGTAGAGCACATTCTTCACATCCTGTCCTGTCCTGACTGGCCCAAGGGCTACTGCATGGGTAATCTCCTGTTTAATCTGCTCAAAGGCTTGTTGTTGTTCAGGGCCCCACTGGAAATCATTTTTCTTCCGTGTCACAAGGTAGAGAGGGCTTACAATCTGACTGTACTCAGGGATATGCATCCTCCAAAAGCCCACGGCGCCTAGGAAAGCCTGAGTTTCCTTCTTGCTGGTCGGTGGGGACATAGCTGCTATTTTGTTGATCACCTCTGTTGGAATCTGACGACGCCCGTCTTGCCACTTCACTCCTAGGAACTGAATTTCCTGAGCAGGTCCCTTGACCTTACTTCGTTTAATGGCAAAACCAGCTCTTAGGAGAATCTGGATTATCTTCTTTCCTTTCTCAAAAACCTCCCCTGCTGTGTTCCCCCATACAATGATGTCATCGATGTACTGTAGATGTTCTGGAGCCTCACCCTTTTCCAATGCAGTCTGGATCAGTCCATGGCAAATGGTGGGACTGTGTTTCCACCCCTGGGGCAGTCGATTCCAGGTGTACTGCACCCCCTTCCAGGTGAAAGCGAACTGCGGCCTGCACTCTGCTGCCAACGGAATGGAGAAAAAGGCATTGGCAATGTCGATGGTGGCATACCACTTGGCTGCCTTGGACTCCAGCTCATACTGAAGCTCCAGCATGTCCGGCACAGCGGCACTCGGAGGGGGTGTGACCTCATTGAGACCACGGTAATCCACCGTCAGCCTCCACTCTCCACTGGACTTTCGTACTGGCCATATGGGGCTATTAAAGGGTGAGTGAGTCTTGCTGACCACCCCTTGGCTCTCCAGCTCACGAATCATCTTGTGTATGGGGGTCACAGAGTCTCGGTCAGTGCGGTATTGCCGACGGTACACTGTGGCTGTGGCCAGCGGTACCAATTGTTCTTCAACTTTCAGCAGTCCTACAGCAGAAGGGTCCTCTGAGAGGCCAGGCAAGGTGCTCAGCTGTCTGATTTCCTCTGTCTCCACAGCAGCTATGCCAAAGGCCCAACGCAGTCCCTTTGGGTCTTTGAAATATCCATTCCTCAGGTAGTCTATGCCAAGGATACACGGGGCTTCTGGACC
The DNA here is from genome assembly GCF_047495875.1 of Pithys albifrons albifrons. Lineage (NCBI taxonomy): Eukaryota > Metazoa > Chordata > Aves > Passeriformes > Thamnophilidae > Pithys > Pithys albifrons. The sequence goes on along the minus strand of NC_092477.1, from coordinate 1,914,559 downwards.
AGTCACAATGGGGTGTCTATGCCATTCCTTGCCAGTCAAGCTGACTTCAGCTTCCAGTACAGTCAGCTGTTGGGATCCCCCTGTTACCCCAGAAATAGAGATGGATTCTGCCCCAACGTATCCTGATGGCATCAACGTGCATTGTGCGCCAGTGTCCACTAAAGCTTTGTATTTCTGTGGGTCTGATGAGCCAGGCCACCGAATCCACACAGTCCAATAAACCCGATTGTCCCTCTCCTCTACCTGGCTAGAGGCAGGGCCCCCCTAGTTCTGGTCATGGTATTCACTGCGCTCTCCCTGTGAATATGACCGGGAGGTTCCTTCAAGAGGATCGGGCATAACATCATCATTCCTATACTGTCTGGAGCCTTGCCCACGAGAGACCGGAGCAGCCTTCAACCTTGAAGAATTCCCTGTGTTAGTTGTGCCTCTTTGCAATTCACGTACCCGAGCTGCTAAGGAAGAGGTGGGTTTCCCATCCCACTTTCTCATATCTTCTCCATGCTCATGGAGGTAAAACCACAGATTGCCGCGTGGAGTGTACCCTTTCTCCTTAGCTGGAAGACGTCTGCTTCTGATGGCCGAGACTCTCGTTTGTTCTGGAGAGATAAGGAAGAGTCCTTCCTTAATCTTCTCTTCCAGTTCAGCCAGTTTTGTTTCCACAGCTGAGATGTGGGCTCGTAATGGAGCAGTGACAGTGTCTTCATAAATCCTGAGTTTGCTGACCAGTGCACCCACCTTGTCTTCTCCCTCTCTCCACTGCAATGTTGCAAGGTAGCGAGAATACATTTCTGGCCCAAGTCGTGCAAATTTTAACCACATCTGGGATGTGCACTGGACACCATCTGGACTTTTAGGGAATCTCTCATCCTCTGAAAAGATTATCTCCAGTACGGCTAATTCCCTTAAGCACCGGATACCTTGTTCCATCGTGTTCCACTGTCCTTGCTGTACGTGGAGGTCCTCCTTACAAAGATATCTCTCCCTCACGCTTGACAACAGTCGCCGCCAGAGGCTGAGAGTTTCCTGTCTCTTTCCAATGCCCTGATCAATGACAACATCTCGAGACAGGGATCCCAGCTGCCTTGCCTCACTCCCATCTAGAATTGTATCATTGGCTGCAGCATCCCAGATTCGAAGTAGCCAGGTCAAGATGGACTCATTTGCCTGTCGTGTGAACTCTCTCCGGAGCTCACGCAGCTCTCCCAGGGATAGGGAACGGGTGATTATTTCTGGCTCCATTTCTTCTGCTTGAGATGAAGGTCCTGACTCTTCCTCGTCATGCACTATACGAACTGATTTGGTCTTTGATTTTCTTTTCTGGACAGGGGCAACTGCTATCGGTTTCTGTTGTCCTTCTGGCTCAGTCATAGTCTGGGTGGACATGGCGCTAGTTGATGTATCTCTCTTCCTCTCTGGCTCAGTCATGGTCTGGGTGGACATGGCGCTAGTTGATGTATCTCTCTTCCTCTCTGGCTCAGTCATGGTCTGGGTGGACATGGCGCTAGTTGATGTATCTCTCTTCCTCTCTGGCTCAGTCATGGTCTGGGTGGACATGGCGCTAGTTGATGTATCTCTCTTCCTCTCTGGCTCAGTCATGGTCTGGGTGGACATGGCGCTAGTTGATGTATCTCTCTTCCTCTCTGGCTCAGTCATGGTCTGGGTGGACATGGCGCTAGTTGATGTATCTCTCTTCCTCTCTGGCTCAGTCATGGTCTGGGTGGACATGGCGCTAGTTGATGTATCTCTCTTCCTCTCTGGCTCAGTCATGGTCTGGGTGGACATGGCGCTAGTTGATGTATCTCTCTTCCTCTCTGGCTCAGTCATGGTCTGGGTGGACATGGCGCTAGTTGATTTGCTCCTTTTCTCCTCCTCCTGATGATGCTGTACCACACCAAGCAGTGTGCGGTAGGCAGTGGCCAGGGCCCAGCAGGTTGCTGTGAGCTGCACATCTCTGGGACTACCAGAGCATCTTCCTTTCACATAGCTTAGCATTTTGGCAGGGTCCTGCAGTTGTTCTGGGGTGAATTTCCAGATCATTTGAGGAGAGAAGGTCTCCAAATACTGGCCCATATCTTCCCACTTCCCGTGCCACTCAACATCATCCACTCCCAGGGCAGGCCTCCAGCAAGTCTCCTTAGAGAGCCCAGTTCTGACCCTAAACATGGTGTATACAGTACAGAGGAGACAAAGCAACACTAACAGCAAGATTATGCTGTCCCTAACATCAAAAGGAAGCTCAATATTTTCAATGATTGTTGTAGCAGAGGTGAAAAGGTGGAAGTAACCATCTCCACCTGTTTTCCCCACAGTCTGGGTGCTATTTTTAATGAGACCCCAGAGGTAACAACCCAAACCAGGACAGGCACACCAGACTGAATATACATTCACAATGAAATTCATTGCTTCTGATGTTATGACAACATAAACATAGTATATTAATAAAGCAATTTTGATCCTTCTCCCTGGTATTAAAGAGAGCATCAAAACAGGCACATGGTTCCCCATGTGTCGAAATATGAACAGGCCCAGATACACCATCCACATGAATACATCAAGCAACATGGTAGTCAGGGAGTTTCTGTACCCAAATACACAAAATGAAATTGTAGTTCTGACTTCTCTCTCGCGCCCCACGTTGGGCGCCAAAAGATGTGCTGGTTTGAAGGTGAACCAGCAAGGGAAAATGAACTCACCACGAGAGAGATTATAAGTCAGACCTAAAATTTAATAATAATATTATTATAACAACACTGACACACAAGGGAAATTGCTTTCAACTCACAATACCCCAGCAGTATAACCCAGTGTCCTGGGGCACAAACCCAAGGGGGTTTGTTTGCCCTTGTGCTGAGACCCCTGTGGCTCCCCCAAGTCCAGAGCAAAAGGAAAAGAAAAACCTGTTGGTGCAGGCGAGGGCTGTGGTCTGGGCGAGAGCGGTGATCTCCTGCTGTCGAGGTCCTGCTGCTGCTCTGGATCCGACGAGAAGTACCCAAGGTCTTCTTACCCACCACTTATGTACCCTCAGGGAGCACCCAGTCCCTCCCCCTGGGCGGGGACTCACACAATGGGTGATTGACTCTGGGAGCCAGGGGGTGTTGAGCTGTTGATGGCCCATTAGCAGCTCCGCCCCCCTCAGGCTGGGTGTGAAGGTGATAATGGCTCCCTGGGCAGCTGCTGCTAATGGCCCATTGTCCTTGGGGAATGAATAGAGGGGGTAGAATACACAGCTTTGATCACCCCCACACAGGGTTAGCTGGTCCCTCCTGCTGAACTAGGACACTGTAACAGGTGAGTGCTTGAGGGCAGAAGAGATGCAGGAAGGAGGGCAGGAAGGAGTCAGCCCTGTGCTGGGGTCTCTGCCCTGCTCTCTGCACCTCTCCCATGACCAGCAATTGTGGGTGTTCTTGCTGTCCCTCTCATGGTCCAGCAGCCAGATGAGCAATGGGGTGCCTGACATGTGTCTCAAAGTACACAGCCTCACAGCTCAGCTGTAAGAAGCATGGCAGGAGTCCTGCCCCTACCACAAACATGGCACTGCCCACCTACAGACATGCCTTTCATTCACCTGTTCCCAGCAGTGTTCCCAGGATGTGGCTTTCTATGCACACCTGTGGAGCTGGCCTGTGCTTCACTTGAGCCTACCTCAAACTCACTTGACTCATTTGATTTGATTGCAAATCAAATGCAATTTAATTAGCAGAAAGGCAAACAGCCCCTGCCAATGACTGGCTGATCATTCCTTAATGACTATCAGATCAGCAGATGCAATTGCAAAGCCCTACAGTTATCGGAAAATGAAATGAAGATGCCACTTGCATCCTGCTCAGATAGTGCCTCCGACATCTCCTCCTGCCATGGCTTGCAGGCTGGGGAGTTTTGCTGAGTGGGGGCATATGGTCTGCTGTGCCTCATCCCTCTACACCCTCCACCTCCCAGTGAAGCAACTGGTGCCAGAGAAGCCAACTTGGTTTTTTGGTAGCCCAGGCTGTGGTGATGTCCTGGTGGTGTCCTGGGGACACCAGCTCTTTGGAATGCCCATGGTTCTGGAGAGGTCACAGGGCACAGCGAGGGAGCTGGGAGTGGCTGCCCTACCCAGGAGTCTTGTGCTGGTTGTGTCTGTGTGACATCTTCCTGGTGAGCCAGCCATATAGTTTTCTACCTCTGCTTCAGTAAACCAACTCACAGGCCCTGTGAATAGCAATTTATATTTTCAGCTGGGTTTTGTACCTGTTTATTCTCTTTTCTGTTTGCATGCTCAACTTCCCAAATCTGCCCATCTGCAGGAACCAGCTCACCACACTTCCCCCGACTGGTGTTTGTTCACAGCCACACCCACCAACCTGCCCCTATTGATCTTCTCATACACACCAAATGGCATTGACTCATCCCTACTGAAGCTGAAGTTATTTTTCCAGATAGCTCTCCTAAAAACAAGTTGTTTTTCAGAACCAGGTCCAAAATCCCACCCCCTTGTGGGGGTGAGTGTAAGTGCATCCCTTAAGGAAAGCTGTTTGGAGTTCTACCTGGAGTATGTGTGGTGACTTGTAACCAGTGAGAGGCTGTGGTGTGTGCAAGGTGAATTGGTTAATCAATTACGTGTTGGCATGTTGGATGTGAGAAGTGCATAAAAGGTGTGGATATTACTGCGTGAGAGTCAGTCAGATCTAGATCTACTAGGATGTGAGGTGATGTAATAGGAACTAATAGGAACTAACTACTTCTACTATGAGCTATGAGAACTGTCTGTTAATCTATCTTGAATAAACTCCCTAAGTTGTGAGCCTTCTGATCAAGCCTTCTGATGTCTGCTGTGCCTGAGCTCTTCTGACCTTCCGTCCACACCCAGCTCAGTGTAGGGGGCTCCCCCTATATCTGGTGACCCCGAACGTGCGGACCCAACGTTTGCCACCTGCGGACATGCTGAGGTGTCGATGGGTCATGGGTGATTGATGATGGAGGTGACCTCCTGAAGGTAACGGACGACGGTATTTCTTAGTGTAGCAGAGTTTTTGCTGTGGTCGGGGTCACAGAAAAGCTGTTCTGACAACGAATCTAAAAGATATTTGCTGTTGCAGCTGTGATGGCATCTCAGGAAAGGCCGCTGTGTGGGGAATGCAGCAGAAGCATCAATGTAAGAACACCTGGAGTTCTTCAGGTGAGCCACTAAGAGCAATCAAAAGAGAAGGGAACCTCAAGATAATAGGTCTCTGGAGAAGAGCGTGATAGTGCTTAAAGTGAAGGGGTAATTATCGCTTTAAGATCATGAAGGCACAGCACACAGGAGTGTACGATGCAGAATGATGGTGGTGCGGTAAATGAACTTAAGAAGCAAGAAATAGAAGGCAGAGATAAGGTGGATTAAATGAAAGGACTGTTAACGCATGCTGTAAGGGTAGAAAAATGAAGAAACTGTCGACTTAAGTCTCTTGCTGTACAAAAGAGTTAAGTTGGAAGAGGGTTTTCTGTTCTGCATAGTAAATCAGAGTGCTGGTAAGAGGAATGGTGCTAATTAACAAGGACTCTGACAAGCTGAACTGATAAGATGGTAACTAGCTAGCTAAGAAAAACAGAAGCGGGAGAAGAGAGGCAGATTTATTACTGCCATAAAAACGTGTTGCCTGCTAAGACTGTGAAGAAGTTCTCTTACTGAAAAATGCTGCTTTAAGTTTGAGTTTGGGTCAACTGTTGCTCTGAGAGACTGTGCAATAGCTTATTGGCTGCATGTTGGTAACTTTGCTTAAGATAAAGAATTTCAACTGCGTACTTCAAGATGTCGCTGAACCCCACAGAGAAAGGAGGGACCCACCCTCAGGGGAGCAAGAGTAACACCCCCAGGGAGGTCTCACGTCATGAGTGTTGGCTACTGCAAGGAATGCTGGGCATTGAAGTTCATCAGTTGCGAAGGTACTGCTGGGTATTGTAGTCAACACAATGCCTGGTGACTCCAAGGTCATCATCATGACAACAAGGCAAGCAGCTGGAACGGGTTGGACAATGATGCCCAGCAGCTGAAGCCTGCTTGCAGCACAGCTAAAAGGCAAACACCTCAACCCTCGGGATGGAAGCCCTGTAGTCAGTCACCGAGAGCAGGACTGAAACAATACACCTCTTAGAAAAGAAGAAGAGAAGACCAGCAAAGCACCTCTCAGAGAAGAAGAAAACAATGGAGAAGAAGAGGAGAGCAGCAAAATACCTCTTAGAGAAGACAAATCATCAAAGGAGGAGACGAGAGCAGCAAAGAAACCTGGAGTAGTGAACTGGACTTCTGCTAAAAGGGTAAAAAGCAGTATGGACTATTAATAATGTGTGGACAGTTAATAACTTGAAAAAGGTTTCTGGGTTTTTTGTCTCCGCAGGTCAAGTTCAACAATGGACAAGAGCTGTTGTGGTGCTGCGAGTAACAAAGTAGGTGAAGACAAATAATAGTTCAGCTTATGTGATTTGGGTTTGTTCTTGTAAGTGAACATCTGGTAATGCAAAAAGGCTGGTGTTAACCTGAAACAGAGTCATAGTATGGTTTGGTGTGCTAAGAAAGTCAAGAATGTAGAAAATTAAGGTGTTAAGTAAGTAGAATGATGATAACTGAATATAGAGCATAGCAAGGGGTAACATACTGCTGGAAGATGATGTTAAGTTTGCTATGGTTTAATGTAGCTAAGATTTTTGTTACTAGTGCATGTGGTGAAGAAAAAAGTGAAAAAAACAGAAAGAAAAGAAGAGAAAAAGCGTGAAAAGATGTCACGAAAAACAAGACCAAGGGGAAAAAAAATGTGTCGAAAAAAGTGAAAAAAAAAACCAGAAAGAAAAGAGGAGAAAAAGTGTGAAAAGATGTCATGAAAAACAAGACCAAGGGAAAAAAAAAAGTGTCGAAAAAAGTGGGAAAAAAAAACAAAACCAGAAAGAAAAGAAGAGAAAAAGCGTGAAGAGATGTCACGAAAAACAAGACCAAGGGGAAAAAAAAAAGTGTCGAAAAAAGTGGGAAAAAAAAACAAAACCAGAAAGAAAAGAAGAGAAAAAGCGTGAAGAGATGTCACGAAAAACAAGACCAAGGGGAAAAAAAAAAGTGTCGAAAAAAGTGGGAAAAAAAAACAAAACCAGAAAGAAAAGAAGAGAAAAAGCGTGAAGAGATGTCACGAAAAACAAGACCAAGGGGAAAAAAAAAAGTGTCGAAAAAAGTGGGAAAAAAAAACAAAACCAGAAAGAAAAGAAGAGAAAAAGCGTGAAGAGATGTCACGAAAAACAAGACCAAGGGGAAAAAAAAAAGTGTCGAAAAAAGTGGGAAAAAAAAACAAAACCAGAAAGAAAAGAAGAGAAAAAGCGTGAAGAGATGTCACGAAAAACAAGACCAAGGGGAAAAAAAAAGTGTCGAAAAAAGTGGGAAAAAAAAACAAAACCAGAAAGAAAAGAAGAGAAAAAGCGTGAAGAGATGTCACGAAAAACAAGACCAAGGGGAAAAAAAAAAGTGTCGAAAAAAGTGGGAAAAAAAAACAAAACCAGAAAGAAAAGAAGAGAAAAAGCGTGAAGAGATGTCACGAAAAACAAGACCAAGGGGAAAAAAAAAGTGTCGAAAAAAGTGAAAAAAGTGAGTGGAAGAGTGATGAGTGAGGAATGAAAGATGAATGAAGGTAGCTGAGCAAGAACTTTAAGGATGAACTAGAGATGGGTTAGAACTGAAGGAGTCTTTTCAGATAATTGTGGTGACATTAACATCAGGGGCAGGTAATCTTCCTCAAGGGCCCTGTAGAAGATTACAGCAACCTTTTTTGTGACACAATTACAGAAAGGGGCAATTGTGGGGGTGAGTGTAAGTGCACCCCTTAAGGAAAGCTGTTGGGAGGTTCTACCTTAAAGAGAACAGAGCTACCTGGAGTATGTGTGGTGACTTGTAACCAATGAGAGGCTGTGGTGTGTGCAAGGTGAATTGGTTATGAATTACGTGTTGGCATGTTGGATGTGAGAAGTGCATAAAAGGTGTGGATATTACTGCGTGAGAGTCAGTCAGATCTAGATCTATTAGGATGTGAGGTGATGTAATAGGAACTAATAGGAACTAACTACTTCTACCATGAGCTATGAGAACTGTCTGTTAATCTATCTTGAATAAACTCCCTAAGTTGTGAGCCTTCTGATCAAGCCTTCTGATGTCTGCTGTGCCTGAGCTCTTCTGACCTTCAGTCCACAGCCCAGCTCAGTATAAGGGGCTCCCCCTATACCCCATCAGTTCACTTCATGCTGGTGGAAAGTTATGTTGTCCTCATATCCAAAGATGACTGGAATGATTGTTGCTGACAAGGCTGTGATTATAATACTTCCACCCCCTCCACAGAATTACTCTTCCTGGAAGGACTTCTGTCCCAGGGCATTGTCTTCATCCCAAGCTGGCTGGAGGATCTGTGACAGGCTCCCAACACCATCCAGGCAGACATCCCTTTCCTTCCTTCCTTCCCAATGCAGTTTAGGTCCAGGGAGATCTTAAGTTGGTGTTTTTCAACACTTTTTGCTGTGCTGCCTCCCCTCTTCACCTCACTCTCCCACTCCCTTCTCCTCATTTACTGCTAGGGTTTGGCTGCTGCTTCTCCAGCTGTTATCAGGAGAGTCAGAGGTGTGCCTTGGTCGTTACCAGGGGGTTGAGAAGGCTTTAAAAACATCTCTGAAGTGAGCAAACAGGGGCGTGGCAAAACAGTGTGTAGGCAGGGCACAACCCTAGGTGTGTTGTGGGCTTTTCTTTTTTTGGTTGTTTTTTTTTTCTCCTTTCCCCACTACTCAAGGCAGTCATGCCTTCCAAAAAAATGAAAGCTGTTGCTCCTGTTACCCGTAGAGGTGTGTCAATACAGACAGAATCCTCTAAAAAGGATGCAGCTACTCAGGCCTCTGGCTGCATAGACTGTTTCAGCCTGGAACTGCTACCAGAGGACAGTGTGAGAAGCACCTGCATACGATGTGAGCAGGAGAATGATTTGCTGTGTCTGGTGGCAGAGCTAAAGGAAGAGGTGGAAAGACTCAGAAGCACAAGGGAGAGTGAAAGGGAAATTGACTGGTGGAGTCACACCCTTTCGACTCCTAAGGAAGCCCAGCAAGAGGCAGTGAAGCCCAACCCCTCCTGCCATCAGGCAGGTAGAACAGATCATATGGATGGGGAGGAATGGAAACAGGTGCCTGGTCATAAAGGCAGAAACACCCCCTCTTGACCTCTTTCACCTACTGGAGTGCCCTTAAAAAACAGGTATATGGCCCTGGACTCAGAAAGTCTGATGAAGGACAGTCAGGAGGAAGATCTGTCTACAAGGTCTTCTGGTTACCCCCAGTCTACCAGACAGATTACAACTACAGATATGACAAAAAAGAGGAGGGTTGTTGTAATCGGTGACTCCCTTTTGAGGGGAACTGAGGGCCCTCTATGTCGGTGTGCTGGTTTGAAGGTGAACCAGCAAGGGAGAATGAACTCACCACGAGAGAGATTATAAGTCAGAGCTAAAATTTAATAATAATATTATTATAGCAACACTGACACACAAGGGAAATTGCTTTCAACGCACAATACCCCAGCAGTATAACCCAGTGTCCTGGGGCACAAACCCAAGGGGGTTTGTTTGCCCTTGTGCTGAGACCCCTGTGGCTCCCCCAAGTCCAGAGCAAAAGGAAAAGAAAGACCTGTTGGTGCAGGCGAGGGCTGTGGTCTGGGCGAGAGCGGTGATCTCCTGCTGTCGAGGTCCTGCTGCTGCTCTGGATCCGACGAGAAGTAACCGAGGTCTTCTTACCCACCACTTATGTACCCTCAGGGAGCACTCAGTCCCTCCCCCTGGGCGGGGACTCACACAATGGGTGATTGACTCTGGGAGCCAGGGGGTGTTGAGCTGTTGATGGCCCATTAGCAGCTCCGCCCCCCTCAGGCTGGGTGTGAAGGTGATAATGGCTCCCTGGGCAGCTGCTGCTAATGGCCCATTGTCCTTGGGGAATGATTAGAGGGGGTAGAATACACAGCTTTGATCACCCCCACACAGGGTTAGCTGGTCCCTCCTGCTGAACTAGGACATTATCCACCCCTTATTCTACTCCATCTAGTCATTCCCAAATTAATCCCCTTTTTACCTATACATATATATATATACATAAATGCAATGAAACATTACAAACTTTTCTCGCTCAAAATTAGGTCCCCTTGTGGTACACAACGTGTTTCTCCATCTTTTTGCATTACCCACCAAGTGCAACCAGGTCCTTGAGCAAAGACAATCCCTCGGATGGGTTTGCCTTTGTTTGAGGTGGGACTCACCCAAACAGTCTTTCCTAACATACCTCTCATATGGACCACAGGGACTTTATCTCCATCTACAGTATTCAAGAGTTCTGATTGGGCAGGGCCAGCTCGATTGATGGAGCCCCGAGTGTTGACCAACCAGGTGGCCTTTGCCAAATGCAGCTCCCAGTGTTTGAAAGTTCCCCCACCCAACGCCTTCAAGGTTGTTTTCAGCAGTCCATTACATCGCTCAACTTTCCCAGCAGCTGGAGCATGGTAGGGGATATGATACACCCACTCAATGCCGTGCTCTCTGGCCCAGGTGTCTATGAGGCTGTTCTTGAAGTGGGTGCCGTTGTCAGACTCTATTCTCTCTGGGGTGCCGTGTCTCCACAGGACTTGTTTCTCAAGGCCCAGGATGGTATTCCGGGCAGTGGCGTGAGATACGGGGTATGTCTCCAGCCATCCAGTGGTTGCCTCTACCATGGTCAGCACATAGCGCTTGCCTTGGCGTGTTTGGGGAAGTGTGATGTAGTCAACTTGCCAGGTTTCCCCATACCTGTATTTCGACCACCGTCCACCATACCATAGAGGCTTCACCCGCTTGGCCTGCTTGATGGCAGCACATGTGTCACAGTCGTGGATAACCTGTGAGACACTGTCCATGGTTAGATCCACCCCTCGGTCACGAGCCCATCTGTATGTCGCATCTCTGCCTTGATGACCAGAGGCATCATGGGCCCATCGGGCTAGAAACAATTCACCTTTATGCTGCCAATCCAGATCTACCTGAGAGACTTCAATCCTGGCAGCTCGATCCACCTGCTCATTGTTACAATGCTCCTCATTAGCCCGGCTCTTGGGTACATGAGCATCTATGTGACGGACCTTCACACTCAGCTTCTCTACCCGGGCAGCGATGTCCTGCCACATCTCAGCCGCCCAGATGGGTTTCCCTTTGCGCTGCCAGCCGGCCTTTCTCCAACGCTCCAGCCATCCCCACAGAGCATTGGCCACCATCCACGAGTCAGTGTAAAGGTAGAGTCTTGGCCACTTCTCTCGTTCAGCGATATCCAAAGCCAGCTGAACAGCTTTCAGCTCTGCAACCTGACTTGATCCACCTTGTCCTTCAGTCGCTTCTGCAACTCGACGTGTAGGACTCCATACAGCTGCTTTCCATTTCCGGCTTGTCCCTACAATGCGGCAAGAGCCATCTGTGAAGAGAGCATATCGCTTCTCCTCTTCTGGTAGCTGGTTATATGGTGGGGCCTCCTCAGCTCGTGTCACCTGCTCCTCTTCTTCTTCAGAGGACAATCCGAAACTCTCACCTTCTGGCCAGTTGGTGATGATTTCCAAAATCCCAGGGCGATTAGGATTCCCTATCCGGGTTCGCTGCGTGATCAGAGCGATCCACTTACTCCATGTGGCATCAGTGGCGTGATGGGTAGAAGGAGCTTTTCCTTTGAACATCCAGCCCAACACTGGTAGTCGGGGTGCCAGGATGAGCTGTGCCTCAGTGCCAATCACTTCTGAGGCAGCTCGAACTCCTTCATAAGCTGCCAGGATCTCTTTCTCAGTTGGGGTGTAGCTGGCCTCAGATCCTTTGTATCCCCGACTCCAGAATCCCAGCGGTCGTCCTCGAGTCTCCCCAGGTACTTTCTGCCAGAGGCTCCAGGATGGGCCATTCTCCCCGGCTGCAGTGTAGAGCACATTCTTCACATCCTGTCCTGTCCTGACTGGCCCAAGGGCTACTGCATGGGTAATCTCCTGTTTAATCTGCTCAAAGGCTTGTTGTTGTTCAGGGCCCCACTGGAAATCATTTTTCTTCCGTGTCACAAGGTAGAGAGGGCTTACAATCTGACTGTACTCAGGGATATGCATCCTCCAAAAGCCCACAGCGCCTAGGAAAGCCTGAGTTTCCTTCTTGCTGGTCGGTGGGGACATAGCTGCTATTTTGTTGATCACCTCTGTTGGAATCTGACGACACCCGTCTTGCCACTTCACTCCTAGGAACTGAATTTCCTGAGCAGGTCCCTTGACCTTACTTCGTTTAATGGCAAAACCAGCTCTTAGGAGAATCTGGATTATCTTCTTTCCTTTCTCAAAAACCTCCCCTGCTGTGTTCCCCCATACAATGATGTCATCGATGTACTGTAGATGTTCTGGAGCCTCACCCTTTTCCAATGCAGTCTGGATCAGTCCATGGCAAATGGTGGGACTGTGTTTCCACCCCTGTGGCAGTCGATTCCAGGTGTACTGCACCCCCTTCCAGGTGAAAGCGAACTGCGGCCTGCACTCTGCTGCCAACGGAATGGAGAAAAAGGCATTGGCAATGTCGATGGTGGCATACCACTTGGCTGCCTTGGACTCCAGCTCATACTGAAGCTCCAGCATGTCCGGCACAGCAGCACTCAGGGGGGGTGTGACCTCATTGAGACCACGGTAATCCACTGTCAGCCTCCACTCTCCACTGGACTTTCGTACTGGCCATATGGGGCTATTAAAGGGTGAGTGAGTCTTGCTGACCACCCCTTGGCTCTCCAGCTCACGAATCATCTTGTGTATGGGGGTCACAGAGTCTCGGTCAGTGCGGTATTGCCGACGGTGCACTGTGGCTGTGGCCAGCGGTACCAATTGTTCTTCAACTTTCAGCAGTCCTACAGCAGAAGGGTCCTCTGAGAGGCCAGGCAAGGTGCTCAGCTGTCTGATTTCCTCTGTCTCCACAGCAGCTATGCCAAAGGCCCAACGCAGTCCCTTTGGGTCTTTGAAATATCCATTCCTCAGGTAGTCTATGCCAAGGATACACGGGGCTTCTGGACCAGTCACAATGGGGTGTCTATGCCATTCCTTGCCAGTCAAGCTGACTTCAGCTTCCAGTACAGTCAGCTGTTGGGATCCCCCTGTTACCCCAGAAATAGAGATGGATTCTGCCCCAACGTATCCTGATGGCATCAACGTGCATTGTGCGCCAGTGTCCACTAAAGCTTTGTATTTCTGTGGGTCTGATGAGCCAGGCCACCGAATCCACACAGTCCAATAAACCCGATTGTCCCTCTCCTCTACCTGGCTAGAGGCAGGGCCCCCCTAGTTCTGGTCATGGTATTCACTGCGCTCTCCCTGTGAATATGACCGGGAGGTTCCTTCAAGAGGATCGGGCATAACATCATCATTCCTATACTGTCTGGAGCCTTGCCCACGAGAGACCGGAGCAGCCTTCAACCTTGAAGAATTCCCTGTGTTAGTTGTGCCTCTTTGCAATTCACGTACCCGAGCTGCTAAGGAAGAGGTGGGTTTCCCATCCCACTTCCTCATATCTTCTCCATGCTCATGGAGGTAAAACCACAGATTGCCGCGTGGAGTGTACCCTTTCTCCTTAGCTGGAAGACGCCTGCTTCTGATGGCGGAGACTCTTGTTTGTTCTGGAGAGATATGGAAGAGTCCTTCCTTAATCTTCTCTTCCAGTTCAGCCAGTTTTGTTTCCACAGCTGAGACATGGGCTCGTAATGGAGCAGTGACAGTGTCTTCATAAATCCTGAGTTTGCTGACCAGTGCACCCACCTTGTCTTCTCCCTCTCTCCACTGCAATGTTGCAAGGTAGCGAGAATACATTTCTGGCCCAAGTCGTGCAAATTTTAACCACATCTGGGATGTGCACTGGACACCATCTGGACTTTTAGGGAGTCTCTCATCCTCTGAAAAGATTATCTCCAGTACGGCTAATTCCCTTAAGCACCGGATACCTTGTTCCATCGTGTTCCACTGTCCTTGCTGTACGTGGAGGTCCTCCTTACAAAGATATCTCTCCCTCACGCTTGACAACAGTCGCCGCCAGAGGCTGAGAGTTTCCTGTCTCTTTCCAATGCCCTGATCAATGACAACATCTCGAGACAGGGATCCCAGCTGCCTTGCCTCACTCCCATCTAGAATGGTATCATTGGCTGCAGCATCCCAGATTCGAAGTAGCCAGGTCAAGATGGACTCATTTGCCTGTCGTGTGAACTCTCTCCGGAGCTCACGCAGCTCTCCCAGGGATAGGGACCGGGTGATTATTTCTGGCTCCATTTCTTCTGCTTGAGATGAAGGTCCTGACTCTTCCTCGTCATGCACTATACGAACTGATTTGGTCTTTGATTTTCTTTTCTGGACAGGGGCAACTGCTATCGGTTTCTGTTGTCCTTCTGGCTCCTCCATGGTTTGTGTGGACATGGTGCTGGTTGATGTATCTCTCTTCCTCTCTGGCTCAGTCATGGTCTGGGTGGACATGGCGCTAGTTGATGTATCTCTCTTCCTCTCTGGCTCAGTCATGGTCTGGGTGGACATGGCGCTAGTTGATGTATCTCTCTTCCTCTCTGGCTCAGTCATGGTCTGGGTGGACATGGCGCTAGTTGATGTATCTCTCTTCCTCTCTGGCTCAGTCATGGTCTGGCTGGACATGGTGCCTGTGGATTTGCTCCTTTTCTCCTCCTCCTGATGATGCTGTACCACACCAAGCAGTGTGCGGTAGGCAGTGGCCAGGGCCCAGCAGGTTGCTGTGAGCTGCACATCTCTGGGACTACCAGAGCATCTTCCTTTCACATAGCTTAGCATTTTGGCAGGGTCCTGCAGTTGTTCTGGGGTGAATTTCCAGATCATTTGAGGAGAGAAGGTCTCCAAATACTGGCCCATATCTTCCCACTTCCCGTGCCACTCAACATCATCCGCTCCCAGGGCAGGCCTCCAGCAAGTCTCCTTAGAGAGCCCAGTTCTGACCCTAAACATGGTGTATACAGTACAGAGGAGACAAAGCAACACTAACAGCAAGATTATGCTGTCCCTAACATCAAAAGGAAGCTCAATATTTTCAATGATTGTTGTAGCAGAGGTGAAAAGGTGGAAGTAACCATCTCCGCCTGTTTTCCCCACAGTCTGGGTGCTATTTTTAATGAGACCCCAGAGGTAACAACCCAAACCAGGACAGGCACACCAGACTGAACATACATTCACAATGAAATTCATTGCTTCTGATGTTATGACAACATAAACATAGTATATTAATAAAGCAATTTTGATCCTTCTCCCTGGTATTAAAGAGAGCATCAAAACAGGCACATGGTTCCCCATGTGTCGAAATATGAACAGGCCCAGATACACCATCCACATGAATACATCAAGCAACATGGTAGTCAGGGAGTTTCTGTACCCAAATACACAAAATGAAATTGTAGTTCTGACTTCTCTCTCGTGCCCCACGTTGGGCGCCAAAAGATGTGCTGGTTTGAAGGTGAACCAGCAAGGGAGAATGAACTCACCACGAGAGAGATTATAAGTCAGAGCTAAAATTTAATAATAATATTATTATAGCAACACTGACACACAAGGGAAATTGCTTTCAACGCACAATACCCCAGCAGTATAACCCAGTGTCCTGGGGCACAAACCCAAGGGGGTTTGTTTGCCCTTGTGCTGAGACCCCTGTGGCTCCCCCAAGTCCAGAGCAAAAGGAAAAGAAAGACCTGTTGGTGCAGGCGAGGGCTGTGGTCTGGGCGAGAGCGGTGATCTCCTGCTGTCGAGGTCCTGCTGCTGCTCTGGATCCGACGAGAAGTAACCGAGGTCTTCTTACCCACCACTTATGTACCCTCAGGGAGCACTCAGTCCCTCCCCCTGGGCGGGGACTCACACAATGGGTGATTGACTCTGGGAGCCAGGGGGTGTTGAGCTGTTGATGGCCCATTAGCAGCTCCGCCCCCCTCAGGCTGGGTGTGAAGGTGATAATGGCTCCCTGGGCAGCTGCTGCTAATGGCCCATTGTCCTTGGGGAATGATTAGAGGGGGTAGAATACACAGCTTTGATCACCCCCACACAGGGTTAGCTGGTCCCTCCTGCTGAACTAGGACAGTCGGCCAGACCCTTCCCACAGGGAAGTTTGCTGCCTTCCCAGGGCCAGGGTGAGGGATATTACTAAGAGACTTCCTAAGCTTATTCAACCCTTAGACTATTACCCGCTGTTGGTTGTCCAGTTTGGAAGAGATGACATCAATGAAAGAAGTACCAGGGTAATTAAAAAAGATTTTAAGGCACTGGCCCAATCACTTCATGGGACAGAAGCACAGGTAGTAATTGCCTCAGTTCCTGTGCTGGCTGGGACGAATGAGGAGAGGTTTAGCAAAGCCCAGCTTACCGATAGGTGGCTTAGGGGATGGTGTTACCGTCAAACTTTTGGGTTTTTTGATAATGGGGCAAACTCCGTGTTGCCCAGTCTCGTCAAAGCAGATGGGCTTCATCTATCTAGGAAGGGCAAAAGAACTGTAGCCCATAAGTTGGCAGGGTTGGTTAGGAGGGCTTTAAACTGGGTTTGGAGGGGGAAGGGATGGCAACTGGGCTCTCCAGAGATAGGCCTAAGGGCACAGAGCCCGAGTTGAGAATGAAATCAATGGCCCAGCTGAAGTGCATGTGCACCAATGCACACAGTGTGGGAAACAAACAAGAGGAGCTGGAAGCCACAGTGCAACAGGAAAACTATGATGTAGTTGCTGTCACAGAAACATGGTGGGATGACTCCCATGACTGGAGTGCTGCTATGGGGGGCTACAAGCTGTTCAGAAAGGACAGGCAGGGTAGGAGAGGTGGAAGGGTGGCTTTATATGTTAGAGAGTCTCTTGACTCTGTTGAAGTTGAGGTCAGCAGTGACAAGGTTGAGTGCCTGTGGGCCAGAATCAGGGGCAAGGCCAACAAGGCTGACACCCTTGTGGGTGTCTGTTACACACCGCCCAACCAGGATGATGAAGGAGATGAATTGTTCTACAAGCAGCTGGCAGATGTCTCAAAATCTCCAGCCCTTGTTCTTGTGGGTGGCTTTAACCTGCCAGATATCTGCTGGGAGCTTCATACTGCAGAGAAGAGGCAATCTAAGAGGTTCCTGGAGTGTATAGAGGATAATTTCCTTCATCAACTGATAAATGAGCCTACCAGGGGTAAGGCCCCACTAGACCTGCTGTTTACAAACAGAGAGGGGCTGGTGGATGATGTAGTGGTTGGAGGCCGCCTGGGGCACAGTGACCATGAAATAATAGAATTTTCAATACTCAGGGATGCAAGGAGAGCCATCATTAAAACCTCACTGGACTTCTGAAGGGCAGGTTTTGGCCTATTCAAAAGACTAATTCAGAGTATATCCTGGGAAACAACTCTTGAGAACAAGGGGGTTCCAGGAGGGATGGACATGTTTTAAGAAGGAAATTTTGAGTGCACAGCAACAGACTGTCCCGGTGTGCCCAAAGGGCAGCCGGAGGGGAAGATGACTGGCTTGGTTAAATAGGGAGATTCTGAAAGAAATCAGGGATAAAAAGAAAGTTTACAGACTATGGAAAAAAGGGCTGGCTACTTACGAAGAATTTACAGATAGAGCTGGGTCATGCAGAAAAAAAATCAGGGAAAGAAAAATGCAATTTGAAGTTAATTTGGCTAATTCTGTTAGGGATAACAAAAAGTCCTTCTATAAATACATTAATAACAAAAGGAGAGGCAAGGAAAACCTCCATTCTCTGTTGGACTTGGAGGAAAATATAGTTAAGGAAGATGAGGAGAAGGCTGAGGTACTTAACACCTACTGTGCCTCAGTTTTTACCAGTAAGACAGGTGGCCCTCAAGACAACTGGCCTCTGGAGCTGGTAGACAGGGAGAGGGAGCTGAATAGCCCTCCTGTATTCCAGGAGGAAATAATGACTGACTTACTCAGCCAGCTGGATCCTAACAAGTCTATGGGACCAGACGGGATCCATCCCAGGGTGATGAGGGAGCTGCAGAAGAGCTTGCCAAGCCACTCTCCATCATCTTCCAACAGTCCTGGCTCTCTGGGGAGGTCCCAGATGGTTGGAGGTTGGCCAATGTCACCCCAATCCACAAAAAGGGCTGCAAGGCTGACCCTGGCAACTCCAGGCCTGTCAGCCTGCCCTCAGTGCCTGGCAGGGTTATGGAGCAGTTCATCCTGAGTGCAATCACACAGCACCTTCAGAGTGGACAAGGGATTAGATCCAGCCAGCAGGGGTTTAGGAGGGACAGGTCCTGTCTGACCAACCTGATCTCTTCTTATGATCAGGTGACCCACCTGCTGGATGAGGGGAAGGCTGTGGATGTGTCTATCCAGACTTCAGCAAGGCCTTTGACACTGTCTCCCATAATATACTCCTGGAAAAGCTGGTAGCCCATGGCTTGGACAAGTGTACCCTCTGCTGGATTAAGAGCTGGCTGGAGGGTCGGGCCCAGAGAGTGCTGGTGAACGGGGCTGTGTCCAGCTGGCGGCCGGTCACCAGTGGTGTTCCCCAGGGGTCTGTGTTGGGTCCAGTCCTGTTTAACATCTTTATTGAAGATTTAGATGAGGGGATTGAGTCCATCATCAGCAAATTTGCTGATGACCCCAAGTTGGGAGGGAGTGTTGACCTGCTGGAAGGCAGGAGGGCTCTGCAGAGGGATCTGGATAGACTGGAGAGATGGGCTGATTCCAATGGGATGAAGTTCAACAAGGCCAAGTGCAGGTCCTGCCCTTTGACCACCCCAACCCCCTGCAGCACTCCAGGCTGGGCAGAGTGGCTGGAGAGCAGCCAGGCAGAGGGACCTGGGGGGACTGAGGGACAGGAAGCTCAACATGAGCCAACAGTGTGCCCAGGTGGCCAAGAAGGCCAATGGGATCCTGGCCTGGATCCAAACTAGCCTGGCCAGCAGGACCAGGGCAGTGACCCTTCCCCTGGACTCTGCCTTGGGGAGGCCACACCTTGAGTGTTGTGTTCAGTTCTGGGCCCCTCAGTTCAGAAAGGATATTGAGGAGCTGGAGCGGGGCCAGAGAAGAGCAACGAGGCTGGAGAAGGGACTGGAGCACAAGTGCTGTGGGGAGAGGCTGAGGGAGCTGGGGGTGTTCAGCCTGGAGAAGAGGAGGCTCAGAGGTGACCTCAGCACTGTCTGGAACTGCCTGAAGGGAAGTTCTGGCCAGGTGGGGTCTGGTCTCTTCTCCCAGGCATTCAGCAATAGGACAAGGGGGCACGATGGGCTCAAGCTCTGCCAGGGGAAATTGAAGTTGGAGATCAGAAAAAAATTCTTTGCAGAGAGAGTGCTCAGGCATTGGAATGGACTGCCCAGAGACGTGGTAGATTCACCATCCCTGGAGGTTTTTAAACTGAGATTGGCTGTGGCACTGAGTGCCATGATCTGGTCAAGGGGCTGGAGTTGGCCCAAGGTTTGGACTTGATGATCTCGGAGGGCTTTTCCAACCCAGTCAATTCTTTGATTCTATGATTCTATGAGTCCTCGATCACCTCTGCCCTGGTCACACCAGCTGTTTCTCTGACCTCTGGGAATATCTGCTACTGGGGGTAGCTCCACGTAGTAGTTTCTCTTGCCATGGTTACAGGAAGTTTTTGTATTTCATTACCTTTTCCAACATCCTTTTGGAGGGAATGTCTCTTTAAGAGGGAATTCCCACCCCTTCTGGAGCTGGGCAGGGAGGAAAGTTAAAAAAAGGCTTGGTTGGAAATAGAACTCATTTACTTCCCCAGGACCTTGTGGGCAGTCCCTGCGTGGGACTGCTGCTTGTGTCAGGAACACCTGCCATCGCCCAGACCTAGACTGCCACCACCACTTGCTCTCTTCCACAGCCAGGGAGGAAATGAAAGTGAGGCTGACCCAAGGCATGCTGTGTTGGACCAGCACGGCCACTCAGGACTGCCACTACCACTCACCCATGCCGGGACCGCCGTCACTGCCTGGGACCGCCACCACCACCACCACTGCCCAGGACTGCCATCACTGCCCGGGACTGCCACCACCACCGCCCAGGACTGCCACCATCACTGCCCGGGACTGCCACCATCACTGCCCGGGACTGCCACCATCACTGCCCGGGACTGCCACCACCACTGCCCAGGACTGCCATCACTGCCCAGGACTGCCATCACTGCCCGGGACTGCCACCACCACCGCCCAGGACTGCCACCACTGCCCAGGACTGCCATCACTGCCCGGGACTGCCACCACCACCGCCCAGGACTGCCATCACTGCCCGGGACTGCCACCATCACTGCCCAGGACTGCCACCACCACCACCACTGCCCGGGACTGCTGTCACTGTGCAGGACTACTGTGTCACTGCCTGGGACCACCATCTCTGCCTGGGACCACTGTCACTGCCCAGGACTGCCACCACTGCCCAGGACCACCATCACTGCCTGTGACCGCTGCTATTGCTCAGCCACTGCTCAGCCAAGCCCAGCAGGGCAGCACCAGTGCCAGGGGCAGCACATGGCAGGGAACAAAGAGGCTCTGGACTAATACCACTGCTACAGTCAGGACCTGAACCTGACTGGGTGACAGAGTGGGGAGTATAGCTCCTTGTGAGCAACAGAGTTTTCCTGGATTTTTGCTTTTGCCCCTATTTCCCATTGGGTATTTTGGTTGGGTAAAGGGGAGTGGTTGGCCATTTTTCCCCTTTGTTGGGGCACATGGGATGGTCAATTCCCCTCTTTTTGGGTAAGCCTATTCCTTTGTATCTTTGTGGTTGCTGCTATTTCCTTGTCATTTTTTAATGTATAAAAGCTGTCATTTTTTAATGTATACCTCCTCACATTGTGTCTCTCTGTATTGGTGGGAAATAAAAGGGATGGAGGTTCATTTTATTGGAGTTCCTGCCCCGACATTTGTCCTTAAACTAAGGAACTCTACACCAGGTTTTCACAAGGCCACCATGGTTTGTTTTATTTCCTATGAGCCAGAGGAGATACCAGCCCATACTGCTCTCTCAGCTGCTCCTATCCCTCAGGTCCTTCCCTCTGTGGTTACACTTTTGTTTACCAGCTCCTACTCCTCCATCACAACCCAAACTAGTGAATAGAGAACACATTGCTTCTTCAACCTCCATTCCTTTCATGGTTTCAAGCCTGGCATCACATTCCTGAAGGCTTCTCCCATCCTGCTGGCACACCTCCTTGCATTGAGGAGTATGCCCATGGATGTTCCCAGTTGTTCAGCACCCCAGCCTGAGCTGCTGAGGCTGCTCCTCCCTCCTTGCTCACATGCATCCACCAAACTGCTGGGCACCACGACAAACCCACAGCCCACTCCTTGCCCTCTGCATTGTGGAGCACATCTCCAGCATGGCAAGGTTGTCCTTGTTCTCTCTTGGAGGGCAATTACACTGTCATTTGATGTGCTTAATCCTCTTAGCCTGGCACCCACCTCTTCTTTACTCCTGGCAGATGCTCCTACCCTTCTGTCTGGAAGGACCTGATGACAGCTCTGTCAGCAACAGCAGGTTCTTACAGGCTTTTGTGAATCACTGATCATCTCCTGGCTGCTCCTTTTGCAAGTTTTAGGTTCACACTCAAAATCTTCTGTATCTCGTCTTCATTTATTCCTGAGTTCCAGTTTCCCATTAGACCCAGAGCCTTTCCCATTTCCTGCAGGCTAATGTCTCTGCTTTTCCTTGCCATCCTCAAGCCTGATGGAACCATATAGTCACCTTTGCATTTCTGGTCCTTGTGTGATCTCTGACTCTCAGAGGTCCCTACCTTGTGTTGTTTTCTCAGGGTGACATCCCCAGTGCAGTATTGGTCAGAAGGCACCTTCTCCCTCTGCCACATAAACATTATTTATTTTTTTGAGATCTGCTTCCATGATCTGTGATGCAGAGGACAAGCAGGAGACTTTCCTATATCTTCACTAAAGGTGTAAACACAATTTGTTCCCATGAAGGGCAGCAGCTGTTCAAGCGGGGTCCAACCTGTCACATTTTGTGGGGTCTTTAGATAAATCTCCAGCTGCAGATTGGGAAACCTGGAAGGAGGAGAGGAACTACTCACATCTGCTCATGTCTAACAGTCCCTGGGATCCTTACTGACCACAGAGGTGAGGTCTCAGCTCTCTATGGTGTCCTTCAGCTGATACAGAGTTGGAGGTTGCCTTAAGGATTGAAACCCCATGGGCTCAGACCTGCCACCTGCTCTGACTAAGCCCCTGGATCAAGGTGTGAGCAGTGCCTGGGCAGTGGCACAGGTTCAGCCCACCACACAGCAGAATGAAGGGCTGGTGATGCCCCATGGCAGGGGTGAGCACTCCTCCTCCTTCTATCTGTCCTTATCTCCTGCTTTCCCTGCAGATGAGCCCAAAGCCCCTGCAGCAGGAAAATCTCAGCAGCGCCACCATGTTCCTACTCTTGGAACTTTCCAGTGTCAATGGAGTAGAAATTACCCTCTACCAGTGCTTCTCACTCATTTGCCTGGTGATGGTGCTGGGGAACCTGCTCATTATCACCCTTGTCCTTCTGGATGCCCATCTGTACTTCCTCATGTGTTTCTTCCTGGGCCACCTCTCCTTCCTGAACATCTGCTGTTCCTCCATCACCCTCCCTTAGATCCTTGGGCACTCCTTCTCATCATTTCCTTTGTGAAGAAGACCATTCCCTTTGTGGGCTGCATCACTCAAATGTAGTTCTTCCTTGGCTTTGGGGGCTCTGGGTGCTGCTGCTGGCTAACATGGCCCAGGACCAGTCATGGCCATCTGCCATCCTCTCCACTACATGGCACTGATGAGTAAGAGGATGTGCCACTGCTTGGTGGCTGAGCAGCATCTTCTTGTCTCTGATCCAGGCCTGCCCCCAGCCTGCTTGTGCTTCTGAAGGTCCGGTGGGAGGGACCACTTGTTTCATGAGAAGCCCTTTGTGCTGCAGGCCCCCTGCCGGCCCACACCGCCCTCAGCACAGCCACCTTGTACATTCTGGCTGGGACCACTGTGATGGCCTTCTTCCTCCTCACTCTTATGTTGTATGTTCAGATCTTTGGAGCTGCCCCGCAGCAGGGAGCAGGAACAGAGAGCCTTTGCCACCTGCACCCCTGGCCATAGTGTCCTTGTTCTCCACAGGGACTGGGACCATTGCATACCTAGTGCCTTGCCCAGTAGTTCCAAGGAAACGGAAGAGATCTTCACCCTGCTCTATGCCTTGTGACCACCATGCTAACCCCATCCTCTACAGCTTGAGGAACAGTGAAGTCAAAGGGCTATCAGGAGAGCCCTGTGCCAGGGTGTCTTACAGATGTCCATTGAGGGTGCAGGCATTGCCGCTGAGCAACCCCCACCCTTCCCGTGACAGGGATGGGGCTCTCAGTGACTGAAGGTGTAGGAAGGGCCTGGGGCTCCTGGTCAGGCAGTGCCAGTGAGGGCACAGCTGGCAGCTTCTTGCTTCCCCTCACCAGCAGATTCAACACTCAGACCTGTTATTGCCCATGAGGACCTGGGGGCTGGGTCCCTAATTCACCTCATCTCCCTCTGCCACTGAGAGCCCCCACACTGCTGACTCAGATGTCCACTGCCAGCTACAGAGAGCCCAGCTCTGCAAATAGGAGCCCAGGCAGGTGAGCTGGGTCTCATCCCATCCCAAGAGCCAGGTACCATCCTTCCGTTGCACAGCTCTTCACTCTCTCAGAGGAGAGGAGTGGCAGAAGGATGGCATGCAGTGTCCTCCAGAATAGACTAAGACTAAGAAATAGATACTGCCCCAATGGATAAGCTGTGCTGGCTGTCCATACATTGCCTTCAGTGTGCTGGTGCCCTTGGTAAGCTTTTTCTTTTAATTATTTAACTATGCAAGAGCTTTGTCAGGCTCTCTGGAAAGAGCATTTACTCCCATCAGAGCCCTTTTTCAGGTGAAACACTGCAAAGCACTGCAGTAGTGCTCAGCTGTTTGCAGTCCTGGTAAGTGCTGGATAATCTCTTCTGGGCTCAACTTGCAGGCACCGCAGAGCTGGATGTCTTTCCCTTAATGCAATAAAATATGTATAAGTGGGAAAATCATTGTCAGTGGACTTATCTTTATAGTTTTGGGAGCCAAAATTAATCCTGGGAACAGGGAGCTGCTTCCACGTGAGAATTGCTGGCAATGAAGCAGGAGTTCAGGTGGGAAGGCAGATGTATCTGGTTCCTGGCATGCCTTCAGGGAGGGTTCAGGGGCACATGGAGCTGAGTGGGTGGTACCTGGTCGTCGTAAATAAAGTGATGGGAAAGGATGTTGTGAGCCCTGCTCAGCGTGTGCAGGGAGACCCAGCCACAGGCACAGTGAAACCTGTTCTTCCCAAACCTCGGCCCGGTGCTGGTTTGGGATTGCTTTACAAGCAAAACTCTGTAAGACTCCTACTGAGCAGAAATTATGGGAACCACTTTCCTGTGACTGATGGAGCCAAGATTTCCCAGTGGGAACCCAACGTGCGTTACCTGTTCAGGTGAGGCTGCACCACATCCTCCCAGGGCACATGGACAGGGCAGGGACAGTTGGGGAACCCAGATTGTAGGACACCCACAAAATCAGCAGCTTCTTTGGAAATAAAATGGCAATTTCCCAACCCTTCTCACCAATGGTTCCCAGGGCAGGTGTGACCTGGGGCAATCTGTCACCCCTCTGCTCTCTGACTGCCAGGGAAACCTGAGAATTCATGACTGCTCCTGCTAGGTGTGCTGTTTTAGTATTTGGCTGCTCATAACCTCTGGAAGTTATGAGCAGCAAGAGAGGATGGAGGATCTCTGTGGCAGGGAAGGGTTGGGTACCATGAGTTCCAAGGATGTCTGTGCTTAGCCTTCACCAACTTGAGACACTGATGGGCAAGGCCACACCATGATATGGACCAACAGAGCTTGCTGAAAGGACCAGCAGCCTTGCCAGGGATTAAAAAACCATAAATCCTGCTATCAGACTTATGAGTCAAGAGAGACCCCCACTTTCTTCAGAGCAGTGGCCTTCAAAGAGGAGACTGGAGGTCTGCATGCACCCTAGGGGTATACAGGACAACCCATTTGGATGCAGAAAGAAATACATTTGGTACCATTAGAAATAAAATAGAATAAAATAAAATAAAAGTTTAAAAGCAATGTTTATTTAATCTTTACCTTGTCTTTTTAAAATCTCTATTCATGTGTATGTTTTATAATCTACATGTAGTTATGTTATAACATAAATAAAGGGAGACATCCCTGCCAGGGGACTGGAAGTGACTGTGTCCTGCAGCCAAAGGAGAGACACGGGAGGTTCTAGGGTCAAGGCTGGCATGAAGAGGAGATCTCACGCTGTGCCAGTGTGAAGGCAGTAGGGATGGGTGGGTATCCAGCCTCCAGGGGCTGGCAGGGAGGCAGAGAGGAGGACATGGTAGCTGGACAGGCATGTTGGGAGCAACACCACATCAAGGACTCAGTGAGGCTGGAGGGGTGCACAGGAGGTGTGGGATCCATGAGGTGATGCAGTGGGCTAAGAGATGTGAAAAGGGTAAAGCAGAGAGGTGCTGGGGACAGGGGTGTAGGGGACTGGGTCGTGGAATGGATGCTGGGTATGGGCAGCATAAAGGAACAGCATGTGTAGGGTGAGAGGGTTTGGGTGGGGGTACAGAGGAGGGGTGCAGGGCAAGGCTTATGCAGGCAGGACGTGTGTGATAAGGTGTGTAGAGCTGTGCAACACCTGAGGCTTCATGAGCTGCCAGAGAATAAGAAGTCTCAACATGAGGAAGTTCAACTGCATCCTGGAGGAATCCCTGAGCTTATCCCTTCCACATCTGAAACATCGCTTGACTTTCTCCTGCAGAGAAAAGCCTCACCCGCTGTGTCCTGGTCATTATGGACCATGCCAGCCTCAGCACCCCCCTCAGAAGCTGTAGCGATGGCAGGGAGATGAGGGGTGCAGGGGGCAGACCCTCCACCAAGAGCCTGCCAGTAGGATGAGAGATTCCAGACAGCTCATCCCACTGTTCTGGGGGTGCTCAGGGTGCTAGGTGCTCTGGCAGGTCTGCATGTGTGACCAAAGTGCTCCCAGTGCCATCCCCCATGGGAAGAGGAGGTTT
Source organism: Pithys albifrons albifrons (assembly GCF_047495875.1). Lineage (NCBI taxonomy): Eukaryota > Metazoa > Chordata > Aves > Passeriformes > Thamnophilidae > Pithys > Pithys albifrons. The sequence continues at coordinate 1,888,483 of NC_092477.1, read as the reverse complement.
GGGGGCATTTTTTCAGGCTGCAGCCATATTGCAGCAAATATCCTCTGTACTTCCCGTCACTGCCAGAAAGACACTGAGGTGCTGGAGCATGTCCAGAGACTGGCAATGGAGCTGAGGAAAGGTCTGGAGCACAAGTCTGATGAGCAATGGACACAGGGACTACTGGCACAGCAACCCAAACACAGTCCCAAGCACCACTCTGAGAAGGGCTGAGCACTGGATAATGGCCTTAAAAGCCACTTCTTAAATTTTTTCCTTTAACCAAGGAAATTTTAAGATCTGAAACTCAGCATTAGGAGGGAATGTGGCCTTAGCTGTGTTTTGAAAAGTTGGGAACTAGCAGCCATCTACAACAGATAGTCCCTTGGGAGCTGGGGCTGGGCTTGTGGTAAGCAGCAGGAACTTCTCCAGAGAGGGGGAATGGGACTGAGGAGTCCTGGAATGTCTGTATGTATGGCCAGACTTCACGAATGAAGATTTGGGCAGGGCTCTCCCCATGTGGGTGTGCCCTTCCAGCGTGTGCAGTGGATTTTTTAGGTAAGGCACAGCGTGTGCAGAACTGGTCCACTGTTTAAGTCCTGAGGTCCTTCTGCCATGGCCGAGAGAGCTTGGACAGTGACAGTGAAGTCCTCGGGACTGTCACAGCACCCGGTACTGACTGGGGCTGACCCTACTGAGCATCTGAGATCTGACGGGATCAGATGGCAGGGAGGCATTGAACTGCCAGGGCACAGTCCCCACTGAGACTTGAACTCAGGTCCTTGGGATTCAGAGTCCAGAGTGCTCTCCTTTACATCACGGGACCGCCCCCAGCCCTGGAATAACTCAAGTTGGAAGATACCTCTGGAGGTCTGTAGTTGAGCCCCTCACCACAACAAGGCCCAGGTTTCTCAGGCTTTCATCCGGTAGGATCTTACAAGCCCTGAAGGTGGTGATGTCATAGCTTCATCAGGTCCATCTCTGGCTCTCACTTTGCTGCCAGTTCTGCTTGTTCCTAATGGATCAGTGCTGGAGGATCCAACTCAGCCCCAGTTTTGCTGTGGTCAAGGCTCCTGTGGCCGCCTCCACCTTCCTAGCCACCTCTTGCTCTCAGATGAAGAAATGATGACCCTGTCCATTGGCTGGGTGCAATGCTGGGTAATGCTGAGGTCCTCACAGAGGTGATTCAGGCTCTCATACATCCCCTGTCCAGGGAGGCATCATGCGGGTGGGGTCTCCTACCGACCTCACCCGGACTCACAGACTCTCATGGACACACAGTAGTGGCCCCCAGGTTACGTACCACTGCACTTGCCCGGCCAGGTGGATGCAGGCTTGACGTGCAGATGGGGAAGTTGTTGCATCACATTGAATCAGGCTCTGTGAACATTTTGCATGTAAATCACCCTTTCTTTTTCTGTACACTTCTGTTATTAATATTGTTGCTGTTACTGGTTGGTTTCTTATCTCATTGCTGTTTACAGTAAATCCTTACCTCAACCTGTAATTTTTACCTTTTTGTGTCTCCAATTCTCAAGTCCATCCCTGAAGAAGGAAAGGGGAGGGGAAGGGGAAAGGAGCAAGTGAGCAGCATTTGGTTTAGAAGATTCTTGGTGTGTGGGGGGACACTAAGTGCTGTACCTAAACCACAACAGCAGGTCTTTCTTTGGGAAGTAAAATCCCAGGTTGGTATTTCATTTCACAGACCCTTTCACAGGAGTAAAGGGCCAAGGAAATTAGGAAATAAAGAAATGAGATAACTACTGTGCTGGGGGCAGATGACGCAGCTGGCCGCATGTCATATTGTCATTCATCTCTGCCAGCACCTTCCTGCTCATCCATGGTGGCACTGGGAACTACCAGCAGGTGGCAATTCCTGCCAGAGCTGAGCCTGGTGTTCAAGCACACCGCACTTCAGTGGCGTCCTCTCAGCGTTTCTTGGACAGGCTCAGAGTGGGCTGACAGCCTGCCAGGGCACCACTGATGCTCTAACAGGGCTCCTGCTGTGAGCATGTTGGCTGGGATGGAGCCCAGCCACGCAGCATGGCAGAGGCCGTGGGAATCCCTCCACCGAGAATCAGGCAGCACATGTTGGTCAGCAGGATCCTGGGCAGCAGGGCCCATCCAGCATCATGTCATTGTGTTTGTGCCAAGGCCTCAGGTCTGTGACTGGAGCATGGGGCCAGAGATCAGATGCTGGGATTTTGCAGAATTGTCTGTCTTGGCATCCCCTGACTCCAAGGGGACCTTGGGCAGCCTGGGAACTGTGCAGCACACAGGGACACTGGGGATGACAACCTGGTATCCCTGATGGATGTGACTGGGGTGTCCATGTGGCAAGCCTGGGGCTGGCAGCTGCAGAGGCACATCTCCACCAAACACCCACTGTCCTTCAGCCAGATGCAACATTCATGCTCTGAAGGGGACATAAGTGTTGAAAACAAACCCTGCAGATGTGAAACTAATCTAGGATATGGGAAGAGGTTTTGTAAGGGAGCTCCCCCCTATAGTGACCCAGGGACTTTGACCAGGAAGGGAGGTGGTGGTTTAGTCATGCATGGCTCTATTCAAGGCCAGTGGCTGCAGCTCAGGTCTGACAAACTCAGCACTCACAGCCAGGTGCTACAGCTGTGGAGCAGGCAGGGATATGACACCAGCCCAAGCACTACCCCAGCAGCAACATGGGATTTCCCAGCCCCTCATTGCCAGTCGGTGCCATTCCTGTGGGACTAGGGGGAAAAGCACACCCCAGTAAAGTATCACAGACTGCTTTGTGTTGGAAGGGACCTTTCAAGGCCATCTAGTCCAATGCCCCTGCCATTGGCAGGGATACCTTCCACTAAACCAGGCTGCTCAGATCCCCATCCAACCTGCCCCAAACACTTACAGGGATGGGGCAGCCACAGCTTCTCTGGGTAACCTGTGCCAGTGTCTCACCATGCTCATAGCCAAGAATTCCTTCCCGATATCCCACCTATCCCTGCTCTCTGGCAGTGGGAAGCCTTTCTCCCTTGTCCTATCCCTCCAGGCCTTTGTCCAAAGTCCTTCGCCAGCTCTCTTGGAGCCCCTTTAGGGACTGGAAGGGGCTCTGAGGCCTTCCCGGGTGCTGCAGCCCTCGGAGCATCTTTGGGATCAGTGATGCCGGAGTGGTCCAGACGCGGTGCTCCAGGAGGGGGCGGGGCTCTTGGGGAGCGCGGTCCCAGCGCGGGGCGTGGCCCCGCCCCCGCCTGGCCCCGCCCCCCGCGCCCGCCGCCGCAGCTGCCGCGTCCGTGCCCGTGTCCGTGCCCGTGCCCGCGTCCGTGTCCGTGGACGATGCTGGCGGCCCGGGGCGCTGCCACCCGCCGAGGAGCGCTGCTGCTGCTGCTCGCCGCCCTCGGATGCTGCCGTTTGCGTCTCGTCCGTTCCGGTGGGTGCCTCTCCGTTCCCCCCCCAACCCGCGTCTGTGTCCTCTCGCTGCCTCCGCGAACGCTCGTGTTCCCTCCCAGGACGAACCCTGGTGCGGTTCTGCCCCATCCTCCCCCGTCAACGCCATCCCCACGAGGGATCAGCACGCATGGGTGCTGGGTGGAAGCAAGGTGGGAATTGCCCCCCTACGCAGCCCTGCTGGGGTTTCTCACGCCCCGCAGCGCTCCCCGGGGACTGGCAGCGCCGCATCGTCACCTCCTGCCCCGGCGCAGGGCTGGTCCCCAGCAGCTGTTTGCGAGGACTGGAAGCACCCAGAGGTGTTGAGTGGGGGGCAGGAGAGAATCACAGATGTGGATCCTGGAGCGGTGAGACAGCATGGATTCATGGGAGTGGCCCACAGGAAGCACCTTTATTAGAAGGAAAAAAACTAAAAAAACACGAGCCCCCATCAAAACAAAATAAAAAAAAACCCAAATAACCCAAATAAAGGTGCTGCTGTGACTGAGCCACCCAGGGGAGCCACCGAGGAGGCTGTGCGGGGGGTAGGCCTGTTTGCCCACCTGCTCCATGGCCCTGGAGCGCCTGCAGCATCGCCCTGCGGAGCCGCCCCGGTGACAGGGTCATTTCTACTCTCTGCCAGGGCAGAAGGAATGGGTGGCCTTCACTCCCTCCCCGCAGCAGCACCTTCAGCCACCTTGCTCGTCTGCTGAAGGGCTTTTTTGGGGCGTTCACGCTTGATTTGTTTGAATTTCAGGCTCTGAGTTAAGGCATTTTCCCTCCCCGGGCGGTCTGGCATTGGCCATGCTCCGTGCCCACTGTGGGGGTGTGCTGGGCTGCGATGGGCATAAACACTGCCCTGAAAACCCCAACCAGCCCTGAGCATTTGCTGTCTGCGGGTGAGGCTGGGGCTGCCCAGCGCTGCCCACACCGCTGCCTGCGCCGGGAGCTGCGCTGTCCCGGCCGTGGTACGGCCTGTCTCAGGCAGGTGCTTTCCGCCTCGCTGGCGCAGGAGCTGGGAAGGGCCTTCTGACTCCCAGCATTGTTTGCGGATCCGATATTGTTTCCCTGTGGCGGCTCCCGGCGGGGCAGGCGGGTGCTGGGCAGGCAGCCCACTGTCAGCGCGGGGCCCAGGCAGCCTCACCGTATTTCCCGCCTGCTCGGAGGGTCAGCAGGAAGGTGCAAGAATTTTTAAACCTCCCAGTGGATCAAAACATCCGGATGCTTCCATGCTGGGGTGTTGGAGGTGGGGATGGGGATGCTCCTGCACTGCCCCTCTTCCCATGAGCCAAGGCTGGGGTGGCCCAGGCAGGGGTACTGCTGATGCAGACTGTGATGGCAGGAAGGAGACCCGGGTGGCTCCAATGCAGTCACCAGTGATCTGGTGTAGTCTCTGCTGCTCCTGAATTTAAGGGTTTGGCATCAGATCATCTGGCCTGGCAGTGCTGCTGGGGCAGAGTCCCTCAGAGGCTGGTGGGGTGGCTGGGCCTAGGGGCTGTCTAGGGAGCTGGTTTCACCTCCTCTCCCTTCCCAGCCCTGCAGGTGCAGCTGGAAGTGCGGTGACCGGGAGGGGCCTGGCTCTGCAGCAGCAACCTGCTCCAGCTCTAGGATATCTCACACTCTCACCACATGTGGAGTTGGGATTTTCGGCTCAACCTGTTGGTCCCATGAAATGCTGGGGATGGTGTCTTTGAGCTGATCCTGATGGCAGCACCCCATTGCTGGGAGGTTGAGGTTGTGCAGCATATGGCAGTGGGGAGCTCCAGCCAGGTTTCTCCTGGGAATGGCTGGAGAAATGTCCCTGGGATGCTGGGCAGGGAAAGGGGCCGCTGTCCGGACCCCACCGCCTTCCTTGCTGAGTGCAGTGGGGCACGAGAAACATTGACTGTTTCTTCCCACTTTATAGTTGCCCTTCTTGCATGGATGGGGCAGAGCTTGGCTTTCGCTGGGGGTGACTGCGAGGTAGAGCTGGCCTGGCCAGGGGCAGCTCCTGCCTGTGGCGTCCTGATGAGGCTGGCTCGTGAAGGGCAAGGAGAGAGCAGAAGAGAAAGTCCTGGACCACCATACCTGTGTCCTCCTGCCTCTGTGGATTTATCAAAGCTTTTTCAGATGAGGGTTGGCATCTCCTCCTTGTCAGCTTCTCATCCAGCACTGTCACCCAGAGCTCCTGTAGCAGATGACATCTCCTAGGATGCAGCTGCATATGGCACAGTGATATCCTTGTCTTGCTGTGGGCCTGATCTGAGCTGCAGGAAGGGCAGCAGTGCTTTGGAGGTGCTGTAGAGTGGTTTAGGTTTGCTTGCTGCTCCTCAGCTGGTTTCTTTCCCCCCTTGTGTCTCTTTCCAGTGCACTTGGTTTTGGGCAGGGCCCCTGCCTTGCCTCGTTTCCTGGCTTCATTCTGGCTTGGTACTTGAGTGAGAGACAGACTTCTACCCCCTTCTTGAGTATTTAGGTTGCCAAATTTCATCTATTATCATCATTATTATTAACAAAAAATGTTTTACAAATGTGATGACAGGCTAGAACCCCTTCTTTTAATAATCCTGAACCCTTTGGCCCCACTGCCACTGTCAGCACTTCACATCCCAAACATCCAGAGTAGCTGCTCAGCAAAACGTGAGTGGTTCTTTCCAGTCCAAGTGACCCATTTGGCCACATGTGACCTGCCAGCTCCACATTGCTGCTCCTCCTTGTGCTGCTCCTCTGGGATGCAGGTGGGAGCATGGATGCTGGTGCTGATACCGGCTGCCCCAGCAGTGTGGTGGTTCAGGGACTGCTCATGGTCCCCAGATGGGCACAGCAAGGCAGGAGCCATCCCCTGGGAATTTCCCATGGCTCAACCTGTGGCAAGATTGTCCATCTCTTGGGTTTTCCTTTGCCTGCTTGGCCATTGCTACACTGGGGATGTGTGAGGGGCACAGTGGACGCAGTGGGTCCAGAGACCCCCATGCTGACCACTGAAGCTGGGACAGCTGTTGGGATTAGGGATTAGGCATTAGGGCCTGTGGTGCTTGCAAGGGCCCGGCTGCCCTGCTGAGCTCCCTGGGACAATACCCAGGTGAGCAAGGATTGGTCTGCTGGAAGCAGCCCCAGCTCTTTCTTGAGGCACAGGGAAGGTTATCAAAGTCCACCCTGGGAGCAGTGGCAGTGGTGGACAATGGTCCTGCTCAGCCACCCCATCCCTTTGAACTGCCCCCAGCTGCATGTCAGGGTGTCCTCTGCCATGCTGGTTCAGACCAAGTTTGCCCCATGGTGCAGCTGGGGTGCTGTTCCCCTGGGAACTGTGTGCTGCTCCTGACTTTAATTTTCCATGCAGTTTTATTCTTGGACATGATGTGCCCACCTTGTTCTCTGAGGTTACATTGCAGCTGGCTCCCACCATGGGAAAGGAGCTCTCGTGGGGGTGAGATGTGGGGGAGCTGAAACATGTGGCACAGGCATCCCATGGGGCTCTGTGGGCCAGTACTCAATGCAGGGACCTGGGCAGGGCTCCATCCACAGGCCTGAGGAGGGGGAAATGTGTGGAAAGAGGCTAACGATGTCCATGATCCCAATTGCAGAATCAGCATCAAGGAAGACTTTATGGAAGAGATGGGGTGAAAGTCCCTCCTCTCTTTCAGGGCAGCTGGCTGGTGACCCACACACCCATGTGCACCTCACGCATGTTCTGTGGGTCCTGGTGCAGGGAGAGCTGGAGATTGTGACAGGGAGACCATGGTCCTGGAGCCTGGGATGTATGTAGGGTCACATCCTTTGGATCTGCGTTTTCCCTGGCAGCTCTGGAGATGGGTCCCCCACCCTAAGGACCCCCTAGTCCACAAGGGTGCCCAGGTTCTTCTCACAGCACAGGGGGAAGATGTGTTGCGGATGTTTGCCTGAAAAGTCTGTTCTGGGCCATGGGGGTATTAAGGGAGGTAATCGGCTTAGCCCTGATGGGCGCTTCCCGGAGAGCTTGGGGACAGGGGGGTGACAGTGTGGTCAGGACACTGGGGACCGGGAAGTTGGTGGTGGTTGCTGGACAGTAGAGAGGTGATGGGGATGTTTGGGATAGGAGGAGTATTGGAGTTATTAGGGGTGACAGTGTGGCAGGGGCAGTGGGAACAGGAAGCGTCACAGGATGTACAGTGTGCTGGAGACAAAAGAGATGTGTGGCTACACTGGGTACAGGAGGGATCACAGCATGGTAGGGACACTGGGAATGGGAAGGTTGATGGGGGTTGCTGGGGACAATAGTGTCGGTGTGGTGATGGGGATGTTGTGGACAGGGTGAGTGTTGGGGGTGCCCAGGGGCAGGAGGGGTGATGGGATGGTCTCTCCTCGAGTACACGGTGCTGGATCCCTGGACACAGGGTACAGTACCTACCATCAGTCTCATCCCTGCATTAATTCCATAAACACAGTGCTACAGTGCCTGGTCCCCACAGGAAGCTCTGAGTCTGCTCAGGGGAACAGCGGCTCCCTCAGTCAGCTGCCCCTCAAAACCCCAGGGCCTGGCCCTAACGCCACTGCCAAAGCTGGGGCATCTCCCTCCCATGCCTGGGTGTTGCCCAGCGCCACAGAGTGATCAGAGCTCCAAATGGCAGCTGCAGGCCTATAATTAGCCACTTTGTGAGCTAATTAGAATTGCAACGGGAAGAAACTGGCCGTTAAGTGCCTGGAGCAATTTTGAATTGGAGGAAGGAAACACAGCTGGAGCAGGTCCAGGTCCCTGCCTTATCCTGTCCTGGAGGATGGGAGCTGCCCAGCCTAACCTGTACACATTGCAGCGAATGCTGGGGTCCCTCCTGCATGGACAGAGGATGGCAAAGCCTTTATCGGGGGAGATTTGCCCTGAGGGTGGGAACCCATCACTCTAGGTGGGTGACATGTCACCTGAGGGTTGGCAGGGACCATGGCTCATCGTGGCAGAGAAGTCCCGTGGAATCCTGGCCTCTATGCCCTTCCTATAGAAAGGAGACTCTGCTGGAGGTGGAGGCAGGAGGTATGGAAGTTACTGCTCTCCGGTGCACCCACAGCACCAGTGGGTGCTTCCTGGGCTCAGCTGGGGAGCACTCCTGGGGAGTCTGCAGCTCTCATGTGCAGGAGGAGCAGCTCTGCCTTAGGGATTTCATCATCTCGCATCTGCTGGGGATTATTTCCCAGCCACTTGCTAAATCGGGCAAGAGGGCGGCCCCCGGTGAGCTGCTGTAGTGTGACCCATGCTGTGGCCATCATTCCTGGCTTCCTGGCTAGGAAGGAGAGGGTTTCCCTGAGCTGGCTCTTCCTATGGGCCATAAACCCCAAAATCTCTGAGTCCAGCTCTTTCAGCACCATCTGCAGCACTTTCCTAGGAGCCCTGGCATGCTGCATTCACCACACCCCTGTGGTGCCTCTGTGCTTCCCATGGGCCCCCGGTTTCTGAGCTCATGGGGGCTCCCCAAATTCTGGGTTGATGGGGCCTCTCAGTTTCTGGGTTCTGCTCCATGTGTCATCATGACCCCACAGGTCTTTATCGCTGGCAGTGGCTGAGTCAGCATGGGTGCAGCCACAAGTGCAGCCCCAGCAGGGTGGGGAGCTGCAGCCCCTGTGTTTCCGCCCGCCTCTAGCCTTGCGTGTCTACCTGCACGTGGTGCCTGCCCAGAGTTCCCTTGCCAGCCCTTATTCCAAAGGCTGTTGTTCCAATGGCTGTTCCAACAGCCATAAAGGTCAGTCCCTATCACTCCAGTACCCATGGGCTGTGTCCCCAGACACCTGTTCCAGGATGGTGGGCTGGTGGGAGTGCCTGGGCTGATGCCGGGCAAGGAGTGGATGAGAGAAGCTGACAGAGAGACTCCTCACCCTGTGCAAAGCTGCCTCAAATCTGTCCAAGGGAGTTTCATCAGCAAAATCATGCCAGTGCCTCTTTCTCAGAGGCTGCAGGATGTCTCCAGTGGTGACGTCGCCACAGCAGAGGGTAGAATGGCTTTGGCTTTGCCAAACAGCATCTGGCCTTGGTGGGCACAGCAGTGCTGCCCATGCTGGACGGGTATTTCCAGACCAGCAGTGGGAGCACATGGGAGCCTGTGTCTTGCTCACAGATGGCTGAGCTGTGCTGGCCCCTGGCCTGGCAGCTCCTTGTGTGCTGGGCTGGGTGGGGGTGGGCTGCTCTCTCCCACCTCCCTGCCATCAGCAGTGGCTCCACAGGGAGAGCTCACCTGAGGCTGTGGCTCTGCTGCAGCTCACCAGACAGGTGAGCACCCTTGGGATGCTGCCCTGCTGCTGGGCCAGTGCCCAAGAGTGCCAGGAGGAAAGAGCTCGACCCCAGCCCTTCTCTCCAGACTGCTCAACACTCCAGGTGGGTCCATGGTGCCAGAGCTGCCCATTCCCTGTGATGTCAGCACAGCAAGGGTCTAGCATTGTGCTGTGCTGCCCGTTGTAGTGTCTCAGAGCACCCCAGGGATGCAAGGAGGGTCCCCTTGCCAGTGCTTGCTCTGCACCATGGCCCTGGCCACCAGCTGCTTCACCTGTGGTGTGGTGCCAAATCTGCCCAATAAAAAGCAAATTAAAGAACCCCACCCCTGCCCCAGCCCCTGTCCCATCAGTCTCAGGGCGGGTATGAAGCCCGTTGGTATTTGCTTCAGCAAAACCTGATAAACAAGACCTAAAGTGGGTTGTTCAAAGAGCAGCCGGGTGTGTTTTGGCCTGAGGTGGCATCGGGGACAGCCCAGGTCCCTGGTACGGGTAGGTGTGCAGTCAGCAAAGTGGAGCCAGTGGCAGGTTTGGATGGGCAGCCCCAGGGAAAAGGCATGTGGCACTTGGTTTGCCTTTTGCTCTTTTTTTAATTATTTTTTCTCTTCCTAAGTATCTGAAGCCACTTGTGGCTAGAGTCACCCTGGCACGGTGGGGGCACAGTGAGGATGCAATGGTGCAGATCCTGGATGCAACACAGCCTTTTTGGGGCTGGAGGTGGGGTTGGCAGCATCTGGGGGTGTTGGGGCTGAGGTACCAGAAGGATCTCACGTGGCTCAATGTCCCACTCACCTGCCACACACAAGGAGAGCCACGTCCTCTGCTGCCTCCTGGTTCTGCCCAGTCCCTGCTGAAGTCTGGATCCATGGTTTGCTGGAGCTGTTTTCATCCATCCAGGTGCCATCTCCCCTTCCCCCAGCCCTGCCACTCCAGCTCTTCCCCTTGCACAGCAGGCAGGCTGCCAGGGCAGGGAACAGGGATTTTTTTGGCCCTTTAGGGGATTTGAGTAGTGATGACACAAATTCCCACTCCCTCAGCCTTGTGGAGACTGCCTGGTGCTGCCCCAGCCTGGGATCACAGGAGCAACTTTGGATTTCAGGATGCTTGTAGATGGGGTCTCCTCTAGAGCAGGGACAGGCTCAGGAAGAACACTCGTGGTTGGGAGGTGATGTTCTTGGGGATGCCAAGGGTTTGGCGTCTCCCCAACTCTGCAGAAGGCTCACTCAGCTCCTCCTAGCCCTCCCTTTCCCCCTTGGCATTGAACCTGGAGCAGGACAAAGCTCTAGAAGCCCATTGTGATGCCCTCAGGGCTGCAGAGGGATGCGCACCACACTGCCCATGCTGCCTGTAGCCCAGGGCACCAGGCTGGTGGCCCCAAAGCAGATGTAGTGGTGTCTCTTCACTCCCAGCTTGTAGGGTCCACATTGCAGAGAGCCTTGCTTGGGTGGGGACTTGGCTGCTGCATTTTCAGGGACTGGAGCACAGTGGTGACGTGACCAGCTGCTGGCAGTGGTAGGGTTCCCATGGGTTCTGCCAAGCTGTGGTGCCACCTGTGCCCAGGAGTGGGGATTGCTCCAAGGGTGCAGCCTGCCCCCCACCGCCTGCATCCTGATGCAAAAAGCAGCAGGGCAGGGAGATGCATCTGGGTTGGAAAGCCCGCCAGTTCTTGGCCATGAGTGTGGTGTCTGTCCTGCAGTCACCCTGTGTCACCTGTGGTCAAGATGTGTCACCCGTGTCCACTGTGTGCAGAAGGAGCCATGCCAGGGCTGGAGTACCCCAAGCATCCAGCCTGCCATTGGGGGTGTCACTGCAGCTGTTGACAGGTCTGCTGTGACCAGCTGGCTTACCTTGGGAGCAACGTCCCTGGGCACAGGCAGTGGAGCTGGGGCATCTGGGTGCCTCAGCATCCCTGTCCCTGCCTGCTGCTGGACAGCAGCATTGCCCTTGCCCAGAGAGGCTGTGGGCAGGGGGAAGTGAGACCTTGGGGGCTGGAATGTGGCAGAGGGCATCACATCAGCCTGCCTGCCCAGTGCCTGCCTGTCTGCCTGCCCTGAGCCTGCTCCAGAGTACTCCTTCAGAGCCAGGAGCAATTTGCAGAGCCAGGAGGGAGCCCCAAACGCTGCCAGCTGGCAGAGGAAGTGCTGGGAGGGCAGGCAGGCTGCAGGCAGGACCCGCAGAATCTCCAATATCACTTGGCTGGAGGAGGAGAGGGAGGAGAAGGAGGATGAGGAAGAGGAGAAGTGGCCTTGAAGTGAAGCTGGCAGACACCACAGCACTGCAGGCTCCAAGGAGTCTGATGCTGCTGCTTCCAGGACTCTGTCATGCCTTTGCCATGGTCTTTCCTCAGCCACAGTCATGTGACAGTGTGCAGGGCCTCAATGTGGGAGTGAGATCTGTCCTTCTCCCCAGACACCCTGATGCACCCCCATGCCCTGGCTCAGTGCCCATGTGCCACCAGGGACCATGTCATACTGCCATAGTTGTGCTGAACCCCAGCGGTCCCTGGCAGGCTGCTCCAGTGGGCAGGCTGATCCATGCCCACGTGGCATGCAGCCTGTGCCCAGTGCGCCCTGCCAGCTCATGTTGCTGGCACTGGTGCTGGCAGCAGAGAGGGAGACTGGATGCTGGTGTTGCTGGTGCAGGGATTGTAAGTGATCGCACCAGTGCTCATTGCTAATTAATTATCTCTCTATCTATGGCAGTGACGCACTGAGGGCAGTCCCTGCCTTGGCCACCCAGATGTCCTCCTTGCGTTTATTTTTGTTTCTTTTTCACCTGTATATTTTGGCATGACTGTGGAAGACTCAGGCTGTGACTGTCAGCAGCTCCATGCTCTGCCTGGGCACGCCCCTGTCTCCAGCATTCTGCTGACCCCCAGTCCCACCCTGGGTGCCCAGCACAGCTCTCCCCAGGGTGAGTCCTTGGGGCATAGGGGATTGCACTTTACCCCATGGATAATACATCCAGGGGCCATGCACACACCTTGCAGTTCACACACCCATGTTTCCTCCTGGGCATGGGTCTGTTCCTGTTTACATGTGTCCCCAGTTTGTGCCCACCAGCTGTGCTGGCTGCAGGGTGTCCTGTGCACCTGCTGGCCTTGGGTTTGGTTCCTGCCTGGGATCCTGCCTGCCTGGAGGTACTCACCCTCTCCAGCACTGGCAACTCAGCAGAGCCCTAAGCTCAGTTTAAGGGGTTACCCCAATTGTTCTGGGCTTGGCTCACTGCCCACCTGCACAGGACCTGTGTGCCATGGCAGGGCAATGACAGCAACTGGAGCATCCCCCTCTTCCCAATGCCTCTGCCATATCTGGAGAGCAGCATCCAGGCTGTGCCGTGTCCAGCACTGGCCATGCTCTCCATGTCACTGCTCGCTCCTGGGATCTGTACTGTCCTGCCGGCAGGTCCGTGCTGCCTGTGCATCCCTGTCCCTCAGGATCCCAGCCTGAGTCCCTCCTGACCATCCCACCTGTGGCCTGGCCTTGCTGGGCTGCACTGATGCCAAGCAGGGGGCATGATTGGAGGAAGGGGATCCCAAATTCTCCCAGATTCAACAGCAGCCCCCTACAGGTGCAGAGGCAAGTCCGGGTAACTGCTGTGGGCATGCTGGCACTGGTACAGGTGAGTGGCATAGTGGTGGACACAGCCACAGCTGGGTGGAATTGGGTCCCATATACTGTGCCAGTCCCAGTACCTACCTTCGAGTGAGTGTTCAGGACTGTGAGTCCATGGCCAGAGCACTGGGGAGCTAAGGGTGGTGGGAAGGGTCACCCCAATATGGGAGCTGGACCCCCCACCTACCTGCTTGAGCATGGATAGGTGGTACCTACCCCCCAGGCATGTGTGGGTGTGCAGAGCTGGTGCAGCATTGCGGGGGTGTGGTGTGACAGCCCTCAGGGTGGCGGTGGTCAGGGTTGGAGATGCCCCCACAATGCCTGGGTGCTGGCACATGCAGGACTCAGTCCCTGTCACCTAGTATGCACGGAGGTGCCTGCTCCCACCAGCACAGGGCTCTCACTGCTGGTCTTGGAGGTGGGCTCAGAGAGTGGCAAAGTTCCATGAGCAGCCTCAGCCCACAGGGTGCCCACGCAGTGATGCCAGCTCAACTATCCACTGACTTGGTGACACATGGGGAGCTCTGAATCGCAGCCAGTGACAGCTGGGCAAGCACAGCTCGTTCCTCAAACAGAGATAACAGGCTTCACTGGGATCCAGCCTGGGCTTTATTTGTTTACCTGGTTACTGGACTCTGGCTTGGGGCTGTCCCCCTGTTGCCCCTCCCACTCCCCAAGGTGGCTCTGAGGGTGTTGTCGCGGTTTGACACTGGGGGGTGACCCACACTGGGGTGGCTTCCTCCGCCAGTCATCAGCTTTTGGCAGCACCTGTTTTGGGGGAAAGAATTTCCATGGGCGTGTGGCACAGGCAGAGGCACTCTGGTGACCTCTCGGCCTGTGGCATGTCCCCAGCCTGAGGCTGTGCAGTGCCACAGCCTCCTTCTGCCCCTGATTTTTAAACAGAGTGGCCTTGAGAGTAACCCCAGGGAGGTGCAGCGAGCAGCCAAGTTCCATTTCTGTGCTTAAACACCTGATTATTTTCCCATTAAGCACTAATTGCCCAGCAGCCACCTGTCTGAGCCCCACGCCATCACCAGGGAGCAAACCTGGCATCCATGGGCATGGCGGGCTCTGCCCCCCACCCCAAGTGAACACCCTCCAGGCTGCTGTGCCTGGTGTGGGGTTCAGCCAGCCCTAAAATTGCAGCTGCTGCAGGAGAAACTGCTACAGTGAGCGCAGCTCTGCCCCAACACTGCCAGGCAGGAGGGGAAGATGATGAGTGCCCCATGGGGTGCACTGGGGAGCAGGCTGGGTACAGGCGGGGGCCTGTTAGCTGCAGTTGCATCCTCTGATGAGCAGTTTGATGGTGAAATATGGCCATGCAGAGGAAGGGGTTGCTGTGCGGGGCATCTCCCACTTCTGTGGCTTTGGGGTGTCATTCCTCCTGTGCCCTTGCTGGGGGAGCAAAACTGTCATGATTCCTGTCCCCTGGCAGTTTCATCTTGTTCCAGAACTCTGCACTGTGCACAGGGTGCTGTCTCCCTTGACTCTGGTGTGCTGCAGGGATGGGGATGCTCAGGACAGCCCCTATAGTTGGGGTGCCCCTCCTTGTGGGGTGCTCGGTGCCAGGGCTCTCCCCTGGTGTTACTGTCCCCAGAGTGCAGGGATGGCAGATGGCAGGTACGTTGCCAGTGTGGGCGGCGAGGGCTGGCAGCGATGGCTCGGGGTGCGTGGGCCCGTGCTGGGAGGCGGCTCCTGCCATGACTCATCACTAGTCTGGGGGTGGCCAGCCTGGCCCTGCTCCCAGTGCAGTCTCACAGCCCTGCTCCCTGTCCAGTGCTGCCTGCGGGAACGCTGTGAGCATGGCCATGCGTGGCAAGGTGAGGGGCAGGCTAGGGCAGCTCTGTGCTGTGCCCCCATTCAGCTGCTCAACCCCATCCAGCTCTGCCTCACATCCAAATGTGCTGCTCCCCATTCAGCTGTACCTCTTGGT
The DNA here is from genome assembly GCF_047495875.1 of Pithys albifrons albifrons. Taxonomy (NCBI): domain Eukaryota; kingdom Metazoa; phylum Chordata; class Aves; order Passeriformes; family Thamnophilidae; genus Pithys; species Pithys albifrons. The sequence goes on along the minus strand of NC_092477.1, from coordinate 1,873,348 downwards.
CAGCTGCACATGCCTCCATTGTACCTCATCCAGCTGTGCCCCTTCCTGCTGCACACCCCCATCCATTTGTGCCTCACATCCAGCTGTGCTCCCTATTCACTTGTGTCCCATCCAGCTCTGCCTCCTACCCAGCTGTGCCCAGCCTGAATACAGGGCATACTCAGGGGCCCCTGGCTCTGCACTACCACCAGCCCATGATGGAGGGACACTCATGCTCATGCTGTGGCAGGACCAGCAGTGTCACCATCAAAGCCAGAACGCCAGAGTGTCCCTGCAGCCCTGCACTGCAGGTGACACCCGAATCCTGGCCCTGCTTGTCGCTGCCCTGTCTAGTCACAGTTCCTCTCTCCAGCTCTGCACATGGTTTGTCATCATCGCCCAGTCCTGGACTCAGCTTTGTATAGGACATGGGGACTCTGTCCCCCAACAAGGTCCCGCTGTCCTGAGCCTGGCTGAGGTGATGAACCAGGGTGCTCCCGGCCATGACAGCACTGCCATGACATGATGGGTTGGGTGAGGTGGAGCATGGGGGGCTCATGCCTGTTCCCAGGGAGTGGAGACACCCTGGGGCTGACATGGACATGAGATGCCCGAAACTGTGAGAGAGATTTGGGGTGCAGTGCTGGGAAGGACTGGCTCCCACTGCTTCCTCTGGGCAATGCCAAAGGCATGGGATCCTAGTTGCTGGTGCCAGTGCTGACCTGTCACAACCCCACTGAGGCTTTGAAGGGATTGATCTGGGACTTCTGGTTTGACAGTCACCACACAAGCATCAGTCTATACTGGTTGGATTTCAGGTCCCTGTGCGGAACAGGCTGGGATGGGAGATCCTGGTCACTGCCAGCTCTGTGGGGCTCAGAGTACCCTGTAGCATATCCTGTCATGGGATAGTGGCAACCTTGGGGCTGGGGACCTCTGCAGGAGGATGAGCACTGCCTGCTCCTCTCTGTGCAGGTCATGGAATCACAGGCTATCTCGAATTGAAAGGGACCCATAAAGATCATCAAGTCCAGCTCCTCAGTCATTAAGGTTGTGGTTAATTGCAGGCGGTAATGCCTTTCTGGAGGCAAAGCAGGGCCAAAGGGCGGCTCTGGTGAAGCCTGTCCGTACCTGGGAGCTGTAGCAGGAGCATCCCGGGGCAGCTGGATCCCAATCCAAGAGGCTATGGGCAGGCCTGTAGGCACGTTTAACCCCTCTCCTTCTGAGTTCTTTTCTCCTGTCTTCATAGCAGTGTCGTGTCCCCGGAGCCTGGACTGTGCCCTGCAGCGCCGAGAGTTCTGCCCGCCGGGGTCAGGTGCCTGTGGGCCCTGCCTGCCCCACTTCAAGGAGGACGACCACGGGCACTGTGTCCAGAAGCAGTTCTCACCCAGTGGTAGGTGCACCCACCCCACAGCAGCCCCTTCACCCCCTGCCTGCACACCTGCCCCACCTCTGCAGCTCTGGGAGGTTCAATGCCTCAGGGCAGCACCCTGCCCTGCCCCAGCAGCACCCCAGCCTCTGCTCTCTCCTGTGGGGATGGCTGCTCTCCTCCTTCTCACCCCACTCACCGACGCTGGGGAGTGATTTTGGGGTTGGCAAGGAGCATGTGGGCCCCACCCTGCTCCACGTACATCCTCCTCGAGTGACCGTGTGCGGCCTTGCCAGCACCCCAGGGTCCCAGGACAGCCAGGGATAGGAGGGGGGTCAGATGGCTTCCAGGGCTCTCTGGGTTCTGCCAGGCTGTTCCAGGGCACAGGCTTTGCAGGAGCAGGGGAGCAGTTCTTGTCACACAGAGCTGTGATTTGTGCTGACCCTGTGGCTGAGGCAAATGGGTCCCTATGGCCTCACCTATTCAGGCACTGAGTTGAGACATTGGCCTGTGGTTCAGGGCTGCTGGCTCTTCCTTGAGTGATGCCCAGGACCCATGCTGGGAGGGCTGGACTAGGGTAATGAGGGTTGCACAGGGGGTTATTTCCGTCTGCTTTCCCAAGGGATCTGATGGGCTGTGACTGCCTGGGTGGCTGCACTGTACCGGTGGGCAGAAAGACAGGCAGAGCATCCTGGGAGCAGCAGCCCATGGTCACCCATCCCACTGTGGCTGCAGTAGATGGAGGATGCTCTCAGTGCAGTCATGGCACTTGTGCCCCAGTTCAGCTGCAAAGGCATTTTTTAGCATGATCCTCAGCTCGGAAAGCTGTGGTAGAGCTGTCTCTGTGCCCCCCTGTCATTTCATTACAGGATCAATGCACAGGTAAATTAAGACTGTAATTACAGCTCTACAGAATTCCTTTTCCTATAACTAAAGTGGAGTGACTTCTGTGTCTGGGGAAGAGGCCAGGACTGGCCATGCCCTTGGACTGCTCCTGTTGGGTTCTGCTGGGGACCACCTGGATGCAGGGTGGCAGCTCTGAATCACCTCCTGAAGCAGCACATGTTAGCCTCTCCCCTCAGCCTGCCCTTCTCCACCTGCTCCCACTCTCCCCAAAAGCCTCCTGCTAAGGGGTTCCCAAGTCCTGGGGAGCTTCCAAAAACATGTGGAGTGCCTTGTCCTGTGCCAGACAGGATGGACAAGCTCTGGTCACTGACCCAGAGAGGCAGCTCCCCTAGCATCTGAGTTCCATGCAGACATGGAGGGGTCCTCTGGGTTTTCAGGGATTGCTTTGTTCTTGAGCACATTCGGGGTCCCATCAGGGGGCAGCCAGAGCTTCCCTTTGCCCATGGCTCAGCCTGGGTGGGCACATGGGGGATGGCAGAGCTCAGCATACCTTTGGTGCCATTCCTCTTGGCAGGAGGATCACCCTGTAAATCAGAAGGGAGACCCCAAAGGGAGTCGCTGTGGCTGAAATGAGAGTGATGGCTGGAGGGGGTGAGAGATGATGGCACAGGGATGGGGTCCAAGCTTGGCATTTGACAGCAGTCAAGGGTCCATCCCCTCTGCCATGGCCTCCTTATCCACATAGTACGGAATGGCTTTAGCAGTTGTTTATAGCTCATTTTTTAATGTGAAGTCTTGGGAGCAGATTTCTCCTCTCAGAACGGATGCACATGCACTGGCATCTCCGTAGCAACCCAGCTCCTTCCCAAAGGATGTGGCCACAGTTGCATCCTCACCCAGAGAGATGCAGGACCATGGTACCATCCTCTGAGGACCTACCTGGGAGGATGGCGACCATCAGGGTGTCTCCCAGCCCCATCCTGTTGTCCCAAGCAATGCCATTAGCTTGTGGCAGCAAAAATGTGGATACTGGGGTAAATGAAAAAGGGAAATCCCTCCCAAATTCTCTGTTTTAGCATCCTGAGGATGCCCAGCTCCTCTTCACAGGGAGGCACCAATTCTTTTTTCATGGGGCTTTTGCATCCTGCCTGTAACTTAGTCTAGCAGCAGGAGCAGAGAAGGCTGCAAGGATGAGGGGCTGCAATAGCCTCATTTTGAGGGGGGTGCAAGGCAAACAGAGGAGACTGCTGTGGCTCAAGGATGCCTAACCCTTTGAAGGGGCTACCCACCCACCTCTTTGCTGCATGAGCAGCCCCTTTAAATGGTTAGGCATCCTTGAGCCATTTGTGATTGCTGCTTATGCTGATCCTGGGATCCCAGCTTGCTGCCAGATCCCTGTCAGGAACTGGGGATCCTCTCCCAAGAGCAGCTTTTTGGGGTAAAAAGCATTATTTGGGGTTTCAAGAGGGCAATACCTATGAGTGGCATGTTCCTGCCATTGGTGACAGCAGGAGTGGGGCACTCAGCGTACCCAGCACAGCATCAGCACAGAAGTGAGATGGGATGAATAGAATGTCGGTGCAGTGCATCCTAATAGCTGCCTGCACGTGGCTGATACTGCCTTGCAGAGAGGTCTGAGCCCCTCAAAATCCCATGCACACCATAATGCTACATGTGTCTGTGCTGTGATGGGTTTGAGTGGTGTGCTTTGGGCTGCTTCTGCTTGACCAGGATGGAGACCCACCAGGCTGCACGAAGCACCTTGGGAAAAGGTAGAAAAAGGGATCTCAGCTCACAGATGTAGGGATTCCCCTTCCCCAGTTGCTGTGCTGCTGGCACCAAGGAGGGCATCAGCCATCCTGGGGCAGGACTAGAGAAATCAGTGAATTTGTAGGAATTTTGTGCCCTCCTGTGGACACTGTCAACCTCAAGTTTCCTCTGCCCAGGGCAGAGGTCACACTTGTCTCTCCTTGGTTCCTGCTGTCCCAAATCATCACGGTAACTGGTGTGACCTCGCTGTTGTCCCAGGGTTGAGCTCTGAGGAGAGGAAAGCCATGAGGAGGGGCCAGGGGCAGAGCAGAGGGGCTGCAGGGCTTTGTGCCATCCTGCTGCAGGCAGTGGTGGGACCTACCATGAGAGGGCACCCGTGCGCTGCACAAGCCCTACCTGCACCTGTGAGTGTCCTGTGCGTGTCCTGTGTGTCCTGTGAAACCCCTGTGCAGGCCCTGTGCATAGCCTGTGTGCCACATCTCTGCACTCTGTTCCTTGTGCTCTGGCTGTACCCTGCCTTGTCCTATTCCTCCCCAGTATGCTCAACGCACTGCAGCAACTCTGCTCCTCCTGCTCCTGGGACAGCTAGGCAGGAATTGGGGCTAACCCTGGCCCCCTTTTTCTTGAAGCAGCCCAGAATCAGTGTTTCATCATAAGCTGCTGGTACCATCTTGCCTTTGTACGTCTGGGATTACCCTCCAGAGCTTTCCACAGGGGATAGCCTGAATATGGGCAGAGGGAGCAGGGATAGGGTTGGGGATTGGAATGGGGTCAGGGATAGGACAGGAATGTCTCCTGCCCTTGAAGATGAGTTTAATTCTGTTAAAAGCAGTGGTGAGTGTCAGAGCTGGACTCTGCTCAGTGAGTCTGAGAGGAGCAGCTCCACTCCTGCTCCACGCTGTCACCCCGTGGGTGGGCACTCCCTGGCTAGCATGGGGCTCTGCCCATGCCTGATGCCACACAAGCCCTCTGCACGGTGGATGTCCCTGGATGTCACTGTGTGTGAGATGCTGGGCCAGCCCCTGGGGATACAGGATGCTCCTCGCTGCACGGAGCTGCATGGACTCCCTCCCCAAAGGGCTATATCCTACCGGGCAGGACCCAGCCCCTCTGCTGGAGTGAGGTCTCCCACACTCTGTAGGACAGTCCAGCTGAGCTCTGCTCTGAAGTGGCTCCAGGGTCCCTGGGCTGTAAAGGACAATTTGGAGCAAAACCCAGTGTTGAGGTGTCCCCTGCCTGCAACTCAACCTGCTGGAGCTGCCCTTCATCCCTGTGGCAGTGGGGCAGTGGTGGGTTGTCTGTCCTGGTTCAGCTCCCATTTCTCCTCACTCAAGGCTACTGTGTAGCCCCAGGGGCGGGGACATGGAGCAGGTCAAGTACAGCAGGTTCTGGCACTCTGCACGCTACCACAGGGTCTGCAGGACCTGCTGCCTCTGGCACAGGGGCAGGCGTTGTCGCTCCTGCAGCCTCCAGTGTTAGTGGGGTAAAAATCCCTCCAAAAGCAATAAGGATAAATGTGGGTCCAAGTCCCAGCTTTGGGAAGGCTGCATCCAAGGTGGCTCAGACTCACCACCACCTGCATCTGCTAGAGCTGGGATGTGAGGGGGCCTGGGGGTGGGCACACAGCTGCACCCTGCAATACCCACTTCATGCATATATTCTCCCGCAGGACAGACCTCCATTCCCAGCTTGGAGGCAGAAATTGATTTACTGGCAGATGTGCTGGCAAGGCAAGAGACTCCTCATCACCACCTGCTACAGGATGGCAGACCCAGGAGTAAGTGCTTGCTCCCTACTCCCTGTGGTGCCAGGGACCACATAGCAGGGCATCTCAGGCTGGTTTGCCCTCCAGAGCTGCCTGGCAGCTGCTCACAGCTCTGCCTTCTCCTGCAGCCACCCTGGTGCCTGAAGGCAGCAGACAGCGCGTGGCCAGCAGGCTGAGAGAGGGGCAACTGCAGCGGGGCCCTGCTGGCGCCGCAGCAGCTGCCACCCTCCCCACCACTGCCACAGTCCAGAAGTACCCAGTGGAGGCATCCCCCATCCCTGCAAATGACAACATGGTGCTTGGTGAGACCCTGGGGGCTCCTGGGAAGGGGTTTCACACGCTCCCCAGGAAAGTGTCATCTGGTGGCACTGTGCTGCTGGCTTGCCTACTGTCCCTCAGTGTCCTCTCTGCCTCCACAGGGCTGATCGTGGTGTGCACAGTAGCCGGGATCTCCGCGCTAATTGTGGCAGCTGTCTGCTGGTGCAGGTGAGATAGGGCTGCTGATGCCAGCTAGTCCCTTGGTGTCCCTGTGCCCCGGGCAGTGTATTCCTGTGCTTCCCAGGCAGGAGAGGCAATAGCTGCCCTTGCCAATCTCCTCCAGCCTCCTGGTCTTCTGGCCAGGGTGGGAGCACAGTGGTGAGATACCCCCATGCCAGGTGCAGACTCCTGGGGGTGGGTGGCACCTGGTATGAGCATCGCTGTGGCGCTGGGTGCTGACACTCCCAGCACATCAATACCTTGTGCCCAGGCCCTGTGGGACGGAGATGGCTATTCAGGGGGGTGCCACCTGTTGTGGATGCCATCACAGGGAACAGGGATGTGGGTGGAAAGACTGAACCCCTCTGAGCCTCACTGGTCCATGCATGTTGTCTGCTCCCATAGCTCCCAAAATCCACTAGGATGGACTGGAGAAGTAGTTGTCCACTGCACTGGGCACCTTGAATCCTGGGGTCAGTTTTAGGTCCCTCACAACAAGACATTAAGGGACTGGAGCATGTCCAGAGAAGGACAATGGAGCCAGGGAAGGGTCTGGAGCACAAGTCTCACGAGGAGCAGGTGAGGGAGCTGGAGCTCTTAGCCTGCAGAAGAGGAGGGGGACCTTCTTGCTCTCTACAACTCTGTGACAAGGGAGCCAGGTGGCGTTCAGGCTCTTCTGCCAGGTAACCAGTGACAGGACAAGTTCTGTTGGGGAGGTTTAGGTTGGATATTAGAAAGGATGGTCAGGCACTGGAACAGGCCTGCACAAGGAGGTAGTAGAGTAACCATCCCTGAAAATGTTCAAAAAACATGGATGCGGTGCCTGGGAACATGGTTTAGTGGGGAGGTTGCCAGTGCTGAGTTTCTGATGGACTTCATGACCTTAGATGGCTTTTCCAAACTTAGTGATTCCATGATTCTGATTCCCTTCCTTGGCAGGCTGCAGAAGGAGGTCAGGCTGGCACAGAAAGCAGACTACTCAAGCCAGCGAGTGGCCAGCCCCCTGCCCTACGACAAGATCTCGGTAAGACACCCACGTCCCTCCCTGTGTTGTGTTTGGTGCTCTCCTGGAGGGATTCCCACACAGTGGAGGCCCCCCCACCAGCCAGGCTGGAGCACTCCAAAGCCCAGCGTCCACAGCTATTCCTGCTCTCTCTGCAGCCCGGGGACAAGACACTGGCTCAGAGCGCCCAGATGTACCACTACCAGCACCAAAAACAGCAGATGCTCTCCCTGGAGAAGTAAGCAGCTCGTCATCAGACAGCCACTGACTGGGGTTCCCCTAATCACCCCCCTGGGTTTCACCCCCTCTCTACACCCTCTCCCCCACAGGCATAAAGAGGAGCCAAAACTGCCGGACTCTGCATCGTCTGATGAGGAAAACGAGGATGGAGACTTCACCGTGTATGAGTGCCCCGGGCTGGCTCCGGTATGTGGGCACAGGGGAGCTTGGGGTCCCTGTGCATACGGGTGGTGTCCAGCGTATGCCTGGGATGTGCAGTTCCTTGTCAGGAGATTTTTCCACATGTTCTTTATCAAACCTTGAGATAGTCCAACCCTTCAAACCCAGGAACGTCCTCCCTGGCTGGCAGGGGACCCCAGGGAGAGATACCTCCTAACAGCCCTGGGTACAAAGAACACAAAGGGCTGGCGAGAAGCCTTTCACATGGTAATAGCTGCGGAGCCCGGCCATCAGGGCCCAGATCGAGGGTCATCATTGGGTCTTTACAGGCCCATTAAAGAGCACTTGATGGCAGGCAGGCAGTCTGGGCAATGCACCCCATTCCTGCTGGGAGGCCTGTCCTGGAGTTCCCAGTCTGGGCAAAGAATCCTATTCCTGCCAGCCGGGCTGGGGATGTTGTCCTGCGATCCTCAGCCCAGCTATGGGGTCCAATCCCACCCGGGACCTTGGGTTTTACACATCACCCCAGCACTCCTGGCCCCACCTGGCAGGAAAACAGTACCTTTCCAGGAGTGATGAAGGTCGTGGTTTGTGTCACCCCATCACAGTCCACTAGGTCATTCCCCTCCTCCTTCCTCTCTGCCGGGCTGGGGTTCAGACCTAAATCCCTTGGGATGGGGCAGCTGAACTCCAACTGTTTTCTGACGTGCCTTTTCCTTCCTCCATCCCACTCCCTCTACCACGACAGACTGGAGAAATGGAAGTGAGGAACCCCCTGTTTGACGACTCCTCCTTACACCCCTCCAACCCCAAGTCGCACCAGTAACATTCCCCCCGACTCCTGCACCCGAGCTCGCTACAGACTGTGCCCGCAGCCGGGACACAGCGAGGCGGCCGTGCCGGAGGGGCACCGACAGCCGGGCCAAGGGCCGCAGACCCCGCGCTGCCAGACTGTTCGACGCCTGCCCAATAAACACCCGCTAACAGCTATGGGGGCGGGGATCGCCCCCATTTCCAGCGTCCTTGTTCTCTTTGCTGCTGTGATCGCGTCCCTGCCTTGCCCTTTGCTCACTGCCCTCGGGAACATGCCAGGCCCACGCGGGGGTGGCTGCTGGTTTGGCACAGAAATTGGAGGGGCTGCTGCACTATCTCTTTGTGGTTGGCTTTGAGGAGAGAGCTGCTGCCCTGGCTGCAGCTAGGCTGATGTGCAGCAGCTGGGAAAGGGCTGGAGAGAGGGTTAGAAATCAGGAGATGCCAGAAGGGCTGGGCATGCTCATGCCTAGCCATCAGGGCTGCCAGCCTGCCCAGAGCCCGTCTACCAGGGGAGTCTTTCCCTGGAGCAGATGGCATCACTAAGAGCTGTGATGCCCATTCTGCCCACTCTTCTCCAGCCTGGGCAGCCCCCTGCAGCAGGATAGTGCTCTGGGAGCCAGTGGCAGGAGCAGGAGCAGCTTGAGCAGGTGTTTGCATCGCTCCCCAGGATGCTCCTTCAGATGCTGCCCTGTGCCCTGTCCTCTTTAGGAGTTGCTGGGCCTCGGGGGCTCTGGGGTGCAGTCAGTTGCAGTTCCACTGTGGCCTGGCAGCCCGTGCCAGGCTGTGCTGGCAGAGGATGGGCTCTTTCTTACCCCAGGTCTTGGTGGGGTAAAAGCTCAGAAGAAGGGTTCCGTGTTTGGTTTTTAAGCTGTATGGCCCTGGGGAAGGAAAGAGCAGGACTGGAGGGAGCTGGGGTGTCTGGTAGGGGTAGGCAAGGCACAGGGGCTTTGCTGTGCTGCTTCAGATCTCATGGAGCCCACACCTTGGCAGCATCCCTGTGGAGTCTGATACCACGTGATCTCCAGGCATCCCTCCATGGCAGGAGACAGTCTCCACTGCTCCATTCCAGGCACCTCCTGGGCCTCAGACACCCTCTGTACCCCTCTCTTCCCTGTGTCTGAGCTCACCAGCCCTCACCAACACATCCCTGCTCAGAGCCCAGTGCTGCTCCCCAAGGCCTCCTCTGTGCATTGGCCATGACCCCTCCAGTGGAAGGCCCAGGACAGGGTTTGAGTTACTTTGCACAGATGTGGTTTCATGTCCAGACCATGTTGTGGACTGTCACAGCCACAGGTGATCTGTTGCATGGAGGTGACCTCTTGCACTCCTGGAAGCCGTGGCACACTCAGGCAGGCACAGGCAGGACAGGCATTGGTGTTGGACGTGCCAGTGAGTGGTGGTGGCATGGGACCCTTCCTATCCCTGGCAGAGTGGCTGACAGGGGCTGTCACAGCACAGATGCTGTCCCCATGTCCTGTACTCCCCCTCCCCATGGGCTGCTGCCCCTCTCTTCACACCTCTTGTCGTTGTTGAATGAACTGTAGTTCTTTTAAAAGATTTTATTAAACGACCACGTTTGAGACCCATGTGAGTGTGTGGTGTGGGGCCCACTGCTTGGGGGGGCTCCTCTCGAAGTGGGATGGGACAAGGAGACAAGGAGGGAGGATACTGTGGGTCCCCCAGCCCCAAACCTTCCCTGGAGAACAGCGAATACCCACCCTGCTCCTGCAGTTGGAGGAGCCTTTAAACCTTTCCCGAGGATTCTCTCATACATGGAAAGAACTGAGTGTAATTTTCTTCTCAGTGTTTGCCAGGCGAGGTTTCCCCAGCAAAGGGGGCCGGGTGGAAGCCTCCGCACCCAACCCTGCAGCACCCAGCACCCACCCCCCCCTCCGCCCCTCGGCCCCAGGGCCCTTCGCACCTCGGGGATGGCAGATAAGGGCTATCGCGTCCCCGCATTGTGTACAGCGGAGCTCCTTTGATCACGCCAGCCCTCCATCAGGCTGATACCATCTCTCCTGGTTTCGGCAGCCGGAGGTGAGTGCTGACTCACTGCCAAAGCACCCAGCTGGGATGCTTCTCTCATGGGTTCTCCAGCTGCAGCCCTGGGCAATGCGCACCCCCAAATAACCCGAGAACACTCCAGGGCTCAATCCTGGGGAAACCTCCCTCTCCCTAGGTCCCGAAATTTGACCTTCCTTTGCTCTCAGTGCCCAGCAACCTCTCAGAGCACATCCAGACATTTGGTAAGCTGTAGCTTGGAGTAAAATCTGTCTGTTCCTTCTGGGAAGATCTCCTCACTCCTGGAAAAACGGTTGCAGGAGCCCTGTGTCTCCTGGAAATCCATGTCCCCACAACATGTCCGGGTACAGAAGGCTCATTTGTCCAGGGACATGGGCACTTGTGCCACAGACATCCCGGGACATCCTGGGACTGGATGCAGGGTCCATGCTCAGTCCCTGCCTCATCTTCCCCAGCTGTAGCACAGCAAGGAGGACCTGCTGGTGTGTTCGGGGCAGTGTGGTGGTGAGGGTGACTGTAAGGACAGACTGGGGTCTTTGTATGAGGGGACAGATCTGGACCAAAACACCCATCGGGATTTTCGTTTCAGTCGGGTTTGGAAGAACCAACTCCACCCTGCCCACCAGGCCAGCTGCAGCCCAGCAAGCTGCACTAACAGGTCAGCATTCCTTCAGGAATAGAGCTTCTAGAGCTGAACCCCCTGCCCAGCCTTCCTGGAGGGTCCTGGAGTGACCCTCTCATCATGGGACCTTCACCCTGCATGTGCAGGGCTGCAGCCCTCAGAGGCATGATTGCTTTCAGTGGGCAACTCAGGAGGATCCAGCACAGCCCCTCCACCACCTGCCACAGGGAGGGTGGGCTGACCATGAGTAAAACCTCATGTATGGTCATTCACTCTCTTAAAATCTCATTCCCAAGCCACACGAGTGCCACAGCAGCACACTCAGCAAAGGGAGGATTACCAGATATGCACCTCTGCCCCCACCAAAGTATTGCCATCTGAGCGAGACAGAAGAACAGATGCCTTTCTTTCTCTTCCCCTTTTCCTAACAGGATCCCACTGATCCCTGGCTACCTTAAATCACAGAGCCTGACCAAGCCTGGAGCACCAGCAGGTTCAGCCACGCTGTGATGGGAGGACACATTCATCCTCCACCTCTGGAACAGGCAGAGACTTGTGACCATTGGTGCTCAATGATCCCATACAATAACCAGGCACCTCACACAGCCCCCCCAAAATCACCCCATTGAAATGTATGGGGGGGCACACACCGAGAAACCCCACTGACTCCCTCCACATCCCCCAGCTAAAACCATCACCGCCACAATGGCCCTCACTCCTACAAAGGGACCGGTTCAAAGTCAACGTCTCCCTTCCCCTCCGCCTGTATATGAAAGGAGCAGGAATGCGTTTGAGGGCCCGGGGGGGGGGGGGGAGGCGGAGGGGGGGGATAGGGGGGGTGCTGGGAGGCTTCCTGGGGGGATGGAGAGAAAGAGCAGGTTGGCAGGAGGAGGGGGTCCAACCCGGGAACAATAAATCAAAGGAAAGGGGAGTTACTGCCTGGACAAGAAGCTTCTGAAATCCTGGGCCGCAGCAGGAGCCCGGGAGGAGCAGGGCTGATGGCTGCCAGCGGGGTCCCGCAGAGAGATTTCCTCTGCCCGCTGGCAGTGGGGTAGGCAGTGGGCAGGCAGCGGGCGGGCCTGCCTGCACAGCACTGGGATCAGCAGCCCTGGCAGCACGACATGGTCCAGGTTACCCGTGGGCACAACTGAATTAAGTCCCTGCTCCAGAAGGCACCTCACCAGCTCAGGACATCCCCCCCCACACCATGTCCTGTAGCTCACTAAAAGGTTCACGGTGTTTTAGCATCCTCCCTTAATTTTCCTGGGACTGGCCTCCCTTCTGGAGCCTGACACAACCAGGATGGACAGCCTGGCATATGTCATGCCAGGAGTCAGGAACAGGCATTAATTCCAGCTCAACCACTTGGCCACTTTTTTCCTTACAGGAATATCATTAGGTGGCTTAGCTGTTTCACTTCCCTCTACATGCAGCAGTGCCATCCATACGTACCAGTTCCTAGATGCCAGTCCCTGCATGTCTGTCCCTTGGGTCCCTTGGTACCTGTCCCTAGGTTACAGTTCCTAGGTCCCATCCCCTGGATGCCAGACCCCGGGTATCAGTTCCTGACTGCCAGCTGCGGGTATGAGGCCTGGGATGCCATTCCCTGGGTGTCAGTTCCTGGGTGCCAGCCGTCTCAGTGGACAAAACAAGTGCTTCATAACCAGCATTCAAGCGCCTTCCCCCAGTCCCTCCCACAGCCCCATCCCCATCCCGCCGCGGAGGAGGCCGCTCCAGCCTATCTCTTCGGCATATCAGTGCGAGACAGCAGCAACTCCCAGTAATCCGGGTTAATAAACAGGGAGCAGTGTCGGCAGCCGGGTTGTTCCTCGCCCTGCTCCAGCTGGGATCACGGGATGCCAGCAGTAGGGTTACCACTCACCCTGCTCTGACTGGAGTCAGAGGCTGCCCGCACCACCGATGCCTGCCCGTATGAAGGAGCTGGCATCAGGTTAGATTCAGAGGCTGATATGATGGCAGTGTTGGAATCAGGGAAGCATCCAGTGCTGAAGCAGGAGGGAAGGAAGGGGGAAATGCCTCGAGCTGACCCCAATAGTGCCATTTTGACGGACTGTGCAAGAGGAAAGTGCTTTAGAGAAAATATGGAGCATGCTCCATTGTGAAGCCCATGGACCCGATAGCTTGGGCTCCAAATTCCTCCCTAGCAGCACACTCTGGGGTCTCAGAGTCAGACATGCTCCTCCACATCACAACCTTTCTCTGTAGAAGGAGGAAGAGGTGAGGGATGGTGGGAGTGTGAAGGGTCTAGCTCTGTCCAGCTCTGTCCATGCTCCCCATGGAGCCACAAGGCTCAGTCGGCAACACCAGGTGTCAAGAGGTAAGAGGTGATGGCCAAGCCCTGGACCATCCCTTCTGCTGCACAATGGCACAGGCATTCCAGGGCCTGTCCTCTGTCCTGGGGACAAGGGGCTGGTGCGAGCGGGTGGGCTGCCCTCATGCCAGCCCCTGGCCCTGGTTCATAACGCTGCAGCTGCGCAAAGCTATTCCTCCCTGCCCAGGCCCCACAGCGCCTGGGGGGTTCCCAAGTGGGGAGACCCCGGGGCTGTGATGCCCTAACACTGCCGCGGGTGCCCCCGCGAGCAGCGCGGGGCCGGAGGAGTGCATGGCCTCGAGGGAGAGTCGGTGTCCTCCCGCTCCCTGTTCCGTCGGGGCCGCCCCGTCCACCTCCCCACGCCCAGGGTGCGGGTGAACGCAGCCTCCTCCCACCGCACCTTCCCCCCCCGTGCCCCCCGCCCCCCGGGGGATCAAGTTCACGCCCGACCCACTGATGCGGGGCCCAATGGGGCCGGGGCCCATTTCCATCCGGCCCGGCTCGGCCCCGCCGCTCTCAGAGGCCCCGGCGGCGCCGCAGCAGGGAGGCAGCGGCCGGCAGCCCCCGCATGGAGTCCTAGGGCGGCGGGCAATATGTTCAGCCCGGACGGGGGGCTGCCGGCCGCCCCCTTCGGCCTCCTGAGCGACGCCGGCCCGCCCTTTCCCCGCGCCGGCTTCGACGGGGCGCCCGCCCAGCCGCTCTTCTTCCCTTTCGCTGCCGCCGCCGAAGCCGACCCCGTCCGCGACCCGCCGCCGGCCCGCGCCTGGCTGCCCCCAGCCTCCCCCGCACCCCCTGCCAAGGCGGAGGCGCGCCCGGGCCGGTCCTGTAGCCAGCCCGAGCCCGAGACCCGCACGGCCGCCTGCTGCGGCCCGGCCTGGCCGCCCCCGCCCTGGGCCGGCCCCGCGACCCCCGGCCCCGCCGCCCTGCCCGGGCCACCGTTCCCTGGCCCGTCCGCCCCTGCCTTCCCCGGCCCCCAGCTCTGCCCCGCTGCGCTGCAGCCGGGCTCCGGCGGCCCCTCGGGGCTGGGCAGCAGCGGCAGCTCCAGCGGCGCCGCCAGCGAGGGCGGACACTCCAGCGACAGCGGCGAGGAGGTGAGACCCGATGGGACGGTGATGGGCAGACTGCCCTGTCCATTTTCCGCCGGCCGCATGCGGCGTGCCCCGGCTTTCCTCCGCGCCCGGTGTAGCTGCCGGGACAGCGACCAGAACCCCGACTCGCCAAGACCCCGCCGGTGGCTCCTGTTCGGCCCCGCCGTCGGGTACCCCCGGGAGAAGGTCTGACCCGGCGCTGGGGCTCATCCTGGCTGGGCCAGCCTCTCCTCAAGGGGGGAGAGCCTCGGTGAGGCGGGTTTAGGGTAAGAAAAGGGGTTTGAGGGCTTAGAGGAGCAGGTTTCCTTTTGTTATGTCGCCCCTGGTACGCGACGCGTCGGGGCCGTCCCGGGTAGCGACGCCGAAGGCCGGTTCCGGCGGGATAGTGGGGACAGCGCAGCGCAGTCCCTGCTCAGCTGCGAACTCCTGGCAGCCCCCCCGGTCACCCGCGGCTGCGACCCCGGCCGCTGCTCCCGGAGCTCCCTGGGAAACGACGGCTGCTGGGGCAGAGACAGCCCTAAGATGACGGCGGGGTCGGAAAGGGAACACTGTTTACCGACGCGCCTGAAACTGGTTTGGGTTAGTTTTTGGTATTTTTAAATCTTGGCATAACACGAGCCCGCTCCGGGGGCACCGTCGGCGGCCAATGCCGGGCCTGGTCCTTGCGGCCGTTGGGTGCGTTTGGGCAGCCGTCGCCGGACCGGGCCTGCGGCAGCTCCCATGCCACGATGGATGCGGGCCCCCAGGCCGCAGCCGGCCGTGGTGGGTAGGGGGTGATCGCGAGTGATGTTTCCCTGATGCGGGACAGTGAAGAATGCTCCTGGGAGGGATACCTCGGGCTTCCCGTTCTACAATAGAAATTGAAAGCCGAGGCTCAGTTGATAGGAGGAACGCCTAGAGAAACCGACACTGTGGTGAAAAAGTGGAAACTGGGTAAAAGACTTCAAAATGCCGCCGCAGTGGCTGAAGACTGCGCGGTAGGTAGGTGGAAGCGCCTAGGTGATCCCCGGACAGAAGGAGAGAGCCTGCTGGTGGCAAAGGGGAGGTTGAGTCCCACGCACCTCTCCGGTGCTTTGGTCCCTCCGTTCACGGGAACCTTTTCCCTGCCCCAGCGCCATTGGGAAGTGATCTACGCCGCGGGAGACCTGAGTTATGGTGTCGTGTGGTGGGATACGTGGGAGCGGGGCGAATCTGGGACCTTCAGCCAGTGTGAACATTGGTGCTGCCTCTGGTCAGGGCAGGAGAGTACTAGCCAGCGGAGAAAGAGGACATTCCCAGGGTGTGATGAGGTAGATCGGGAGGTCTGGGTGCTCATTGTTCCACCTTTGGCCGCCGCTACGCCAGCGTGGGTTGATCTGGGCGGTGTGCGTGGTCCGGGTGGGGAAGAGGGAGAGTCCTGTGTGGGGCAGGATGGAGGTGCTGCCTGGTACCTGAGCAGAGTTCGTCCGGGGGTTGGGAAAAAACCCTCTGTCGTCCATCCCATCACCCAAGGACTCTGTCACATGAGCCTGGTGCTGCCGAGGGCTCAGCTGAGCCCCCTCCTGACCCAGTCCCCGTTCCACGGGGACCCCGACAACCCGACAGACCTCGCTCTTGGCAGACCCTGGGCGCCAGTTGTCCCCTCTCAGTGTCTCTCTGCCCCTGCCAGGATGCGCCAACCTCTGGAGAGCTGGAGCAGTTCGCCAAGGACCTCAAGCACAAACGCATCATGCTGGGCTTCACCCAGGCTGACGTGGGACTGGCCCTGGGCACACTCTATGGTGAGAGGCCGGGGAGGGTCGGAGGAGGGCTCTCGACTGCTTCCGCAGCTTGGGGGAAAGGAGAGGGTTGGGAGAAGGATTGGTATTACCTGGTCCAGTAGAGGTTTCTGCTTCTTAACGACCCGCAAAGGAGCCGACAAGCACCATCCTCGGGGCTCCCGGGGGCGAGGGAAGGGGGGAGGGCAGTCCTACGGGAAGGTGAGCTCGAAGGGCTCGATAACCGGAAACTGGTTTAATAAAATAGCTACAGTTGCTTATTTTCAGGGCTTTAAATCCCTGCTGAAACAGCTGGGAGAATCCCTTTCCTGGTCTCCCAGGGTCATGGGAGGCTTGGGGGTGGCAGATCGTGGGGGCTGCAGGCGCGGGGGAGGGGGGAGCTGCGCAGCGCATGACGCCCTGCCCGCCCTGCTCGCGCAGGGAAGATGTTCAGCCAGACGACCATTTGCCGCTTCGAAGCGCTCCAGCTCAGCTTCAAGAACATGTGCAAACTGAAGCCGCTGCTGCAGCGCTGGCTCAACGAGGCGGAGAACACGGACAACATGCAAGAGGTGAGGGCTGGGGAGGGTGGGAGCTGGGGTACCCTGCACTTGCAAGCCCTCAAGCTGCAGGTTCTCCTCCATTTCTAACTTGCTTTTGGGGAAAGAAGAGGGGAACAGGAGATGTCTTGTGCCACAGCAGTGTCTCATTGCATGGCTTCAGTCTAGCTTGAGGGGAAACCATTGGGTATTGCCTTCTGCCAAGCTGAGGGGAGCCCAGTTCCCTCTCAGACGCCTAATAATTGTGGCAGCTCCCATCTTGGAGCAGCCAGGTCCTGCTGCAGCCTCAGATAGGCTAAATGTGTAGCGTCTGCTCCCTGGCAAACCTGGCGGGGGTGTAACAAGAGGTCTCCAGTTGCCCCACACCAGCTGCTGGTAGGGCTGGGACACTGGGAACAGCCCCAGTCACAGTGGAGTGATACTCAGTGGAAAGTCACAGGGACCCAGTGTCCCCAGAGTTCTGCAGCCAGCCACAGGTGTGCCAAGAGCCCAGTGGAGACTCTTCCACCCTGTGACCAGTGTGGTCCCTCTCTTGTTCCCAGATGTGCAATGCAGAGCAAGTATTGGCCCAAGCCCGGAAGAGAAAACGCAGGACCAGCATTGAGACCAACGTGAAGGGGACACTGGAGAGCTTCTTCCGCAAGTGTGTGAAGCCCAGTCCTCAGGAGATCTCCCAGATCGCTGAGGACCTCAACCTGGATAAAGACGTAGGTTGAGAGAGTGGGAAGGGTGGGTGCCCAAATGGCAGCAGCTCCTGAGCTCCTGCATTAGGCCAGTTTGATACTTTGTCTCAGAGCAGAAGTGAACAGCTGCACTTTGGCTCTGCCAGGCAGTTATGAGGTATAGCTCATCAATACAACCCCCCCCCCGCCTCCAGAAAAAAGCTTTTGTTCACAGATCGAGTATTTAAAACTGAAGAGAAACAAAAATAATTTCCAGACCCAACAATAACACCCATCTGCATTTGTGTATACACACATAGATATATAGAAGTCCTGTGATACTAATTCATCTCTGAAGCAGCTGATTTTTGCCCCCAAGAACCCACATGGAAAGTGGAAACTTTTTCTTCATCAGAAGTGGAAATGTACCAGAAACCCAACAAAACCCAACACAAGTTCCAGCCTCAGATGCATATTGTCTTCATCAGGTTATGCTGCCAGCCTTTGGAGAGAAAACTTTTTTTGATTCATTATCTTCTTTACTATTTAACATTTGCTGTCTCCCATCTTTTAGCTCTGGAAGCAGTGGGAAAATGGTCATGGCTGGACTCTGTCAGAGCACAGCCCAGGAAAGAGCTGTGCCAGGGAGGGGGCTGCACTGGCAAGTTGGGGTGCTGTGGAGATGCTACTAGCAGAAGGGTCACCTTGATATCCACACAGTTCCTGTGGTCACCCCTTCACCCATCTCTGTCTCCCTTCCTGCAGGTCGTCCGGGTCTGGTTCTGCAACCGGCGTCAAAAAGGCAAACGGCTGCTGCTGCCCTACGGCAATGAGGCAGATGGGATGATGTATGACATGAACCAGCCCCTGGTGCCCCCCACTTTGCCCATCCCAGTGACATCCCAGGGCTACAGCCTGGCGCCCTCCCCTCCTGTCTACATGCCGACCTTCCACAAAGCTGAGATGTTTCCACAAGCTCTGCAGCCTGGGCTCTCCATGAGCAATGGCGGCCACTGAACCAGAGTCTGTGGGGTCACTGCAGATGGTCTGGCAGCCCCCTCCTTTGCCCTGGGCTGGCACAGGCAGTGCCCTGCTTCTGCTCTTTGGGCTGCTGCGTTGGGGTTTTTGGGGTGCAAGGGGCTGGGAGCCTGCTCGCTCTTTACAGTTGCTCCCAGCCCTTCCCAGTTATGTGAGCTTACTGGTCCCAGCAGTGCTGGCCCCTCTCTGACCTCTCCTGGGGGCAGCTGCTCCTGCACCACTGTACCCACTGAAGCCACGTGAGCCTGGGGCTCTGAGTGGAGCCACTTGTGCCCAGACCCAGCCCAGCCACTCCCCTGGAAGACCCAAAAAAAAAATTAGATTTTGGGGTGGGGGGGAGGGGGGTGTTTTGTTTTTTTTAATGTTTTTTGGTTGTAGTTTTTAAAGAGCAAAAATTTTTGTAGTGATCTAGTTTCCCAGGTGCCTCCTCCCTGTCATGTAGAGCAGGGCTGGGGGTCCTGGTGGCTCTGCCCACCCTCTTGGGCAGCCAGGATGAGCCCCCACCACCCTTTGCCCTGTGGCACAGGAGAGCTTCACCCCTCTATGGGTCAGCTGGCGAGGCTTGTTTAGGTCAGGAGGGTCCTCCCCAGTGCTTGTGCTCAGCACACGCTGGACACAGGGGACTGAGGACCCTCAGTCCCCATGGCCCTCCTCACCCTCCAGCCACTGTCCCACTGCCCCAGCCCAGCTGCCCAGAAACCTCCTTTTCCTGGGAGGTCCCAGCCCAGGGGGGCAACACCACCCTATCCATGCTGCTAACACCCCATGCCTTCCAGCCTGCTGTAGTTATGATTTTTATATTTTTTGTTCTTAAATCAAATTTCCTCTGGCAGTGAAATAAATCTCAAGGGTTCTTTGGGACAAGAATGAGTTAATCTCTTTTGCATCCCTGCTCCTGCAGCCCAGCAGTGCAGATCTGGCTGCATGTGGGGGCACAGTGGCACTGAACCAAGGCCACCCAAAGAGTGTGGATTGGTCCCTGTCACACTGGCAACACCCGGCTCTTGTCTGCCTGCAACTTGGCCGCCCCCATACCAGGACTGGTGGCAGCTCGGCCCTGGAGATGCACCAACTTGTCAGGGCTGTTCCCTGCCCAAAGCAGAGGGGGGTCAAAAGTGAAGGGAGGGGTCATCTTCCACCCAGTTTTAACTGTTTTGCTGTGGCTGCTTCTGGGAAAGGGGGAAGCAGGGGTATTTAATTTGCAGGCTGCTTCAGGAGCTACCATGGACAGGGAAGGATGGGGCAGGGGGGTGGGGGTGGGGGGGGAGATGGGGTGTTGGTGCCTCAGGGAGGGGTGTAGAGGGTAGGCAAGGAAGAGATCTGGGAAACTGGATCTGTCCTTTTCTGTGGGGCTGCCGATGTGACACTCATGGGCAAAGGATGGATGCTCCTGTGTGCATGGTCCAGCTGAGACAGCCTTGTCGAGGGGTGATGCCCACTCATCCAGGCAGGTGCAGTGGCCAGTGAGATCGGGGCATGTCTGGGGGATGACTCTTCACTGTTCCTCACCACAGTCTCAGCAGCTGGTTTTCCTCCAATTCTTTCCCACAGCAGATTGAAATACCCAACCAAGCCTGTAGGGAAGCTTCTGGGAAGCCTCATTTGTATCTCAGCAGCTGGGTAGCTGTGGGTTTGCTCTGCAGGTCTGCCTGGAGTGGAAACACTTCAGGCAGCTTCTTGCAGAACACCCTGGGACTCTGCTGGGCTGGGTGCTGGCCTTGTGGGGCAGAACCTCCTTTGCTCACTGCATCTATGCTTCTTCCCTAGGGTCAAGTCCCTGCTTGCCCACAGGGTAGGGGCACAGCCACATTAGAAACTGCCCCTGTCACAGCTGTACTCTTTAAAAGTGTGGGTAGCTGGTGGAGTGGGGAGCAGAAAGCTGAGAAGGACATTGCTTTTCTTGAGGTTTGCTTCTCCACATTTTCACCGTCTGATTTTCTGCTTGTAGCAAGGCAGGAGCCCCAGACCCTCATGGGATTCCCAAATCCCACTTCTCTTGACACCCTGCCCATGGGCACTCAGCACTTGTCTGTGGGCACCCACAGCCCCTCCTGCTCCACTTCTGGTTGACCCAGAAAACAAAGCGGAAATTGGAAGCCACAGAAGTCAGAAGAATACAGCACGCCTGTCCAGCTGCCACCCAAAACCAGGGCTGGGCCAGGACAGGGATGCAGAGGGGGACCCTGGGTCCTGTTGGACACCCAGCAGCTCACAGGGTGGCAGGGGTGAAGTTGGGTGACTTCAGAGCTGCAGGGAGGAAAACTGCAGGAAACCAGTAACCAACAGTTGTTTATATCAGTGGTGTTGACTACACTGAGCAGAGGGATGTGGAGCAGGGCATGGATGGAGTAGGCATGTGTCACTCCCTGGTCCTGTCACTCAACCCCAACATGTCTACCCTGATCCCAGATGGGTGCCCAAGCTGCAGTGCCTACGGTGCAGGGGGGCTATGTGGTGCATGGTGCTCACAGTGCAATGTGTGAGTGCACATGGTACCCCCAGTACTGGCTGTGCTCTAGGCTTGTGCAAGGCTCCGGAGGCCACCAGTTCTCTGGCTTCCTGCCACAGGGAGGGACAAGCTACAGCGTACCTCTGCCTGGCCGACTCTGACTTTGCCTTGAGGGGATCCACTGTCCTGCAGCCCCTCACTGATGCAGTGACACAATTCGAGGGGGGTAGGGGGGGATGGGTGCTGCCAGGAAGTGGGGGAGCAGAGGCTGTGCTCCCTCCTGGCTGTGGGGTGCTGGGCACCCCTGGACTGCCTGAGCACGGCTCCTCCACCCCAGCCACAAATGTCACCATGGGTCCTCTGCTGCCAGGGCTTTGGCACCCAGCAAATGGTGCTGGGGGAACACTGAGAATCATGGAGGAAGGTTGAAGACCCACGAGCCACCCACAAACCCCCTGTCCTGTCCACACCTGGCACCACAGGCACAGTCTTGGCAGCAATGTACTATTTATTTCCAAAGCACCCTCTGGGCCTACCAGCACTGCAGCAAGGTAGTCAGTGTTGGGTCAAGGGGGTTAGTCCCATTTTGTTAGAAATTAAGTCATGAGAAGTTGCTTGGGGTCCCAGTGTGGCAACAGCTGGGCTGGGAGGAGGGTAGTGGCTCCTGTCCCTCCTTGCCCCACCTCCTGGCCAGCAGGTGGGTGCCCTGTACACCACCCACCCCTGTATCCTCTGCCCAGACTCATCATGATGGTCCTAGCACACACTAGGAGTTGAACCAGCTCTGCAGGCTGGGATAGAGGCGGCCGCGGGGCAGGTGGGGGTAGGCAGTGCAGATGGTGCAGATCCGTTCCCTCCAGTCACTGTAGAGCTTCACACTGAACCTCCTCTGCCAGGCAAAGAACTGCCGGTAGCGGCTGGAGTTCATGGTCTTCAGGAAGGTGGCCAGCTCCTCCAGGGAGCTGAAGTCATCGACATGGATAAAGGAATCTGCGGGAACAAACTGCTCATAGTTGGCCCGAGGTGGTCCCAGCACCACAGGCACAGTGCCAGCCAGCAGCGAGTTCCTCCAGAGCTTCTCTGTGATGTAGTCCTGGTGGATGGAGTTCTCGAAGGCCAGGTAGAACCTGGATTTGGATGTTGTTGGCAAAAGGCAGTCCTTGCAGAGGGGCTTGTTGTTTGCTTTCCCATATACATTCACATGGAGGTACCTGGAGAGGTTTTTGTAGACTTCAGCTCTTTTCTGAGTCCTGTGGTAGTTGCTGATAACCCAAGATACCAAGTTGGTTTTTGCAGGGATGTTCACAGTGGCTGATGGGTTGGGCACAAGCTTGCCGTAGGGGATAAAGATGTCCGAGTCCTGCCTGTAGGTCATCACCCAGTTGAAGGTCTGATTCCATCCCGCTAGAGCTCTACTGTTGGAAGGGGACTCTAGGGAGACCCATACCCAGTTCTGCCCGGGTGGCCTCTCCTTGGGCAGCCTGTCCTGGCCAGGACGAAGCCTGACATGGGGGAACACCACCACGTCAGCCTGGTGTAGGAGCTGCCGCTCTGTGGTGAGCTGGCAGCCTGTGATGCTGTACAGCTCACGGCACACGTCTCCACTGACATTGGGGACCTGCTTCGAGGGCCATTCCCACACCAGCACCACCAGGGGCTCTACGTGTTTGGAGTCTTCTCTGGAGCCCTTGGAGGGGTTGAGGAAGCACTTCAAGTTCCAGAGGATGGTTACAAACACTCCAGCAGTGACCAAGGCCTTCACACCAGGCTGGCCCCGCAGTGACCATGGCAGTGGTAATGCCCGGGACATGCTGATGGGTTGGCTGTCACCTCCTCAGGTTACAGAGTTGACACCTGGCAAAGAGAAGTGACCACCAAAGGCCATCGGCTTGGCTAGCGAAGGGGAAAGGGATGGTGGGGAGGTGCTGGGGTCAGAGGGGCCAGAGAAGGGGTTTCTCCATGAAATCTGGACCTCAACATCACCCCTGGACCCTCGACTCCCCTGTGCCACAGGGTTCCCCATGCACCTAGTGCCACCCCAGGGGGGTCCCTGGTGTCTCCATCTTTGGGGTAGCACAGATGCTGCTGGAAGGTGCAGAACTGATGGGAAGCAGCCATCTGTGCCCCTTGCCCCACATGCCTGGCCCCATAGTCCATAACAAGTGGGTTTTTAGTGCTTGCTCTGTACCTCAGATTCTCCACTTGACATGCAGCCACGATCCCACTCCTCACTTCTTACTTTGTCCAGAGTAGGTCAAACCTAATATACAGCCAGCCTTGCTGAAGCTGTGCACCAAAGGATGAGAGGGAACATCCCAGTCCCACCTAAACACCCCTCAAAGCAAGGCTCCAGCTGCAAAATGTGGTGTCCCTGGAACTGACTCTGAAGTCTGAAACTCTATTCAGGGCCAGACTGGAGTGTCGTACCCAAGAAACGTCCCCTTATCCCAGCATTCTCCTGCAACAATGACAAGGCAATACCCAGGCCCAAGGTGCCCTCCCCAGGTCAGGGTACTATCCCCAGCCCACAAAGCCATGGGGAGTTCCAGAAGGCTGGGAGGCTGTAGCAGGTGCTCCAGACACTAATATTTTATATTCAGGATGTCACAATTGGCCAGTGCTCCACTGTGAAGGCATGGAGGTCAGAGGGTGCAGTGAGAGCAAGGAGGGCAGTGAGAGAAAAAAGGGCAGAAAGGGCAGAGCTCAATGTCTGCAGGTCACCCATGGCATTCAGCAGCAAAGGTAGTTTCTCTTTTGTGGAAACCTCTGGAAATGCAGGGGCTGCCTGCACCCCACTGCCAGCTGAGGCTGAGCCCGTTCCTCCAGTATTGGAGCCTCCTGGAAAGCAGTGCCCTACTTATCTACTCACACCAGCACTGCAGCTTGGCTGCAAAAAGTCCCTTCCCTGCTTTTACCCGCTCCATCTGTCCTGCTAAAATGTACAAGCTAAGTTTAGGCTCCAGACAAACCTGGCATTGGAAGCTGAGAGGGCTGGGAAAGCTTTGCTGGTTTCCTGCATCACACATTGGTGCTGTGGGTACCTCTCCCTGGCAGTGGGGATGCTGCCCCCATTTTGGGGATGATCTAGAAGGGAACGTCCTGCTCTGGCAGTGCCAGGGGCTGCCCCATTTCTCAGCCCCTCTCCCCACAGTGGTCAGTGATCCTGAGCTTAGACTTACCGGGATGGAGGTGTGCAGGACTCCAGCATCTGCCTGGGTGCTGCTGCACTGGGCTGAGGCACTCAAGGGCTTCCTCTTTTCTGTGGTTTTTGCCTTGTCCCAGCCCCACAGTGGGTCCTTCCTGTCCCATGTGGCAGCTGGCACAGCCTGCTCCCAGCACTTCCCCTGTGCCACCCCAGGGGCTGGTGAACGCCCACAGCTGGGTGGGTGCCCTATGGCCAAGTGGGTACCTTGTGGCCTGGGTGTGTGCCCCATGGCTGGGTGGGTACCTTGTGGCCTGGGTGTGTGCCCCATGGCTGGGTGGGTACCCCATGGCTTGGTGGGTACCCAATGGCTGGGTGGGTGTCCCATGGTGGGTGCATGCCCCAGAGCAAGCTGGGTTCCCTGTGGCTGAATGGGTGCCCCATGACTGTGTGAGTGTCCTCTGGCTGAGCGGGTGCTACAAGACTAAGCATGCACCCCATAGATGTGTGGGTACCCCAGGGTGCCCTCAGCTTCAACAAAGTGCCACCCATCTGCCACACACAGCCTAATGGCAAACAGGATATCAGTGTGACTCCAACTCCCACTGACTCATCCTGAAACTGTCAACTAACACAGCCCCAGCAGCCCCACAGTGCTGCTGGGTCCTGGGCACTGCCCTGCCCAGGATGTTTCCTGCCAAAAGGGAAGCGGGCACGTGTGAGCCTCAGCAGTGCATGCACGAGCTGTCTCCTGGGTGTTGGCTCCAATTCCGCCCTGCTCCCAGTATGGCTCAGTTGTGTTCTTTGCTGGCATTGCTGTCCAGGACCTAAGTCTCCATGAAAGCCCTGCAGGGAAAATGAGAAGGGAAATCTGAGGCAGAGGCACAGAGGGGAGCACAGAGGTGTGCATCACTGCTTTTAAAGCTGGCAGGGGTATTTTGTATGGCCTGGCACACACCCCAAATGGGAGCTCTCTGTTCCACTGCCCCTGAGGTCTGCATCTTCACACCTGCCATGTCCCTTGGATCCCTGTTGGGCATGGTGCTGTGTCACCATGCCACGGTATATTGTGGCTCTGTGATTTCAGTGCCATCCCACGAGACCTCAGAGGCCAACTGCAGCCCCAAGGAAGGGTGTTTCTTCCTACACAACCATTTCCCCAGCTTCCTGTCATCTTTTCTCACTCTATGCATTCCTTCCACTGCATGATTGAGAGCCCAGATAACACAGTCAGCAGGCATTGCTCCCAGCCTGGCCTGCCCCAGCCCTGTCAGCTGTGGGCAGCAGTCTCTGCCTGGCCAGAGCATTCAGCATCATCCTGCTGCTGTCCCATACCTTGAGAGCCCAGTGCTACATTGGCTGGGGCCATTGCCCTCCACGGAGAGCAGTGGGGATAGAATTTCTATGAGGGATTCGGGATGTCTGGTGGAGCAGGAGGCAGCTGGCACTTGTAGCTGTCACCCATGGGTGCTGCCCCAGGACACCCTGGCAGCAGAGATAATGACCCAGGAGGACTTACAGCCAGTGGATCCATACAACCTGACCCTGTTGCCCAAGGAACATGGCTCTGAGTCGGCCTGGGAGCCAGGATCAGCACTGTGTGGGTGGGCTGGAAAGAGATCAGGGCCAGGGGCCAGGCCATGGGACCATTGGATAACATCAGACAGCACTAGCACAGAGCAGGGAACTGTGTGTGGGTGGGTACTGCCATCTGCAGATGACCACATACCACATACAGAGAGAGGAGCTTGGCCACCTCAAAAGAAGTCCCCTGAGAGGTGCTCAGGGCTCCACATGTCCCTAAAGCTTCAGGCCCTGGGTCCGTGGAGGATACTGTCCCCAGGGCTGTGCTGCCCCATTGTACACTGCTGTGTCCATCCCTTGCTGGCCCTGCAGGGAGTTCTGTGGTCATGCCAAGCAGAAAAGAGAAGCACTCCAAGACCCACGCAGGGGCAACAGGAGGGAGGGATCAGGAGACCCAGGTCAGGGATTTGATCCACCTGTGGAGCCCCCCACTGCACCTCTCCAAGCTGAGGATCCACTCTGCTTCAGGACAGGGGTTTTGAGGTGCTTTGTGTGTGGGCTGGGGACAAACTACACGCAATCCCTTGCAGGCAGCCAAGGGTGATAGCTTCCCTCCTTCCCCAGGGATGCAGGAGAAGCTCAGCTCCCCTCAGTTCTGAGCAGTTCTGCCTATACCCCTGCCCACAACCCTGCCTACATGCCTCCCAAACCAGCCACCCTCCCCAGGGCACAGAGCTGGGCACACAGTGCCTCTCCACCACCGCATCAACCCAGGCATCCCTTATCCTCCTGCACCTCAGCACATTGTTTCACCCAGAAGTTTGGGGAATAATGACACTTTGCGTTGGACAAGGGGAGCTTTTGTTAGCACCAGGCAGCTGCTGAAGGGTCTTCCCTGAGTACAGGGCACCCTTGGAGGCACCACTGGGTCTGGGGTAGCCAGAGGGGGATTCACTGCTCCCAGCTGAACTTGTCTGAGGAAGCCACGTGGAAAGGGACATGGTCACAGAATTGGAGGGAAGGAGAGGAGGCCACAGAGAGTAGGAAGAGCGACGGACAGGTGGGAAATGGAGAGAACCAGAGAGATGAGCAGGGGGAAGGGCGGGAGAGAAGCAAGGATGGATGAAAAGAAGGGTGGATGGGAGGAAGAAGGAGACCTGGTCCGGTTCAGGTCTTATTGCTGCTGATGTCATCCTTCCCAGCCCTGGGGTCAGAGCTGGTAATGGACAGCTATGGCGGCAGGTTGTTCCCTCCAAAACCACCTGGGGATGCCCCAGCATGTGCCCGTGGAAGGGGTCAGGCAGGAGCAGGGTGGGCTGCAGCCAGCAGCAGGAACAGCAGTGGCACCCTGGACGCAGAACCCGCAGCCAAGGGCAAGTCCATCCTGTTCGGAGGCAGCACGAGGGGCAGAGGCGTGGGGGTGACCCGTGCCTGGCTGCGGGGAGCGGGGGTGGCTCGGGGGACTGAGGGTTCCCCGGCACCAGGGCAGCAGCCCCGTTCTGGACCTGCCGCACAGGGGCCGCGGTTGCCGGGAGGAGCCGCGCCCGCCCACAGCGGCCCACCCTGCGGGGCAATCCCGGGGCCGCTCCGCGCTGGGCCGGCGCCGCGGTGCGGGCAGAGCGGGGGGCCCGGCGGTGCCTTTAAGGGGCGGCCCGGCTGTGCCTTTAAGGGGCGGCCGTGCGGGCTGGGGGTGGTGCTGGTGCTGCGCTGGGTCGGGCCGGACCGGGCGCGGCAGGGCCGAGGCCGGAGCCGAAGCCCAGGCCGAAGCTGAGGCTGCTCCGCTCCCCGCAGTCCGCAGCGGGCAGAGGCGGCGGCCGGGCGGGGATGGCGGTGGGCAGCAGGTGACCGCAGAGCCGAGCGCGGCGCGGCCCTGCGACGAGGCCAGCTCGGCCATGGGGTTCCTGCATCAGCTCCATCTCCTGCTCTGGAAGAACGTGACGCTGAAGCGGCGCAGCCCGGTGAGCGGGGGCGAGGGTCGGGGGGCTCTGCAGCGCCGGGGGGCGAAGCCGGGTCCCGCGTGGGGGCGGTGCCAGGGACTCGCCAGGGTGCGTCCCCATCCTCCGGCCCGGCGGTGTCCGCTCGTCTGGGGCCGTCCGTGCGCGAATCCGCGAAACGTCGGGAACGCCACCGCGGCCTCGAGCCCGGCGCGCCCCCCGCGCGGCGGCGGCGGCTGCTCCGCCCCGCTCCATCCCGTGTCCGTGCGACTGCCCGGGCCCGGAGGCCGAAGGAGCGGCCCGAGGCCGGAGTTTGGATGTCGGCCCCCTGGGTGGGATCCCTCCCCGAGCCCCGGTACCTTCCGGCTGTAAATAGATTTCCAACCCATACGTGGGTCGGAGCCGCCTCTCTCGAGAAGAGCTGCCCGTCTTGGGACTGGGGGTCGGGGGACTGATGTGTCTTCCCCCAAGGGGGGGCGAAGTGGCACCGGCCGTGTTGGGGTCACGGGGCCGCTGTCCCTGCCGTGGACTCCCTGTGAGGGGTCACCCGTCAGCCCCCGAGGCACCGCCGGCTCCGGTCAGGGAGTGGGTCCGCGCCCGGAGGGAGCCGGTTATTTTTAGCGGCTGGGGGAGGGAAGCGGCTGCTGCTCCCAGGCTCTTCCCCTCCCAAATATCCCGCAGACCCAAGCGTGATGTTCCTCGCCGGCAGCCTCCTGCACCAGACCTCCTGTGTCCCGGTGGCCGAAGCAGTAGAGACCCGCGAGGCAGGAGCAGGGCCGAGGCCGGGGCCGGGGCTGGGGCTGGGGCTGCAGGCAAGTTCGCCTGCACGGGCAGCCCTCATGCCCCCAAAATGGATGAGGGGGATGATGCTTTTTGGCTGAGTCATCTCCACTCACCCTGAGCAGAGCTACGTGGCCACAAGTAGGAGGCTGCTAGACCCCTGCCCTCGAGGGTGAGCAGGCTGACACAGCTGAACCCTGGCATGTGCTGGCTAACCCGGCTCTGGCTGCCGTGTCCATTGGATTACAGATTGGGGGTGCACATAGCTTTTGGGGACCCTTTTGTCTGTGACTCCTCAGCCCTGTGGGCAAGCATGGGGATGCAGCGCAGGAGGCCGTGGCTGGAGGAGGAGGAGCCCAGGCCCTGTCACCCCCATATGCATGGACTGTCACTGGAGTGCCAGTGCTGCAGACAGGGTGACAGGGTAAGGAGCAGCCCCTCCTTGCCTACCCAGTGATGCCATGTGTGGATGGGGGTGTGCACGGGACCAGCTGTGTGCTAGGGTGAGAGCTGGCCCAAGTGCTGAGGGTGCTCATGGATGGATTTGGTGCAGCCCCTGGAACAGCTGTGTCCTGTGCATGCCACCTCCTTCCTCTTGCTCCTGTGCATGTGAGTCCTAGAGTCACCTGGCGTCCCTGGTCTGTACAGGAGCCATCATCCAGCTCGTTCCTGGAGTAGCTCTGCCCTCTCCCAGCAGCCCGGAGCCAAGCTGCCAGCTCTGGGTAGCCAGGGCAGAGCCAGGCCCTGTGACAGAGTTTGGTGGCAGCTGCACTTGAAGCTCAGAAGTGAGTTTCCCAGTGCAGATCTGCCCTGGCACTGACCAGAGACAGGTGTCTCACTGAGAACCAGCTCTGTATCGCACGGGGGTGATCTTATTGCAGCAGCCAGAGGATGGGGGCTTAGAGAGGGGAAGAAGGAATGCATGAGCCCCGTCTCCTGCTGGGTGTTCACCCGGTGGGGATTGCTAGGCTTCTCCCAGCCTCACAGAGGGATTGTGTTGTGTGCCAGCGGCTGCCCCTTGGCACAGCCTGGTGCTGCCCAGGGGTTGGTGCCTTACCACCATGGACTTCCCTCCCAGCAGCATGCAGAGCAGCAGCCCTGGTGCTGCGGACTAGAGTGAGTGGGAAGTAGAGACCCTATGTTTGGCTGAGCGCTCTGGGCTGGGTCTTGAGAGCTAGGGCAGTTCCCAGCACTGCCTGTGAGTGCTGGTGGCCCAGAGGAGTCCCCATTGTCCCTGGTGCCAGGGGCTCTTCAGGAGCAGGATTGCAGCAAGGTGCAGCTGTGGTTTTAGGACAGACTTTGCAGGTATTTGGTAAGGGCTTGGCCAGGCAGCTTGCAGATGCAGCATGGCCAGGTGCTGTCCTGTGGCACTTCTGTAAAGTTTTGTGTCCAGCCTGTGGGAGCTTTGGACCTTGCCTGGTGTGGCTGAGCTGTTCTCGGCACTGCTCTGGGGTTGGGCACTGCTTTTATTCTTCTCAGAGCAGAAATTCAGGCAGGAGCCCTGGAGTAATGAAGGTCTGAGCAGAACAGCATCAGCAGCTCTTGATAGAGGGAAGCCAGGGCTGTGGGGTCCCGTGAGATGCCAAAGGCAGCCCTGGTGAGTATCATCTCTGTGTTGGTTCTGCTGGAATGGGAATGTGTTAAGGGATGGGCTCTTCCATGACTTTGGTATCTGGTTTAAACCTACCTTGGATGTAAAATTACCAGGTGCTCTCTCCAGCGTTACCAGAGGTGCAATTCAGGATGTTCACCCACCTGTCCTCTACCTGCTCTCTGTGCCCATGCTTTTGGAATAGGCAGGCAGATGCAGCTGGAGCTCCCAGTGATGGAAGTGTGCTGCCGGGTTTACTCTGCCCTGGGGAAGCATTTGGCGGGTGGAGGCTCTTTGGAGGAACGGCGGAACTGAGGCTCTGGGTGCTGCATTGGTGCTGCAGCACATTGGTGGGGCTCCCTGTGGGGTGGGGGGGATGCAAGGAGAGCTGGGCAGCAGTGTGGCTGCTCTAGCCTGGTCAGGATCTGTGCCTTCTGCTCCTTGGACCAGAGCCGGAAAGCTCCCTTCACACAGAGGATCTGGCCTGCCAAATCTGTCCCTTTCCCTGGCTGGTGGTAGTGGGGGGGTACTGATGCCTCCAGAAAAGGAAAGGCTGAAACTTAGGGTGCTGGGGTGCTGTAACAGTGCCTCTGCTAGGGCACAGCACCCCTAGGGGACAGTGTACTGTGTGCCTGTGGCACTGCCAGCTCCAGCTGCTGGGGCTGGGAGGGGTGTGTAGCTGGATCCTGCAGTAGGAATCGATCGGGTGCTGTCCTGACTCTGGGTGCTCTTTGCCCCCTTGCTGTTTGCGACGGATGTGGGGAGGGGAAATACAGGTTTGGCAGGGGCATGCCATCCCTGTAAGTCCCTGCTGTCCAGGCAACTGGGGAGCACCTGTTGCAGAGCACCTTCCTCTACACTGTGTCTGCTTGGCACGATGCTGTACTGGGGCCTGGCATCTTGTGCTGGCAGGAGGGATGGCATTGTCCCAGTGCCTTATGTCCCCTTCAACCCAGCAAACGGGTGCCCAGCTGACATGGGGAGAACTGTAGTGGGTGTTCCGTGGGCAAACCCCAGCAAGGATTTCCTCCTTCTCCAGCTTCCAGAAGGCAGGACCCCAGGCTGCCATCTCAGGACTGCCAGCAGGGTGTGAGGGGTGGGAATGTGCCCATACTGGAGTCAGGGGCTAGTGGGACAGGAGGTGATAGACACAACTGGCAGTGACCAGAGGCAGAGGTGAGGGCTTCCAGGCCTTGGCAGGAAAGGAGTTGGCAGCCCCTAGGCCTTGCCTTGTCTATTCCTACGGGGCAGATGACCTCAGGGAGCCCTGTCACAGGTACCACTGGGTGGTGGCCATCAGTGGGTGTCCATGGTCAGTTCACCCCAGGAATGAGAGCTTTGTGTAGCCTCGTGGGTCTGCCTGCCTGGGGGCGCCTGGCTGCCCCCCACCTTCAGTGACTGTGGCTTCACCTGTTTGTGCTTCCTGGCGCTGGGCAGAAGTGGGTGTTTAATGCTGATTTAACTCTGTAGCCATCAAAAAGTTCAAGGTTCTGCCAGCCTTAAAATGCTGTTGGAAGATTTGGATCCTGCAGGATGTGAACCTTATCCCTTGGGGTTCCTGGAGTCTGGCCCTACAAAGAGTACTGGCATGGGCAGAGAGGCTGGCAGGGAGCAGGCGGCAGCTTCTTCCTCTCAGGAGTAATGCAGGCAGACTCTGCCCTGGCAGACCTCTGTCATGTGGTGGGTATGTATGGGGCTTTTGGATGCTGCCTCAGGCTGTGTGTGGTGCTGCTTCACCTGTGCTGGGCCAATAAACACTCTCCTAGCTGCCATGCTATGGGAGAGGGGGTCTGGCGTGGCAGGTTTGGTGTGCAGGAGTTGCTGGCTTGAAGGTCTTCAGGTGGGGCTGCACAGCCCCTGGCTGCCCCTTTGCTGTCTGGAGGTCATGGCTGTGGACCTCAGACACTGCTGGGAGCCAGCAGGAGGGAATTTGGCAGAATTTTGAGTGGCAGCAATGGACCAGAGAGCTATCTCTGCCTGGCCAGGCTGACCCCACAAGGACTGGCCAGTGGGATATGTGAGTGCTGCCACTTCCTGGGGACACCTGTGGAGTTGACCATGACCCAGCACTTACGTCCATGCTGACCTTGGCTCTAGCACATATCCCAACTGCCCTGGTTCTGGCTGGAGAGTGGACATGGTGGCACCATTTTCCCAGGCTGGGCTGTTTGTTCTCCCACTGTCCTGTGGTGCTTGTCTGGCCTTTTAACCTGACTTTGTGGGAGCTGTGGATCTTGGTGGGCACCACTGCCTCATCCTTGGCTTCCTTGTAGCCTCTCACTCCCATGTGACAGCATGGCAGAGGATGGGTGCAGGTGTTAAGCTGCTGTCCCAGTGCTCAGGGAGAGATGTGTCCCCCTCCCAGGTGCCAGCACCCTGCTGTGGCACCCACTCATCTCTGCCTCCCCGGCAGGGGCAAGGCTGAACATGGAACCCAGCAGGCATAGGTTATCCCACCGTCCCTAGGGTGGCAGGTGGTCACTCAGCACTTGTGCAAACCCAGACAGCACTCATGGCCACATCCTGCTCATGTCTAAGAAGACTGAGGTGAACATGTGCCAGGGAAGGTGGATGGGGTACACACAGGAGTTGCCCATAGCTGTTGTCACCTGGGCACAAAGGCCTTCAGATCCAGTGTCCTACCCTGGGTCTTGCACCTGTGTCATTGCCAAGAGAGGGGGGAGGCACGGGATGGATGAGAGGGCAAGGCACACTGTGCAGTGCAGGGCATGGCCAGCTACTGGCAGGCACCAGCCTCTCTCCTCTGCCTAACTCTACCTGCTGGGAAGCATTTTCTTCCCAGCTGCCTCTCCCCACCTCCTTGCTTCCTCACACCATCCCAAAATGTCCTCCATTGTCCTAGGCCTGCGGGTCGGGACCCCACCATCCCCAGGCTGTGCCAGTGCTGGGTGTCCCTGCTGTGTGCCTCTCTCAGGGACTGAGGCTCTCTTAGGGCCCTCCCTTAGGGCTGTGTGCTGGTGCCTCTGCCCCACTGTAGGTGTGGGGCAGCCCTAGCCTTGCCACCCCTGGGAAGCCCCCAGGGGTAAAACCCTGGGGACCAGGCGGGCAGGATCAGTCCCAGAGGTGCTGGCCGGGGAGCATCCCTCTTCTGCCACATCTGCTCATTGCCCTGTCAGTCTGGGTGCTAAAGGTGGGGGACAGTCTGCCCTGGCACTGGAGTATGTGGGCAAAAGGGACATCTCTGAGGATGGAGATGAGCAAAAGGTCAATGATCCCCATCAAAAAAATAAGTAACAACAAGCAGGTTCCTGCTGTTGCCACCAAGGACAGTCCTCATGGGAGCCTGGTACAGCCCAGCATGGGTGTGGGGGGATGGTTCCCCTAGTGCTTGGGCACAGAGGCCCCATTGTGTGCCTGGTAAACAGGCAGGGAGTGGGGGCAGGCAGTCAGGAGGACAGAGCAGAGGCCACAGGACAGCAGCATGGGTCAGGGTGTCCCTTGCTACTCCACCTTGTACAGGAGCAGTGATGCCAGGGACTGTCCCTGGGACTAGTGGTACCAAAAAGATGGGGATCCCCTGGCACTGCTCCTCATGTATCCTCTAGCCCTTCTTCCTCTGGTCTCTGCCTCCCCCAAAACTGGGAGCTCTGGAGTGGAAAGGGCAGTATGGGGGGGATACCCATGTGTGCAGTCATGCTTATCCCACAGCAGCAGCACTGTGGTCATATATGCCAGCAGGGACCCAGGTGTGAGGTTCAGGGCTGCTCTGACTTTCTTGGCAGTGTTGGCAGCCCCTGGGTGAGCATGGAGGTGACACTGGAGATAGAAGAGCCTGACCCTGTCACATGTTGCCAGCCACATCCTTCCAGGCAGCTCCTGCCATGTTAAAGCTCGCTCTGCCCACCTCACTGGCTTACTCCTTGGCACTGGGTCACTGGTGGGAGCCCGATGGAGGTGTGGGTGCTGTAGTGAGCACCTTCCCGGCAGTGGAGCTGGGCAGGGGCCCATGGTGGCAGCAAGTTTCAGAGTCTCAGTACCTGCCTTGGGTCTGATCTGGCCCTGGAGCAAGCCAAAGCTGGCTCACCTCTCATTTTCTCAACTTCCCCACCTGCAGTAATTCCCCCACACTGGGCAGCAGGGCCATGACGTTCCGGGCACTCCTAGTGCAAAGTGGCAGCAGCTGCACTGGCAGCATGCCTGGTGCCCACTCCTGCTGGTGACTGAAGGCTGTGATGCCCATGCCCAGGGCCTCTGGGCAGGGAGCCCAGCCTAGGCTTCCTGAACTACTGTGGCCAGGGATTCCTGAGGATCTGCCGTGACTTACTATATGCCACCAGTGGAAATCCTGTGCAGCTGGAGCCTTTTATGAGGGTGCCAGGGCACCCCAGTTGCTCCTGGAGCTCATGCCAGGGCCTGGCTGAATCAAAGGTCTGACTCCTGCTATGGGACTTGCCTATGGGACCTGGTGGAACCCAATGATGGCCAAGTGGCAGGGGGTCATCATGCCAGGCACCTCCAGGCTGTGCACAGGCTGTTCAGGATTTGGGTTCATCTCCCTGGGCAGCCCCCAGCTGTAGTGGCCTGTCAAGGCTGGGCTCGAGCCCCAGCATGCTGTTTGCACTGCTGGTGGAGGTATCCATCCCTCTGTGCGTCCTCCCTTGTCCTGTGGTGCCTCAGGCAGAATGGAGCAGGCAGGGTGCAGACAGGAGATCACGGAGTGCCCAGGAACCTATTTGCCTCTGGCTGAGCTGTGACAGTGCCACCAGCTACCTGCAATATGTGGGCACAGTGCCACATGGCACCAGGGTATGGGGACCCCTGTCCTGCCCACCCTCCTGCCTGGCAGCTGAGTTCTATCCCTAAGTGTCATGATCCCTCTGCTCTGTGTCATCCCCAGTGGGTGCTGGCTTTTGAGATCTTCATCCCCCTGGTGCTATTCTTCATCCTCCTGGGGCTGCGGCAGAAGAAGCCAACCATCCCTGTGAAAGAAGGTGAGTGCCAGTGAGGTGATGCCTGAGGCCCTCTTGCATTTGGAGGCACCCCGAGGCTCTGGGGAGGTGCTGTAGCCCTCTGGTGACACCCTGGGGATGGGAGGGAGGACCCAGAATGGCCTTTGGGGGACATAGCACTGGGCTGGGGCTGCAGCCAAGGCATGGTAGGGCAGATATGGCATGTGGGAGTGGCAGAGTCTGTCCCAGCCTGGGGGGCTCCCCTGGGAGTGGCAGCACCAACCAGCCTGTGGCTGCCATCAGCAAGGAAGTTTTGTGGGGGGGAAGAGTGAGCTGGATGGTGCTGGGACAGCCATTTTCCCCCCAGGTATTTGAGGAGCAGCCAGAGTCTCGCTGAGAAGGGCTCTCCAGCAGCAGGGCTATTGTCCCATGGGACTGGAGCTGGGGACTCCTGGAGATGTCCAGCCAGAGCTCGAGACAGGGCTCTGGTCTCCAGTACCTGCAGGCTGTGCTGCTGGGAGGAGGTGGCAGAACAGAGCTGCCAGATCTCCAGGGCCCATGGGATGTCCATCTTTGTGAGCACCTTGGCACAGGTGACACAGCAGGACTAGGGGAGATGCTGGGCAATGGAGGTGACCCCACATAAGGATGGTTCAAGCCTGTGTTTCAGCGTGTCCTGGCAAGGGAGAGCCCAGCTGCCAGCATGATCCCACTGTGGCAGGCACTGCCTGGATTCCTGCCCTGGCACTGACGTGTGCTCTGCGTTGTGTACTTTTTTGGTTTGTTTTTTTGTTCTTTTTGCTCATGTTTTCTTTTTCTTTCCCACCATCTTCCCTGCCCGCCTGCCCTTCATGCCTCTACTGCATGTGCCAGTCTGTAAGTTGGTGGGGTGGGTGAATGCTTCTCCCTCTTCCCTTGCCTGTGCCAGCCTCATAGTCTGGGGAGAAAGAGCCTGATTTAGATCAACTCACTGTGGCCTAATTCACACCTCTGTAACCCCCTTGCCTTCCTCTGCAGTTGGTGAAGATGAGCATGGGCAGCACAGCATGGCCTGCTCCTCCCTGGAGACTGACCAGGCATGGTGGAGTCCCTGCTGTGTTGATGATGCTGGGTTCCCCAAGTGCTGGGGCCACTGGTGGCCATGTACCCAGCCTCCTGGGCTGCAGAGGGCTCTCCAGGCCAGGTGAAGGCTAGTCCTACCCCTTGTTCTTGCCTCCTTCCTGAGGCAGAGTCTGCTGGGTGCTGTCACCCATGTGATCACCAAATCTTGCCGGATCACCAAGGCTTCCACCCTGGCACCATCACCAGGGCACTATCACCAGGTCCCCATCTTGGCCCCCTGTGGCTAGGACAAGCCAGGATGTGGCACTGCTGGGAGTCTGGAGGCCAGCAAGATGCCACCTGTGCACTGACTTTGTCACCAAACTGTGGCATGGCCACCAGTGTGGGTCCCACTACCCCAGCAGGCTGTTGGCTCATCCTGTGCTGTACCTGTCCCTGCCCTGGGCTGTCCCTTGTCCCTGCCAGAAGCCCATCTTCACCAGCCCCTGCCCGTCGCGGCCATGCTGACAGCACTGACCTGCCTCTAACCACAGGCTGGGGTGGTGAGAGTGGGGTCCCTGCCTGGCACTACCTGGTGTCACATGCTGGTCCCCACCACTGGACAGGGCCATTTTGGGCTTGCCCTGTCCCAGGGAAGGACACAGGAAGGTCCCAGCAGGGACAATGACTCAGTGCCAGCAGAGGGGGGAAGGTTTGTCAGTCCCTTGCTGCTCCTTGTTTCT
Organism: Pithys albifrons albifrons; assembly: GCF_047495875.1. Lineage (NCBI taxonomy): Eukaryota > Metazoa > Chordata > Aves > Passeriformes > Thamnophilidae > Pithys > Pithys albifrons. The sequence continues at coordinate 1,836,753 of NC_092477.1, read as the reverse complement.
TCCATCTTCCCCCAGCATGTCTCCATTTCCACCTACCTCCAGTTGCTACACATCAGGGCAGCTGGGTTGGGGATAGGCTGGGGGCTCTGGGAGCTGCAGGTGACAATTCTTATTTTCCCTGTCGTAGTCTTCCTGTTCCTCTGGATATCTGGCAATGCCTCTGAGGTTACTAACAGGAGGGGCTGGGAGCCCAGAGGAGGTTGGTGGCCGTTCTCAGGGCAAACGGCAGAAGTTGGCAACATCCTGGGACCCATCAACCAGGGCAGAGTGGGTGGGAGCAAGAGGGCTGGAGCCAGGGTGGCAGGAGTTGCCTGCAACCTCTTGGGGCAACCAGCCAGGACAGTCCTGGGGGGAAAGCTGCCCACTTCTGACTATGACCGCCAGCCTCCCATGGACTCTCAGACCCTGACGCACGCTTCTCTGAATTGAATGTCTGTTTCTCTGGTGGCCCCTTCCCTCTCCCCACTTCTCCTCCCCTCACTCCCACCTTCCCTGGCCTCTTTTGCACTCTTACCGCCTCCAGCTTTCTATACGGCGGCCCCGCTCACCTCGGCTGGGATCCTGCCCGTCATGCAGTCCCTGTGCCCTGACGGCCAGCGCGATGAGTTTGGCTTCTTGCAGTACTCCAACTCCACGTGAGTCCTGCCCTTGCCACGTGCTTCCCCTCCCACTGCGCACAGTATTGCACGCTCCCATGCATAGCCTGCCCCTTCCCATGTTGGCACTGCAGCCCTGGGGATGAGGCACAGGCTGGTATCCTCTGAAGTGTTTGGGTGTAGACCACCATGTGCTTGGGGTGCAAGGAACACCTCAGCCCATTCCACTGTGGGCTTCCAAGTGCTCGGTGCTGGGAGGAGGATGGAGGTGGCCTACATGGACACCTTGAGGCATTGGGGTTCCACTGTGCTCTAGCACACTGGATTCAGTGTGCAGGTGAGAGTAGTGGTGCCCCATTTCAGGCAGTACTGCTGCCCTGCGCCTTCAAGAGGCTCATCCCCCTAGAGCTCTGGGGAAGGTGTCCCTCTCTGCCTAAAGCCAGCATAGCACTGGATTTTCACAGGGTGACACAGCTCCTGGAGCACCTCAGTGAGGCAGTAGAGCAAAGCAGCCTCTTTGACCCATGGCACCCAGGGCTGGAGGAGGAGCTGGAGTCACTGCGCCGGCACCTGGAGGCCCTCAGCAGCTCTGAGCCCAGCTCCATGGAGACCCACTTCAGCAGCCAAGGAGGTGGGCCTTGCCCTGCCTGCCCCTGCTGCCTGCCTGGGCAGGGACAGAGGTGCAAATTTACCTGGCATCCAGCGGTGTGATGTGTGGCAGTGCCCTGCCACTGTCCTGCATTGCTGTGTTGGGCAGGGCCAGCTGTGGGGCCACACCAGGTCCCTGCTGCTTGTCGACTGATTTTGACCCACCACCTTACTCTTTCCCAGGGTCTGGCTTCACACTGGCATGGGCGGCCAAGGACCAGGGTGAGCTGCAGCGCTTCCTGATGCAGAACATGTCCCTCCCCAACAGCACAGCCAAGCTGCTCTTGGGCTCCAGCATTGACCTGCAGGAGGTGAGTGACAGCCCACGGGTGGTGGGTGACCGCTAGGCTTTGCAAAGGTCTGTGCTGCCCTGTGAATGGCCATATCCTGATCCAGACTGAACCCTGACCATCAGACCCACAGGGCAGGGGCCAGCTGGCACCCAGGTGGGATGTATCCTGCCCTGCCACCCCATGCCAGGGCCTTGCTGGGCAAGTGGGTGCCTCCTGTACCAGCACAGCTGGCAGCCTCGCTCCTGTCTTGGTGCAGGTATACCGCCTGTTTTTTGGTTCATTTCCTTTGGTACCTGATGAGACCCATGAGCGAGACCTGTGGGATGGGTTTGGCTTTGGTGAGAAGATGACATGGCTGGAGGTGAGGAGTGGTGCTGCATGCAGGGAAAATGGTAGGGCAGAGCCCATCCTCTTGTCCCCTCCGTATCCAACCACAGGGATATCTGCGTGTCTGTCCCAGTAGAGGGGATGTGACAGGACCTTGTCAGGGGACAGAGCAGCATCAGGGATGTCTGGGGTCCATCCTGGTGCTGCCATCAGTTCCCTCAGTGCTGTGAGGCACACTAGCACCTGTGCCTGGGTTTACCATTGTAGTGGGGGATGGCACTGCCTGGGCAGTGGCTGTGGAGGGAGCAAAGGGAGATTGTTCCCTCCTTGTGGCCGGGGTGCAGGGGATCCCTGCTCTTTGTGTCTGCACAAGCCTTTTCTTCCTCTCCCTGTGGAGACCATGGGTTCTGTGGGGCTGTTCACATATGCTTGGGGACACACATGGAGGGAGACTTAGGGACCCCTCACCCCACCAGCCATCCCTGTTCTTTCTCTTGCAGAAGAACCTCCCCAGTGGCTGGACAAGTCTGCGGGCAGGGCTGGTTCCCAGAGTGCTGCAGGATCCTGTGGCAGCCCCACACCAGCCAGCACTGCTCCGCATGCTCTCCCAGGCCCTGGGCCTTGCCAGCGCTGCCATGGCACCCACTGCCTCCAACAGCCCCCAGGCCTTTGTCACTGAGATGGAGGTGAGCACCTCATGGGGCAACCTGGGCTGCTCTGCCAGGGCAGGCACTGCAGCACTGTCCCCCCAACTTCTGCCCTGTAGGGTGTCCTCTTCACTGGGCCAGTGCTGGAGCAGCTGACATGTGAGCAGAGCCAGGGGGAGCTGCGCCGTCTTTTGCATGTGGCCCCCAGGCAGCAGCCACTGCTGGCGGTGTACCGGGCACTGGCCTGCAATGGCAGCCGGGCCACCCGCCAGGAACGCTTTGCCCAGCTGGCTACTGAGCTCCGGGAGCAGCTGGACACACCCAAAATTGTCAGCAGGGTGAGAGCTGTGCAGGTGGGGTGGCCTGGGGGCAGGGGTGAGTTCTGCGCAGGGTCTCTGTTGCATGGCTTGGTCACTCCTTTCCATGACATGAGCACTCCACACCCAGCTCCATGGTAGGATCCCAGATGATTCCCCCTCTAGCACTCACTTTGACACTTCCTGTGGGGTGGGACTGCATGTCCCTGGCATCCTTCAAGGTGTGTCTGCAGGCTTTTCTGCCTAGCACCGGCAATATTCTTGGTGGCACAAGTCAAGGTTCCCCACCTCATCCCACCCAAGCCTCATTCATCCTTTGCAGTCACAGAGGACCACTTTCCTGTCTTGAGCGACATCTCATGTCCCATAACACGTCCCTGCCAGCATTTGCCACCACTCCCCCTGCCTGATAGCCACAGATGCACAGCAATCAGTCTTGGGCTCTATCTGGGCACAACTCCAACTTTTTAACCAAGAAAGTCAAGTTGCCACTGCTTGAGGTCCCCATTGGTCCCCTCCTGCTGCACCCTGTTACCCCAACAATAGGTGACTCCTTGTCCACTCATCCTTGCAGCTGAAGCTGGATGAGATAAACAGCACAGCTGCCCAGCACCGCCTCCGTGCCCTCCTTGAGGACCTGGTGGAGATGGAGAAGGTTCTCCGGGACATGGACATCCTCTCGGCACTGGCCAAGCTGCTGCCCAGGGGAGCCTGTGCCAGCAACGCCCCACCACCCACTGCCAACAGCACCAGCTGGGCCAGCACCAATGCCACAGCTGGCAATGCCACAGCAGAGGAGGAGGATGGTGCTGAGGGCCCATCTGGCAGTGACAACTCCCAGGGACAGTTCTCAGCGTTTGTGCAGCTCTGGGCTGGGCTGCAGCCCATCCTCTGTGGCAATAACCGGTAGGAGGGCTGGGGGATGGCTCCGAGTGCTCCCTGGTCGAACCAGGGGTGTCACTGCTTGCTGAGCAGACAGGATGGGTGCTGTACTGCAGCCAGGGATGCTCCCTGGGTTGAGCAGCACTGTATGGGCATGGGAGCCAGTGTGGAGTCCCCTCACTGGCAGGGGAGGGGTCTGCCTCCAGCAAGGGGTGCTGGGGCTGAAACAGAGTGGACAGCTTGAGCCCCTTTTGCAGGACCATCGAGCCTGAGGCACTGAAGCAGGGCAACATGAGCTCGCTGGGCTTCACCAGCAAGGAGCAGCGGAACTTGGGCCTCCTTGTGCATCTTATGACCAGCAACCCCAAAATCCTCTACGCACCCATGGGTACTGAAGTGGACAAGGTTATCCTGAAGGTGAGGGTGCATAGGCTGGAACCTCCACCCTTCCTTTCCCATCAGTTGCCATCTGCAGACTGACTGAGCGGCAGGGAAGAGGCTGACTGCCAGACAGAGGCAGCCATGGCCCTTGCTGGGGTAGTAGTGCCCTTGCGGGATGGGCAGGTACCTCTGTGGTCGCCAGTCATCCCAGAGAGCAGGAGGCTCCCGCCTCTGCCTGCTGTGTGACTTTTCCTCTGGCCCACAGGCCAATGAGACCTTTGCCTTTGTGGGAAACGTCACCCACTATGCCAAGGCATGGCTGAACATCTCCCCTGAGATTCGAGCCTACCTGGAGGAGGGCAGGCTGCAGAGGCGCATCCACTGGCTGCAGCAGGTAGGACAGGGTGGTGGGGACTGAGCCTGCCTGGGATTTACTGCTCTGCCAGTGGAGAAGGGGGTGTCCTGCCCCCAGGTACCCTGTGACTTCTTAATGGGGTACTCCCTGGTACCCACCTTGCTTCTGCAGGGACTAGTCTGGATCCCTGCATAGTGTGCATGCTGTCCCCCATCCCCGGGAAGAGCTTTGACTCCCACCTGTGTCCATGGGGAGGACAATCACCTGAGAGGCAGGGTTGTAAGCCCAGCTTCTCCCTCCTGTGTCTGTCTCAGTTCACCGCTGACCTCCACAAGCACCCAGAGATCCTGAATGTTTCTGACAGTGATGTTCTCCACAACTTCCTCAATGGCAACTTCTCCTTGCCCAATGCCAGCGTCCTGCTGCAGCAGCTGGACACTATTGACAATGCTGCCTGTGGCTGGGTCCGCTTCATGGCCAAGGTGAGGTGGTGCCCACTTGTGGGAATGTGGAACCCACCCACAGACAGGCTCTGTGGGATGAAATGGGTGAGATCTGCTCAGACCTCTGTAAGAGCATGGGACAGAGCCCATGGGGGCATGGAGAGATGGTGGCTTCTGTAGTGTCAAGGGTAGAGGTGCCCACACACTGTTGAGTTCAGGGCATGTGGGGTGGCTTAGGGTGGCACATGCTGTACTGTGTGCACAGTCTGTGTGCTGGATCCATCTTTGGCTTCGGGGTCTCACTGGCCTGCTGGAGTCTGTCCAGGAAAGGCCAAGAGATCTGGGGAAGGGTCTGAAGCACGAATCTGATGGGAGAGTGGTTGAGGGAGCTTGGGGGGCTCAGCCTGGAGAAAAGGAGGCTCAGGGGGAACTTTCTATCTCTACAATTACCTGGTAGGAGATTGTAGCCAGGTGAGTTGGTCTCTTCTGCCAGGTAACAAGGGACAAGAGTAAACTGCCTCAAGCTGTGGCAGGGCAGGTTTACTTTGGATATTAGGGAAAATTTCTGCACTGGAAGGGTAGTCAAGCATTGGAACAAACTGCCCATGGCAGCAGTATTATCCTTGAAAGTGTTCAAAAAACGTGTGAATTTGGCATCTGAGGACAAGGTTTAGTGCTGGGCTTGGCAGTGCTTGGGTTGCTGGTTGGACTTGATGATCTAATCTTAGTGATTCTGATTCCTCTCCCACTAGGTCAGCGTGGATGTCTTCAAAGGCTTCCCAGATGAAGAGAGCATTGTCAACTACACACTGAACCAGGCCTACCAGGACAATGTCACGGTCTTTGCCAGTATGTCCCTGGGAATCAGCCCCATTGCAGGGGTCCCTGAAGCCATGTATTTCTCCAGCTGTGCTGTGGACCCATTGGCATTGGGTTGTGGCTCCCTTGATGCATGCGTTGGGTGGGTGAATGTGCTGAGCATCTCACAGCGCCCATCCTCTGCCCTGGCTGGAATGCTGCCAGACAGCACCTTGCTGCTGTCCTGGCTCTCCCACTGCCTGCTCTCCACATTCCCTTGCATCCATGGCGGTCTCGCATCCCAGGCCCATGCCACCCAATCCTTGTCCGTGGCAGCCCTTATGGTACCCTTGGCTGGAACATGCTGAACCTCTCCCTGCCCCTGTCTATCACTGTGGCTGTCCCCCAGTGGAATCCCTGAATCCCTGCTTCTCCTGCTGCCCACAGGCGTCATCTTCCAGACCAACAGGGACGGCTCACTTCCCCCCCACGTCATGTACAAGATCCGTCAGAATTCCAGCTTCACAGAGAAGACCAATGAGATCCGCCGGGCATACTGGCGGCCTGGCCCCAACACCGGCGGCCGCTTCTACTTCCTCTATGGCTTTGTCTGGATCCAGGGTGAGTGTCAGTGCCCTGCCACAGCTACCCACATCCCTGGCCCCAGCCCACTCAGTCTGGCCTCTCCGCCTTCTCCACAGACATGATGGAGCGCGCCCTCATCAACACATTTGTTGGCCACGATGTGGTGGAGCCTGGCAACTATGTACAGATGTTCCCTTACCCGTGTTATACCCGGGATGAGTAAGTAACACCCACCTGCAGGACCTCCCCTCCCCTTTTACAGGCCAGGACACTTTAACTCGGAAAAGGGGACAAGTTTGGGGACCTGAAAGATTGGTGACATTAGGAGTGGTGAGCAACCAGTTAAGCCAGTTCCTTGGACCACCAGGCTCACGAGGGTGGGGGTGGGGGTGGGGAAAAGTAAAGGGATGGTGTGTGCATCTGTTGGTGGTTCCTGGACCACAGTGGTTTGGAGGCAGCACCGGCAGAAGTCCCAGAGCCAGTAACACTCCTGGGCAGGAGGGTGGAGAGGGCCTCATCCACACCAAAGTGGACAAGGACCTGGGCTAAGCCCATGGCTGCTACCTGCCTGCCTGCCAGGCCTGCCAGCCAGGAGGCTTGATTGTCCTGTGGGCTCACCAGAGAAGCTCTTTCGAGGCACTTAGGAGGCACTGGGCTGAAGATTCGTTGTCCCTGAGCAGTGGGAGGGCCCTCCTTGTCCCTGTGCCCCAGGGTCTCCTTCAGTTTCTGCAGGAGTGCCATCATCCAGCTCTCCCTTCTCTTCCTCTACCACACCAGCTTCCTCTTTGTCATTGAGCACATGATGCCCCTGTGCATGGTCATCTCCTGGGTTTACTCGGTGGCCATGATGATCCAGCATATCGTGACAGAGAAGGAGCATCGCCTGAAAGAGGTGGGGATGGTGGGAGAGATATCTGGGCAGGAGTGGGTATATTTGAGCACTGTATTCTGTGCTGTGTTCCTGGTCACCATCCCTGTGCGTCTGGGTCACATGAGAAGTAGATCCCAAATTCCTGGGCTGAACTGGTCCTTCTGAGTGTCCCCAGCATGAGATGAGCCCTGCCCAGAACCTGAGTTCCTTAGCACTCTTGCACAGGCTTCTGTGTGCTGCCCACTCCCAGCAACCCCTACAACCTCTCAGTGCTGCCCCTTGCTCTCTCAGCCCAGTGAGATTGACAGCAGGGGCACGCAGTGTCGGGGACAGCCCCACTGAGCAGTTTTGGCCTTATAGGTGATGAAGATGATGGGCTTGAACAATGCGGTACACTGGGTGGCTTGGTTCATAACTGGCTTTGTCCAACTCTCCATCTCGGTGACAGCGCTTACTGCCATTCTCAAGTACGGCAAGGTCCTGATGCACAGCGATGTCCTCATCATATGGCTTTTTCTTGCCATCTATGCTGTGGCCACCATCATGTTCTGGTGAGCTGCCCAGTCTGTGCTAGGCAGGGGGCACAAGGCAGTGCTGGGTCCTTGTGCCATGGGGCAAGGGTGCTGGGAGCTGTGTGGGCACAGGCTGCTGAAAGGAGCACAAGTGCCCCCAGGCAGCTGATTTGAGGAGTCAGTTTATCACCTCAATGCCACCAAAGCCGGATGGTGTGGGGAAAGCCCTGGTGGGATGAGATCCAAAGTGATGCTGTCCTCGCTGCAGCTTCCTGGTGTCGGTGCTCTACTCCAAGGCCAAGCTGGCCTCTGCCTGCGGTGGCATCATCTACTTCCTCAGCTATGTGCCCTACATGTACGTGGCCATCCGGGAGGAGGTGGCACATGACAAGATCACTGCCTTTGAGAAGTGCATTGCGGTGAGTTGGCTGTGGCTGCTGGGGAGATGCTTGGCCCCAGGTTTTCCCTGGGCTCCCCATGTCCAGGAGGAGGCCATCAAGCTGTCACCATGCCCTGGGCAAGCCTCTGTCTCTGTGAACCAACTCCCTGTGGGGCTTTTGAGGCATCTCCAGAAGGTTTGGTGCATCTCAGGGCCAGGAGCATCTCCACCCAGCTAGGTGGGGCAGCACTGGGTAGGATTTCGCCCCAACCTGTTCCTCTGGAGGTGGGGTGTGGTTCCTGCTGACCTCCGATTCCCTTCCCTCTACCTCTTCACAGTCCCTCATGTCCACCACAGCCTTTGGGCTGGGCTCCAAGTACTTTGCGCTGTATGAGGTAGCCGGTGTGGGCATCCAGTGGCACACCTTCAGCCAGTCACCTGTGGAAGGAGATGACTTCAACCTCCTGCTGTCTATGATGATGCTGGTTGTGGATGCCATGGTGTACGGTGTGCTTACGTGGTACATTGAGGCCGTGCACCCAGGTATGTGCAGGTAGAGGTGCATGAAGGCACATTGGACCTCACAGGAGCCTCTTTGCTGGGAGTCACCTGCCCACATGCCCTCACCCACTAGTGACACCAGCAGGTTCTTCAGAGATCTTCAGCTGAGTGTCTCAGTTCAGGGGCCAGCTATAGAAAAGCCAGGTGTTCACAGCTGGGATACTGATCCCCCTTATCCCTTCTCAGGGAGATGTCTTACCTGCTCCCTTTTCTTTCATTGTAAAGCTGAAGAATGAGCCAACCCAACCCAAAACCCAGAGGACTTTGTTTCCTGGCACAGCCCAGCAGCGCTGCCTTAAGCCCAGCTGGCCAGAGTGCTCACAGCCCCAGTGAGAGAAGCCCCAGTGCCTGTATCAAGCTCTGCCCCAGCCCTCATCCAGCCTCTGCATGGTCCTGGGTGCAGGGTTGGCCCTGACTTCGTGGGGCTGTGGTTGCAGGTATGTTCGGCCTGCCTCGGCCCTGGTACTTCCCTTTCCAGAAGTCTTACTGGCTGGGCAACGGGCGCGTGGAGACCTGGGAGTGGACCTGGCCCTGGTCGCGTACCACCCGCCTCAGCATCATGGAGGAGGATCAGGCCTGTGCCATGGAGAGCCGGAGACTGGGTGAGGGCAGCTGGGGGGTGAAAGTGAGTGGCAAAGGGTTGGCCCTGGCTCTGCCACAGGGTCTTGTTGTGGCTGTGGACCCCTGTGCTCTTTTCGGGGTTGGATCCTGGGCCAGGCACTGCAGCCTGTCTGGGAGCTGCCACCATGGTGTGGCAGGGGGGAAGCTGGAGAGAAGCAGAGGGGAAGGAGCCACAAGCCAGCACAGCCACCACAGGGTGGAGGCGGGTTGCTTCATACCCTGGAAGCCATGCTCCAAGCCTGGGTTTTCTGGCTCCTCACCATCCCACTGTCACAGCAGAGGAGACACGGGGCATTGAGGAGGAGCCAACCCACCTTCCCTTGGTTGTCTGCATTGACAAGCTGACCAAGGTCTACAAGACAGACAAGAAACTGGCACTGAACAAGCTGAGTCTCAACCTCTACGAGAACCAGGTTGTGTCCTTCCTGGGGCACAATGGTGCAGGCAAGACCACTACCATGTGAGTGCCTGTCTGGGCAGACAGGGATCATGTGTCTCTGGTCAGCTGCAGGGGGTGGGGAAGAGGCTGTGGGATGTCCCTGCGGGGTCCTGTGGCAGCTGGTGCCGTGCCCAGAGGGCAGCAGTGTGGATGTGGGGCTGGCACAAACATAGGGCAAGCTCATGGCCCTGTGCTAGTGTTACTCTGCCTGGAGCCCAGCAGATGCTACTGTAGATGGTGGTTGGGATTGGAACCAGACTGAAGAATACAAGCTCCCTCATATTGTTGCCTTTCTCCATCTATCCAGGTCCATCCTCACTGGTTTGTTCCCTCCAACCTCGGGCTCCGCAACCATCTACGGCCATGATATCCGTACGGAGATGGACAAGATTCGGAAGAACCTGGGCATGTGTCCCCAGCATAACGTGCTCTTTGACAGACTGACAGTGGAGGAGCACCTCTGGTTCTACTCACAGCTCAAGAGCATGGCAGAGGAGGAGATCCGCAAGGAGATGGACAAGTAGGCACCCTCCAGCTCCTTTAGTTCCATCCATGCCTTTGGTATGAATGAGTCTCCTTTCTGCTGGCTGTGCTGTGGGGGTTGATCTGGTGGCAGAGATGTCCCCTGGCACAGCTGCACCCTTAGGGTGTCGGGCTGTGGAAGCAAGCAGAAGATGCGTATGGCCTGACCACAGCTGGGCAGTCCCAGTGGTCGAGGGCCACAGGGTACCATGTGGGGAAGAGGTGTCATGTACTCCTCACAGGCACTGAGCACCAGTAGAGCTCCCCCAGCATCCCCTGCACTTCTACTCTGTTCCCAGGATGATTGAGGACCTGGAACTCTCCAACAAACGGCACTGCCAGGTGCAGACCCTCTCAGGTGGCATGAAGAGGAAGCTGTCCGTGGCCATTGCCTTCGTGGGTGGATCACGGGCTGTTATCTTGGATGAGCCCACAGCTGGTGTGGACCCTTATGCCCGCAGGGCCATCTGGGACCTCATTCTCAAGTACAAACCAGGTGAGCGGAGCTGGGCAGAGCCTGGCATGCTTGTCTGTCTGTACCAGCCCTAGCCCCTCTGTTGAGGCTCTGTCCTGCCCTTAGGGAGGACCATCCTGCTCTCCACGCATCACATGGATGAGGCCGATCTGCTAGGGGACCGCATTGCCATCATCTCCCACGGCAAGCTCAAGTGCTGTGGTTCCCCACTGTTCCTCAAGAGCACCTACGGTGATGGCTACAAACTGACAGTGGTGAAGAAGCAGTCAGACACCAGGAATGGCACAGGTTTGGGGAGCAGCTGGACCCTTTGCTTAGAAGAGTAGGTGGGACTAGTCCTTCAGCCGAAGAAAGGACCAAGAGGTCAACACCTAAGTACTCCCATCCTGAGTCTCCTTAGGCCTGTGGAGAGCAGAGGGGATGGGGAAGGGGTGTAGGAAGTGCCATCAATCCACTGTGATTTCTCCCAGCTGAGTCCTTGGTCAGACCCTGTGTGGTGACATTTGCCTCCAGGTGCTGATTGTGTCCAGCCTGTGGGTTGCCCACCAAGACATCCAGTGTGGGCCACATTCCTGGGTCAGGTGGGATGACTGGGAAGCTGCGTGCACCCCATGATGGAGGCTGGAGGAACCCCCACAACACTGGGTGGTAGGGGGAACAATGTGGGTCATGGTGGGAGGCCAGGTGCAAAGTGACTGATGGGTGCTGCCCTTCTGCCCCAGAGCCAGGCCAGCTGCACAGCCCCCTGGCCCACTCCTCTGTCAGCCCCTGCTCTGAGCCCCGTGTCTCCCAGTTCATCAAGAAGTATGTGGCCTCCTGCCTCCTCATCTCAGACACCAACACGGAGCTCTCCTACATCCTGCCCAGCGAGGCTGTCAAGAAGGGCTGCTTTGAGCGGCTCTTCCAGGTATCTGCAGGGGCTGGTAGGGTGGACAGGCAGGGGGCTGTGGCACTGTGGGCATCTCCTGCCTTCTTCACACAGCAGTTTCTCCCTCACAGCACTTGGAGCAGAGCCTGGAGGAGCTGGACCTCACCAGTTTTGGGCTGATGGACACCACCCTGGAGGAGGTCTTCCTAAAGGTGTCTGAGGAGGACCAGTCTCTGGAGAACAGCGACGTGGGTATGGGTGCTGCTGGGTCTAGCAAGGGACTGTGTGCTCTTCCTGGGCTTGTGACTGCAGGAGTACCCTCTCTTAAGGGGAGATGTCTCCAGCAGAGCCCATCCCAGCCAAGGGCAGCCAGCCTCTGCTCTGCTCTGCTCTGGGTTTACTTCCACCTGGAACAGTGTGTCCAGCTCTGGAGTCCTCAGCACAAAAAGAACATGGTCACAGAGATGCTCTGACGGCTGGCGCACCTCTGCCATGGAGACAGGCTGAAAGAGCTGGGGGTGTTCAGCCTGGAGAAGAGAAGGCTCCAGGGAGAACTTAAAGCCCCTTCCAGTGGCTAAAGTGGGCTTTAAAAAATGATAGAGCTAGGGACTTTACATGGGGCAGATAGTGATAGGACAAGGTGGAATAGTCTTAAAGAGGAGAGATTTAGATTAGGTGTTAGGAGGAAATTCTTCCCTGTGAGGATGGAGATGCCCTGGCACACGTTGCCCAGAGAAGCTGTGGCTGCCCCATCCCTGGGAGTGTTCAAGGCCAGGTTAAATGGAGCTTGGAGCAACCTGGCCTAGTGGAAGGTGTCCCTGCACATGGCAGGGTTTTGGAATGAGATGAGCTTTAAAGTCCCTTCCAACCCAAACCAGTCTGTGATTCTATGATATGATGCATCCCTGCTCCATGCTATGCTGCAGTAAAGAGTAGCATGGTCGATGGCAATCTGTTTTCTTCCAGATATCAAGGAGTCCAAGAAGGATACCCTGCAGCCACCCATGCCTGAGCTGGGCCCAAAGCCCGAGGCCAATGGGGAGCCTCGGGCTGAAGCAGCCATGCCAGAGAAGCCTGAGGTGGAGCTCAGCAACCTGGTGACCTGCTCTAAGCTGGCACAGTCGCAGGCATCCCTGCGCTCGGCTTCCTCGGTGGGCTCCGTGCGGGGTGATGAAGGTGGGGCTTATTCCGAATTCTTTGGGGATTATGCGCCCCTGTTCGATAACCGGCAGGACCCTGATAACATCAGTCTGCAAGGTTGGTGCCACTGGTGCCCGGCCAGCGGCAGGGACCAGGGGAGGCACTTGGCTGGGATACAGAGGGTTCACCGGGGCAGGGTAGAGCTGGCCCTGACTGTGCAGGGTCTACACAATTGTGTCTGAGATGGCGGGCTGTGCCTGCTGGGATGAGAGTCTGTAGGGAGGGGACTGGTGGTGCATCCACCACACTGCACACAGAGAGCCACAGCCTGGGTGGGAGGGCTGGGAATAGGCTCTTCCACCAGTTTGCACCCCAAACTGGTAGGTAGGGTGTGCGTATGGGGTCTCGTGCCGAGGCATGGAGTCAGCGGGGGCAACCAGCTTTGGCTCTGCCTCTTGTGGGTCTCCAGTGCCACCTTGCAGACTTGCCCCACTAACATGTCTGCTCCCCATGCTGGCACTGGTTGGGTTTCTCCTCCTGGCCCCTGGGCGTGGAGTCACCTTCCAGCTGGTGGCTTTACCTGCTGTACCCTACCCCAGGTGCAAGGCTCTCCTTTCCTAAATGCTGGGTTTGCTGGATATGGAGGGTGCAGGTTGTTGCTTTTGTCACAGATCCTGTTCTGGGTTATCTCATCAGCTCTTGTGGTTAATTCAGGGATGTGTAACCTTTACCCACTCCCCAACATGGCTCCTCTGAGCACTGTGATTTGGGCTGAGCCAGGATAGTGCCACAGCAGAACTCCCACTGCTTCACTAGGACCCCACCTGTGTCCTGTACCCTATTCATGACTGTGCTGACCCCTCACCAGCTGGGACAGCTCATGGCAAAATGGAGGAGTCCTGCAAAAAAGCACCAATTTACCTTGTGGGTTTTTTAATTATTGTCTAAATTTCCCATCTGGGGCTGAGAGGAACCTGCCAGCCTGCTGTCTTGCTTCACACCGCACTGCTGCTGTGGCTCTGTGCGGTCGGGGTTGGGTGCTGCCCTGTCCTTTTGGTGGCTGTGCTGGGCTGGGTGTCAAGCTCAGCTTTCTGGGAGCCCTGGCGGGCATGGAAGCAGCTGTGGCAAGGGGCTGACATCCCTCTCCCCTCCCAGAGCAAGAAGCAGAGGTGGAGGCAGAGGACCACGACCTGGCGGGGCAGGGGAGCTTCAAACTGGAAGGCTCATGGCTGAAACTGCGCCAATTCCATGGGCTGATTGTCAAACGCTTCCACTGTGCCAAGCGCAACACCAAGGCCCTCTTCTCGCAGATCCTCCTGCCCGCCTTCTTTGTCTGTGTGGCTATGACTGTGGCCCTCTCCGTGCCTGAAATAGGTACGTGCGAGCCACCCATCCCTGCCTGCCCGCTAGAGGTTCCTGGTGACCTTTTCTGCCTGCCCCAGTGTGGCTGTGGGAAGACAGGGTCAAGGCAGTCTGTCTGTGCAGTGGTGCTGTGGCAGCAATCAGGTTCCTGTCCTTGTCCCTGCAGGTGACCTGCCACCCCTCATCCTCTCACCATCACAGTACCACAACTACACCCAGCCCAAGGGCAACTTCATTCCTTACGCCAATGAGGAGCGGCATGAGTACCGGTGAGAGCTGCTACTGGTGGTGACCAGCATCCCACACCCCAGCCCCATCCCTGTCTCCATACCTTGGACTTCAGGGAGGGCAGGGGGAATGCAGTCCACAGCAGGCATGGCACCAGGGCTGGCTCATGCAGGGAGCAGAGCTTGCCTGGTGCCACATTGCCTGACAGAAAGCAGCCTCTGTTGTGGCCAGGGTGTTTCTGGGAGAGGTGCCAGTGCAGATGCTGCAATCAGCAGCTTGATCTTGCCAGGCACAGGCTGTGTGCCCACGAGAAGTGCAAAGGCCCCAGGGAGGTTGCAGCAGAAGATCGCCAGGGTGGTGAGAGCCATGTCTCCTGCCCCTTGCTCTTCCTTACCAGCTCACTTTCCCTGCAGCATCAGGCTGTCTCCTGATGCCAGCCCTCAGCAGCTGGTGAACACTTTCCGTCTGCCCTCTGGTGTGGGGGCCACGTGTGTGCTCAAGACACCATTTAACAACACACTGGACCAGCCTATGCAGACCCTCAACCTCAACAGCAACGAGTCCAAGATGCTGGCAGCCAAATACTTCGATGCCATGTGCATTGACTCCTTCACCCAGGGCCTGCCACTCTCCAACTTCGTGCCACCACCTCCATCCCCAGCTCCATCCGACTACCCCATCTCAGTAGATGAGGACCTGCTCCATGCCTGGAACTCCACGACATTCTCTGCTGTCAAAGGTGTGGGTGCTGGGTACTCAGGTGTTTGGAATTTGTCTTCTGCAGGGAGATGATGCCTCTCCCCGCAGAAGAAGCTCCAGGAACCTCTGGACGTGCCTGTCAGTCTGGCCTGGCCACAGCAGCGTCTTGTTGGGGTGAACTTGTGGCTCAGGACCAATGTTGGCCCTGGAATGCTGTCTCTGTTTAGCCACCACCATTCCAGTAGAGCCCCTGGGATGGTGATATCATCACAAGCCCTGTGGCCAGCCTTGTGATGCCTGTACTGGACACACTCCTCCACCATTGCTTTCTCCAACCACACTTCATTGCCCCTCTCTGAACCTTTCTGTCCTTCCTAAGCTTTTACCTACATCCATCTCTTGGTCCTTCTTAGTTAGCAGGACCCTACCTGGCCAGCTCATCACCTTCACACTGTCCCCAGCAGCCGGGACAGGCAGGAGCCTGGCTGTGAGCCAATCTCTCTGCTCCTCAGGGACTGTGACCTCGGCCCCTGCCCTGCCCCGTATCATCCATGAGCCCATCAAGTGCACGTGTTCGATGCAGGGGACTGGCTTCTCCTGCCCCAGTGGTGTGGGGGGCCACCCCCCACAGATGAAGGTAGTGACGGGGGACATCCTGGCAGACATCACAGGGCGCAATGTCTCTGAGTACCTGCTCTACACCTCGGACCGCTTCCGGCTGCACAGGCAAGAGGGGAGGCTGGGAGGGTCTGCCCTTCACCATGCAGCAGGGGTGAGGACCGGGGACTTGGGGATACCTGCCCAGCATTCTGGCTGGAGCCAGAAACGTGCTTGAGCATGGCTGCAGTCCCAGAAGTGGGGAACAGCAGTCACAGTTTCCTCAGCAGTATCTTGTCCCCCAGGTATGGAGCACTCACCTTTGGCAATATCCAGAAATCTATCCCAGCCTCCTTTGGGGCCAGGGCTCCTGCCATGGTTCGCAAGATCGCTGTGCGGAGAACAGCCCAGGTGGGATGGCACTGCTCCCTGGAGCTGGGGGAGATGGGTGGGGAGGAGAGGGGCAGGCAGGGACCCCTGGCCCACTGCTCTGCTGCAGTGCTCTCCTCCTTCAAGGGCTCTAGGGGGACTCCAGCCCTGTTGGGGTCAGCCAGCAGGTCTGGCCCAGCACAGTCAGCAGTGGCCTCTCCCCATAGCCCTGAGCACAGGATGTGCCCTGTGGCTGGCTGTCCACCCCGTCCTATTCCTCCCTCCCACTACATCTGCGGGCCCAGCTCTCTTGCCACCTCCCACCACTCCTCCTCCTGCAGGTCTTCTACAACAACAAAGGCTACCACAGCATGCCCACCTACCTCAATGCCCTCAACAACGCCATCCTGAGGGCCAACCTGCCCAAGAGCAAGGGCAACCCTGCAGCCTACGGTGAGGACCTGGAAGGGTGTTTGAGGGCAGGAGCACATCAGGAAACAGCATTAGGGGATGGTCCAACCAGGCTCCAAAATGCAAGTGTTCCACCCTGGGCTGAGCTGAGTCAGAGATTTCGCATACCATGACTCAGAGATGTGAGACCTGGTTTGGGGCAGAATGTCCCAAAGTGCTGCCTGATGGTGCCTAGGCTTATGAGGGTGCTCTCCAGTGTTGGTTTACTTCAGAGTGCTGAGCTTCAGGTTGAAAACCTATCTTGCTCAGAAGCCAGGACCAGGCAGACTAGGGACAAAGTTCTGTGTTCTGAGCCAGTTTTCATGCTTCCATGTTTCTTCTTGGTCCTTCTTGCAGGCATCACGGTCACCAATCACCCCATGAACAAAACGAGTGCCAGCCTATCACTGGATTACCTGTAGGTCTGAGGGAGGGTGGCTGTCCCATGGGGGGTAGTGAGCTCCTTACTGGTGGTTGCGGGGAAACGCTGAGGCTCTTGCCCTGCAGGCTGCGTGGCTAGGGACAGGGTGACTGTGATGTGGTGGTCCCTGTGCCCTGTGCACAGCCACTGTCTCACAAAGAGGATGGATGGCCCTTCCCCAAGCAACTGAATGTGATGGGGTCCCCACTCTCCTTGCTCCTCATCCAGCCTGCAAGGCACAGATGTGGTGATTGCGATCTTCATCATTGTGGCCATGTCCTTCGTCCCAGCCAGCTTTGTGGTCTTCCTGGTGGCTGAAAAGGCCACCAAGGCCAAACACCTGCAGTTTGTGAGCGGCTGTGACCCTGTGATCTACTGGTTGGCCAACTATGTGTGGGACATGGTGAGCAGAGCATGTGGCCCCACCAGCCAAGCCCCCAAGGCTGTGCTAGGGAGTGGGCAGCCAGAAGTTTCTGTCTTCTCCAGATGAACTACCTGGTGCCAGCCACATGCTGCATCATCATCCTGTTCGTGTTTGATCTCCCGGCGTACACTTCTCCCACCAACTTCCCTGCTGTCCTCTCCCTTTTCCTGCTCTATGGGTACATTGCTCAGAGGGGTGGTCAGGAGGCACTGGGGATTCCTCCAGAGCCTCATGGGGTGATGGTTTTAAACTAAAAGAGGGGAGATTTAGACCAGATACAAAGAAGAAATTTCTGATGATGGGGGTGGTCAGACATGGGCCCAGGCTGCCAAGAGAAGTTATTGCTGCCCCATCCTTGGATGTGTTCAAGGCCAGGTTGGATGGGGCTTGGAGCAACCTGATCCAGTTGAAGTTGTCCTTGCCCATGGCAGAGGTACTGGATTAGATGACCCACTTATCCGAGTCTTTCTATGATTCTATGCTCCATCTGCACTTGGGTGCACAGGCAGGACCCGCTCTTGAGGGCTGATGTTCTGCAGCCCCCATAGCTGTTTGGGGTGGATTGGCTGTGAGGGCTGGGGTGGGAGAGCCTGGGAATGGCAGGCGGGGAGATGGGTGATCTCAGGTCTGGGGTCCCTCTCCTGCCATACAAACCTGTGTTCCCACTGCTCACCTCCCCAGCTGGTCCATCACCCCTATCATGTACCCAGCCTCCTTCTGGTTTGAGGTGCCCAGCTCTGCCTACGTCTTCCTCATCGTCATCAACCTCTTCATTGGCATCACAGCCACTGTCGCCACGTTCCTGCTGCAGCTATTTGAGCACGACAAGGTATGGGATTCACGACTCTGCTGAGGGCCATCAGGAGGGGAGGTGCTGTCGTTGGGTCATGGGGGGGCTTAGAGTGGGATGGACCTTGTAAGGTCTCGGCTCCCAGCAGGGTCAGCCATGAGACCTGATGAGGCTGGATCTTGGGGATCCTGATCCTACCACACACTCAGGGTTGTTTGATGCTTGTGTCATCTCTGCTGACTCACAGGACCTGAAAGTGGTGAACAGCTACTTGAAGAGCTGCTTTCTTGTGTTCCCTAACTACAACCTGGGCCACGGCTTGATGGAGATGGCCTACAATGAGTATATCAACGAGTACTATGCCAAGATTGGTACGGCCTCTTGCTCCCTCCCTCCCTCCCTAGCTCCAGGGCAGGTGGGGCTGGAGGGTCCAGGATGCTGGCTCATCCCCTCTGTCTGCCCCATGGGGTGTCCCAAGGCCCAGAGCAACCTGGAGCAAAAAGCCAGGGGAGTGGACTAGACAGGACACAGAAAGAGATATGGCTAAGGCTCAGCAATGGCATGATGCCAGGGGTGCTGAAAGTGGTTCCTTGAGCCATCCCGAATAGCAGCCCCGTAGGGGAAAGGGTGATGTGAGCCCTAACAAGTGCATGATTCTGCTACTGCTGCACATTGCCTGTGGTGGGTCATAGTGGGGCTATGGTGGAGCTGCAGTGGGGCAGCAGTGGGGCAGCGGTGGAGATGTGGTGAGCCATGGTTGAGCTGTCCTGGGCTGTGGTGGGGCTGTACTGTGACAGGAGTGATGGGATTTACCAGGACTTTTTCCTCCCAGCTGGGGTCTCCTGAGGGCTGTGCTGCCCAACCAAAACAAGCGTTTTGCCACTTACCTGGCCTCAGAAGCTCCCCTGCTCTCTGCTTCTTGAACAGCTTCTGTACATAATCCAGGTGCTGCTGGCATTGTAAGGGGCAATTTTGGGTCAGGATCTGACAAATCCAACTGATATCACTCTCAGTTTGTTTAATTTATCCTACTGAGGTTGAAAAGCTGCCAGATGATTTCTGCAGCACCTGTGCTGTGAGCAGGGAAGTCTGTTGTGACCAGCCCAGGCAGCTGAGGTGGGGAGCATGGGAACAGTGTCATTGTTACAGGTCAGCTCAGGGGGTGTGATCAGGCTGACCCCTCAGGAAGGTGTTCCCAGCTGCTCTCTCCTCTTCCTCCCACGCAGGGCAATTCGATAAAATGAAATCACCCTTTGAGTGGGACATCGTGACACGGGGACTTGTTGCCATGACAATTGAAGGCTTCGTCGGCTTCTTCATCACCATCATGTGCCAGTACAACTTCTTCCGGAAGCCCCAGTGAGTACAGCAGGGGGCTGGCTGTGGGGTAAAGCTTGGCCATTGGGACACCTGAGCTCCAGGCTGCCCCTCTGGTGAGTGTGAATGGGAGCTGCCTACCCCCAGCAGGGATGCAGCTCCTGGTCCTGCATCCCCCTTCATCCATTCCCCCTACCACAGATGCCTGCCCGTCTCCACCAAACCCATTGAGGATGACATTGATGTGGCCAATGAGCGTCACCGGGTCCTGCGCGGCGATGCCGACAATGACATGCTAAAGATTGAGAACCTCACCAAGGTGCGAGCTGCACTAGGCTTCAAGGAGACACCTGGGACAAGCCTATGCCGGGGGTGTGGGTGAGGCTGAGGGTTCAGGTGGCACCTGGTGAGCTGAGCCCCCATCCCCTGCTCAACCAGGTGTACAAGTCCCGCAAGATTGGGCGCATCCTGGCTGTGGACCGGCTGTGCATGGGCGTGCGCCCCGGGGAGTGCTTTGGGCTGCTGGGCGTCAACGGCGCAGGCAAGACTACCACCTTCAAGATGCTGACAGGAGATGAGAACACCACGGGCGGAGAGGCCTTCGTTAATGGGCACAGGTTAACGGGGGGCACATGTTGGGTGTGACTGGGGGCTCCCTGCACTCCTGGAGACTGGATGGGGTTTGCTTGAAGGGCCCCCATGATGAAACAGTGTGAGTGAGCCTGTGTTTCCCCATGGGACTCTGCAGTCCTCTGTCTATGACCTGGTGACCATGACCTAGGATGTGAGGCAAGTGACAGCGGCCCTGAACTGAGACTGCCTAGGGGGAGTTTTACCTGGGGGAAGATGCTCCATTGTAAAGGCATGTAAAATGAGCCTCAGCAGCAGGGTCCTCACAAAAACCAATTCCTCCCCACGGCACCCCCCATTCTCTCTGACAGCATCTTGAAGGAGCTCCTGCAGGTCCAGCAGAGCTTGGGCTACTGCCCTCAGTTTGATGCACTCTTCGATGAGCTGACTGCCCAGGAGCACCTGGAGCTCTACACTCGCCTGCGTGGCATCCCCTGGAAGGATGAGGAGCGGGTAGGGCTCTGGGTGGGCAGGTGGCAGCATTCAAGGGGTGGTGCTGTGCCATGGGGATGGCATCTTACTGGGCAACAGCAGGATCTTGAGCCAGCGCTGGAGCCCTTGTGGCAGTGCTGTCACAGTGGTGTGCCCACATGGGCTGCCAGGGCCAGGCACACATGCTGACAGGCCCCCACTGCTGCTCATGACTCTGCCAGGGGCTACCAGGGGGCCCACCTGACTTGGCATGTGGCTTGTGGTCCCATCAGCAGCTTATGTGTGCTGTGGAGCCCAACCCCTGCCAGCTCTGCCAGCCCTGTAGGCTTGGCAGGGTGACAGTAGCCCCCTGCACCTTGCAGGTGGTCCAGTGGGCGCTGAAGAAGCTGGAGTTGACCAAGTATGCGGACAAGCCTGCCAGCACCTACAGTGGGGGCAACAAGAGGAAGTTGTCCACAGCCATCGCGCTCATCGGATACCCGGCCTTCATCTTTCTGGTGTGCCTTGAGGGTGCAGAAGTAACCCTGGGTGGGAGTTGCCTGCCCCCAGCTCCACCATGCATGTAGGGAGTGTGGGACCGTGGCCTGAGCTGGGCTCAGGATGGGAAGGGGCTGGCCTGTCTGAGGGTCCTGTCTGTCCCCCAGGATGAGCCAACCACGGGGATGGACCCCAAGGCACGGCGCTTCCTTTGGAACCTCATCCTGGATGTCATCAAAACGGGTCGTTCTGTGGTTCTCACGTCTCACAGGTCCACGGGGGTTCTGACTGCACCCATGATGCCTCCAGGCACCTGGGAATGCTGCATGGGAGGGAGGGAGCTCCCTAGTCCCCAGGGAATGGCATTTGATAGGGGCATGGGGAGCAAGGGGAGCCCTGAGACACCCTCTGTTGCCTTCTCTCATCCCTGATGGTGGGGCCACAGCATGTGGGTGATGATCCAGGGAGCTCAGCCCCCCACTTGCCCTTACCATAGCCCTGGCACTATCTTCCCATGTACCCTCTCTGAACCCTGCCCTTTCCCCCCAGCATGGAGGAGTGCGAGGCGCTCTGCACTCGCCTGGCCATCATGGTGAATGGACGACTCAAGTGTCTTGGCAGCATCCAGCACCTGAAGAACAGGTAAGAGTCCTGCAGGAGCCAAGCATCTCATATTCGCTGCAGGGCAGGAAGGGCCTGGGCCCCCGTGGTTGGGTGATAGTGTTATACCTGAGGCAAGATACCAGCCCTTTGTGTGGGTGCTTGGAGGTGGGCAGGGAACAGGCTCCCTGGACCTCCCTGGCACTGTCCTGGTGTCCAGCAGTAGCAACCTAAGAGCATCGTCCCCTTCTATGGACTTGGTTCTTCTCCATAGGAGTGTGGATGAGGGGACAGGTCCTTACAGGGTCCCTTATACCCTGGCAGGTTTGGTGATGGTTACATGATCACGGTGCGCACCAAGTCCAGCCTCAACGTCAAGGAGGTGGTGAGGTTCTTCAATCGCAACTTCCCTGAGGCTGTCCTTAAGGTGAGCTGCTCTCAGTGGTCATCCTGTCCCCTGCCAGCCCCCATCTTGAGGCACAAGCAGCCTTCACCTTCCATGGGGTGATGGAGGGGATCTGGGAGTGAGTGCTCAGTGCCCTCTCTGTGCACCCCTTCAGGAGCGGCACCACACCAAGGCCCAGTACCAGCTGAAGTCGGACCACATCTCACTGGCACAAGTCTTCAGCAAGATGGAGCAGGTGGTGGATGTGCTGGGCATCGAAGACTACTCTGTTAGCCAGACCACACTGGACAATGTAAGACTGGGGATGGCATGGGCAACTGGATGCTTGTACCCAGGGGTGGCAGCCGTGACAAAGTGCCAGGCAGGAACTGCCTTTGGTGCAGGAGGTGGACCTGGACAGGAAACACAATGGCAACCACCACATGGCAGAATGCACTGGATCCTGACATGGCAGCATGGATGGCAGGCAAGGGGTGGCTAGAGGTGGAGATGCCTGCAAGGATACCTCTCACTCTCCTGTCCTTTTACCCCTCCAGGTGTTTGTGAATTTTGCCAAGAAGCAAAGTGACAACCTGGAGCAGCAGGAGACCAGCCCCAGCTGTGTCCTGCAGTCACCCCTGGAGCGTGTGCTGAGCCTGCTGCGCCCCCGTGCTGCCCCCACCGAGCTGCAGGCCCTTGTGGTAGAGGAGCAGGAAGACCTGGAGACTGATGATGAAGGCCTCATCAGCTTCGAGGAGGAGAGGGTGAGATGTTGTCCCTGGATCTGGGTGTCCCTGGTGCCACCTGTGTCCCTGCCATGGAGCCCTGGGAGTGAGTGCAGCACCATGAGGAAGGGGACATGGTGAAACAAAGGCCGGGCCATGCTGGGAGGGCTCCCTGGGGGTGTGTGGGCTCTCTGGGAGGGATGGCTGCTCTGCCACCTGGGCCAGACTCTCGCCCCAGATGCCCTGGAGGTGATGGTGGAGTGGGCAACCCCTGAGTCCCGCCTGTCTTCTCACACAGGCACAGCTCTCCTTCAACACCGACACGCTGTGCTGAGACCCTGGGGGCAACCACATTCTTGTCTGTGAAGCCACCGACCCCTTTTGGCCTCTTTCCTCCCTTTGCCCCATGGAGCGGAGCTGCTGTGGCCAGAGGCACATGCCAGGGAGGACACAGTGGGTGCAGCAATGCCTGAATGGACCTCACGAGCCACACCACTGGGTGGCCTTTCTCCCCTTCAGCTCCAGAGCAGTATCACTGTGTGGTGCCAGGGGTCACGGTCCTCAGCCTGTCTAGCTGGCACATGCCACGGATGGAGACTGCAAAGGAAGGGATGCAGTTTGGCACCAGCACTGCTGCCCCCATGTACCTTGGGCCAGGGACACACAGGCCCGTGAGTGGTGCCTTTGGCTGGACACTTGTGTTGCACTAACACCAGGGACCTTTGGCTGTGGGGACCCACCCTGGCCTGGCCCTGTGGAGCTGGAGGAGGGATGACTGCTTCTGCATTGCCCCTAGCCAGCACTGCCCTGGGCACCACAGGGGCAGGTGGTCTGGTGCTTCACTCATGACTGATTTCTTTACTGGTGGGATGTCACTGGGGGTCTTGGCCCCACTGGTATTTCCTCCCCACCATGGGCTCTGTCCGCCCCAGCCCTGCCTGGCCTTGGGCACTGGATCTGTCCCCAGGCAGCAGCATTCCTTCAGGGCAGAGGGTATTTCACAGGGTATTTCACATGCTGGCACCAGCTGTTTCTCCCCTCTGCCCCTAACCGTGTCCCTCCCCCTCCAGTCCCTCACCCTGCCTCCTGCCTGCCCTCACCATCCACTTTCCCCATCGCAGGGCATTGCTGCATGCAGCTCTGCCACCTTTTTGTTGTGTCTCCTGTGTCACCCTTGCCCTGGCACTCATTCCTGAGTGTCCAGCCCTATGAGAGCCACCTGCACTACTTTCTTAATGTTGGGTCACTGGTGGTACTGGGAGAGGGGTTACTGCACCCCAGAATGGCTTTGGAAGATGGTAGTGGGTTGGCGTTAAGGTAAGAGGTCAGGACAGACTGGGTGTGGGTGCAGCTTGGCAGTGTTGCCTGGGGTGGTGGGGAGGGGAGGATGGATCATGGCAGTGGGGCTGGCAGTGTCACTGTGCCAGCAGTGGACACCCTCTCAGCCAGCAATGTCCCTCCTTTTTGCAGAGGGTCCTTCTGCCTTGTCACCCACAGGGACCATGTCTGGTGCCTGCAGCTTGACCCAGAGGTGGGGTGACAGTGGGGCCCGTGATGCTGACCCTGACCCCCAGCTGCCTGGTGCCCCAGACTTTGACAGCATCCCAGGGTGGCCATGCACCTTTCTGGGGAGCACCCAAGGCCCAGCTGCCCTGTGAGCTCTGCTGCCCTCTCTGCCTCCCTGGCATGGGCTTGGCTGGAGGCCCCGAGCAGCATCAAGGCGCCTCAGCTGGCTGCCATGGGAGGTGTGAGGCACATGGTGTAGGGAGGCCACTTTGAGCTGCCTTTGGCCCAACTCAGGCACAGGAGCAGGGCTTGACCTCCACTGTTGTCGTGCCCCCCTGGTCTCACCAGCCCTGTATGCCACCTGCTATAGATTGTGATACAATATACAGTATTTTCAATAGGGGGAAAATGAGGGAGAAGCTCTATTTTCAGATTTTTAAGACCATATTTTTTTTAATGGCATATGGGAAACTGGCTGGTTCTGGGGTGGGGTGGAAGGCACACGGGGGCAACCCCCACCAAGGTGCCCTTGCTCCCTTGCTGGGCACACTCTGCCTTCCTGGATGAGCACTGAAGGATGAGCCAGCTCAAGGTTTGCCCTTTGTCAGGAGGGAGATGGGATGGTTTCACCGTTGAGTCCCCAGCTGTCACTTCAATGTGGTGGCACCCTAGGGCACCCCAGGGTGGACAGTGTTGCCATGCTCTGGCTTTGTCCTTGCCCCACACCTGCCACACTGTCCTGTTGCTCAGGGCACTGGCATGCCAGTCACAGTGTCTTCCCTTTTCCCAGCCCTCCCCCCTGCCACCATGCCATCATCCCTATGGCTTTGATGGTCAGTGGAGATGCTCTTGAGCCCATACAGCCTGGGTGGCCATGGTGGCCTCCCCACCCTGGGTTCAGGGCTGCCCAGGCACAGGACCCTGCTGGGGACACCCCAAGGGTGGCAGCAGGGTGGGAGCAGGAGGGTAGTGCCCCAGGGCAGAGGTGGCTGCTGCCTTAACACTTCATTGAGTTTGGCTCTGCTTCTGGCCTTGCCTCCCCCCCTGCACGTCCTTGGCCACCAGCTGTGGGCACAGCGCCAGTGCCACGCTCAGCCCCAGGCATGGGGTCCCCAAGGGGTGGGGATGTCTTGGAGCTGCCTGTACATTGCTAGCAAACAAAAAAAAGATGAAATGTGAACATAATGATCGTTTTAAATAAAAAATAATAACTAGATCCAGCAAGGCTGTGTGGTTGAAGGGCTGGGCCCAGGTGCCTGGGAAGGATCAGGCCTGAGGAAGGGGTTGGCAGGGCCCAGGTGGGGGTGCAGGAGCCTGCTATGGGCAAAAGATGCTGGGCACAATGGGTGTATGCAGTGCTTGGCATCATTTGGACGGTGGTGGGGTGTTTAGGGGTGCAGGCAGAAGCTGTGGCAGCTGGCAATGTCCCCAGTCTCCCTCACTGGCCTGGGGCTGGCGGCAGCTTCGGTGCCGGGGCCCTATGGCAGGGCTTCCCACCTGTGCTATGGGGCCAGGCGTGGGTGGGAGCAGGTACACCCTGGGGAGGAATGTGGGCTGGGAGGGGCTGCGGCTCCAGCTGGGGCACTCAGGGCACAGCCAGCACTGTGCCAACAGCCGCCACCCAGCATGGCTGAGAAACCCCAGATCCAGCTCTTCATCAAGGTGAGGGGGGTTCCTTAGGCCAGTGCTCCAGGCCAGTGGGCACCCACTGGCTGCCACCCCTGGCAGTGCTGCAGTGGGGTGACCTGGCTGCCCCTGCCCACCACAGTGCCCAGATGTAGGGCACTGGGCAGGTAGTGGGCAGGGAGCCAGGCAGCAAGGTAACGAGCGGGACTGGCAACAGGAACGGGGGGCAGGGAGCAGGCAGGGCTCTTCTTCACAGCATTGCATGCTGCTGCTTGCCCTGCAGGCAGGGGGGCTGTGGGGGCTCAGCTTGGGGAGGTTGGACTGAGATGCCCCCTGCCCCAAACCAGGGCCCATTAACTGCCTGGCTGGGGCACTCTGTCTGCCTGCACTGGGCAGGACAGGGCTCTCCTGGGATTGTGCCTGGGGGGGATAGGGCCACCAGCATTGCCATCACCTTCCTTCGTCACAGTCCCTGCTACTGGACTGTCCCCTGCCACAGCTGCCCCTGCTGCCATGACTGCTGCTGCCCCCAAGCCCAGGACCCCTTCAGTGCTGTGAAGCTGGCACAGTCTGGGGGTCCTGTTCCCTGAGGCGTGCCAGGGCTAGCACTCACTGTGCCATGTGACTGCTCTGAGGCACGGCACTGAGGCCCTGGGAGCACACAGGGGCCGGGGGGCTGACACCCTGCCTTAGCACGGCAGGTGCCACAGACTGCAGCACAGCTCGCCAGCCTGTGCCAGCCCAGGCTGGACCAGGGCATGTGCCCTGCCACCCTCACCCTGTACCCACCAGGGCTGCCCCCACATGGTCCATGCTGGGGCAAAGGGGCAGCTGAGCTCTCTGTGCCCACAGGCAAGTGAGGATGGGGAGAGCATTGGGCACTGCCCCTTCTGCCAGCGGCTCTTCATGGTGCTGCTGCTCAAAGGGGTGCCCTTCACCCTCACCACCGTGGATATGAAAAGGTGAGTGGTGGTCCCCTTCCAAGGGGTGCCAGCCCTCAGGCCAGGGCCATGTGGGGGGTGGTAGGTCCCTAACAGTTTGGGAAGGGGTGTGAAGGGTTGGCACTATGGCATTCATGGAGCTTGTACCCCCACCAGGTGCTCACCACTGCCTGAGGAGATTGGTGAGCATTTCCCTAGGCACACACAGAGGCAGAAGCAGCCTAGGTGCACCTCCTCATCACTTTGCTTGGCACATGAACATACACACACACACACACACACACACACGTGCATAGTGCCAAGCAGAGCCTTAGACACACCTGTATCAGTAGTGTCTCCATCTCCTGCAGGGGTCTGGATGTGCTGAAGAACTTCGCACCAGGTGCCCAGCTGCCTGTTCTGCTCTACAACGGCGAGCCCAAGACTGACACTGTCACCATTGAGGAGTTCCTGGAGGACCAGCTGGGCCCCCCTACGTCAGTGGGCAGCACTGCCCTGAGAGGATCAAGGGGCCAAAGAGGGGCAGGATAGGCTGAGACAGGAGGGGGCTGACAGGATGTGAGCCTGTTGGCCCCTGACACCTGCCTCAGCTGTGCCCATGTCCCCACAGGTGCCCCAGTCTGGTCCCACGGTATCAGGAGTCAAGCCTGGCTGGGAATGACATCTTCCACAAGTTCTCTGCCTTCATCAAGAACCCGGTGCCTGCCCAGGATGAGGGTGAGGAGTGGGTCAGAAAGCACCCCATGCAACCTCTGAGGTGTCACCACCCCAAAGCCTAGCCAGGTCACACGGAGTCCTCCCAGTCCCCCCCACCCACGCAGGTCATTACAAGGTCTCTGTGGGAGGGCAAGGACCAGGTGCCAGCCTGGGCACAGGTCTGGGCTGGCAAAGGGATCACAGCAGAGCAGGAGCCCTGTGCCCTGACCCAGCTGCCCTCCCCATAGTGCTGCAGCGGAGCCTGCTGCGGGCCCTGCTGAAGCTGGATGAGTACCTGAGTGCCCCTCTGGAGCACGAGCTGGCCCAGGACCCCCAACTCCAGGCCTCCCAGCGACGCTTCCTTGATGGAGACCACCTCACGTTGGCCGACTGCAACCTACTGCCCAAGCTCAACATTGTTCAGGTAACCAGGGGCATCCTGGCACCATGTTCTGCTTTTCCTGGCACCTCCAGGCCACTGGCCTCGTGGTCTCACTTTCCCCTTGGAGCCTGCAGCAACCCTGTGCTCCTTTTACAAATGCTCTGTCAGCCCTGTGTCCTCTGGCATCCCCCTTCCCAGGAGCCAGAGGTACAATGCCTTCACACAGAACCCACTCTGCTCTGCATCTCCTCCCAAGTGCCAGCCTTCAAGTGTGGCCCCTGGGCCCCTTGCCCCCCTTCCCAGCTGGTTCCTTTCCTGGCAGCTGGGCCCTCCTTGGCGCACAGTACCAGGCAAGGCTCCTCCTGTTTCTGCTCACAGGTCATAGGCCAGCACTACCGCCACTTTGGGATCCCCAAGGACCTGCAGGGCGTGTGGCGGTACCTCAACAGTGCCAACGAAACCAAGGAGTTCAAATACACCTGCCCCAACAGCCAGGAGATTATACAAGCTTATCGCTCCATGGTCCGGGCACAGCAGTGAACCCAGCATGTGCCCCAGGGGGTGCAAGGCCAGGGTTGGGGTCGGGCAGGAGGACAGTGCTCACCCTAGTCCTACCAGCACATGCTTGGAAGAGCAGAGCATGAACTGTGCCCCTGACACCCAAATTCTCTCCACTGACACCCAGGTGCCCGCAACAATCTGTGGTTCACTGAGCCTCTCTTGTGCCACCCTCCTTCCCAGCCAGGACATGCTCTGTGGCCCCCCCCAAGCATCGGAACTGGGGGCAAGGGGGCAAAGCCATGGGCATCACCACTGCCAAAGCTGGGCCCTGCTGTGGACAAAGGCAGAGCTGAGGACAACAAACTGCCCAGAGCAAAGGGCAACCCTGCAGCCTCTTGAGTGGGCACACCATGCCACCTTCTCATGAGGGTCCGAGGCCCAGCTTTGCCTGGCCAGTAGGCACTGCAGGATGCCCTCACACCTCCACTGGGTGAGGGGACCCAGCATAGCCATGGAGAGGCCTGGGAACAGAGCTGACAGAGGAAGTCAGGGGCAGTGGGCACAGGCCAGTTGCCAGCACTCTTGGTGAGGGGAGCAGAACCTACCATTGGAAAGCTCTCAGGAGTGGATTTGGGGGTTGTGAAGTGGGGCAAGCCCAAGCCAAGCTTCAGAGCTCCTGGAAATCAATAAAGGCTTTGCAAGCAAGACCAGCGTGAGTCTGGAACAACCACTCCAGCTGTCCTCCCTCACAGGGGTTCACACTGACCTCCTCTTTCTCTCCCAGTGCCCAGCAAGGCAGAGTCGATCCTCCCAGCTCTCCAGAGGGCTTGAGCAGGCTTTAACCACCCTCCTGCCAGCCCACCTGCAAGAAGCTGGAAGGGAAGGGAACTTCTCTGATCCCTGGACCTCTGGGTTCAGCTGAAACTGGTCCAAAGCTTCCTGACAAGGGGAGAGGCAGAATACATCGATACATCCGCAGAGACCAGCTGGCTAAAAACATCTTTATTGGCAAGAAGCTAAGCACAGGCAATCTTTCCATTCTGTGGTGATACAGAAGTTCCTTCCAAATCTCACCAATTCATGGTAAATGAGGTCAAGAGGTGGTCCCTGCCAGCAGGGAAGAGCTGCTGGGGAGAAAGCCACCACTGGTGTCTCCCCCCTGACATCTGTCCCCCTCAAAGGCCCTGCCACCACCCTAGCAGAAGAGGGTCAGCTGCCAGGTGCTCTTGACTGTTGTGTCCCTGTGTTCAAGGGACTCAGCAGGACACAGAGACACCCTCTCCTCCACCCACACACATGCTAACAGGGCTCCACATAGCTGTCGTAAGGGCACGGGACAGCACCAGTCAGGAGTCCTCGAAATTCACTCCAGATGGTGCCTTCTTGCTGGGAGGAGATAAGAAGGAGCATCAGAGCCCCTGCTCCCACACAGCTCTGGAGCAGAGCCCATGGAATCCCCATCCACCCGAGCCCCAGCACTGACCTTTTGAAACCAGGGTTGATGAGAGACTCTCCTGGGACCTTCCTCTTGTGAGGCAAAGCTGAGCCAGCAGTCCTGTTCTTCCTGGGGCTAAGGTCTGCCTCAGTGAAAGATAGGCAGGACATAGACTGCAGGTCAGCCAGGTGCTCTGGCAGCCCTGCCAGTCCCTCCAGGGCCAGGGTGAACTTCCAGCAGCCCAGCCTGGCAGGACCAGCAGCTGTGTATGGTGAGGAAGGGCCAAGCCTGGCCTCTTCTCCCAAAGGAGCCATGGACCTGCCACAGCCTTCCATCTGGAAGCACAGCAAAGCCTGCCCTCCTTCTGAGGCTGGCAATGCCTGGCCTCTGACCTGAGTACCCCAGATACCCTGAGAGCCATCACAAGTGAGCCCTGCCCCTGCTCTGCTGGCATGGGCACCAGCACAGCCAATGCCTGCCAGCAGCCACAGCCAAGGGCATTCAGAGTGTCCTCAAGAGTACATGGACACAGGACCAGCAACCTCCAGGGAGGAAAAGGCAAAGGACAGCAGGACCAGGGCAGGTGCCCCTGGCAGTGCCTACCTGGCAGCAAGAGCTGCTGGCTCCGGACAGTGTTCTTCTGAGGGCTGCAGGAAGATGCCAGTGTCTCCACCGCTGCTGAGACAGAGGCCAGAGCCAAAGCTTATGACAACACAACCCAATACAGCATAAAGCACGCCAATCCTGTCCAGCCAAACTGAGGCTTGTTCTCCTTTCAGCACTCCCATCCAGACTGCTGCTGCTCCAGAATCTTCCCAGACCCCTCAAAACAGAGATGTCTGTGACTCCCACATCCAGGACGCTGGTGTTGCACTGGCCATGAGGACAGGGCTGTGTTTCCGCACAGAGACACACCACTGCATTCTCCCGCCTAGGCACCATCTCTTATACTCAGGGGATTCTGGTACAGACCCTGGCCAGCTTTGCGATCTGGCCAGCTGAAGTGGGAAGCAATGGCAGTAGCTCTGCTGCTGGCCTTCTGGAACCAGTGAGGAGAAATCACCTGATGTGAGCACTCGAGAGGCACAGCCCTCTCCCACGGAGAGCCCCAAGGATGAGCTGGGACACGTGGTGCACTTCGGGTGGCGGTGATAATCCCATGAAGGTGGCAGGAGCTGCCGGCCCTCCCCCTGTCCTCCCAAACCCACCACGGACCTGCCAGGCGGCTCTCCAAGCTCTCGATGCAGCCGGCCATGCCGAACAGCAGCGCCTGCAGCTGGCTGCGCGCCTCGGCGGCGGGCAGAGGGGTGAGGGCGAGGGCCAGGGCCGGGCACTGTGGCCCCGCCGGCAGCCGCAGCGTGGCCGAACCCGGGCCCAGGCTCAGCTCAGCGGCCCCGCGCCCCAGGGCGGCCCTGCAGAGATAGCGGGTGAGGGGAGTGGGGCACAGGGGAAGCCTGGGGTAAAGGGAGCCGGGAGCAGGGGGGACTCGGGGCGGCGGCACCTACCTGAGCATCGCACCGTGCTCCTCCGCCGGGCACCGCTGCAGAGAGGGGGGAGGAGGAGAGCACGTCCGACACGGCCTAATCCGGGCCCAAGTCCATCCTCGCCCCGACTGCACCCCCCTCCTCAGCCCCGGGCCCCACCGCCGCCCTGGGCCCCACTACATACGCATTCGAGCGCAGGACAGTCGCTGAGGTCACCGGCCCAGACCTCCATCGCGTCGGTCACACTGCGGGAGGCAGCGGCTCAGGCCGGGGCTGCTCGACCCCCGCCCGGCCCCGGCCCCGCTACCGTGCCCGGCCCCCGCCCGCTCTTACTAGACGGCGCCGCCGGGCCGGCAGTAGCAGAGGAACCGGCCCGGCCCGGCCTGCAGTAAGTGAAACGGCCCGCCTGGTTCCGCCATAGCCGCGCCGGAAGGGGCGGGCGCGACTGGCGGGGGCCGCCCGGGGCCGAGAGCGGCAGCGCCGCCATGGTGAACGTGGGGCTGCGGCGGGTGCAGGATGATGTAGCTGCTAAGCACCCGGTGCGCCTTGCGGGGGACGGTGGGGCCGGGTGTGCCGGGTGTGCGGTGGGGCCGGGGCTGGGACTGAGGGGGCCGGGTATGCCGGTGGGGCCGGGGCTGAGGGGGCCGGGTGTGCGGTGGGACCGGGGCTGAGGGGGCCGGGTGTGCGGTGGGACCGGGGCTGAGGGGGCCGGGTGTGCGGTGGGGCCGGGGCTGAGGGGGCCGGGTGTGCGGTGGGGCCGGGGCTGAGGGGGCCGGGTGTGCGGTGGGGCCGGGGCTGAGGGGGCCGGGTGTGCGGTGGGGCTGGGCAGTGCTCCAGCCCCGGCGCTGACGCGTCCCCGCAGGCGCTGCAGCAGTACGCGGCCTGCCAGTCCCACGCCTTCATGAAGGGCATCAGCACTTTCTTGGCAGGTACAGCCCGGTCTAGCCTCCCCCAGCCGTCCCCGGCCGCTTTCCCGCGGCGGCGGAGGCGTCCCGGCTGTGTTCGGTAGCTCCGGCCTCGATCTCTGCAGGCAGCGGGGCCACCTTCGCCGTGCAAAAGCTGGCGCGGCAGAAGCTGCCGTACGGTCCGCAGTGGAGCCTGCTGGTGGCCGCGGGTGAGTTACCTGCCCGGGCGGTGCTGCGCTCAAGAGGAGTTTGCCCTTGCTGTGCGCAAGTCTTCCCTGGCTCTGGTCACCTCCCGGCGCCCTGGCCCCGGGGGTTCAGGAGCGTTCTCGGGGATTCAGGAGGGTTCTTGGGCTGCTGCAGCAGGTGCTATCCCCACCAAGGTGCTGTCCCTTCCCAGCCGCAGGGTCCCTCGCAAGCTATGTAGTAACCAGAGATGAGACACAGAAATGCTCTGACTTCTGGATTTACTTGGAGACAGGCAAGTCCCCACAGGAGCTCGCCGTGACTGGTAGGGTGTCTCAGCCCACAGGTATGTTGACATTTCCCTGCTGCTTTCTCCTGGCTTGTCATGCCTGGTTCTTCCCTGCTGCAATAATTAGTTTGCTGTTCCTGACTTGTAATTAACCTGGTGACTGTATCATTTCCAAAACCTCAATGTAAGTCCCATGCTGGCACCTTGCAGCTGAGGGGTGGGAGCAGGAGGACCTATGGTGGCTGAAGCTCTCTGCCTGGTCTCATGGTTCCCATGTACCTCTGTGGTCGGGGCTGGTGACATGGGCTGGGTACACTCGCTGCTATGTGCTGCCCTACCTCCTTTGGGAATTCACAAGAGGCAGCACGAAGGGCTCATTTGCTAGAAGAGGAAGGAGAGGGTAAGGGATGGAGAGAGCAAATGAAGTCTGAAGAGATTTGGTCCTATAGGGTGAGCAGACTTGGAGGGGCACCAGGAGAGGTGCTGGACAGTTCCCATGGCTGCTCACTCTTCTCTCCCACATGCACCTTGAGCTCCCAAAGCTAGGACCACCTGAAGAGGCTTTAAACACTTCACCAGGGATCTGTGATTCTCTGCCCACCCTTGGCAAACACACCAGGGTAGCTGGAGATCCAGGAAGCTTATACTTTGTTGCAGAAAATCTGCTCAGCACAGAGGATATGGACAGCACTGCACCACCGGTGAGGAGGAACAGGTATGGGGACGTGGTGGAGTAGCCAGCAAAGCACCGTGCACTCTGCCTGTGTCCCACTTCAGCCCCTGCTGCCTGCCCAGCCCATCGCCGCCTCTGCTGCCTGAGTATGGTGGGCTTGCTGGAACTGTTGGGAAGCTCAGAAGACTTGACCTTGCAGCGAGAGCATGGTGGAAGCACCAGAGGGATCACTGCTGCTTCTGAACATTGCACTGGGAGTACAATAAAAGTGGAGATCTGAAGGTGCTCATTGTGGATGAGGTGAGGGCTGGCAGTGGGACAGGCAGAGCAGGTGATAAATGTCACCCTGAGGGAACAGCTGCAGTGAATGTTGGAGCTGGGAGTTTCAGTCCCTCTCTGGCAGTGGCACTCACTCCGTCAGCAGATGGATTGCTGTGATCTGTCTGCAGACATGGACACATCTGGGTTAAGCTGTGAGGGCAGAGGTGTTGCTGTGTGCTTTCTGTACCCTGAGCCCAGCCAGTCCCCATGTCCCTGGCCCTGCAGCAGCAAGGTTTTTCTCACCCACCTGAACAGGGCTGAGCTGAGCCCCAGAGCTGATTGGCCTCTGAGGTATCCTCTGCCCCTGCAACAGGGGTGACTGTGCCCAGGGCCCCTCTCTGCAGTGTCCACATGTCACTGGCCAGGGCATGTCATCTGGGCAATCCCAGATTGCCCATCTAAGTCCATAATTAATTGGCAAGAAAATGGTACTGGCTCAAATCCTGTACACAGAGGATGTGAGTTTTTTCCTGACTGGGTAAACTGGCTGCTCTTGGTAGATGTCCAGCTCTGATTCAGCCATATCTGAATTTGTTAGAAGAGGTAATGCAGCGTGGATTCTGGAAGCTGCCTGGGTTCTTAGAGCAGTGTTTCAGCTTCAGGGACTAGAAGTGCCCCTTCCTTCTCTGTGAGATGTGGAGACAGACCCTGAACCTCTCTCCACCACGGGAGGGAGTCCCTGTGTGGGGGAGATGAGCCTGGGGAAGAAACTGGGTTTGAGGGTGCAGAACATCATCTAAACCGGCATCAGGTTTGCCCTGAGCAGAAAGATTGGGAGCAGCCAGTGGAACAGCTGAAAGCAAAGTGCTGTGGGGAGCAGGTGGGTTAAGCCAAGCACAGCATTCCAGGAGCTTGGCCAGAGCAGGGAATAGTGTTGGGAAGTGAGCAAACCTGTGGAGCAGAGCTCATGCTACTGGTGGGAGCAAGGAGAGCAGCGAGAAACCACAGCTCCCTACAGCCAATCTCCTCTGGGGTGTTCAGGGAACATGGAGGGCAGAGGGAGGCTTCCCAGTAGATTGGAGAGCTGGGACCAGCCCCATGCAGCTGCTGGGTGCCAGGTGTGTGTCATCGTGTCTGAGCTGCTGGTGACTGCAACAGTAAATGTGGGCTGCCCTGCTGCCCTGCTTGGACACCAGCACTGGGCTCCGGGAGTGGAGGCAGTCAGCAGGTTGTCCATGCCCAGGGGTTTGGCAGCTTGAGCACTGCCTGCTCCTGGCTTTGAGGTGACTGCACCCCCAGTGCCAGGGAAACCTCGATGACTGTGACTGGCTGGAACTCTTTCACCTCCAGGTGGGCTTTGGGTCTAGAGTGAGATTTCCAGCCCAACTTCAGTCCATCTTGGGGAGGTCTTCAGGCTGGTAGAGCACACAAAGCCATGATGGTGTCTCAACACTGGACAGGCTGCAAGGGGGTAGGACCTTTGAGCAGAGCCTGACCTGTGGCTGTGGCCAAGGGGCCCTGCCCTGGGAACAGTCAGGCTGATCTGCCTGTTGCTAATCAGAAACCACCAAGCCATAGCAGTGGTTAAAAGGTTTTATTTCAGATTATAAAAGAAACCCCAAACAGACAAAACCAAACCTGCATCTTTGCATGTCTGTGTTCTTAACTGGAAATGGAGGTGCATCCTACCAGCTGCCTGGTGTAGGGTGATGGCAGGCTCAAATCCTAGTGCAGAGCAAAGTCCAGTTCTGGCAGCAAGCCCATTGCCTCTGCACCACGGAGTTGCAGGGGCCAGGGGATGAAGGAGTCTCTACCTGTGGCAAAGGCAAGTCTGGTACAGGAGCCACAGGGATGGGGAAGGCACCATGTCTGGTTGCTGAAGCGGGACCTGGAAGCTGCTGGCTCCCTGTGTCTAGTTATTGTTATGTCTTTACCCAAAACTGAGAGCAGTGGATGTCTGGGCCAATATCTGGCCTTCAGGGAGGTCAGTGGGTTTTGTACGCTGTCCAGAAAGACAAGCGTGAGCTCCAGGTGATGCCCAGAGCTCCCCAGGAGGCAGGGCTGATTATCCAAGGACAGGCTAGCAAGGTCAGATACAAAGACTGGCATAAGTAATATTACCCACCCACCTGCATACACATGAAAATGAGTCCTCCCGTTGCCTTGGCTCACTGGTGCAGCCTAGCTCAGCTCTGGTGGCAGAAAGATGTCTCAGCTCTAAATGTCCCATTCCCAAGCCTGCTCCAGGGTCCATTCCTGAGTAGTGCTAGGAAACTCTTCTGTCCCTCCTTTCCTGCAGCTTGAGGGCAAGGGGAGAGCAAAAGGGGATAACTTTCCTTCTGGGAAAGTGCCAGGCCTTGGCAGAGAACACTGAGCACTCGCTGCATCCCAAGTGTTCAGACCACAGAGACTCCAATAGGCAGGATGGTGCTGGGTCCTGCAGACACAGCCCACCCTGTTCCTGCTGTCAGATTGCGCTGGACTTGCTGCGCCGGAGCAGGCAGATGGCAGTAACCAGGGACATCAGGGTGGTGACCACAAAGAGCAGGATGAGGATAACCCAGTAGTTGTACAATATGCTTTTATGGGAGGAGGGCTCCTCTGCTGGGATCATGTTGGTGAAGTTCAGCATGTAGCCCAGGGCCCAGCCAATAGAGGTTTCTCCTGCCTGTGGGAACAGCATGGCATGGTCACCCAGCCAGCCAGCCTATGCCTGTGGGCCTCAGGAGACCTTAGAATCATAGAATCATGGAATCATTAGTTGGAAAAGACATCTAAGATCATGGAATCCAACCTCTCAGCAGTGCCAAGGCCACTACTAACCCATGTCCCCAAGCGCCACTTTCACGTGTCTTTAAATCCCTCCAGAGATGGTGACTATCACTTCCCTGGGAAGGCTGTTCCAATGGCTTAACACCCTTTCCATGAAAGAATTTTCCCTAAAATCCAAACAAAACATCCCCTAGTGCAACTTGAGGCTGTTTCCTTTTGTTATGTCACTTGTTCCCCGGGAGAAGATCCCAACCCCTAACTGACTCCACCTTCTTTCAGGTAGTTGTAGAGTGAGAAGGTCCCCCCCGAGCCTCCTTTTCTCCTGGCTGAGCCCCACCCCCCAGCTCTCTCGGCCATTCCTCATTAGAGTTGTGCTCCAGACTTTTCAGGGACCACCTCAGTGTCAGCCCAAGGAAGGAGAAGGGTGTGGGGGAAGCCCAGAGCACCCTGAGCTCTTGCTTGTTCATGGGTCCAGTCAGCCAAGAGACAGAGCAGTGACCATTGTGTGCCGAAGTGGGCTCATCCCATGGGAGCAGAACCTCATCTGCTCAGTCCAGTCTTGATCTTCTTGTCTGTCCCATGATGTGTACAGGCAAAAGCAAGATCCTGCCCTGAGGTAACTTCCCAAAAAGCCTGAGTAAATCACTGTTTGGGATGGCTGGTGTCTTGAAGGCCAAGGAAGGGCTAAAGGACCTCACCCCACCCTACGGCCAGCTCAGCTCATTTTTTTCCATACCCCAAGAGATCCAGCCAAAAACTCAAGAGTTCCATCTTGCCTCTGTGCCCTGAGATCTTCCTTCACTCTGCTTGCCCTTTTCTTGGTATGGCATCATCTGTCCTCCAGGATTCCTTGGTCTAACTACAAAGAGATCCCATGGGATGGAGATGTGCTTTTGTGCTACTCACCTTCTTCTGGAAAGCGATGTTGGGGAAAGAGTGGTTGTTGAAGTTGTACCCTCTGGTGGTGAGCAAATATACAAACATGCTGACAGCACAGTAATCTGGCAGCCTCTTCTCCAGCTTGGGAGCTTTCTGAAGTAGCTGGGTGGGATGCATGGAGGGAAAGAGAAAAGGGGTCAAACCAGCTTGTGTCTGTGGGCTGAAGATCTGGGTGGTTGCATGTCAGGCCAAAGCTGCCCATACTCACCTGAGCGCCTCCTGGTCCCATGTGGGAGCCATCACTCCCCTTACCCCTACTCCATGGGTGCCAGCACACCCAGCCACTTCCAAGGGCTGCTCTCAGAGCTTAGGTTGTGCCCCACACAAAACAGTCCCCTTTTCCCCGCTGTGCCCAGGCAGCCCACCTCGCTCCAGCTGGTGGCACAGATGGTCTCTGCAGCACCCTTCAAGTCATTGGGCAGGTGTACAGATCTCCCCATCACGGTCTGGATGAAGTCCACTGTGTAGAAGAAGGCGGAGAAGGCCTGATGGAGGGAAGGGAGCAGCTGTGGGACAGGCTCTTTCACCATGAGCAGAGACTGACAGGTGTGGTGAGCATGAACAACTGCCCTTGCAGAGCTGGGGGCCTGGCTTTGCCACCACATGATGCTGGGGCACCGAGGACAACCTACCCACCCAGCAGCTGGGTAACCACCCTGCTCCATGCTGGGACTTACAATGAAGTTTCCTGAAACCTTTGGCTGGAAAACACCATCAAAGGAGCAGTGGGAGTAGGAGCAGGTGGTGAAGTTGAAGAGCTTGCTGACATGCAGAGCACAGAGGTTTCCGTTCCCGGTGCCAACCAAGGCGATGGTGGTGTTGAGGGCAAGGTTTGGCATCTCCTTCTCGGTGCAGGGGCTGTCATAGATGCTGCTCAGTGACAAGCTCTTGTTGTAGCCCACGGGCCAGCAGGGATGGGGGACAGTAGCTTGGTAGCTCTCAGCCTGCCAGAGGAGGGACACATAGGATGCTCAAGCTGTGCTCTAGCTCCAGCTCCCCTGGAGCTTGAACAGTGAAACACAGAGCAGTTGCCATAAATGTCTCAAGATGACTTGGGGTGTCTTGGCTCTACCCAAGGGGTGCATCACCTTATGGAGATAGTGGGTGGAAGCTCTGGGAACACTGGGAGAGGGTTTAGGGCAAAACCCAAGAGTTGGCTGGGAAAAGGATGCAGCTGGCCCAGGGCTGGGGGACACCCCTGTGTAAACACCAGGGTGAGGAGGCAGCTGTGGGGTTGTGACAGCCAGCATCCACATCAAGCACATGCTGTACCTGGAGGAGCTTGGAGAGCAGCCTCTTGAGGACCTGGTCCCTCCCGTAACAGAGGTAGCTGTGGGTGTACACTTTGTATGCCTGCCCATAGAGCTTCAGCATCACTTTGTTTCTGGGGTTTTCGATAGGGTCCTGGGTTTCAAAGGTGATCTGTGTGGAAGCACCCCCAAAGTCCATGGCCCCCAGGGTCTTCTTCTGAGGCTGGATCCATTCTCCAAGCCACCCACGCTGAACCAGGAAGACAAGTGTGGGCATAAGGATATGATGGGCTGTGGGACAGCCCATCCACCACAGGCATCCTGCTGGGTGTCACCATCCCCTGCCCACCTTGATGAAGTTTTCCAGGAGGTAGTTTGCAGTGACCCAGCCAAAGACCCCTTCCTCTTCCCCTGACAGGATCTTTGCTCCTCGGAAATCAAAGGGGTATGTCTTCAGTGTAGCTGCCACAGCTCTGAGGACCGCATCGGATGCCTGTGGATCTGCAATGCTGTGGACCAGGTGAGAGGGCAGAGTGATGGGACTGCACAAGGGTGTGGCAAGCGGATCCCTGCCAGCCCCCACAGCCCTTGGGGACAGCACTGCCATGACGGGGGCAAGAGATGTGTGAATCCTTCCCTAGGTACTTATCATCCCACAAAAATCCCAGCTAATTCCCCTTTTCTTTGCTGGAGGAGGGAGGTAGCCAGGATGGAAGAGTGCTCCCTCCTCCTGCAACAATGGGATTCATCCCTTCTGGGCTAGGTAAGGGTTGGGGTCTGCCTTCTTGGGGGTGATTATTTTCACTGTGTCCCATCAGGCTGGCAGTGGGTGCAGGGAGATTTTGCTCCCAGCTAGCCAACAAGTCTGAGTGGCCCCACACCAGCCCCTTTCCACCAGGGCTCTGCTAGCAGTGCCCTGCAGAGCACATCCTGCTCTGAAAGGCAGGACTGCCTCTGCAGCGGACATGGAGCTGGGAAGCTGGGTGGTAAGGAGCTTTGCCTGCAAAGAGGCAACATTTCATCACCTCCACCACTCCCTGTGTACAGCAAGGTGACATGGCAGGGTGGCATGGCAGGGCCCCCCTGAGCAAGCACTCACTTGAGCAGGCGCATGCCAGCCGTGGCGCCCAGGTAGAGAGGGGTGCCCATGTGCTTCTCCTTGGGCACGGCTCTCAGAGCCTGGTTCAGGCACTGCTCCAGGCTTGTCCCGGCAGCTGGAGGGTTTGAGCTGTAGCTGGAGATGCCAGGACCTGCAGAGAGCAAACAGCATTGCTCCCCGTGGGTGGGGGGATGATGCCCAGTGGGCAGCTTTGACCCTCCCTGGCTTTCAGAAAGGCAGGTTTCTGTGATCAGGGAACCCATTTGGAGTCATCCAGGGTCCACCCACACCACATCCCCTGCTGGCTGACAGCCTGGGAAAGGCTGATTAATGGAGAGTGGAAAACCAACCCTGGCTCCTCACTGGGCTAGGCAGGGAGCTGGATTGTTTCCTGTTAGTTGAGTGCCTGCCAGGAGAAGATAAACCACAAGAATGCATGGCTGCAAGTCTTGGGGGAAGTTGGGAGAGGTTTTGGGAATAGAGCTGAACCCTTCAGAACACTTCACTGCATTAGTGAGTACAGAGGGTGACAGCTGGGCATGGCAGGGGCACTCACACCATGGTGCCCTGCCACAGGGAAATGACAGACAGCACCACCAGCCCCTGACCACAGGTCAGGGCCAGCCCTTACCATCCACATCACACATGCCGTGCTCGCTGACCACCCCAGTGTCGTTCTCCTTGTCTGCAGGCCACTTGTAGACAAACATGGCGGTATGGGAGGACCCAGCGTCGAGCACAATGCCGTACTGTGGGGGGAAGGCTGTGGGTCAGGCATGGAGATGGAAGGCACCCCAGCTGCTCCAGCCCTTCCTGAGCACAACTGCTCCTGCCCT
The DNA here is from genome assembly GCF_047495875.1 of Pithys albifrons albifrons. Classification (NCBI taxonomy): domain Eukaryota; kingdom Metazoa; phylum Chordata; class Aves; order Passeriformes; family Thamnophilidae; genus Pithys; species Pithys albifrons. The sequence goes on along the minus strand of NC_092477.1, from coordinate 1,796,409 downwards.
GGCAGTGCCCAGCAGCTCCAGAGCATCATCTGGCAAAGAGGAGCTCTGCTCAGCCCAGCCCGGCACAGCTGTACCCACACCTGCCTGCACAGGGCACTGGCTGGGATGCAACTTGGAGCAGAATACTGGCCTTCCTGGGATGCTGCTTGGAATGGCATGGGGACTCTGACTTTTTGGGCATGGGGACCCCCTTGAGTGTAGCCTGGGGGACTCTTCCTCCACTGTAGGCTCCCATCTCTCCAGCATCGCTCCTGGCCACCTGCATCCATGCTGAGCCATGCCAGCAGGTCCCTGGGGCCAGTGGCAGGGAGAGACACCTGGAGTGACCCCTTGGGATGTACTTGCCAAAGAAGGGCAGCCAGGCACCTCATCCCTCCTGTCCTTGTATGGTGTGGCCATTCTCTGGCTATAAATAACCCTGCTCCTCTTGCCAAAGTTACCCAGCTCTTGAGGGGGGAGGACACCCCACATGCTGCCTTCAGCCCCACCAGGCAGACCCCTCTGCTTGACTCTCACTGCCTGTGGGCCTGGGCCTGCCCATGCTGCCCCCCCCCCCGTGCCCCCTTGGGGCTGTGAGTCTGGGGTGAAGCAAGGCAGGACCCAGCACTACCCCAGCTGAGTATCTCTGGGCTTAAACCTCGTACTAGGCTTCATCTTCTCCTGTCTTGCCCAGATGCAGGACTAGAGTGGGCAGTTCTTCTCCCTGACTGGCTCCTGGGAGCCACCTCAGCCCTTCCTTCCATGGGTGCCCCATCCCATTCCTGTCCCTAACCCCTGGTCTTGGCCAGCTCAGGCAGCAAAGTGTCAGGGCAAAGGCAGGGACATCTGGGGGCCCCATTTACAGGTAGCCCTCATTCCCCCATGAACCCATGGCCCCACACCAGTGGTACACCCTGCTTTCCCAGGGGACTATTTCACACAGGCGACACCCCCCAGCCTACCCCAGTGACTTTCTTACCCTGGGCCAAAAGCTACAAACCAGCAGAGAATCCCTCTCTGTGGCCAGACTAGGACTGGTGTGCCACAGCACTGGTGTGAGGGATCAGCTTCCAGCACTGCTAGACCTTGCAGAGAGGAGGAAGGGGGCTCTGACATCTCCGACTAACACCCCAGTCTAGCCCCCTGGGCTGGGTGCTGAGGTGAGTGTTCCAGGCAGGCTCAGGGGGCTCTCATCACCCTCTCTGCCCAATGCAACATGGGTCACGCACTCTCTGGCACCCCAGTCCCTCCTCACCATAGCACCTTCTGCACCCCCATATGGGCCGTCACCCACAAAGAACCCTGAGGAGGGCCCAGTCCCAGTGGACGTCCTCTGTCCACCTCTGTGGCACATGTGCCCATGCACCCCACAGGCATCCTGTCCTTGGTTTCCTCATGGGGCAGCACACCACCTCAGGTATCAGGAAGTGACAATAGCAGAAGCAGGGTGACAAGGCTGTCCCCAAAGGAAGAGCATTGACAAGTCACCCCCAAAACGGAGCTTAAGTGCAGCCAGGACCCTGGGAGCAGTCTCCAGCACTGGGATGCCATGGAGGGGCTGCAGACCACAAAGTGGGATGAGGTTCAAGGCAGGGATATCTATGTGGTGGCAGGGGCTGAGAAATGCCAGAGTGTGAGGCAGCGAGGATGACCTGCAGCACCAGAGATATGTGGTGCCACACACCAGGAATGGGGTCAGCCTAGGAGGGGGACGCTGAGGACACCAGACCAACCCCATGGCAGAAAGGGAAGTGGCCATGTGGCTGACTCTAGGGTGAACAGGAAGATACCCACCACCTGTGACAGGGGGAACCTGGTTCCAAGGGTTTCCTCCTGCCCTCAGCAGGGCTGGCTCAGCTGTGGCCTGCTTCTCACCCCTTGGAGAGCTGGTGTGGGGGTGCACACCGGGGGTGGGTTTGCATGTGTGGATGTGCATGCATGCATATATGCATGTGATGTGCATGCTGCAGGTGTGCAATGTCTGTGTGTGTGTGTGCATGGGCATACATAGGTGTGCACAAATTTAGGTGTGGAGGTGGGTGCATGGGTTTGCCTGCATGTGAGTGTGCACAGGCAAGGTGTACATGCACATAGGTGTGCCAGCATGTTTTGCGTGCACCTCTGTCTGCATGTACATGTACTTAGGAGGATGTGTGTGTATGGGTGTGCATGGGCACACATGCCATGTGGGTGATGCCTGGGGAAGTAGAGAACACCTGGCTGCAGGTGGGTGGCAATGAGGGGCAGCATCGAGCCTGCACGCAGGGCAAGCCCTATGCAGAGGTGACATGTTGCAGTGACAGTGGCACTGCTGAGGCAGGCTGCAGAACCAGCTGCTCCACATAGGTGCATCCTAGTGCTCTTTGCTGTCAACACCTGTGGATTGGGGTGGAGGGTCTTTCCTCTCAGACCCCCAGCCCACTGTTGCCAAGTGTGAACCCCTGGCCTTGGTGGTAGATGCAGCAGCACTTGGTTGGGTTAGGTAACATGTGGCAACATGACGGCGCTGCCAGCTGCAGGGATTTACAGGTGCCCAGCCGTTCTGCTGTGACAGCTCTCTCTGCAGCCACCACAGCATGAGAGGAGCCACCATAGCCTCATGCCAGCCCCCCTGTCCTTCTCCTGGGGGTGTGGGGTTTGACATCTCAGCCTGTCCCTGTGGAGGAGCTGTCCTAGCTGGCAGCACTGGCAGTGGTGAGGAGGGGTGAGAGCCATCTGTGCAGGTGTGTGTGTGTGTGTGTGTGTGCATGGACTGAGGCAGATTTGAACAGCCAAAAGCATCCCAGCAGTGAAGGAATGACCCTTCCTCCAGACCCGAGGGTACCACATGCTTCCAGCATCCACATGGAAATTGTGGATGTGGTCACCTACAGTGGTGCCTGTCCCTGCCCCAGACCCTGTGCCTGGGCGTGAGAGCCACTGTGTTCCCCAGCACAGGTGCACTGCCATGCAAGCACAAGTCATGGCTGAGCCATGGCCACAGGCAGGTGGGCTGCATGGACCCTACAGGTGGGAAGCCACAGGAGGAAGGACAAAAGCCCATCCCATTAGTGATTTGCAGAGTAAGCGCTGCCCTCAGCTCTGCCAGCTGAGCTGCCTGTGCCTGTCAACAAGCACACTGCAAATGAAGGCTGGAGAGACACAAGGATGCCCTGGCATGCTCCCGTGCTGGCGCCTGGCTCCCATCACCCTTCTCATCTGCCCTTGCCTTGCTTGTCTGCCAGTGCCCAGGGCTTGGCAGGGCCTTGTATGTGTGGGACAGTCCCCAACCCCAGCACCTTCTGGTAGCACAAGGATGACAGATTTTTTTAACAGGACTCCCTGACCAGACCCTGGTGATGCTGCAGGGCTGGGGGACATAGAGGAGTCCCCATAGTGGCACCACACTGGGACAGTTTCCCAGTGCCAGCCCTGGCTCTCCTGTCTTCTGAGTCACCCTGGCCCCACGGGCTCTACTCCAACTCAGCATCACCCAGCACAGCCCCAGCCAGGGCTGCTCAGTCCTAAAGCCCCTGCAGAGGCAGCGCAAGGGACAGTGATGTCCCCAAAGGACATGAGTAGGTCTTGGGACTCCTGGTCAGTTCATAGTTCTGCCCAGAGAAGTCCCCATACCAGGGGAGGAGGCAGAAGGGGACACTGAGAATGCCTCATGCTCTGCAGCCTGGCACTCTGCCTGATCTCACATGCGTGAGACTCCAGCTCCCACCCCACAGGCTCTCCAGGCTGCCCCATGGTGCACATGGGGCTTAGCCCTGTCCCCACAACATCCTGCCTCCCTCAAGGGTGGTGAGACCATGGGGCACCCAGGTTTACAGGTTTTCTTCCTGCTGCAGCAGCCACAGCACTGTCAGCATGGCTGGCATGGAAAGAGCCCAGAGGGCATTGAAATGGCCCATGAAGACATTTGCCAAAAGAAGGAAGAAAAGGGCTGTTGAGAGCAGGTAGCAATTTGGGGCCGTCAGGTCATGAGCCCCACTGCAGACCCGTGAGGGAAGTGAGATGCTGCTCTGCTGAGATCAGTCCTTCAGCAGCAAGATAACTAGCGCAGAGTGGTGTTAGGGCTACATTCCAAGCAAAGGAGCTGGAAAGGGAAGATGTGGAGCTGTAGCTCAGCAGTGAACAGCATTATCACCCAGCTGCTAATGTGGACTGAGCCAGCAAGGACCACATCTTGCACAGGTGGGTGGGAGGACATGCCCTGGGTCCCCCCCAGCAAGATTGACCTCTAAATCATGTGGGCGTCTTTTGGGTTGAGTTAGACTAATGCGAAGTTCTGCATTCCCAAAACAGCCCTGAGCTTAGTGCGAAAGCAACTTCTTAGTGGCTGCCCCGTACCAGCCCTGTAGGAACAGGCACTGCTGGACACCAGTGCATACACCATGCTGAACCTCATGGCACTTGGCAGTCCAGAAACTCTCAGTCGCCAGGACGGGCAGTGCAGCTGTGGACAGAGTAGGGTCAGAACCCATATGAGTGTTCAGGGATCCTAGGCCCCCAACCACACCACTGCCTGCAGACTGGAAGGTGCTACCACCCAGAGAGAGAAAAGGCACAAAAAAAGCACAAAATTTAAATTTCTTGGAATTAATTTGGCTTAAAACCAATGTTCAATCTTGGAACCCAGAGGAAGAAAGGCTTTCCAAGATGACTCAAGTGCTGCATATGGGGCTCTTGGTACTGATCTCATTCCCCCATGTCTCAAGATATAAAATCCACTTTGAAGCCAACTCAGGCACTGCCCAAGATGCCCAGCATGTGACAGTGGGTAGCAAAGAAAGGTGTCACAGGGAAGGAGTTAATCATTGCTAGTTATACTAACAGCAGTGAGGATCATCTTGGCTAAGCCGGCTCATTTTCTCATCCTAATCTTCATTACATCTGACAAAGCCGGAGAGAAGGCAGCACATCTGGCATGCAGGCTGGCTCTGAAAGTTTCCGTGCAAACTGCTTGGCATGAGAAAAAGGGGGTTTTAGATGAACCATTTACCAGGACAAGAGACTGGGACTATTTTAAAACAAAGGACTTGAACTACAAAAGAGGTACTTGGCCAACAAGAAATTGTTCGGGAACTTCTTTCAGCACCTGACTTTACAATGAAAAAGGGAAAAAAGCAGCTTGCATTCAAAGGGAAGTGTATTTGTCACCCGGCAGCGCTGGCTCAGGCGACGCAGCGGGAGCCCGGGGAGCTCGGAGATGCTGGAATGCGCCGTGAAGCTCCGACCCAGGCAGAGCTGCAGCAGTAGATGCTGACACTGCTGCTCTGGTCTGGGAGGCCACTATCTTTCAGTGTGTCCAACAGACTCCCTACCCAAAATGCAGGTCTAAGGCACCAGGGATGAGCGGCCGGGCGTCCCGCAGCCGGGGATCCCGCACCGGGGGTGACAGACACATCGGGGACCTCACTGCGAGTACAGCCCCGTCCCTGCGCACCCTGCGGCGGCTGCTCCCTGCGACCCTCCCCGCAGATCGGGAAGCTCTCAACCCCGGCGTCTGCCGTGACGCTGGGGTTGCCCTGCTGCCAGAGCCTCTCCTGCACGCGGAATCCCGCACACCGGCGCGCACCCAGCGGCTCCCGCAGCCCAGGCAGCCCAGGAGCCGCCGTGCCCACCGCCCCGGGCACTCCGCGCACGGGGTCCCCCCGCCGCCACGCTCACCTTGAAGCCCGGCAGGCCTCGCGTGTCCCCGGAGCCGAGGAGCAGGAGGAGGATGCCCAGGATGCAGCCGAGGGCCAGGAGCAGGAGCAGGGCGGCCAGGCGGCGGGCCATGGCGGGGCCAGGCAGGTGAGCGGCTTCGCGGCGGCTGCAGCGGCTCCTGCCGCTCCTCCTCCCCTGCCTCCTCCTCTTCACCCGCCTCTCGCGGCTGAGTCACCGCAGCTCCGGCCCAACCGGGCGGGACACCGGGCTCCAGGACACTGCGGCGGACGGCACAGGGCTGCGGATCCGCGGCTGCCCCTCACGGATCTTTCTGCCCCATCCCGCTCCGGCACCAGGCCCATCTACCTCCCTCGGGCACGGTCCTTGTCCCCGGGATCAGTTCCGACCCAGACCCTCGGGCATCTCCCCGCCCCGAGACCAGCCTTGTCCCTCCGTCATCACCATTACGGAGGGGTTCAGTCCCATCCTGTCTGTTCTCCCTGGTCACAGCCTCTATCCCTGGAATCAGCCCCATCTACCCCTCTGGGCATGGTCCTTGACCCCAGGCTTAGCCCCATCCTTCCTCCACCCTGGGACTTAGCCCATATGCTGGTTCAGTGGGAACGTGAGAACACCCCAAGATATTTAAAAGCCCCATAAGACTCTCAGCTACCATGATTAACAACTATGACTGGTGTTGGCACTTTTAATCATCAGAAGTTCATGACAACCCTGAGGAGCCCAGACGTATATTGAAGTTGTTTTTAATATGGTCACAAGTGAATAATGTGATACATTTGCATGTGGAGCAGTGAGCCCAAAAGAGCTCTTGGCTCGAAGAAGGACATTTGGAGCTTTCTTACACAATGGGATAAGACAGTGAAAAAAATAATAAACAAGAAGATATCACTAAGGAGAGGAGGCTGAAGGACATAGTTCCCAGCACAGCTGGGGTGCAGGCTAAGGGCCATACCCTCTCAGTGAGAGTGTGAGATCAAGCTCCTCACACCCTGCCTTACTTCTGTTTTTGAAGCAAAGCACTTTCCTGCCACTCACAGCTGACCCACAGCCAGCACACATTGCACCACTTCTGGATCTTCTGCAGAGCTTCCTGCCCACAGCTGTGGTATTTGGGGTGCAGAGGTGCTTGCAGGGGTTAGCCTGTACCAAGGGCTCATGATACAGGAGCCCTCAGCCGTGATGTGTCACTCCATTGCAGAGGTTCTGCTGCTGGAGGTCTTGAGGGGGATGAGTTCAAATGTGACAGCAGTGACTGGCAGCAGAGTCTGGGGGAGAAAATGTCTAAATAGGGACAGAGAGGGAGACCCTTGCCCTGGCAGTGTGTACCACCACAGCACAGGGCTTCTCTACAGGACTGTTGTATTCAATCTGTGAGTCTGTTTGCAAGGTGTTTTAACTCCTCCCTTTGATTCATTAAGCATTTCACCCTGGAAAAACTGTGTCGATCAACTCCAAGATACTAATGTATTAATTTATGTGAAAAAATTATTTCCCTTGGCTGATGCTGATGCCACAGAAAACCACACTCTGTCCCTGAGGGTCAGAACAGCATCGTTTCCACCATCTTTCTGCCTGCCCAGGCTTACTCTTCTCCAGTTTTCATGGGAAAACACCTGCCTATTCTTTACTGTTCTTAGTACCCATCTGCCACAGATGTGGCAGTGCACACATCTGCCATCCTCTACAGCGCAACTGCACCAGGGATTACCAAGGGAGCAGAGCTATTCTCTGGATTGCACTTAACCCCTTTCTCAGTAGCTGCCAAGCCTCCCACTTAACTCTTGGGTGGACAAACAATGAGAAGAGGTCTTCAGAGGCTGAAAAGGAACAAAAAAAGTCTCTTTCCTGGATGGTAGCAAACAGAGATAGGGTAGGGAGAGCCTTGTGGGTGTAGGGATGGTCTCCTGCTCCTCATCCTTATTTTGTTTCTGAGGACTTTGGAGCAAGTCCCTGTCTGGGAGGACGTTCTTGGTGTGGTGAGACCCTCCTGGGATTTGAGTGGAGATGAGATTGTCTTGCTATTGTGCAGCTTTGGCCACCCTATTCCCAGGCTGTCCATAGGTGACATGGAGAGGGGAGTTGGCATCCCTTCCCTACCCAAGGGGAGGTGATCCTTCTTCTCTTTGTGGGGTCATATTTGCCACCCTCTTTCTGGTCCCAAAGGAGTGGGAGGCGTGAGTCGAGGGCTGAGGGAGTCTGTGCCCAGCCCTGGCCGATCACTGGTGTACCAGGATACGCAAGTTCCAGTGCAAACAGGAAGGCACCAAAAGCTGAGACATGTTGGGTTGGAAATGCTCCAGGAAATGACAGCCAGGCAGACCCATGTATAGCCAGAACAGTACCCCAGTGATGGTACGTTCAGGCAGGGAGCACTCTGGCCCTGCTGTCTGAGCTCAGCCTGGCCAGGTTTGGGGCACTAACAGCTGTGACCCCAGCAAGGGGGGCTCCTGTCATCTCTCAATTCCCATGGAGCCCCATTGAGGCACCACTGGTTGGAGAGCAGGACATGGAGAGTGGCAGCATCTCTGCCCATGCTGTTTGGGCAGCCTCAGCCTCTCACAGAGAACCCAGCCACATTCCTGGGGAGGAGCAGGTAGGTGGCTGCGCTGAGGTGGTCACTCCAGATGGGCAATCCCTAAGCTTCAGGCACGAGCAAGTTCAATGGGAAAAAGAAAGCAAGGGGCAGGGAGGGCTTTCTCTGCCATGGCAGATGAAGCAGGTGACCTGCCCCAATGCTGGAAAGTGAGCGCAGCTTTGTTTGTCTGAGTAAATAGGGACATGTGGATTTTGAGCACCACCAAACCAAGGCAAGAACAGGTCACCTCTGCAGTACTCAAGTTGTGAAGCAAGGGATCTGGGCAAACAAGCAGGTTCAATGTGCAAACAGCTGCATGGGGAGCCAGTCCAGCACAGCTACTGCTACCTGTCTGCTTGCCATTCTCCCACTTCTGTCACCTCTGTCCTTTGCAGGACTGTTCTATGTGCATTCATTCTGTCTTGAGCATCCCTAGGCACATGGTGAATCTTTAGAGGGCTGCTTTGTTAGGAGTGACAGATCCCCTCAGCATGATCAGACCTGAAAGTGGTATTTTCAGCAAACTGAAATAACCAGATAATCTGCCAGATGCAGAAGCAGAGATTGCCGTGGGGCAGCAATAAATTTCACACGATTTAGTGCTCATTTTGCATGATTTCAGCCTGTATGGGGTGTCATCACCATGATGGGGCCACAGCAGCAAGGTGTACATTGGAGGTGGGGCAGGTGCTGAGCTCTTCTCTTTGGTCACCAGTGACAGAACCTGAGAGAACAACATGAAGCTGTGTTAGGGGAGGCTTAGGCTGGATGTCAGGAAAAGGTTCTTTCCCCAAAGAGTGGTCAGCCACTATAACACGCTCCCCAGAGCAGTGGTCACGACACCAAGTCTGACAGAGCTCAAGGAGCATCTGGACAACACTTGTAGGGACAGGGTGGGATTGTTGGGGTGTCCTGTGCAAGGCCAGGAATTGGACTCAATGATCTTAGAGCTATTTTCCAAACTTAATGATTCTGTGATTGTGTGTGCTGGTTTGAAGGTGAACCAGCAAGGGAGAATGAACTCACCACGAGAGAGATTATAAGTCAGAGCTAAAATTTAATAATAATATTATTATAGCAACACTGACACACAAGGGAAATTGCTTTCAACTCACAATACCCCAGCAGTATAACCCAGTGTCCTGGGGCACAAACCCAAGGGGGTTTGTTTGCCCTTGTGCTGAGACCCCTGTGGCTCCCCCAAGTCCAGAGCAAAAGGAAAAGAAAGACCTGTTGGTGCAGGCGAGGGCTGTGGTCTGGGCGAGAGCGGTGATCTCCTGCTGTCGAGGTCCTGCTGCTGCTCTGGATCCGACGAGAAGTACCCGAGGTCTTCTTACCCACCACTTATGTACCCTCAGGGAGCACTCAGTCCCTCCCCCTGGGCGGGGACTCACACAATGGGTGATTGACTCTGGGAGCCAGGGGGTGTTGAGCTGTTGATGGCCCATTAGCAGCTCCGCCCCCCTCAGGCTGGGTGTGAAGGTGATAATGGCTCCCTGGGCAGCTGCTGCTAATGGCCCATTGTCCTTGGGGAATGATTAGAGGGGGTAGAATACACAGCTTTGATCACCCCCACACAGGGTTAGCTGGTCCCTCCTGCTGAACTAGGACATTGTGTTATCCTTGTAAGTCCCTTCCACTTGGGACATTCTCTGGTTCTGTCATTCTTTGTGGCATGGGACAGAAGCCCAGAGGATGGATGTCCCAGGCAAAGGGGAAACCAGGTCAGGAGCCCTGACTCCCCACTATGCTGGTTCCTTTGGCTTATCCCATACCTGGATAAACAGAGAGCTTAATCCCAGGTAAAGCCGGATAAGGATGTGTCAACAGTGTGCCTGAGGCACCTGAGGGCTCCTGCCTGTATTTCTGCAACTCCTGCAGCTGGTGTGGACACAGCCTTCAGCTCAGTGGCGAGGGGAGACAGGGCTTTCTTCTTCCTACTTTAAGGAGAGGCACAGGCACAGACTCCCCAGCTGGGCAGAAAAGCCTGTCCCCACCACAGAGGAGGGGAAATATTCCCTAGGGGCAAAGTGGTTGGTGAGTACAAAGAAGAGAAGGTGGGAAATTCATTACTCACTCAGCAGTGGGGGACCACAAGGTCCCCGGGCAAAGGAGAGAGGTTTTTCTAATCCACCTCTTCCAACAAAAGCCTCTGAGGTGGGGCCATCTGTGCAAGGGCTGCAGGGCTGAATGAGAGGTAAAAGGGGACACTGGAGCAGAAGGTACTTGCTGGTGTCTCTGAGAGGTGAGGTTTGCTGGTGATGGGGCTCAGGTCTGCTCAAAGGCTTTGTTAAACACGGACAAGCACATCTGGGAGCCACGAGTGGGCGGCACATCTGGGAGCACTGGCGGGCGGCACTGTAGTTCCATAGTGCTTGGAAAATAACAGGAAGAACAGAATGAGCCTGTAGACACTGCAACGGGCCAGGGTCCAAAGGCAGCGATTAGGGACAGGATTCTGTGCTCCCAGCTGTGAGCCTCTCAGCCAACAACAAGTGCAGGGGAGATGCATCCAGGAGCGTTCAATAGCCTTGGAACTGGGATGAGCCACCAGTGTGGGCCAGCCATGAGCAATGCACAAGCAATCCCACAAGGCACTCTAGAGCTGCTACAGCACAATGCTGATCTCAGCTCTGGCAAGAACCCCAGGAGGTCCTGACCTGTGCCTGAGAGAGCACCGGAGGGTAGCAGGCTGCAGTTCCTCTACAGAGACACCCAGGGCAAGAACCAGCAGGGACAGAGAGGGGCTGGCTGGAGAACAGCCTGGTCCCTGTGGCAGCCAGAAGCACATTTGGGATAGTGCAAGGCTCAAAGTTGTCCCCAGCAGGAGCACTGCCCTTGTCTGCCTCAGCAGCACAGACCAGGGAACAAGGGCAGGGACTCGCTCCTTGGTCTCAGGCTGGACTGAAGCTGCTCCAGGACACAGGCTGTGGTCCATGAAAGGAATCCTCCAGCCCTGCTCTCAATCCCAACCCCAGTCCCACTCCCAATCTCAGCTCTGCCTGGAAGCGACACTGGAAGCACAGATAGATGGAGGAGGGGGAACCTGCTCCCTGTCCCCAGGGCTCTGTTGCTCCTGCTTAAGTCAGGACCTGGACTGACCCACTCTGGGGACTCAGTTGAGACACCAGGTATATCTTCTGGAGAGTGCAGGCTAGTGCATGCCACTCTGCATGGCCAGAGAGGTGCGTCTTCCTCTTGGACCTTCAGCCAGGCTAAGTCCTGCACCAACCAAAGGACTTGGATGTCTGGGCTTCCCCAACTGCTGGGGCTGACTCTCTCCCCAGCATCTTATTGCCTTGCATAGAGGAGTCCCAGAACTGTGTGGGGTACCAAGAAACTTCCCAGCTGCCTTTTCTGCAGGTGGGTACATCTCTGAGCCCAGCAGAGATGTGTCAACTTGGAGGCAGAAAGATGTTTTTGCTTAGGCATATACCCACCTGCATCTCCATCTGCATGATGTCACTGGCACATCAGAGCCAGACAGGGCTAGAAGGGAAGCAAGCACATGTCAGGAATTTTTCGGGATGCCCACACCAGTTCCAGCACTGAGTAAGCCCACAGCACACACATGCAAGGCATTTTGGGATGTTCTTGAATCTGTGGACAATGAGGCTGCAGATGCAACCAGTGTTTCCACTGGTAGAGGAGTAAAATAAGGGAGTGCAGCAACTCTCCTCAGTTGGGAGCTCACTCCTGACTGAGTGCAGCTCTTACTGAGCCTCTGTACCATGCAACTGGGAGCCCATTGATGTATTCCACCCTTGGCTCCAAGCCCAGAACTTGTCCTCCCGGAGCCATTGAAGGGCTGGAAGGATCTCAGTGTATTCAAGGCTATAATCCCCCTCCTGGCAAGGATTCTTGCCTGGAAGGAAGATTAAATCCAAGTACAAGTCTCCATTCTCTACTTACTTTTTAAACCCTTTTCTGCCTCCTGTTTCCCAGGGCAGTATCTCCGTGATGCCAGCCTGGAGGGGCTCCATGGACAGGAATCCCTGTTGTCCTGATACTGAACCATCCAGGAAACAGGCGGCTTCTCCAGAAAAGCCTCACTGATTTCCCTGATGGTCTTGCCAGGAACCCTCTCCTGCTGGCACAGAGGGCAGGGAGGTATTGGACCATGGGACAGTCCCTTTGGCTGACGGGTGTCCTGTTCTGCCAACCCTGCTCCTGCAGCTGTGACAGGGTGCCTGATGAGCTCTTTCCAAAAGCTGTAAGCACGTGGATGCCGGCACAGGACATGGGACCTGCTGGGAGAGCAACTGTGCCCTACTGTGACCCCAGGGCAGAGGTGTCCTCAGCACCCAGGGTCATGGTCACATCCCACTGTCTTCATGCAGCCACCACAGACTCATCTGTCCCTAAACCTGTGGGACAGGTTGGGTGGGCAGGAGTGAAGCACATGACATGAAGGAAGGGAGCACCACACGCAGACCCTTCTGGGCAGCCCTACAACAGGGGATTGATCCTCATCCTCAGTGTGAGGGAGGGGACAGTAGTGGGGTGGGGACAGAGCTAGTGGGATGGAGAGAAAATTATCATCTGCTTGGAATAGTGCAGGGAACTGTTTGTCACTTTTCTTAAACTGACCAGCACTACCCAGGGCCTCCAATTTCAAGAAACCATGATTTGACTTAGCTCAGCTCACCCCAGGAGCACTAGGCCGTGGCTGCAGCAGCTAGGCCATGCAGAGGCTGAGCCCTTGCCTGGTTCTTGGGGTGGTAGGCTCACTGTGGAAGTCCACAGCCACCACTACAGCCTCATGAAGAGCCACAATAAGGAGTGACTCCCTGAGAGATGCTGAGATGCCCAGACTGTGCCCACTGAGATCCATCAGAGTGTAAGAGAGCTCTGACTGAGCAGGAGGCTGTTGGGGGAAGCTGAGGGGGACACTCGTCAGTTCTGCTGTGAGGTCTGGAGGTGAGCAGGGACATGGGATGCTGCAAGGTTCCCCTGTGGCCAACTGCAGGACAGGCACCAAGTCCTGGAGAGGCAAGGGGCATGGAGATGTCCCCTCCTCCTGGGGTGGGTGCAAGCACTGCTGTCATCTTCCCCCAAAACCCACACCCCTCTCTGACCTGAAGTGGTCTCTTATTCCCCAATTATCTACATTTAACCTGGCTATATGAGGGATTCCTGCTCCTCGAAGGTCCAAACAGGACATGTTTTTCCATTCTTGGCTATTGCATTGATCATGCTAGGAGGTACAAAGTAACTGAAAGGATGTGGTTTGTGTTGGCATCTCTCAATCAGTTGTGCAGTAAATTTCCTCTTTTTCCATTTCTTATGCATGAAGAAATGCTCTGCTTAGAGGTTCTCTTGAGTTGGTAGAGTTGTTAGGTAAAAACAATTGTTTTAGAAGGACTTGAACACCTGAAGGGCTCTTAGCATCTCCCACCCTCCTGCTGTGCCACAGCCACTAGTTCAGGAGGCAGCACCATCTCTGTCAGGGCATAAGTCACCTTTCCATCACCATCCTGCAGCTCTTTGGCAGCATGCCCCAACCCAGCAAGCTGATGCCACTCCAGCGCCCCGTTCCTGACTTCTGGGCAAGGATGCAGGAAGGTGCAAGTTCAACCCAATTGCATTTTGCACAAAGAAAGATAGTTTTTCTTCCTACTGGTGCTGGCAGTTTTTTTGAGGACCAGAGTTCTGTGGAGGGTTCCGCTTGCCGGTGGCATCATCCCTTCCCTGCTACTGCACAGCACTGTGGCTGGAGAAGCTGTCCCGTCCTGTCCCAGGGTTCCTGCAAATCTTTGACATCAAACTATACTTGCTTGATCCAAGGCCTCACACTGAAAACTTAGTCTCTAGGAAAGGAGAGGTATCTCCTCTTCTTTCTCAGGATATCAATAAAAACCAAATGCCCAGTGCATCTGGGGCTCCCTGGTGGAGTACTGACACCCAGCAGCACTGTTCAGCAGCATCCCCTCCCCATGGAGGACTCCTCACTCTGCTGGTCTCTTTTCCCACTGTTTTCCATCAGAAGCCATGAAAGCAGCCCCAGCACAGTGGGTGAGAGCTTCACCCCAGCCTAGGATGCCCAGTGCCTGCCTTAAAAATCCTGAAGTTAGGTATATTAGGAGTTTGTCACTGGATTTTCCTTATGATAGATGGTCACTGCCTCTGTGCAAAGCTACACAGCCCTGAGCATGCCCCTCCAGCCAGTGGGCATGTTTCCAGTCCTTTCCACATCCCAAAATGTAACAAGAAATGTCATGAGAGCTGTTTTCTCTGCTGGAACCCAGGGCTTGCTCCAGGTCTAGCTGACGTGACATGCATTCTCTTCCCAGCCTTAGTCCAATGGCATTTTCCCATCCTCTCCCCACCAAACTAGGCAGTCAGATCCCTCCCTGCCTGCTGAGTTTCCAGCTTGCAGCCCCAGCCAGCTGACTGCTGGAGGTCAGGAGGTGACTTGAAACCACCATCTAGACTGGAAGAGCATTCCTGAACAAGGAATTCCCAGTGCCATCCTGCTGACAGAGCCACAAACCCACCACACTGCCCAGCAGCCCCAGGACTCAGCTTCCAATGACCTTTGGAAGTCTGTGCTCACATGCTCCCAAGTCTCCAGCCCTGACAGGGTCATTGGGGAGGTCATGGGCTTTGGTTATTCCTGCTTCCAGATGTCACTGCTCCTGGCAGCAGAACCTCTTGTGTTCAGCAGAGTAATGCCAGTGGGATGGCACAGGCAGGGCAGGTGATGGCACACACAGGCAGAGGATGGCACAGGCACACAGAGGACAGATTCATTTCCTGTCAGTGGCAGACGGGGCAGTGCGAGGTGCCCGGAGCAGGACCTGCTTCAGGGCTGGCAGCAATCAACTTGCCACAGCACAAGGGCAGGAGAGTGGGTGCTGTGACCCTTTGCCAAGGCTCAGCCAAGGGGTCGCTCCCTCTCCCATATTGCCTCTCTGTCCTGGGGTGCCCCCTTGGCAGTGTCCCTGCCTGTTCCTGCTGCCCAGATCCTTCAGAGTCCCAACCCAAACCCACTGACATCTGGACAACAGGCAGAAGATCTCTTCTAGGTGCTGACAGCTTCCACTTTGGGCGAACACCACTGGCAGCTTGCTTTCCTGGAGACACTCCCTGCTTTGTTCCTGGGACAAAAGGAAAAGAAAAACCCACCTGGGTTAATTCTGGGAAACTGACAGTAACCTCCAGGTGCTCCTTTGTGCCTGCAGGGATGGTGCCATGCCCTGAAAAGGCATGGGAAGGATGTTTGTTCCTGGGCATGGGAAAGATGCTTGCCCCACCTCAGGTCCACTCCTGCTCTCAGGTTTCAGGCAAGTGATACTGAGTGCAAATTTTCCAGTTTCAGCTGAATTTTAGTGTTTTGTGAGGTGGAAGAGCAGTCATGGCTTCACATGACTGGAGCTGCAGGGAGACACTACCCAGCTGTGGGGAAAAATTGTCTTTACTGAGGTTATTTCTTTCAGCTCAAAGTCCCTGGGCTGAAGTTAAACCCCAGTGGAAACACAGTGCCTGCATGAGTGTGAAATCTGGCAAT
The DNA here is from genome assembly GCF_047495875.1 of Pithys albifrons albifrons. Classification (NCBI taxonomy): domain Eukaryota; kingdom Metazoa; phylum Chordata; class Aves; order Passeriformes; family Thamnophilidae; genus Pithys; species Pithys albifrons. Next base: position 1,780,690 of record NC_092477.1, on the reverse strand, counting down.
GCCTGGAGATATTGGCAGCTTGTCAGAGGTGCTCAGCAGCAGCAGCCTTTCTGAGGAGCAGACAGGGAGGTCCAGATCCCAAAACATCCTGCACCAGGTGTTGGATGAGCTGGCCAGGCTGGTGGGTCCTCAGGGGGGCTGATACCAACCCAGGTATGTTAAGCTGCTCTCAGGGCAGACACGATCCTGCCTGGTGTGCATCAGCCAGACAGGATCTGGTCAGAGGCTGCTGTGAATGAACATCCACATCCTGCTTGCAGTGCATTGGCCCTCTGCTCCAGCCTGGTCCCCTTCTTGTCAAGGGGGCACTGTGTCCTTGGGACTATATTGGCAAGGTTTGGGTAGTGGGGGGCTGTAAGATGCCTTAGTGAGAAGGCAGCAGAAGCTGTCCCCATGTTGGACTCAGCCAGCTCCAGGACAGACCCATGACCCCCCAAAGCTGAGCCTGTCCACATTGATAGGGATTCCGCTGTGATCATGCATTTAAGAAAGAGTAAAAACCACTGCACAGTCTCGCAGATCCCCAGGTCAGTGGAGAGGGAGGGAAAGAGGTGCTCCAGGTGCCAGAGCAGATTCCCCTGCAGCCCATGGGGATGACCATGATGAGGCAGGCTGTCCATCTGAAATCTGTGTGGTTCATGGTGGAGCAGATGACAACCTGCAGCCCATGGAGGATCCCATACCTTTGCCTTCTTGTGTCAGGAAGCTGCTGGGAGCCCATCTGTCTGTTACTGACTCCTGCCCTCACCTTCTTGTGCAGGAAGGCTTTATGTGCCCGGCTAAAGGAATCAGCTTCCCTTTCCAACATCCCACATGTACCACTCTTTGGAATCAAGCTCTAAGACTGGAAATGTCAATTCTCCTGTGGTTACGTGGGTGCCCAATCACAGAACTTCCCCAACCCAGGGTCAAAGCAGAGCTGCTGAGCAGCTGCCACACTCTAGTCAGTTGCACCCAGAGGCACAGAGAGCCCCTGAGCCCTGTGCCAGGCTGCAGGTGCAGCTCAGGCTCCTCTCACAAACCTGCCAGGACCATCACTTCTGTGGCACAGGGAGAGGATGGATGCTGGATCCTGTGGCTCAGCAGCGGGTGACTGTGTGAGGAGTCACACTTCCAGTCTTTGAAATAGCTGAGGTCTCCAGGGAGTCACTGGTGGCTCACCAGGGGACTAGACACTTGCTTAGACCCCTGATAGTAGGTTTAAGCTTTCAGGTGAGATCTCTACAGGTGCAAGTTTCACTAATTTAAATAATAACCATGTTAGGGACCAGCTGGAGCCTGTGCTGGCCACATTCTTGGCTGGTGCACATTGGTCTCAGCAAATAAGCCTGGGAGCAGACAGCAGTAACACAGCTGCGATGTCCTCACCTGTCATGCCACCCAGTGGTGTCCAGGGATGAGGAAGCATATGGGACACTTTCCTTCAGCCCTCTCCCTGTCTCCAGCTGTTTTCAGAAGGGGGCATTTCCTAAGCCAGCCACGATTTTCTGATTTCTTTGCATTTACAACCTTCAGTAAATCCCTCCTCTGTGGACTTGTCCAAATCCCTACCCCAGGGCACAGAACAATTTCCAGCAGCACCATCTCTCATCAAGGAGCTGCTGCAACCCAGCACCAAGAGCTGTCTGTTTCGGGGTGGGTTGGATCTGTGCCACACCTTCCCTTCATATGCTGGAATAGCTAGTGGCTCCATCCCTCTCCAGTCTCTCCAGGGCATTTCCAGACCCCCAGCTGTATTTTCTCTGGCTGTAGGGTCCCATCCTGCTCAGACAGGAAAGGTTCTTCTGACCAGAGTTTCTCAGGATCCTATGGCCACCGTGATGGCTGTTGGCAGGGCTCAGCTGGCCCTGCTTCTCCTTGTGCCTCTGCACTGTCCTGATGCATCCCAGGGAGCAGGATGGTCCTTGCTGCCACACTGACTGCTTCCACAGCCAGCTGCAACCCCACGTCTCACCTGGAGCAAGCAGGACATCGACCACAGGGCCAAGGCACATGGCTGGTCACGGACTGGCCCAGACCTCTGGGGTTTTCCCTCCAGTGATGTACTTTCCACTGCTTTTAAAAACAAAATCCCAGCAGTAAAACCACCAGCTAATTTTATCCCCAGCCTGTTTATCCAAGACTGCTGCAGAACAAGATGCCTTCCCTCACCTCGCCTTGGGGATTCACTGTGCAGCACCATCCAGGGTGTGTATGGGGATGTGAGCTGGAGGGGAGGACGTAGAGCCCAAACGGTTGCTTGTAGGGGGTCTTTCCTCTTCACCTTGCTGGGCACCCAGGAACGAGTAGAGATAGCAGGGTGTGGGGCCCAGGGAGACAGTTTGGTGTGGTATGACCATGGTCACAGTGTGAGCATGTAGGTGGTAGACACAGCATCTGCAGACATCGTGTGCATGTCCACAGGAGAGCCTGGCACAGTGTGAGGGTGTAAACCTGCAGGTGTGCTGCTGTGCTCGTGCCCATATGTGTGCCTGTGGCAGGGCATTTCTCCAGCAGTTTCTGAATCCCCGAGCATGTCCCAGAGCACTGCAATGGGCACTGGAACAGTGGTATCTGTGGTGGTGTTTGCCCATCTGTCTGTCACTGGAGGATGTCGTTGCCACACTCGGGGGCAGTGCTGGAGCACCCAGCAGCTGTTGAGCTGTGGCAGTGGTCTGCGCTGGGGTGACTGTCACAGTCTGACACTGGCACACACTGGGGACAGGAAAACTATCTTCTGGCTGGGAAGCTGGATTGGCAGCTGGAGGGACAGAGCAAAGCTCCCTGGCCCTCCAGGCATCATCCTGGTGCCTTGACCTAGTTCAGCAGGTGGGACCAGTTTATCACTGTGTGGGGATGACCAAAGGTATGTATTCCACACCCTTTATTCATTTCCCAAGAACTGTTAACAATGGACCATTTGCAGCAGCTGCCCAGGGCACACCTGACCCCTCAAGCTGGGAGCTGCCTGGGAAAAAAGTCTGTGAGATGAGAGCTGTGATAATTCCCCTCCAAGGAGTTGTTAACACCTTCACACCCAGCCTGAGGGGGCGTGTCTGCTAATGGGCCATTAACAATTCCAAAAGACCCCCTGACTCACAGACTCAGATCAACCATTGTGTAACTCCCCGCCCTGGGGGAGCTACTGGGTGCTCCCACCTGGGCCGGAGGGTATATAATCCTGGGGTTTGAAGATCTCAGGGAACCACTCATCAGATGTGGAGGAGGATCAGAACCTGGACAGGAGGAAATCACCACTCTTCACCAGACTGCAACTGTCATCTGCACCAATAGGTTTTTTCACCTTCTTTTCCTTTGGACTTGGGGGAACCACGTGGGTCTCAGCACAGGGGCTAACAAACACCATTGTGTTTGTGTCACGAAGTGCTGGGTTATACTGCTGGGTTTTGTGGGTTAAACCCAATTTCTCTTTGTGCCATTGCATTTATTGTAATATTGTTATTAAATTGTAGCTCTGACTTATAATCTCTTTTGTGTTGAGTTTGTTTCTTTTGCCGGTTTACATTTAAACCAACACATGCCTCCAGCCAGCAGCAGAGGGAGCTGGGTGCCAGCTCAGGTAGTGAGGGGAAGAAAGGGCCCAGGGGGCTGGGAACCTGGGACAAGGGGTCCTGTCCTGCAGACCCACATCCCAGCTCAAGCTGGCATGCCACTGTCCTGTGAGCAGGGAGAGCTGCCAATCCTACTGAGAGGCAGGAGGTGGAAAAGCAGCTCATGGCCCCAGGAAAATGGTGGAAACCCCTGGAAAAGCCACCAGAAGCAGAGATGGGCCACAGGGCAGAACAGGCGGAGGGGCTTTGAACTCCCATTGCCCCCAAGACACAGTGCAGCCACAGTGGGAGCCGTTTTGCCCCCAGACTGCACGGACACAGCTGCCCTGTGGGACACAAAGCAACCAGGGCATTCCTGGAGGTGTTGGACTCTGCAGGATGAGCTGCTCCCAGCCCTGCAGCCCCAACAACCCCATTAAGTTTTGCAATATTTAGCTTTTCACAGCCCCTTTGGTTTTTCCAATTCTGGGCTCCCACTGAAGGTGGGCACTCCAGGGGAAGATAAGTGATGGAAGTGAAGAAGGCTGAGGACCCTGGAGAGAAATAAATGCCTCTCCTAAAAGTATTGCTTACAAAAGCTGCTTTTGTGGCGGTTTTTTTCTTGTTTTTTCTCCTGATTTCTTGATTTTAGTAGGGCCAGGGAGATTTATGACTTTCTGGGAGCTGGCAGTTATGCAACAGCTTACTTGTCCAAGGAAAATGTGAAAAATGGCTGGGCTGGGAAAACCCCCTGAGGATTTGGAACAGAAAAGCAAAAGGGGAGCTGACATGTGCAGGTTCTGGGAGGTGTAGAGTATGAGACACTGCAGAGGGGAAGCTGTCCCTACACACTTCATCAAGAACCCCTCCAGAATCACCCACATACCCCCAGCTGCACTGGATGCAGGGATGGCAGGGATGCTACTGAAGTATCCCAATGGGAAACGTGTGGCAGCCTGGCATGGAGCAGCATCCACAGGCATGGACCAGCCACAGGGCCACCAGTGAGAAGGTGGTGGCATCAGTGCAGAAGCATTAGCACTTGAATGTCTCCCACAAGCCCAAGTTATTTTCTTTGTAAGCTATCAATACTTAAATAATGATGGAATTGTTAGATTATTTGGTCATTACCTTCCTGGACCATCCAGCTGAGGTCTTTCTAAGCTGGCCAGGGCCCATCTCTCGCAGGGCACAGGACACCAAACCCAGACTCCAGTGTGATTCCTGGCCTGGCACAGTGGGAAGATTGATCCGCCCGTGGGACCAGATCTTCCCCACAAAGTGGTTCAACCTGAGGACTGATGGAGATCTTGGGAGATTTTAAGAGCTAATGAAGATTTTGGAAGCATCCCAAAGAACTGGCTGTTTTCTACCTAGCAGAGGTCATAACAGGAGCACTAGGTGTGGTAGTTTTGGCTTTAGTTTTAGCTATGCCTCAATTTAACAGTCTCAGAGAATCTACATAGTTTAGGAGAGACAAGTATCACCTGACTTTAAGCAGCCAAAGAAATACCAGATGACGCAAACCTGAGATATAAATACAGTAGAGTATGAATGTCCTCTCAGTTCCTTCAAGCTGTGGTCCCAGGAGGACGCACTGTGCTGTCCCAGAAGGGATGGGAGGACCAGGCCCAGCACTGGCTTACCACCACATTATCTTAGGGAAGCAAAATGTTTGGTTTTAGTCTTTCTCTCTGCTTGGGTTTGTCTCTGGGGATTAAGTTCTCTAGAGTGATTTGTAGTTGGAATGGTGGGATTTGTGTTCGATGGGGAATGGGGAGGGTTTTTTTGTTATTTCTAACTTGTGTGTGTTATGTTGTAGTTTTCTTTTAATTTCCTCTTTTCTGTATAAATATATATAGTTAGTTTAAGTTTAAACCTGTTTTGAGGGTTTTTTCTTTCCTCCTTTTTCTCTGCAGGGGAAAAGAGGCTTTGACTCTGTATTAGGCAGTTGGCATTTTGCCAGCTGAACCCAAGACACCAGGACGGAACCATTTTTCCATGTGCTACTGAGAAACAGCTTTGCCATTTTGACTGGCCCTAAATACAGCAGAATGAAAATGGAAAGCATTTAAAAAGCCTGAACTTACAACAGTACCAAGTATTTTCATCTGAGGCTAAACAAAACCTTGGGAGCCAAGGCAGTGTCTTTTGGGTTTCTGGTTTTAGTCAACAGCGAAAAAAAGATTGCTTCTTTCCCAGTTTGAGCAGCACTTCATGGAACCCAGTGATCTTCAGCAAAGAGGCTGTACCTGGGGACATGGGTCCAGGGGCTTGGGCTAGGATGTTCTGCTTGCACGGGGCTGTCACTGCTGTGTTGCTCTGTCCTGTGGGCACACAAACATGGCCATGGTCTGGGGCAGCTGCGGGATGTCCAGGGCAGGCAGCACAGGCAGTGGGGCAGGCTCTCACATTCTTGACATGTAGATAGATAATTCAGACAACGAAAATTGCAAGTTTTTTCTCCCCAAGGGCAAGGGGACATCTCTACAGCCACCACATGTCTACCTGGAGTCTTACTGGGCTAATAGGCACGCCCAGGCATCTCCTTCATGGGCAAGAGTTGTTTTCAGGAGCCAAGATAAATCAAACCTGCCTTCCTGGGCATGTCTGAGGACGGGGTATCCCTGGCTGCACATGAAAGATTTGTGGGGTCCCTCAGATCCTTGGAGGGATGCCTTGTGGAGAAACAGAGGGCACATGCCTAGGAGAAGATCTAGGGCAGCAGGACTTGCTACTCCCAGCACTGTTTCTTGGATCCAGCCGGAGGGCAAGAGTAGGTACATGTCTGCCCTGCCCTGGCTCCAGGGGGCTAGTGAAATGGGCACGGAACAGCCCAGGCTTCCTGTTTTGGGGATGTGCTCATCAGCAAAGGAGGGCCACAGATGACTAGAGGGATGGAACATCTCTTCCATGAGGAGACATTGAGTGAGTTGGGGCTTTTCAGCCTGGAGAAGAGAATGCTGCAGGGAGAGCTTTTACCCCCTTCCAGTGCCTAACAGGGCTCCAAGGGACCTGGAGAGGGACTTTGGACAAGGGACTTTGGACAAGGGACTGAAAGGACAGGACAAGAGGGAATGGTCACAAGCATTAGATGGGATATTGGGAAGAAATTCTTCCCTGTGAGGGTGGTGAGGCCCTGGCACAGGTTGCTCAGAGCAGCTGTGGCTGTACCATTCCTGGAGGTGTTTAAGGCCAGGTTGGACAGGGCTGGGAGCAACCTGGACTAGTGGAAAGTGTCCCTGCTGATGGCAGAGGGAGTGAAACTAGATGGTCTTTAAAGACCCTTTCCAACACAAACCACTTTGGGACTCTGTGATTCTCCGATTCTATGGTCTATGCACCCAGCCCTTGTCTACAGCTGAGGGAGGGCAGTCAAAGGGTGCTACTTACATGGGTGGGTTTTGGTGGCTCCTTGGGATGTGGCTGCAGCCAAGGTCCAGTGCAAACTCTGCCCTTGCAGACATTTCTGGCCCTTCAGCTGCCGGTTCCCACCCAGACCATGATCCCATGTTCTTGGAGGGGCAACCAGAGGTGCCCTGATGGTGGGACAGGATGATAGGGGCACCTGCACCCAGTGTCTGTACTCATTGCCATATCAGAGTCCCATGAAAGGATACTTTGGGTCGAAGGGAACCCACAATATGTGTGTCCCCCAGGGTTCTGGCCAAGATCCCAGCCTCTGCTCTGCTCTCTGACATGCTTTTCTGGGAATGGGAAGGATGGTGGATACCTGCCATGGGCTGCTGCCTTATTGTGTAATGTGTGGGAGTAAAGTCATGGTCCCTGTGACACACAGCTGCAGAGCAAATCAGGAATTATGAAAGCCTCACCCTTCCCTATCACATGCGTCTCCCAGAAGGAGCATCTGCCTTCAATCAGTTGTACTTTGGAACAGACCAAATTAGCTGCAGAGGCGGAGGGGAGCACCCATGCCAGGCTGGAATCACAGCCACGGGAAGCCATCGGATCTGACAGGGACCTGATGGGACATTGCAGAAGAGCCAGGATGCCGTGCTTGATTATCTTGGGATGGAGATGGTGGGGGTCCCTGGCAGAGCTGTGCTGCAGTGTCCCCACAGGAACAGGCCAGGATTGTGAGTAGAGGCTCAGCCACCAGTGTCCCTACTGTATCCCACAGTGGGGATGACAGGCCCTGTCCCTTCCACCTGGGAGTGGGTCTTTGCTCACAGTGCTTCAAATGTCAAACACAGGCCCTGAGAAGTGCCAGGTGATGCCCCTAAGGAGTTCAATCGCTGCCAAGAGGAGTAAAGCACTGGCAACCTGGCACCTGGGATAAAGGCAGGAGCCCAAGATAATACAATAAGGACTGCAGAAACAGCACAGGGATGGTCTGGGACAGGAGAACACCCTAAATGAGCAAGAGGTACCAGGCACCAGCTCACAGGTCTGAGGTGCTCCAGGAACCTCCTTAGTCCAGTCACTCCTGCATGGCCCAGCTCCCCATCCTAGTGAGACCAGGGTCTTCTCCAGGTCATTACACCCTTGGTTCATCTTCCAGGGAATTGCACTGACAACAGCAGAACATGGGAGCTGTGGTGCCAGTGCAGGGCAGTAGGGACTCCAGCAGCACAGCAGTGCTGATCACGTGGCAGGAAAGAAAAGCAAAGAACACACTGTTCAGATTGGGGGCCCATGATGTAGGTCTTCCGCTGGCACGTGGGATAACCACTCTGCTGGGAGAGTAGCCCTTCTCTGAAGGGGCAACTGAGCACACAGTCCAGCCTCTGAGGGCATGAGAAGGGCATGCAGCTGGGCAGAAGAGAGAAACTACAAATAGACATGGGTGACTGGATCCTTCCAAAACTGCATGGCTGAGGACACAAAGAATGAAATCCTGGCATGTCCCCAGACTGAGCCCAGGCAAGGGCTCACACCCCTCTGACAAGCAGCTACAGACTCTGGCAGTGGGGCCTCACCACGTGGTGTGACCCCAGCGCCCACCATAAATGCCTGGGGACAGGCATGTTGACCCCATGGTGTTGCACCTGGGTTTGACAACATCCAGGGTGGAGAAACTGCAGCGAGGTGAGGTGAGTTGGCAGGACCTGCCCTGGCTGGGGACAGCAGAGCCCTGCTCCAGCTGTTTCCAGTGAAACTGTAGCTTCGCATGGTGGTTTCCAGCTGTTACCAGAGCCCTGCAGGCACTGTCACAGATCTGTGCAAACCTAGTTCCAGCAGAAATAGAGGCTGAAGGGAAAGTGTTCACCAATGTCACCTAGCATATATGTCGCTTACAGACCTGGCCCCAAACCCAGGTCTCATGGCTCCTGAACCACCACTTCACAGCTGCCAGCCCCAGCAATCAAGGGTGCTAAAGTAGACACAGCACAGACACACAGGTGAGGGTCAGGCTCAGACTCAGAAACAGCATGGCCAGGCCATAGTGACACGTTCAGGTTAGGCCTGAAGGTACTGAGGGCACTCCAGTCCCACCAGGCCCATAGTGCTGCTGGTGCTCTCCTGTAACCCACAGCAGACCCACAGACTGGGGGCCAGTGCTGCCAGCCAGGCCGGGGACAATCCCCTGGCCTTGGGAAGGGAGAACTGCCCTGGCTCTGCACAGGGCAGCCTGGAGCAGGATCCATGGCTCTCTTTTTCCTTTGGAAGCCCTCATGAACTCCATATCCAAGCAAAGGCATGAAATGGGAACCGAAGGCATCCCCTCCCTGTCCCAGCTGGAACTCGTGGCTGCCCTAAGCAGCACCTGAAAGAGGCCATGGCAGAGATCCCTCCCCAGCTGCTGGGCAGTTGGCTGGGGTCTCCCTCCTGAGTTCATTCCCAGTAAGGGAGGCTCAACCTAACGGGAGGCTCTGCAGGGTGCAGGAGTCACCACACAGCCTGGGACAGGAGGGTGCTCCCAACCAGTTCAGAGCCCCAGGTTCACCCCACGTGGGTGTTGCCACCTCAGCATAGGGCAAGGGAACACATGCCACAGCATGCCATGCCACTGAGGTCCCCCTGGCTGTTCCTGAGGGAAGGAGCCACTGCAGAGCACCAGGCACTGCTGCCACCACCATGGCGCAGCTCCAAGGAAGGGCAAGTAACACCAGCACCATCTGAGGAGTGCAAGCCCCCAGCACAAGTTCTACAGGAGAAGACAAATGAGGCTATAGATACTTGAAGGGGTGCAGGTGGCTTCAAGACCTGTCCCACAGCAGAGGACAGGGGGTTCCCAGCCCCTGGGAAGCCCAGAGGTGATGGGGAAGGCCTTGGAACTTGTTTAGAAGCAGAGACCCTCAGGGCACCCTGTGCTCACCAGACTGTGCAATGTCAGCTCACTCCACATCCCAAGGGACAGAACAGTCAGGGCCTTCAGGGCTGGCAGCACTGATGGGTTGATTTAGGCAGAGAAAAAAGGATAACTTAAATAGTTCACCCCACTTTACTAGCGCCACAGACAGGTGGCCCTCCTCATAAAGAGGGTTGCTTTTAATTAAACCTTAGGCAAAACAGGCACTGGACACCAAGGTGGCATCACAAAAGAGATGGCAGGCACTGATGCCTAGGGACAACTAACACTCTACTCCTGCAGGAAGGGGACATGACTAGCCCTGGCCTTGCTCCTCCTCCTCCATCCTTTCCCGGGCACTCTGCTGCAGGCACCAGGGCAGAGCAGAGATTTATGCCTTGCAGTGAGCTTTAGGTCAGGATCAGCCTCAAAAAGAACAGCTGGATGGGACAAAGAGCACCTGACAGATAAAAACAGAACAAAATTGGCCTGCATGGTGCCAGTGCAGGGCGGGACTGGTACCTTCTGCCCAGCTCAGCTCAGCTCAGTGCCACAGCATGTCAGAGCTTGAAACAACCCTGGAGAGAAAGGTCCTGGCCTCAGGAGTATGGAGGACCAGGCTATGCTACATGGGGGTTCACAGGGGTCTCTAATGGAAGTGCCAGGGATACCAAGTACTGGACCCATAGTCAAATTATCATTCAGCTCAAGCATCATCACTGAACTGGGTAGGAAGTAGGAGTCCCAAGATGCAACATCCAATAAGACCCATCTTAGACCACCACCACCCCACAAGAAACCTGCAGAGGAGTGCAGCTCACAGTCAGGATGTCACCCCAGGGAGTAGCATTGACTGCTGGGACAGGCAGAGCTGCTATTTCTCTGTGTGAAGATGTGCAAAGGGAAGAGCCTGTCAGCTTCTGCTCCATCACCCACGCTCAGTTAAATAGAAAACTGAGTTTTAAAGCCCCTTTGCAAAGTCAGGCTGATATGAGCATCCTCAGGCTATGGGACATCACCTCTCCTTCTACAGTCATCATGAAAAGAATGTAATTCTGGCAGTCATCAGGAAATATTTGCTAGGTCAAGCCAATGGTGAGTTGTCTGCCTCAACCTGTCAACAGCCCACAACAGCAGCTCAGAGGTGCAGGCTACCTTGCTTGGGTTTATGGCTCATTCCCTACAAGAGCCTGCAAACATGTAAACAGTGACTATGGCATCACTGCCACAAATGGAGTACCAGCTTGGGCACTGCCAGGCAGCCAGGGCAGCGTCTCTGGCAGGCAGAACACACGCAGAAGAGAAGGGACAGGCATGACCTGTTCAATTTCCAATCTTGTCTTCTGACAGCAAGACAAGCAGGGGCAGGCACCCTCTAAGGGCCAAGGCTTGCCTGGAGATGCTGACTGAAGTGTTGAAAATGCATTGCCTTTTCCCAAGAGCAGCCAAAATCAGCCTAAGTCAGGCCAAGAACACAGCAGCTTCCCCTGCACAGGCAGCAGCCACATCTCCCACACAGCAGGGGTCGTGGGGCTGGTGAGAGAGTCCCTGCAGCCCATTTAGAGACAGAAAAGGAGCAGCCTGAAAGCAGTATGGCTGGAAAGCCAGCAGCACAGCAGGACAGGGATGCTCCCCAGGTGGGGTCCCAGCTTCCTCCTGCAGAGATGCCACTGGCAATCCCAGACCTTGAGACACAACACCTGGAGCAATGGGTGTGATGGGTTTGGGGCAGGAGTCCCTTGAAACCCCTGGGGAAGCTTGAGTATGGGGAAGGGGCAGGCAGGTGCTAGATAAAAGTGGAGTCCAGCTGGCTCGTCTCATGGTTGTTGCAGGCACGAGCCTCAAAGAGCTGCTTGATAAGGGCAGATTTCTCCTGCTCCAACTGGGTGATGCGCTCGCTCTTGTCAGTCACTTCCTGCAGAAGACAGGGGAGGAAAATGCTGCTCAGAGGAGGAAAGTGCTGGCAACTGCTGTGCTGCAGGTAGGATTTCATAGAACCACAGAATCACGAGCTGATTTGGGTGGGAGGACCTTAAAGCTCATCTCATTTCACCCTGCTGCAATGGGTAGGGACACCTTCCACTACACCAGGTTGCTCCAAGCCTCATCTAACCCGCCACTGAACACTTCCAGGGATGGGGCAGCCACAGCTTCTCTGGGCACCCTGTGCCAGGCATCACTACCTTACAAAGAAGAATTTCTTCCCAATAGCCCATCTAACCCTGCCCTCTGTCAGTGGGAAAACATTCCCTCTTGTCCTGCCCCTCCAGTCCCTTGTCCAAAGTCCCTCTACAGCTCTCTTGGAACCCCTTAGGATACCAGAAGGGGCTCCAAGCTCTCCCTGGAGCATTCTCTTCTCCAGGCTGAAACACCCCCAGCCCTCCCAGCCTGGCTCCAGAGCAGAGGGGCTCCAGCCCTTGAAGCACCTTTGTGTCCATGTACTGGGATGGGAACCCCAGCAATGAGCCTGGCCCTGGTGGGGGCACCATGGGTATCCCTTCCCCAGCAGCCTTGCTTACAGACCCCAGCAGCAAGTTCATCACATCACCATCTTGTGACCTGCATTTGTCAGTCTTTTCCCTCTGGGAGGAATGTCCCATCCCTGCCCACTAACTCACCAAGCAAACAGATGAGCATAGCTGGCCACAGCTGCATGCCAGAGGTTCTCTAGGTCCAGCCCATACACCCTTCTCTGGGATGACCAAGGCTGGCCAAGGTGAAGGAACACTTCCCACTGCCTAGAATTCCTGCCCCAGTCCCATCCTATCCCCTTCCTTTCCCAGCATCTCCACCCATACCCCCACTCACCTTGGTGAGAAGCCGATTCTGCTCCTTTAGCATGTTGATGGCTTGCTGAGAGCCCGTGGAGGCTGGGGACGCTGTGGGGACCAGCCTGCTCAGGCCTGAGGAGGGGTTCACTGGCTGCAAAGAAGATGAAGGGATGAGACACTGAGCCTCCTCTGCTGTGCCCCTTCCCAGCCTTTCTTCAAGGCTAGAAGCTGTTTCTGTGGCACACAGGATGTTAAGAGAAGACCAGCAGAGGATTACCATCCCAGCACAGGCCATCACAGAGTCTTCAACCCACCAGGCGGAGCAGGGAAGCATTCCTGCTGGCGCGCCTGGCTCCTGCCAGCAGCGTGGAAGGACAGCCAGCTCTGAGGTGACTGATTCAGCACTTCAGCAGGTTGGGTTTCTTATTCACTTGACAATGGCTATGCCTTTTTGGGGACCTCCTTTAATACCCCAAATGCCTTGACCATCTTCCAGTCAGTTCAGGATCAGCTGTGCTGTCCTCTTGGCTGTCCTCCATTACCTGTACTGCCTATTGAGCCAAGTCACCCTTCCAGAGTTGGGGGATCCTTTGGCAGCTCCAGTGCCAGCCCTGCCACCAGCATGGGGGAGGACAAGACAGATCCTAAGGTCACACAAACAACTTCAAACTGCTGGTGTGCTGTTCTCACCTTGCCAGTGATGGAAAGGAGGTCACCCAGGCAGCGGTTCACCTCCTGCAGCTTGGGGACCAGGTGCCCCAGGTGGCCCCAGCCACTCTCAGGGAAATCCTGTGGGACAGGAGGAAGAAGAGGCTTGGGTTACGACGGGGATGGCTCCAGGTCCAGTGAAGTCTCAACCCAGTTCTCCAAACCCACAGAGCAGCCCCATCTCCTCCCAAGCAGCCGGGCACCGCAAGAACAAGCCCCAGACTCACAGCACTGGTTCTTTTCTTCCCCAGGAGCTGCTGGTGCTCCTGCATGAGCTGGATGTGCTGGTGGTACCACTCCCGAGCCTGGTCTATAAGCTCCAGGCCCTGCAGCAGGAAATCTTTCTCCTGTTCCAGCTCCTTCATGTACTTCAGCTGCAGGACAGAGCACAGAGATGTCACCCACTCCCCACCAAAGCCTTGTTGAGTCCCAGGAGCTGGTTTCTTCATGAGGTGTGGAGGGATGTGGATATGGGCAGGGGTCTCAGCCCCCTTTCCCATGAGAAGACACAGAGGAGTGTGATAATGGCTTCTGCCTGATGCTGCTTTGGAGGACAAGGTTTGGAGGAAGAGTTCTCCAGTTTGGGAGAACAACTAAAGCAGGTGAAGGACACACAGATCACCTCTACCCTCCCGCTTCCCATTGCAGAAGCAGGTTTCTTTGCCTCTTATTTACCCAGAGGGGCAGCAGGAACAGCCACCCACAGCTCCCTTCAGGGTGTGCTGGTCAGACCCAGCACAGACACACTTGGATTTTGACAAGCAGTGAACAGCCCAGCTCACTGTGCAGGCTGGGAGCCGGGCAAAACCTCCAGCCCTGTTTCCCCAGCACTCTGTTTCACCACACAAGGCACATTGAGCTGTGCAGAGCATAGCTCTGCACACCTCTCTGCTGAGTGTCTCTGCCAGTTGCTCAGGTTCCAGCACCAGCAACACTTGCAAAGGCAGTGGGGACCTTGATGTGCCTGGAGAGCTGTTACGAGGCTGCCTGAGGCCTCTGCCCCCAGAGCAACCCCTTGGGACAGGATGAGCAGAACCCTGTGCCAGACTGCAACACAGCCAAGGCTGATGAAGGATAAGGGACTCAGTCTTCATCCACAGGGCACACAGGGTCCCCCTTCTCCTGCCACCTGCTGCCCCTCAGCACCACTCTGCCACCAGCAATCTGGGGAACAGAGCGACTGGTGCAGTGAACCAATCATCACTCTCACACTGTGACCCCATGGGCCCCACTCCCCTTCTCTGTGCCAGGCTGTTACCCCAGCTTCTGTGGCCTTCTCTCCAAGTCCAGGGCATGGGGAGCTGCCTGCCTTCTTTGCCACAACACAGCTTGGCCTTGACCCACAGCACAGACTGGGCTTATCCCACACCTGCCACCTATTACACCGGGGTTGCTCTTGCTCCCACTGCTCCTGGAAATGCTGTTTGCAACATGATAGCCTCCCTGGGTATTCCTCCGAGGACCCTGACATGGCTGCAAGCCCAGCAAACCATGTGCACAAACACCCCCTTCCCAGACTGGCACTGGGACATGGTTGTGTCCCCCCAAGGCCAGCGCCAGGCCTGCAGAAGCAGCATGACACCAGGGTGCACGTAGCGGAAGTGCAACGGTGACAGTCCCACCAAGCACTCAGCCTGCAGCCTCGGTCCTGGCTCTCTTCCCAGGATAATTTAACTTAAGCCTGTGGGCAACATGCCCAGATAGCTCCTCCAGTGCAGACCCCTTCATCCAGGCAATCTGATCCAAGTCTCTCTACTCAGGGGCAGGTAGCAGAGAACAGATGCCTCCATCCTGGACTGCCT
This sequence comes from Pithys albifrons albifrons, assembly GCF_047495875.1. NCBI lineage: Eukaryota > Metazoa > Chordata > Aves > Passeriformes > Thamnophilidae > Pithys > Pithys albifrons. Next base: position 1,765,626 of record NC_092477.1, on the reverse strand, counting down.
GGCTAAATTCAATGTGGATTTCTCTGCTTTCCTCCTCTTGGGACCCAGGAGGATCAGTGTGCTTGAGTCCTGACCTGCAGGGAACATCTGGGAGGGGACACAGCCCAGCCCCACCACATGTCAACACAGACAGTACCTGACCCTCACTGGGGTGCTTGAAAGGCCCAGAGACCCACCTGTTGCTATCCCTTCACCTTTGTCTTTCCCTGTCCAAGACCTTGCCCATGGGGAAGGCAGCCATGTAGTCAAATACTGGCTCCATGGGCTGACTCCACTCCAGTGGAAGGCACACACCTCCTCCCTGTCTGGCATGATTTCTGGCAAGGACAGAAAGAGCAACGGAAGTAATGGCAGAACCTCCATGTATATCAACAGAGCTTTGTATCCAAAATATCAGGATCTACCTGATGTCCCATGACTCACACATGCAGGTGGGCAGCGGGGGACCCACAGCCCAGAGATGGTGTCAGCAGTGAGGGGCCCCTGCAATCCACCTTCCCTGTCATGGAAGCCCATGACAGAGCTGTCCCTTACCATGCTGAAATCCACGCCGTTGGTGATAGTGTGTCTCCGGTGTTCTGCACGGCCTCTCTGATGCCTCCGAGCATCCCCAGTTCCTGTGTGTCCACCTTCCCTCTGGGACTGCTCAGCAGACTTCACATCACCACCTGGAACAGTGAAAGGCATGAGGCCACCAACCATTTCCAACAAAAATCTCCCCAGAGCCACTTCTGTGGGATGATCTGCAGGGTGGTCTTGCAAACAGGGAGAGGATAAGCAAAGCACCAGCCTTAGTGCCTGCTTCTATTTTTGTCCCGGCAGGATGGGTTTCAGAAATTACTGAATCAGCAGTGCCAGGCTGGCAACAGACCTCAGTGTCATCTTCTGCTGAAAGCAAGCAGCTTCCAGGCAAAACTGGTCCAGTCAGTGATATTGCCTGTCCTCATGGGACACCTGCCTCCCACTCAGGTGGTACCAGCTCTGCCAGGCACCCAACATCTCCTGAGGGCAGCTCCTGCTTGCTGATGGACTTGGCCATGTGGACATCCCCTCCAGACTTCATGCCTGTGATGTAACCATAGGGTAAACTAGGCTGTAGTTTTTTCAAAATTTTATTAAACCCCCAACATTCTACCCTGCAAAAGACTAATCTATTACAAACACATGGTGCTGATGTAAATCCATGCATAACCTATTTTTGCAGATTAAGTTCATACTGGCAGGTTCCAGACTGGATCAGACACTTCCTGTCTGTCAGCTGGGGCATGATTTCCCTGGGCACCTGCACTAAAGTTTGTAAAAGCCTCACACCACTTGCCCTCACCAGAAACCAAGCCCTGCAGCCACAGCTGAGCCAGCTCCCATCTGTTGCTGGCTGAGCTGGCAGAGCAACACTCTGACACCCCACTGCCCCAAACCACAGCACCAGCGATGCCACTACACCCCCAGGCATGTCTGGGCACCAGCCTGCTGATCCTCCCTTCCTGGCTCAGCACAGCCTGCTTCATGCTACCCCCCCAGTCCTGCATCTTGCCTGCTCCCTGCAATCAGATTTCCTCAAGAGTGCTTTTCCCAGCCTGGCTTTTCAAACAAGAGCATCAGCGAGCTGTCAAATGATGGCAGGCAGCTGGGGAAAACACCTCCTCCTCAGGACTGCTCCCCATGCATCTGCCACCCACCACATATCCTTCTCCCATGGTTGGGGACATGCTGGTTCCCATGTACCAGAGCTGCCTGGCTCAGGTCTGGCACGTTCCCTGCTGCAGGCACATGAAGGGCTGTGAATGACAGGACAGGGTGTGTGGCATCACCTGGGCTGGCACATTGCTTCCTTCTGCTCCACGAGTTTCCGCAGCCAAGCACATGGACGTGATGGAGCTGGGATATGCAGCAAGGAAGGGCAGCCATGGCTGCAGGGGCCATTCTTCAAGTTGAAAGCAATAAGATCTAGGAGAGCTGCATCACACCAGGGCTGCCTGTGCTGCCACATTCACACCGGTTCAGTGACGGGAACCAGACTCAGGCTGAGGGAGCAGCAGGCAACGTGACAGCTCAGTCCATCACTTTGTGTCACTGGAGAAAGAAGCCATCATGCCACGGGAAAAGTCCGCCTTCTGGTCCATCACAGCATCCTGCTCCACCTGCCAGCAAATACTCTGGCACAGACAGGTCTCCAGCACATCAACATACACAGTCTTTGATATCACCCATGCATTTGCCAACTGCCTCCAGTTTCATACACCCAAATCTACCTGGGAAGAACCCAGTAAGACTGGTGTGACCATGCGCATGTTCTCCTAGCACACCTGTAGCACATTCTGCTCAGAAAGCTGAGAAGCAGCTCCAGATCAAGGATACCTTCAACAGGTAGACTCCCAAGGCAAAGCCAGGAGCACTTCTGGTAGGACCTGCAGGACAGATATGTTAAAAAGCTTTTTGCTGTTGTTACCTGGGAGTGTTGGGTTAAGCTGAGCTGAACTTGTGAGAAGCAGAGGCTCCTGGCCACACAACTGAGCTCTGTGCACTTGAGCTGACAAAACAGTAGCTGACAGGACCCCTGCTAATGAGCTTGGATAGTTCTTCCGAGGAAAAGAGCAGGACCAGATCACCAGAGGTGGAAGAGATCCTGCCAAGAGATAAGGGACAGCCTCCTCTCTCTGGGAGCCTCTCTGCCCAAGACAAGCAGACACCTCATGGTTGTTTTACACATTTCCACACTTGCCCTTGGCAATGGTCCAGACAAGTCCCTACAAACAATCCCATCTCTCCTGTCAGTGCCACCAGCTTTCCAGGGAGCTGCTAGAGCCAGGCCACACCTGAAGCAAGGGCAAGGGCTGTGCTGGGGAGGAGGCAGTGCCCAAGGCCATCACACACCTCCAGGGCAAGGCACTTTCTGTTCTGTGCCTTGACTTCCCCAGGTCTCAACTCATAGGGAAACCACAGGGGTTTACATGTCCAGACACTGCTGTGAGAAGGTACCAGTGGTAGGGTGTTATGGGTCTAGGTGGCCTAAATTTAGTCTCTGAAGGTCGGACTAGGCTGAAGCTGTCAGCTGACTTGAGCTGGGCTGAGCTAACAGCTGACCTCTTCTAGCCAGTAATTTTGTATTCCATACCACATTATGACATCATCTCCAGAGAAGTAAGAACCACTGTAAGAGTGGTTAAGGCAGTCGTTTCTCAGCCCTCCTCTTGGGAGGACATACGATACTGTCCCAGGGGGGATGGAGAGGACCAGGCCCACCACTGGCTCACAGGGTATCTCAAGAAAGTAAAATGTGTTGTTCTGGGTCTCTCCTTTCTGCTTGAGCTTGTCTCCCTGGGGAATAAGTTTTTTCTTAAGTAATGTGTAATTAAGACAGTAGAATTTGTGTGTTCATTAAGAAGTGGGGAATTTGTTGTTGCAGACTTGTGTGAGTGTATATTTGTACTCTAATTGTCTCTTCCTTTCTGTAAAATTATGTGTAGTTTTAGTATAAATGTGTTTTGAAGTGGTTTTTTTTTTCTTTCCCCTCTCTTTTCCTCCCTTTCCTTGGTGTTAGGAGGGAGGCTTTTCTCTCTGTGCTTGGGGGGGTTGGCTGTTCCTTATCTCAAACCAAGACATAGGGACACCACCACAGTTACTTCCCCAATATCAGCCTCACCATCCTCGTACCTAGAGAGTGCAGCTGGCTCCCCATGGGGCACCAGCAGCAGGTTGCAAGGGGCTGTCTGAGCACTGCTGGGCTGAAGAGAAGCTGGAAGCTGACTTAAGCAGGGACTTTTTCAGAAGCACTTCAGCACACACACAAGTGGAACATAGTGAGGGGAATGGGATAAGATAGAAGTGCTCACTGCACCCCTGGACGCGCCAGGAGAGTCACCTGGCGCCAACCTCTGTCGTTTTGCCATGAGTCACATCCAAATCACCTTTGGCCCCAGACCATAAAGCAGAGCTGAGGACACTCCCTTTCCTCAAATCACAGGCAGGGAGAGCTTCCTCCAACTTGTTGCAGCTAATAAGCACTGATACATCACCTCGCTGCACTTGACTGAGTTCTTACAGAAGCCACCACATGCAGTTGGAGACTCAGAGCAGCCCTGCACCAACACGATATAATTTTTGTGGAGACAGGGCTTCCTGTAGCCACAGGCAGCTCCCAGTACCCACCACACTTCCCTGCAGTGTGATGAGCAGTGCTGTGGCAGGACATGGCTCCAACTCCCTCATGGCCAGCTGAGAACATCCACCAGTTCAACCACACCCTGGGAAACTTTCCACATTGGAAGGGAGCACTGGGCAGTTGTGCAGGACCTGGAGCTAACAGGTGGAGTAACCGAGTTGTAACATTTTCTAAGCTGACAAATCAACCTGAAACTCAGGCCTCTTGCCAGAATATGGTCCTGCAGCATGGGAAGCTGGCAGCAAGGGCAGAGGCACTAACCCTGACCACAGGCTCTGGACGGCTGTGGAACATCAGCCTATAATGGAAAAACCCTCAGCAAGCAGAAAGCTGCTGCAGTCATCTGCTTGCTCCTTTCCAGGGCCGAGGTTTTAATCTGCTGTCTATTCACCAAGCAGGATTTTTTCAAATTTACACTCTTGATGAGAGAAGAGTCAGTTTTCTTAATAATATTCCCTTAGATGAAGCTCCAGTGATTACTCTGGAGACAAAATGGAAAGCAGAGAACCTCAACCACAGTTAGTTTCTTCTCCACCCAGGACTGGGAGAGAGTGGGTGGGATGGGAAGGTAAACCAGCCCAACCTTCCCCAGGTGGAGGAAGTCAAGTCTTCACACTCAGGTGGTGCAATAACAAATACCAGCTACTCACACAGACCTTTGTGTCCTCAGATCTCAAAGCACTTCACAAATCTAGATAAAGAATTATTACCTACTCAGACAAGCCCGGAAGCTTGGTTTCCTTTAATGTCTCCTACTAACTAGCAAAAAATCAAGACGCCAGTGAAATGGTTCTGCCCCGTACCATCCCAGAGGGCTCTGCGAGAGCCAGCATGGATGGATCCCAGGTACCAAGCAAGGAGGAGAGTCCACGGGTACCCGCAGGTGAGCTCTGCAGACAGAGCTTGGGACAGCAAGGCATGTCTTTCTGGTGTCACTTTCCCATTTATTAATTGCTTAATTATTTATTTGGAATAGTGCTGCAGAATAATCCAAACAAAAAATCTGGATCGGGTTTTGCAATTTGTTTTTTTTTTTCGCAATTTTTATTGCATGTGCATGACATTGTGAAAGAATCCTTCCTGAGGGCCACCCCAGCCCAGAGCCCATCGAGCACACGGCTACTCCGTGACCGCAGCCCTCATTCCGGAGAGGCTGCTCGACTCTGGGGGCCCCCATGTCCCGCCACCCTACGAGACGCCCAGCTGTGCCACCCATCCCCAGGGAACGTCAGGACAGACTGCGCCACGGGACAACCACGGACACGTTACGGCAAACCCCTTAATTCCTTCTGTCAGAGCTATAAATAGTCCAGCGCCTGGCTAAGGCAGCACAGCCCTGGGCGACGGCGTCGGGATATCCACACCGGGATCGGAGCCCAGCAACGCCAAACGGAATAGCACTAACTCTGGTGGAGTTTTACACTGGCCCGGCAGGAAGCGCTAGGAGGGCACAAGGGACCGGGGCAGGCAAGCCACGCGATCCCAGCCCGATCTCCGAGCGCCAGTCCCCGGACCGGCGCTGCGATCAGTCCTGCGAGCGGGGAGCCCCCAGCCCAGTCCCGCACTCACCGCGGCCTCGGGGCTGGCTGTGCCCCGGTTCCCGCTGCCCCGTGCTCTTCACCCATCGCTCCTCGGAACAGCGAGGGCTCGACGGTTTCTCCACGCTCCGCTGCCCGCCGCTGCCGTCCTCAGCCGGGGACTGAGCCCCGGGCAGGGCCGCTCGCAGCCCCAGGACGAATCTCTCGAAGGTGAGGTACCCGCTGGCCGGTGCCGCCTGCCGCAACCCCTCCATCACTCCGGCGGGCAGCTCTCGGGCTTCCGCTCCCCTCCAGCGCGACTCGATCTCCCGTAGGTGCACATAACCCCGACGCCGGTCATCCAGGATATCAAAAAGAGTCCGTAGGCTCTGCAGAAAAACCCGGGGAAGACCCTCAGTACCGGCAGAGAGCGACCGATCACCTCGTTCCGGAGCCATCGCCGCCGTCGCTCCCGAGCGTTACTCCAAGGTCAACCCCGCGTGCCTATTGGTTGGTGGCGGGATGTCTCGAGCTCTCATTGGACAGTGGCGGGCGGTCTCTTTGGCCATTGGCTGAGAGGGAGGACGGCGGTTTGAGTTCTACGCGGCGCCCGCCCCGCTCTTGGCAGGGGGTTGGCGGAGGGTCCCGGTCCCTTCGGAGGAAAGGTGGAGAAGGGACCGGGACTCCCTGCCACCTTCCAGGCTGCGAGCGAGGCGGGCTTAGGGATATGTTTATTCCTCCATCCTCCCACCACCCGGAACCTTGCACCCCCGAGAAGAACCGCGCTGGCAAGTGTCCATCCCTTCATCCTTCCTTCCATCCATCCATGAACAAATCCTGGTTTCTTTTCAAGCAGAGATACCTGAAAGTTTAACCCCAGCCAGCAACTAACCACCACGCAGCCTCTCACTCATTTCTGGTGGGATGGGGGAGAGAATGGAAGGGGGAAAAGAGGAAAACATCATGGGTTGAATTAAAGACAGTTTAATAGGGAGAACAAAAGTCACACATGCAAACAAAGCAAAACGAGGAATTCATTCACTGCAACACCTCTAGGAAAGCAGGGCTCCATCCTGTGTAACAGCTACTGGGAAAGACAAACGCCACACCCTTCCTCCTTCTTCCCTGCTCTTTATACATTGAACATGATGCCATATTGTCCAGAACATGCACCCGCCTAACTGCCTGTGCACCCACAGGCCCCTTGCTGGTGGGTTCAAGTGAGACGCAGAAAACACCTTGGCTCTGGGTGAGCACCCCTCAGCAACAACAAAACCATCTCTGTTATCAACAGCGTTTCCAGCACAAATCGAAAATCTATCCCCATAACTCTACTCCAGCCAAAACCGGCACAACAGCTAGAGACTTCAGAGCCAATGTAATCAGTGAAGAGGGACAATCCCCCCCCTCCCCCCAATTGTGGCTTTGGCTTTCACCACTACCTTTGCAAACACACCCAAGAACTGCCAGTCAATGCAGCATCCCTGCAGGAGAAGGATGTACAGCTCTAACACCATGCTGTACTTGCCTGGTGCCACAGAGTGCTGTCAGAGGAATTGAGTCCCATCATCATCGACAGGAGATGGGGTAGGGGCTTAAAGGAACCACAGATGTGAATAAAGGAGTGAAAAAAACCTCCAGTGTTGACAAATGTGAGAGAAATAGGATTTGGACCTCAACTTTTATAAACTTAATATGTTACTGGCATTAGTAGGAGAAATGAGCTTCTCTACTTTATAGGGAAATTTGCTGTGTCTGTTTGTGCTGGTTTAAAGGCGAAGCAGCAGGGGAAATGAACTCACCACGAGAGAGATTATAAGTCAGACCTAAAATTTAATAAGAATATTACAATAAATACACTGACACAAAGGGAAATTGCTTTCAACTCACAAAACCCAGCAGTATAACCCAGCGTCCTGGGGCACAAACCCACAGGGGTTTGTTTGCCCTTGTGCTCAGACCCACGTAGTTCCCCCCAAGTCCAGACCAAAAGGAAGTGAAAAAAACCTGTTGGTGCAGGCAATGGCTGTAGTCTGGTCAAGAGTGGTGATCTCCTCCTGTTGAGGTGTTGCTGCTCCTCTGGATCCAACAAGAAGTTCCTGAGGTCTTCTTACCCACCACTTATGTACCCTCAGGGAGCACCCAGACCCTCCCCCAGGGCGGGGACTCACACAATGGGTGATTAACTCTGGGAGCCAGGGGGTATTGTTGAACTGTTGATGACCCATTAGCAGCCACACCCCCTCAGGCTGGGTGTGAAGGTGCCAGTGACTCCCTGGGCAGCTGCTGCTAATGGTCCATTGTCCCTGGGGAATGAATAGAGGGGGTAGAATACACAGCTTTGATCACCCCCACACAGTGTTAACTGGTCCCTCCTGCTGAACTAGGACATTGTTAGATGCAGCAATATGTTAATCCTAGTGCAAGATGCTTTCTCTTCTGCAAACCTCCTCCATCAGGCTGTTTTGCAACACAGCAAACCGCAAAGCCAGGTGTCACAATTCCTGTGTCATAGCACCACAACTTGCTCAAGGGGCTATGGGCAGCTACATACCAGCACCTCCAGAGCCACCATCCTGGTTTGATGCTCTTGATGCTGAGAGGAGTGTCAGGGAACAAGCTTGCTGGAGAAGTGTGATAGCTAGGAAGGGTGATTAACTACTGCCCAGGTCACCAGATTCTGAGGCTGCCTGTGTCATGGACATCTTCCTGTGTCATAGGCATCTCCCTGTGCTGCAAATATCTACCCATGTCACTGATATCTTCTTGTACCACTGACACTGCCCTGTGCCATGCACCAGGGGTGATTCCCTTTAGTTCTCATTTGGCTTCAAAGCCTTCAAGCCTTCCCTCCCATGTGGCCCTTGCAGTGCTCCCCTTGCCATCAGATTTCCTGTATGGGTCAGACTATATCTGGTTGTTTCAGCACCTTAGTCCTACTTCTGGCTTCTCAGATCATTCTTGCTACTCCTCTTCTCCATAGAGACTCTCAGCCTTGTCTGCCGCCGGTTGCCAAGTCAATGACAACCTCTGAAGAACCTCAGGGGGCTTTTCTCTACCAAGGTCCTGCTCCAGCTGGTCTCTGTGCTGTGGCTGAACTGGTCACAGCCTGCTTTTCTTTAACTCATTTGTTTTCATGAATTTCCCGGACCTGTTCTACCTGTTTTAGATCTCTGCTTGGATTAGCTGTTTGACTGAACAGGTTCACACCTGTGCAGGATACAGGGAGAAGGAACCAGTGTCTCATCCCTCCCTTTCCTACTCCAGAAACAAGGCAGTCAATGTGCTGCTGCTCAGTTCTGGCAGCATCAGCACATGGGCTGTTTTGCCTAGAATAGGCTAGATCTGCAAACAAAAGGGGTTTTCCCTGGGTTCCTCTTCCATTTCTGACCTTGCAGGAACAGCCAGGAATAACAGAGGAAACTCAGGATTACTTTAATGTCTTGTGTCTGATTTCCCTGCCTAGCAAGTCTACTCCACTAGGAAAGTGATCCAGAGATACCAGAAACAATTCCTGGTATTCACTGTGTCTGCCACATCAGCCAAAATACTCTTGCTGTCTGTGTGGAGCTTCCTGCTGTTGGGACACAACTGTCTAGGGCAGCTCTGCTCTTACTGCACTTTTCATACCAAAGTGCCCTCAAAAAGCTGCCTTGAGATAGGCTTATGTTTCCATCCTCACTGTGTTGGTTGGATGAGGTTAGAGGGATTTTGAATATTCTTGGAAAAGACTTTTTTTGTTTGTTTGTTTGTTTGTTTGTGAGGGTCTTTATTTTCTCTCACTATATAGTTTACCTTGGGGCCAGCCCAGACTCCTCTGATGGACAGAGACTTCTTTGTTTTCTTAAGTATATAAACAACACAGTTATTCAGTTCTCCTTCCTCCAAGCTACTAGGAAGTTCCAGCTGCCATTCAGACCTGGCCCAGCCCTCCCTCTCTGCTGTCCTGCGGGCTCCAGCAGTGACACACATGGCTCTGGTGCAGCAACATCTAACTAATCACTGCCCCTCTCTGGAGAGGGCACAGGGTGCCTGGTGTCCCATGGGAGGCTGGTGGCAGGTCAGCATGTCCCACCAACCAGCATTGCCACCTCTGTGAGGAGAGGTCACAAGAGCCGCACAAAACCCCAGCAGAGCACTGGGGGAACAGGGTGCTTGTGATGGAGACTGGGACACCTTCCTACATGACATGAACTATCAATGGGTGCTGATGGGTGATGGAGGCAATAGACTGAGGCCTGTAATGTTTTTGGTGGCATGTAGGTGTTCTCATGTAAACCTCGATTAGGCAGAGAACACATAGTGTCTTACAGCCATGAGGCTGTCTCCTGGTGACCAAGTCCAAGCAGATGCTGAGAACCTCTGTTGCTGCATCCTCCTAGGGGAGAGCAAAGTCTGGTGAGGAACAAGCCACAGATCTGTGGACTCAGTGTGTGCATACTGCTGCCTGGCACGTGGACCATCTGGCACCACTGCTAGCCCAGACAGTGCTGCATCCAGAGTGGGTTTGTCCCCAGCCAGTGCAGGCCACAGACTGTACCCAGGAACGGTTGGTCAGGGCTTGGTTAAAACCAGACCAGGAGCTGTGCCCACAACAGTCCAGCTACTAAGCTCCAGTACTTCCCATCACTGAACAATTCATTAAGTGCAAGCCCCGAAGCTGGCGGGTGCAGGGAATTACTTTCAGCGGAGTACCAAAGTCAACCTAGAAATGCATCTGGCCCCAGGAGATCTCTGGTAAGAGCCTAAAAATAACAAGGGGAGTGTGGCTGAAGAACTTTCCCTTTGGGAAGGGATATCTTGTTTGATCTCCCCAGCTCTGCAATGCCATTGCGTTTTCCATCTTGCTGTTACGGGGCCTCTTGGAGACACACTGTGTTTGCTTTGGTCCGGGGGCCAGGCATTTGCCATGAAGTGACTCTTCTCTCCTCCAGACTGTTCTTTATTCCCAGGAGGTTGGCAAGCAGGTCTGCTGGATGCCTGGTGGTTCACGAGCTGCCATAAGGGCTGAGAGAAAGGCAGTTGGTGAGAAGCTGAAATAAGCTGTCTGGGGAGTGGCGAGTTGTTTGCTCAGCGAGGTCCACAGAGCAAGAATTGGTGTTAGCCAGAAATGGCAATCACTGTTTCCTGCATCAGTATCTCGCCCCTCCTGCGGTTTCAGCACAGGTGGTTTAAATATAAGGAATTATCTGCAGCTTAAATGGAAGTGTGATAGGGTTTCCAGTTAGAATCCATCTAGCAATTGCTTTGTCCTATCATAAATTCCACTCTCTTGATGAAGATGAGGCCAGGATTGGTCAAAAGCAACAGCAGTCATAGCTGTGCCACAGCCAGAAATTCCTCAGTCTGTCATGTTATTTGGAGAGTGATTGTAAACCCATATTTCTTTGGGGAATGTACTGGGGAAAACTTACATGTTGAAGCTTGGAGCAAGGCCCTAAACTCAAGAAGCTCTGCTTCTCTCTTGGTGGGATACCTCATCCCAATGGAGTGGTGTTTGCTCTCTCTGCTGTCAGGGTGCTGAAGCTTTTTTTCACGCTGAATTTCCTGTTCTACCTGCATGTCTGTTTTATTTGGCCCAAGCATCCCTCCCTCCTGCTCACTCAGGTTCTCCTGCCTGGTGCAACTGATCCAACCTGTCATCGTTCCTATTGCTTTGCAGAAAAAACTACCTATGTACACAGTGCCATGGGTTGTGGAACCAGTCTGGGATACTCTGCAGCCAGACAAACCTGTTCTGGTGGATGGCTGGATTTGCAGGGTGGGAGCACATTCACCAGCAGCAGCATGATTTGCTGTGATTCCTCTAGGATCTCACAGGTATGAGGTCCCACAGCTCTGAGCTGGGATTCCTTTGAGGCAAGGAAGCGAGTTCTGCAGGAAAAGGCAGGGCTTGATTTGCATGTTGTATCTGATAGAGCCTTTTTTGATGAATAAGGGTTGGTCATTATGCAGGCACCATGTGTGTGGAAGGACCTGCACCCGTCTACATGCTGGGCAGGCAAGGAATGCAAACATGGCAGGGAGAGATGTCATGTAAAGGGAAGCAGAGCAAGGAAGTTTCAAAACCCCAAAGCTCTTCCAAGCAGGAGCTGTGTTGAGTAACATAAAATAGGAAATAGAGTGTGAAACAAAAGCTTTGACAGCTCTCAGGGATTCTTTATGACTTGGCCACATCCACGTGGGGTGCAGCTCCCCTGACTCCATTGACAAGCAGGGAGGTGGATGTGTCTGAGCTGCTGTCTGTCTTCTCATCTCTTTCTGCCCAGCTGTGCTCTGACTGTGTGTGGGATGCCACAGAGACAGGCAGGTGGCTGGAACGAGGAATTAGTTCCTACAGGTAATGACTTAAACCTCAAACCATCAGCTTTGCAGACTCTTGTTTCTGTTTAAAGATACCTTGCACACCTGTTTTACTACTCATGATCGATGGGGAAGGGACTTACTTGAGTAAGGGGCAATCACAGTATATGGGTGAGGATTTTACTATGCTAATAAGCACAAAGTTCATACAAAGTTGTTCTTTGACCTTTTAGTTGGATTTATAGTATCCTGCTGCTCTTCACTTGTGTCACAGCTCTTGGTTCCTCCCAGTTTGGCTATTGACGCATCTTTCATAAATTCTTTTATTTCTCCTGTACTATACTTCACTGATTTAGTGAATTTTAAACTTTTATTCGTCTCATTGGTACTTTATTTCAACAATGCGAAGCTGGTTTTGTGAGCTGGGTGCCTGACCCTCCACCGTGGCTGGGGTACAGCTGGGCCCACCCAGCTCCTGCCGCGCCGAGGGAACTCTGAGATCTCACGATGGGTTTCCAAGTGCGGGTGTAAGCTGGGGCGTGAGAGTCCCTCCGGTACAGATGTGCCAGCACCAGCGCCCGGGGGTCCCGGCAGACACACCTCAGGGCAGCCGAAGAATCGCTGCGGAGCGCGGCTTCGGCCGAGGGGGAAGCGCTGCGCTGGCTGGAGGTGCCGTGCAGCGGGCAGGGACCCGTGGGCGTCAGACGTGCGGGCCCGGGCGTAACGAGCTCGGGAAGCGCTCGCTCCCGGTGGCTCCGGGAACCTGGCGGGGACCGCGCAGTGCCCCCGGGCCTGAGATGCACCCCACGGGTACGACCAGCTCCGCTCCCGGCAGCGGCGGCGAAGGGGGCGGAACGGCCCCTTTGGCGCCGCCCGGTGCCGCCCCTGTCCTGCCCCGTCCCGGTGGGTCGTGCGCCGGTCAGAGCGGTCTCCCCACGCCATGGATCCGCCCGAGGAGGTGCGGGCGCGGCTGGAGCGGTGCGGGCAGGGCCACCTGCTGCGGTTCTGGGCCGAGCTGGGCCCGGAGCAGCGCAGGGCGCTGCTGGCAGCGCTGCCGCCGGGGCTGGGCGAGCACTGCCGGCTGGCGGCGGCCGCCGGGGCCCGCCAGCACGGCCCGCCCGAGCGCCTGGATGGCCGGATGGAGCCGCTCCCCGCCGAGCTGTTGGGCAGCACCCGCCGCAGCGGCCCCGCCGCGCTGCAGCGCTGGGAGGCGGAAGGTGAGCGGGGCGCGGGGCCGCCCGTCCCTCCGCCCCGGGGCTGGCCGGGCCCGAATCCCCCTCGGGGGCGGCCGCGTCCCGCCGAGCCCCAGACCGGGGCAGGAGTCGCCTCCTGCGGGAGCACCGAGGGGCACCAGGCAGCCCCCTCGGTCGGTGCCCGGCAGCAGGTGGGAGCCGCAGGGACGGCGGGTCGGGCAGGGAGGGAGAGAGCCGGGGTCACGACTGCGTCCCGGCCCTGAGCGCAGGTAGCCGGTGCCCCTCGGCCGAATTCCCACCCTGCGCTATGAAATGCAGCGGACCGGGGGCAAGTGCTGAGGCCGGGCCTGGCAGGGTCAGGTGGAGCTCTCTGTAACTCCCTGACAGGTGATTGTAGCCAGGTGGGGGGCGCCTGTCTCTTTTCTCACCTAACAAGCAATGGGACTAGAGGCCTCAAGTTGTGCCAGGGGAAGTTACAGGTTGGATATTGGGGAAAATTTCTTCACAGAAAGGGTGGTCAGGCACTGGCACAGGCTGCCCAGGGCAATCGTGGAGTCACCATCTGTGGATGTGTTCAACAAACAAGTGTACAGGCTCTTCATGATATTGTTTAGAGGGCATTGGGGTATTTTGTTGAAATGATTTTTGGTATCTGTCATGAAAAATTTGTAGTACTAAAGTACTTAAAGGGGCTCCAAGAGAGCTGGAGAGGGACTTTGGACAAGGGACTGGAGGAACAGAGCTAGAGGGAATGCCAGAGGGCAGGGTTAGATTAGATATCCCACAAAAATTCTTCCCTGTGAGGGTGGGAAAGCCCTGGCACAGGTTGCCTGGAGAAGCTGTGCCTGTCCCATCCCTGGAAGTGTCCAAGGCCAGGCTGGACAGGGCTTGGAGCAATCTGTGCCAGTGGAAGGTGTCCCTGCCCATGGCAGGGGTTGGAATGAGATAACCTTTAAAGTCCATTTGAAATGAAACCATTCTATGACTCTATAAGCCCCTGGGGAGGGGTATCATTGGTGGCTGAGCTGGGTCACTGCCTTGGGCTGAGCTCCTAGCCTACCAAAAGGTGCAGAGACTGGGCTCAGGTTGGTGCTGATCCTCATCCAGAAAAGCCCATCATCTGGGGCTTTTGGAGCCTGGTAGACGTAGGTGGCTTTCCTTAGAGACTGTGGGTGTCTGAAAGCTGGGAGTGATGGGGGAGACCATGGCTGGATGCAGGGGAATGTGCTCCCCCCACATCACACAGGTCTTACATGGATAACCTCTGCTTTTTTCTAAGTGCATGGTGTATTTTAGTTATTTACAAACACTCATATGTGTCTTGTATCCTTCTTCATAAAATGTAACAGCACTGTTAAGAAATAATAAGAAAGTAGCCAGGAAAAACCAGTTGTGGTCACAGAGATACTTGTCTAAATTTTGGCAAGTGGCTGCACAGTCGTGACCTAACCCTGTCAGCAAAGAGATGGGGATGTGTGGGCAGGGGAGTCAAAATTTCCAAGCAGAAACAGAAATAGGAGCATCATGGTCACAGGGCAGAGGAGCTTTTCTGCCGTGTCAGACTTCACTGACAGGGCCAAGGGGTGATGGAGGTCACATTAGCTTGTACAGCGAATTGTAGAATGGTTTGGGTTGGAGAAGACTATAAAGTTCATCTCTTTCCAATGTTCTGACATGGACAGGGACACCTTCCACTACACCAGGTTGCTCCAAGCTCCATCCAGCTTGGCCTTGGACGCTTCCAGGGATGGGGCAGCCACAGCTTCTCTGGGCAACCTGTGCCAGGGCCTGCCCACCCTCACAGTGAAGCATTTCTTCCCAGTATCCCATTTAACCCCGCCTTCTGTCAGTGGGAAGCCATTCCCTCTTGTCCTGTCCCTCCAGTCCCTTGTCCAAAGTCCCTCTCCAGCTCTCTTGGAGCCCCTTTACTCACTGGAAGGGGCTCTGAGGTCTCCCTGGAGCATTCTCTTCTCCAGGCTGAACACTCCCAGCAATCCCATCCTGTAGAGCAGAGGGGCTCCAGCCCTTGAAGCCTCTCTGTGATCTCCTCTAGACTCATTCCATCAGCTCTGAGTCTTCTTTTTGTTGGTGCCCCCAGAGTTGGAGGCAACTCTGCAGGTCTCAGCAGGACAGCTTGCTCCCCACGCTTTGGGATGAGCCTAGAACACGGGGTTGTTCCTGGGCTGCCAGTGCACATGGCTGGGCCATGTTGAACTTCTCATCCGTCCACATCCTAAATTCCATCTCAGCAGCGCTGTTTGAGGTGGTCATGGTAAGGAAGAAGGAACCCCCTGAACCCTAGAGGCAGATGGGGCTGGTCAGGGCAGCACAACTGAATTAACAGTTTTACCAAACGAGGACATTTGGCTTCTGCCGTGCCAGGCAAGTGAGGAGCTGGCATGTCTGCCTCATGCCACCAGCCACAGCACAGAAAGGAAGGGAAGGCCAGGCCACCTCTGCAGGCTGGCCTAACTGGTTGCCAGCACTGCCTACAGGAGCCCAGGTCTGGTGTGTTTGTGACCCTGCCACTGTGCCCAAGTCACCTGGCCTTGAAGTCTGATGGCCTCAGGCTGCCTCAACCCTGCAGGCAGCCTGAATTTCTACCCAAAGAGGTACACACAGATCTTCTGTTTCCTTTTGGTTTGTTTTTATGATTCAGTTTAATGCTGGAGAGGGAACCAGCCCTCAGTTTTATTTCCTAGAGGAGGGCAATCAGGGGCAAGACTTTATGCTGCTGAACCTGGGCATTGTTGCATGTCCCTGCAGACATGGCCTTGTCCACAGCAGTGTCCCTGTGCCCCTGCATGACATTCCCAGTAGACCTGGTGTCATGGGCACAGGCTTTGTGGGCTCATAGGTCTCTGAGAGAATGCTGCTCTGAAAGCCCCTTGTTTGCAGTGAGCTGCTCATAATGTTGAGCAGGATGGGAGCAGATGAGACATCTGACCTGCTGCACAACGTCCGTGAGCCTGCATGGCCAGTACAGCCTGTGGCTGCGGGATCATGGCCACCCCTTAGCTGAGATGCTCTCTGCACTGTCCATGTATGTCTGAGTTCCCAGCAGCTCCCATCTGTATTGTATCCCCCAAAGACTGAACAGCTGAAATGATGTCTCTTCCTTCTCCCTCCCCCTTTTTCTATGATTAAAAGTGGTGATTAAAAGAACCAGACAACTCAAAACTTGTCTTGGAAACAATGAAGATATTTTTAATAGTTATAAAAATAATGCCACTCTTACTGTCTCTGAGATGATAAAACAGTCTAGTCAGATTTGCTTTCAGATCTTAAACACCAACACTCAGCAATCACATTTTCCAGGCAGCCCGAGGGACGATAGCATAAATCACACTTTTACATTCTGTCAGTGATTTATTAAAGAAATCTAAGCCTTGGCTTAGCCCCATTTTGTAATTTGATGAGCCATTCTGGTTATCTGACTGCTTTGCAGAATTGAAAAGTTTTGAGTTTTCTTCTCTTGCTGACTGCTCTTGTATTGGGGCTGATGTGCCTGTTCAGGAAGAGAATTCTGTCTGCTCTTGCAAGACTAGTCTGTTCTTCCTGCAAGATCTATTTCTGTTTTTTACTTTCTGTGCAGCATAAGGCTGACTGCAGCATTGGTGGGTATCTCAGCAGCCAACACATCT
Source organism: Pithys albifrons albifrons (assembly GCF_047495875.1). Taxonomy (NCBI): domain Eukaryota; kingdom Metazoa; phylum Chordata; class Aves; order Passeriformes; family Thamnophilidae; genus Pithys; species Pithys albifrons. The sequence continues at coordinate 1,748,807 of NC_092477.1, read as the reverse complement.
TCCCTTTTCTGTTTGGTTGAGCCATTTTCATATGTTGTAGAAAATAAGGTAGATTTTTTTTAAGTGGATAGATCTTTCCATTTACTTCAGGACTGTGCAGCAGTCCTTTAGTTGTGAAAATTGAACTTTAGTTGTGAAAATTGGTAGTTTTACATTTAGGAAGTCACAGCAGAGCTACTTACTCAACTTTTTGGGGATATTTGTTTTCATAGTGACCTAAGATGAACTTGGAAAAACTCTCGGAGTTGTAGTGTTGCACTACAAATACTGGGAATGCCATAAATGATGGAAAGGAGTTCCTTTGCCAGGTTGTTCATGTGTGCCATGGTTAGCCCTCTCCTGGGGTATGGCCCAGTCAGTCTGATGGATTGTGGCAAAAGAAAAAAAGAGTGGCACCGTTGATGTTTATCAGTTATATTGCTTTGGGCTTGAGTTCATCCTGCTGAGGCTGAGGTTTCAGTCCCCACAGTCAGAGGAGAGATGGATGTGAGATGTCGAATACCCCCTTGGGCAGATCCCATCTTCTTGTCACTGCATGGAAAACTGAGAACTTCCATCTCCCTTGCGACATTCACATCTCAGAGGGGTGATGCCAGCTGTGGCACCCCAGCTATGGCTGAGGATTGCAGCCACTTGATGCTGCAGGACAAAGAGGGGACCTTGCCAACTTTTCCGATACAATATTCATTCCAGGGTGTCACATGAGTGATACCCTTGGTCATGGTCTTTGCTCTGCAGAAACCTTTTAATTTGAGATCCATAGGATGTGGTCCGTTGCCTCAGAACCTGAGTGTTGCATGTTGGTGTGAGCCCAGCAGTGCTGGGAGGGGATGGAGAGCCTGACTTGCTCTAATTGTGGGTGAGTATCCATTTGTCCTAGTTCAGCAGGAGGGACCAGTTAACACTGTGTGGGGGTGATCAAAGCTGTGTATTCTACCCCCTCTATTCATTCCCCAAGGACAATGGACCATTAGCAGCAGCTGCTCAGGGAGTCACTGGCACCTTCACACCCAGCCTGAGGGGGTGTGGCTGCTAATGGGTCATCAACAGTTCAACAATACCCCCTGGCTCCCAGAGTTAATCACCCATTGTGTGAGTCCCCGCCCTGGGGGAGGGTCTGGGTGCTCCCTGAGGGTACATAAGTGGTGGGTAAGAAGACCTCGGGAACTTCTTGTTGGATCCCGAGAAGCAGCAACACCTCAACAGGAGGAGATCACCACTCTTGACCAGACCACAGCCCTCGCCTGCACCAACAGGTTTTTCACTTTCTTTTGGTCTGGACTTGGGGGGAACCACGTGGGTCTGAGCACAAGGGCAAACAAACCCCTGTGGGTTTGTGCCCCAGGACACTGGGTTATACTGCTGGGTTTTGTGAGTTGAAAGCAATTTCCCTTTGTGTCAGTGTATTTATTGTAATATTCTTATTAAATTTTAGGTCTGACTTATAATCTCTCTCGTGGTGAGTTCATTTCCCCTGCTGGTTCGCCTTTAAACCAGTACAGCATTGTAACCCAAAGCAGCATCCCCTGTGCTACAGCAACTGAGACCAGCAAATGCTGAGTTCAAATGTCAAGCAGCTTTGATTTAAATCAATGCGAAATATTTTAGCTCAAGTAATTTCAGTTCTAGATTATTTTTAATAAATGTAATTCTTAAAAAATATTTTAATTGCCCATCTCATAGAATCACAATATGGTTTGGGTTGGAAGGCACCTTAAAGATCATCTTGTTCTAACCCTCCTGCCATTGGTATGGATGTCACCCACTAGATCAGGTTTCTGAGGGTCCTGTCCAACCCTCTCACTCCTGCAGCCTTGTGACCCCAGAGGCTACTCTGCAGCAGAGCCATGGACAGACTGCGGAACCAGCTGCCTTCCCTGTGCTTGGGCATCCCCTACCTTTAGGGAAAGGTGTGCTTAGGCAGAAACACTGTGTTACTGCTGTAGCTAGACTGAAACTTGAAAGCATGGGGACAGGAATTGTGTTACTGTAATGTCATGGACAACTTGAGTTGGGTTTTGTTGCTGAAAGCTGCATTTCTGAACAGAATTAAAACGAAGCCATGTTGTTAGAGCAGCAGCAATTGGTATTTTTCTGCTATTGTTCATTTAAACATCCAATTACTTAAATATTAGCATAAAGGAATTCCTCTTTTTCTTCTAATTCAATCTCTTTCGTCCCTGTGTCTTTCAGTCTAAATCAGGAGTGTTGATCAGCTCTGGTTAATGTGGGATGTTTGCTGGAGGCTGGGCTGCCGTAGCAGTGGCAGCTTGGTGGTGTGCAGAGCTGTAGCTTCTGACCTGGGCAGGCCCAGCACTCCTTGTGTTCCTGGAGGAACGCACAATGTTCTCTAGGGAGAAGTCTTTCTCACAGCTGTCAGTCATTACTGTGATACTGTCTTGGGAGAAGGCAGGGAGCAAAGTCTGAGAGTGAGATAAATGTTTATTATGTGCACCAGATTCTGGACTTACTTGGTTTGTCAGGAGTAATGATACTAGTTTTAATGAGATTGTGGGGGGTGCGGCTCCTGCAGGCTTGGGTGTGTTACTAGTCTTGACTGCAGCTGTGTTCAGCTTCTATTTAAGCTGGAGCACAGGTACAGCTAGTTGATTATGGCAGATTCCAGAAATGCCCATGCTTTACTGAAGATGGTGAGACTTGACTGCTTTGGCATATAGAAATATTGGTGATAAGGGACCTCTGGAGGTCTCTAGCCCAACCCCCATCTGGAACAGGAGCATATGCCAGGTCAGCTATGGCTTTACCAAAGTAAGCCTTGAAAACTTCAAGGGACATCCCCTACCTCTCTGGGTATCCTTTCCAGTGCTGCATCACCTCCCTAGTAAAGACTTTGTATCCTGTTGTACAGTTTGAATCTCCTACAGCTCATGGCTGTTGCCTGTTGTTGCACCATCCACTGCTATAGGTCAGGAAATGGCTGCATCCAAAAGATGAAGTGAATTTTTACCTGTGTGTGCAATGTCATATTTCTTTCTGAGCTGCCAACATTGAACTGGAGGCTTCTAGCTGCTGCCTGAGCTCTGCAGAAAGGCTCAGGAGAAGAGCATGGGATGTTGGTTGCTTTGGAGGTTCTTATGTTCCTTTGGGCTTCTTTCTCTTGTTCAGGTTTGCATCAGATCTCGCAGAACAAGGTGGCAGTGCTGCTCCTGGCTGGAGGGCAAGGAACCCGCCTGGGAGTGAACTATCCCAAGGGCATGTACAATGTGGGGTTGCCCAGTGGCAAGAACTTATATCAGATCCAAGCAGAAAGAATCCGCAAAGTGGAGCAGCTTGCTGGCCAGAGGCATCACTGCAAGTGTGTCATCCCCTGGTAGGTGACCCAGAGCCAGACCTCCTGTAAAGGGCTCTCTGCCTTCCAAGTCTTGCTCATGTTGTCTTCTAAAAGCGTTGAGCTGGGTGCTGTACAGAGACAGGTCAAGGGAGAGGCTTTTGTTGACAGGATTTGTGAAGCCAGTGGCTGGGGGAGGGTGTACAGGAATGGGAGGTGGCAGGTCTGTGTCTGCAGACCTGAGGGATCAAGTGCTGCCCTTGCATCACTGACCATGACCCTGACTGCTGTATCTTGCTGGCTTTCCAAGCACAGGCCCTGGCAACGCTGTAAACTGCGCTTTTCAGTGATTGTTTTGGATGCTTCACAAAAAATGTCATCCATTTCTGCTTTCTCAGATTCCTGCATGGAGGACCACCTAGAGCTCACTTTCCAAGCCCCTCTGCCTTCCCTTGCCCATAATCTCTGCCACAGCAAAAAACCTCTTGCTCCGTGTTCAGGCCACCTTCTGCTGTCACTGTTCACAGTTGATGATTCTGCTGGCTGCTCCTGACTTTCAAAACAGACTAGTTCTGGGTGCAAAATGTGAGTTCCCTGTGGGCTGTGGTGGGTGAGAGGAAGGCACTGCAGATGCTTCTGGGCATGCTTTCTGTTAAGTGTTCTTTGTTAGACTGCTGTCTTAGTTCAAAGAAAGCTAAGGTGTCTATCTAGAGAAGGGGGCTCCTTCCCAAAACCGACCACACCCTTTTATATTTAAAACACTTTAATTAGAAAATGTATAGAAAAGGATAACAGTTCTTAACTACTATATATATATCTAATTAAACCAGACCAGAACAAACCACCACACCGTAAGCAAAAACTTTAAACGGGAATTAGTCTCTACTCTTTCTGGTGCAATTATATTTACGGACAGCAGGTGGCAATGTCGCCCCTCGGTGGCCACAGCCGCGGCTTTTCCGGCGCAGCAAAGACAAAGGGGCAGGAGAGGGACACGGGCTCCCTCTCTGGTGACCTGTGTGAGGATGGCAGCTGCAAAGGGACGGACCAGAACCCTCTCTGTGAGCAACGCAGAGACCTCTCCTCATCCTCCGTTCGAAGACGAAATGCTGGGGACAGGGAATGGCGGTGGTGGTACTCAGCCACTCTGCAGATGAAAAACTGGCCCTCAGGAAGGATCTGCATCAAAATTCAGGGGAGCGGCAACGGGTCTCTCCAACGAGCAGCACAGAGCGCGCAGAGCTGCGGCGCAGAACCAGGGCAGCTCAGTCCCCCAAACGCCTCCACGAACCCAGCAAACCGGTGGCTACCACTCACAGCAGCTGCCGAAGGAGTGTTCCAAAAACCTGGAAAAAACCTCTCTCCACTCCGTCCCCCAAGCTCCAGCCCAACGATCAAACTGAAATGCAGAGCCATTAGCCATTCTTTGTTGGCTGGCTCCAACGATCAAACTGAAATTCAGAGCCATTAGCCATTCTTTGTTGGCTGGCTCCGAGGGCAGGTAGTGGGGGCAGGGCCTTGGCTCCCAAACCGCCCGGTTGGTAAGGGAGAGAAAAAAAATCCATGAAAAATTTCAAAACTATAACAACTATGAAGACCATGAAGAGATACCGTTATGGAATCAATGTCTCGTCTCAGGCAGCCATTGGGCGGAGTGTATGAGGGCTTCAGGGTACCACACTGTTCTACAAATTGTTTCTGTATTGTTTCCTCATGGAAGGTGAGTCCATATGGCCTTCTTCCTGAAGCCTTGCATGCAGGACCTGAATTGCGAATGCACCAAACCTGGTGCTGCTGGAAGTCAGAATGGATTATTTGCAAGATGCTGCATCTACTGATACGTTTCCAGTTCCTGTTCTGGTGCTGAGGAGGCAGTTCACTGCTGTAGTACACCTGAGCCTAGGCTACGCTGTGCTGCAGAGGTGCAAACTGTGGGGCTTTGAGGTCCAAGCTCTGCTGTGCTAGGGATTGATTTGCCTGTCATGCTGGCAGAGGACCCTGTATTCCTATGCCAGTGGTTGTTGAAGAGCTTGACAGGTAGATGATGAAGTTGGCTTTCAGTCACTGGTGAAGGAGGATAGGAGAGGGAGAGACAGAAGCAATATGGGGTTGAAAGGAGAGGAGGAAATAGAAAAACTTAAGAGAAAAACAAACCATTCAACTAACATACAGAAATGCTGTTGTTTGTCTTGGTACTGAAGAGGTGCTGGCAGAGTGAGCTGGTCAGTGTTTCTTTAGACACCTAACATTAGTTTGAATCTAGGGTGAATGAGGCTTTTGTCTGCCCTTTCCTTTGTTTTCCAGTTCATCCAGATACTGCTCACATTTAGGGCAAGGTTCTTCTGTCCTGCCTGGAGCTAAACCTGTGGGTAGAATCATGCACAGGACCCCATGCAGCCTTCCTGCAGGATGAGTTCTGAAGGAGAGCTGTTTTGCACAGTTGCTCACCACAGGATGCTGTAGTCTCTCATTTCACACTTGCGTGGTTCCTCCTTTTGTGTTCCATTTGTCGTTTTGTCTTTCACTTGTGCTGTTCTTGCTCATTGCCCAGCCCCTATTCCTGCCCAGGTACATCATGACAAGTGAGTTCACATTGGGGCCGACAGAAGAGTTTTTTGTACAACACAACTACTTCAACCTGGATAGATCCAACGTGGTCATGTTTGAACAGAGGATGCTGCCTGCTGTCACCTTTGATGGGAAGGCCATCTTGGAGGAGAAGGGGAAAATTGCTATGGCTCCAGGTACCCACTGTTTGCTCTTGTGTGCTGCAGTACTGTCACGTGTGTTGATAGTTGCTACTGGCCATCAGCCAGCCTGGGCACTTGGAGCAGGCTTTGGGGGTTAGAGTTAATGCTTCCATTTAGTGTGGCAGGGTTCTGTTCAATGTTTCAGGCTGGTAATCAGGAGCATAGCTATCTTTGTTTAGCTTTTGCTGGAGTTTTGCCTACACCATGTTTTTTGTCAAAGTCTGAGAGTATTGGCAGGTTTAGGAGTGGTGCAGCTGCAGTTTAGGAAAAAGGTGCATCAGCAGAGTTGTGTGTGAGGTCCCCGGGGTGCTGCCTCCTGGGGTGAAGATGTCAGGAGCTGGGGCTCCTGCTCAAGGCTGATAGCTGGAAATGGGTAAAAAACAGGAAGAAGATAACTCTTTCCAAAATGACAGCAATGTCTCACCTTGGAAGGTTCTGGAGATGGTAAGAGACTCAGTGAAGGCAGCCTGATTGGGATGGTGTTGCAGCTGCAGAGTGGTCTTCCTCAGCTGACAGTGGTATTCAAGGAGAAACTGTTAATGGGTGATCTGTGAGGAACAAACATGCAGGTGTCTTTTGTGCAGCTGCAGTTCAAGCCTTTAAAAAAGCATTGGGAAGTTGCGAGGGGAAGATAAACAGAGAATAAGATTATTTTAGTCTTTCTCCAAGATGAGTTTTAAATACACCTTTACCCAGCACTGGAGGAGAAATTAAACAGAATTTCCCCACCCTCTGCATAACGTTTTTCCCTTTAGTGTTCTCCTTCTGAGAATCTTACTAGCCTTCATAAAGTCTCATAATGCTGCTCAGTAAAGTTGGTCCCCATGCTCCCACTCTGCAGGTGGGATGAGCTGGGGTGAGCTGAACTGCATGTCAAAATTGGAAATAAAATTGGTATCACTGATGCTTGGCTAGAAAGCATTCCCTGCTCTGCTGTTCAAGAAAGTTTGTTCAGGACTTTCTGCTTTTGCTCTGTTATCTGCAAAAAAACCCTAGCCCAAAGTCACTAATGAGCTAAGGCATTCTCTTTTCTCTTGCATTCTAGATGGCAATGGTGGCTTATACCGTGCTTTGGTGGATAATAAGATCTTGGATGACATGAAGCAGCGTGGAATCCAGTATGTCCATGTATATTGTGTGGACAATATCCTCGTGAAAATGGCAGATCCGGTCTTCATAGGTTTCTGTGTTTCCAAAGGGGCAGACTGCGGTGCGAAGGTGAAGCAGTGCTAACACTGGGCTGGTTTCCCACAGGGAGTTAAGGTCTCATTACTCTTGGAAGCTGCTGGCTGAGGGGAGCTTATGTGACCTGGGATGTTCAGCCCTCTGCCCATCAGCAGCTTGCTCCGAGCAGATTTAGAGCTGCTTGCTGCCAACATTGCTTTCCAAATCCCTACCCATGGGTGTCCTCTGTTCTTCCCAGAGTACTGTAGAAAATAAACTTCAGTTAGACCAGGGACCGTAGCTGTACAGCAAACTACAGTCTGGAATTGCTTCTCCTCTATGCCCAGCCCTTTCTACAAAGGCACTTGGGTAGTCTAGAAGCCGTATTGGACTGGGATGTGTTTTACAAGTGCACCTTTAAGTCTAACAGAGGCATTTCTCATGCTTTGCTGTCGAAGACGTGGAAAGCCAAACCAGCTTAGATTTATTCACCCTAAAGAAGCAGGTGCCTAAGGAGAAATTTATGCTACTTGAGTCATTAGCACTGTTGAAGCAAACATGAAGGGTAACAGCTGTAAACAGCTTTCACTAAATGCCAGGTCACAGCCCTTAATAAGAAAAGTGCCCTCCAGTATGCCGATTGCTTTTAACTGGTTTGTCTTCTGAGAAATTGCAATTAAGTGGTTGAGTACTGGGGTTTATCCTCACTTGTTGGGTACAATGTGCCTCCAGGTTGCTCTGTGCCCCCTGAACTGCCCTGCCCCTGCTCCTGAGATTCTGGAGGGTCAGCAGGCAACAATCCTGCATGATTGTTTCTATGTGGGAGTTGGAATGGTGCTAGGATTTTCTTCCTCCTTGTCATAGCCCTTGTCTTGTGGCTGCAGGTGGTGGAGAAGGCCTACCCCACAGAACCCGTTGGTGTGGTGTGCTGTGTGGATGGGGTGTACCAGGTGGTGGAGTACAGCGAGATCAGCCCCAAGACCGCACAGCGGCAGCACCCCAATGGGGGACTGATGTTCAGCGCTGGCAACATCTGCAACCACTTCTTCACTGTTGAGTTCCTGGAAATAGTGACCCAGTAAGTCCCAACAAACCTGCTAGGCAACTGAACCACCCAGAAATGCCTCCAAGAGTGGGTGCTCCTGTTTCCCACTCTGTAATTTCAGTTATGCATACCTCCAGTGCTGCCTTTCACTTTTTCTCTCTTCCAAATGGTTCCAAAGAGCTGTGTCCCCTTTCTGACAGCCCCAGCATTCTCTTCAGGCCCTGTCCAAGGAAGAGGTTCACACCTTCCTAGGTCTGTAGAGGTGAGCAGCTGTACAGGCTGAGAGTGAAGCTGTGGATGGACTTTGCAACACCAGTGTGTTGGGAAATGGAGATGTGATGCTGGACATTTAGTGAGCAGCTGTATGACCTTCCTGAAGAGCTTGACCCATCCCTGGGTGAGGGAACTGCTCTGCTCTGTTGTCATCTCAATTAGATAACAATTTGGGTTATGTTTTTTTTTAACCTCTGTCTGCAATTTCAGCTCAATGCAAAGTCCTCCCTCTCCTCTGACTGTCATCTCCCGCTGATACAGGGAGAGCCACTGGCTGGGCTGCTCTGCTCAGTGAAGTGTTCCCTGGATGTGACTTGGATCACTTGCGAGAGAGCACCACCACCACCACCAGCTGAGATGACGACTCAGAGCAGTTATAAGCCATGTGCTTCCCACAGGTGTACTGGGGTTTTTTCCTAAGTGGGCAAGAAGTAAAAGAACTTGTTTCTTCTCCTTTTTCAGGAAATGTGAGTCGCAGCTGAAGCATCATGTAGCCATAAAGAAAGTGCCCTACATTGACAATGAGGGAAATCTGGTAAAACCGCTAAAACCAAATGGGATAAAGCTGGAGAAGTTTGTGTTTGATGTGTTCCAGTTCTCTAAGTTAGTGGCAGACATGATTTTACTTTTTTCCTTCCCTTCTCAATGTTTGTTTGAATGACTGTAGGTTGTAACAGGCTGTCCAAAGGAGTACCTGGTTTTTGTGTGTGGCTTATTAGGAGGGTTGTTGAATCTACAGCCAGCTCTGACCCAACAGTAATGACACAGGCTCCAAGGGGAGCTCATGGGGCACTTGGAACTTGCATTGACCCTGCTCCCAGACTGGTCATCTTGCCCAGGATGTGTTGGCTGTTCTGGCCTCTGCTAGCCTGGGAAAAATAAAAGGAAATCGAGTGCAAAGCACATGAAGCCCATGTTAAGAGTGTTCAGACTTGCAAAAATTGGGTCTTTCAGGATTGTGGCTTCCATGGCAGCTGCAGCTCTGGTTTTGTTTTTGTGTGCTGTTATGCCAGGGCTCAGCTCACACCCTTTGTGCTTGGAAAACAGTTTGCTTAAGTAGCATAGGCCAAGTTGCTGTTGCTGTGTGTACTGTCAGTGTTGACTTGCCAAGCTCTACAGCATAGCTGGGAGTGCTCTGCCATAGGCAGTCAGGGGTACTTGTGCCTAGGGAATGTGGGATTTTAATAATTTAGAAATTTAGCATAAATGTTCTTGTAAAACCTATTTTCCAAGGTCTCAAATTCAGGAGTGAAGATTCTGTTTTCAGCTTAAATAAATGGCAAAGAGAGACCTCAGAAAAACTGAATTATCTTTGTCTGAGGATAGTAATTTTATTTTTAGAAGATTTCCTTTAGGGCCGAGGGCTTAAGGTTTAAACCAGTATCTGTTTCCTGACATGCGTTCAGTAAAGTGGTAGCAAACCAAAGGCAAAAGCAGCGTGATGGAAACAGTGCTGTTCTGACAGCTCAGAACTCATTTGCATGCATCGATTCCAGGCTTTTTTAACACCTCATAAGCAGCTTGGCAGCTGTGCTTCACCCATGAAGTGAAGAAACACACAGATACTGGTGTGGCGCTTTTAAAATTTGCATTCTGATTTCTGGTAAACAGCTGTACTTAACATTCACCTGAGGCTTCCCATACTGCTTGTTTGTCCCTGGGAACTGGTGTCCTTAGTTATCCTTACCTACAGACTCCCAAGCAACTCAGTGGCTGTTTTTTGGGGCAAGGTGGGGTGCTCTGCAGTGAGTGCACAGCTCGCAGTGTCTGAGCTGTGGGCAGCTTTGTGCTCTCCATCCTGCTGTGCTCTGAGCTGTTATGTCTGGGAGCCTCCCGGCGCCTGGAGAGGTTTCTGTGGAATCTCTGCAGGACTGTTTTTCCTCTCACCTGAGCACAACCTCCAGAGAGTCAGGAAGCTACTGTTATGTTCCCAAAGAGAGAGGGCTTTGTGTGTTTTTCCATACTATAGGCGTGGTACCCCTTGGCTCTTCAGATGGGCAGTGGGCTTCCCTTGGCCTGACTGCCCCAGGCTGCATACATTGCTGCTACTTAATATACGTATTAGCTTCTCCCCATGAATGCTGTTGTTGCACTAGCAGCACTGATGACTAGTTCTGGTTTTCATGATCATTTTCTCTCCTCTTTGCTGGTAGGAATTTTGTGGCATTTGAAGTTTTGAGAGAAGAAGAGTTCTCGCCACTAAAAAATGCAGACACTGCTGACAAAGACACTCCTACCACTGCTCGGCAAGCCCTTCTGGCCCAGCATTACCGCTGGGCTCTCAAGGCTGGGGCCAGATTTCTGGATGAAAATGGTTGCAGGATACCAGAGAAACTCAGGTATGAGCCTCAGTGACCTCCTCTGCCGCTTCAGGGACTGCCCAGCTGTGCCAGCTGGCCAACAGCAGAGGCTGGGGTCTCCAAAACCAGGTGTTAGTGTTGTCACAGGGTGGATCAGTGTGATTTTCATTCAGCTGGTCCTCTCTGGATGTGCAGATTGATGTCTATTACAGCTCCTGCTCCTTTAGTGACTGAGTGCTCCAGGCAGTTAGCACAAAGGGGCTCTGGGTGTTAGCTCTGGAAGATCCCTGCCCTTGGGGTCGTGAGTTGACCCCTACTACAGCACCACTAAACAGGGCCAGCCTTTTCGGTTATCCTGGATTTAACCAGCGCAAGGAATTTTAATTTATAGGCCTTTCCAGCTTTTGTGAATGTGGCCCCAACAGGATTCTCAGATGGGCTTAGGGATTGACTATTGGAGTGATTACCAATTCGGATACTTCCTGTGCCATATGGAGTGGGAAGCTGCTTTTACTTCATGGGGCCATTACTTCATCAACTCATAGTTCAACAAACCCACAAGCTGTTAATTTTACTTGAAAAACACCTCTATAAAAGTAGTGCTCTGGTTTTGATAAGTAACACTTGGGACCTGCTAATTCCCTTTTATTTTCACACTTTGTGTTTAATGTTTGGTGCATGTGACTATAACGAATGTCTTATCCTTCTGGGTATCCAATTCTGGACAATTTTTTGAAGAAGATGCACTGGTTTTTAAGCATAGCAGGAAGTTAATCCTATGTTCTCTTCTCTAGTCTCTCAGGAACTGAAGATCCTCCAGCTGTGTGTGAGATTTCTCCATTAGTGTCTTACTTTGGAGAGGTGAGAATAACTATCTGTGGAGCTATTTTTAAGAGTGTGCAGGTATTCATCTGATTTCCTTCCAAACACAGGTGACTTCTTTAGCCTGGACTTGCTGACAGATGGTCAGATCAAGGGAACTGGGACTTGGACTCTGGCTTACATTTCTGGTTCCACTATGGGTTGCTTTTCAGCAGTTTGTTCACTCTGTTTTAATCATCTGTAAAATAAGATTTGCAACGAGGCTGCAGTTTCATTAAGACTCACAAGTGCTTTGAGATCTTCTGAATTAAAAAGGCAGAATATTAAAATTACAAAATCTATGCATTGCTCATTTGTGCCTATCTCCCACAGTGAGTGAATACTGACTGAGAAGTGGGATATGTGCATTGGTTTTAGGGAAACAATTTCTCAAGTTTGTCCCTCTGAAAATAATTGATCCTGAGAAACCTGTAGTAGTGAGAAGAGGATCTACCCAGTGTTGGACAGAGTGAGAGATGGTGGATTGCAGGAGGATATGTTGGTACTGTGGGGAAGAGTGTTCATGAAACACTTTTGCTGGGTTTCCATGTGTATTAACTTGCAAGCCAGCTACCTGCACTAGGTGTGTTCCTCAACACATGCAGGTAGAAAACTTGCCACAATTGATACATTGTGAGAACAAAATGAGTACATGGCAATTTAAGCTGACTTTTCTTTGCTAGGATTATTCTAATAGTAGCTAAGGACGCACCTTCCCATGCCAGGTCTTCCCCAGGAAGCTTGTTTCTGAAATTGTGTTTCACGGTTTGTTAGTGCCACTCCATGAACCCCAGGCTTGGGGCTGAAATGCTTTCCATCACTGAAGAAACTGTTGCTGTTGTTTGTCCTTCCTGTGACCTTTATCTGTCATTCTTTGAGGACTTAAAAATAGAGCAGGTGACCAGTCTGATGCATTTACAGCCTAACAATGCTATTCTCACATGTTCTCAGGGTCTGGAGCCATACATGAAGAACAAAGACTTCCCTTCTCCCTTTGTACTTGATGAAACCAAAGTGGACATACTGGAAAATTCTTGAAGAGGGAAGCCTTTCTTCCTCATCAGATATCTGTTTGTCAGATCCATTAAAAGAACTGACATTACTAAAATGTCAGCTATGAAGGGCATTGAAAAAAAAAATTACTTTGCAGTGTCTGATTGATGTCAAATCCTCTCAGCAGTTGTGTTCACACACATGTTCATGCTCCCCAGTTCTGTTTCGTAACTTTGTGAGCCTCTTGCCTTAGTTTGTTTTGTACACTTGGATGTGAGTGAGGATTAACACCTTCTGGGTGGTAAACAGATCTTAAATTTATTTGCTGTGCATATGAATATGTATAGAAAGGGCCAGCCAGGCCTAATAAATCAACTTTGCCTTCAAGATTAAACCATTTCAGTGCATTGTTAGGTATCTTGTTTGTGCTGGTGTAGTTGTTTTTTGTTTTTGTTTGAGGCACCATCCTGAAAAGTATGGAAGGACTTTGGGTACTGAGGGCTTTCTCTCCAGTGATGGATCTTTTCCCTAATCCTGTGATGGTTCGAAGATCCAATTCAGCAATTGCATCCTCAAAGCAGATCATACAGAGTCTGCTGTAGGTAGGGATGTTGCTGTGCCTAAGCATTGCTTAAGGTTTGGACTCAAAAGCATTCAGACTAGTTTTGTATCTGGACTTGCTGGTGTCTTGCTTAGACTGATTGCTTCTGACAGCTCTAGTGGCCTGGGCTTTTTTAATTAAAAAAAAAAAGTTGATGAGAAATTTTTTCACACCCCTGTGCTCTTCCTGGCTGTGACAAACATTTGTTTTCCTTTCCATTTCCTGTTTAATAGCTACCATATCCTTCAGACAGGGCTCTCTCAAGATCCCTGAAAGTAGTAAGAGGAACAAATCCCGATGGTAAAATTTAATGCCTTGCTGCTAGAGTTTCTGCTCAGCTGGTTTTCCAGCACTCCTTCACTTACAAAATAATTGCTTAGATGCCTTGCTGTTAAATAGATTATTAACTGTAATGTAAATATATGTGTCAGCTAATGAAGGATGCTAATTGTCAGAACATATGTAGCACGTGAACTCAGTTCTGGCCAAGGAATCCCAGGATGGCTGTGATCCACCAGTGATTATTCCTGTTCAGCCATTGGAAATTGTTCTGGGAAGCTCATGCCCACCTGCTGCAGAATCTGTGCTGAGCAAACTTGAGTTGTTTCAGCCTTGGTGAGGATGCACTCACTGGTGGTTGGCCTTTGCTTCAGGAGCACTCTATACTTTTCCCCTAAACCTGGTGCTAGGAAAGGTGGTGAGGAAGATGCCTCATCTGAAATGTTATTTCATGCATCAGCTTCTATTAAGGAATTGCTGATGATATTTCATTAAGAATAAATAACTTCCATGGCTTTCTGCAATGTCCTCTATTCAAAATGTTGGGGAAGTATAAAAGTGTCTTTGAGAGTAAATACAGTTTGTAAGTAGGCTCAAGTTTTCCAAAGCAAGCATCTAAATGTCAGTATCAGAGTTTTTGGTTATAAAGTGGGTTTGTGTGAACTAGAGTAATGACCCTTTCACACATGCAGACCAGCTAGTGACAGTTCTGATTACCTCACTTGGCACATGCAGCCAGTAATTCCCATTTTTAGTATAAATGAACCCTTTCTCATTGATACTCAATTCTGTAGTCTTTTGGCACAGTGTTCCTGTCATATATTCCACTCCTGTTAGTCAAGTTTTATGTCTGAGAACAAATTGTGTTACATCTTTGTGAGTATTGCTTGGCAATTCTGGCACATGTTTGTTTTATGTTGCACTGTGCTATAAAGAAAGATTTCTTTTGTTCTTTCTGAAGTGCTTTGTCTTTTGAAGCTTCACTTCCCACGTACACAGAGCTGCTGATGTGGTTTTGAAGGTTGTTTTCAAGAAGAAGCTGAATTAGAATACTGAATGCCTTGTCTGTTGGGCTTTTTTTCCTATGATTTTTCATATTCTAAACTCGAACACAGAAAGAATTTTGAGAGAACTTTTAACAAAAGAAATCTATCCTGTATGTAACAAAGTCTTTGTATGCATTATAAAATGAAAAAAGTACCTGAAACAAAGGGAAGTCCTGTAGTCCTCCAGAAACTTCTGGGCACCTAAACATTTTTACAATAAAGATGTTACTGTGATTTCTATGTGTTTGTGTTTCTTGTCCGTGAGGAAAACACACCTGTTCTCTTTGTCTCTGCGCGTTGTGGGTATTGACACCACAGCCGTAGGGCAGACAGTGTCAGCAGTGCTACGACTGGAGGCCAAGTGCCCAGGCTTGAGATTACAGGGGATGTGGCACTGAACAGAGGGTGATTCCTGAAGGGGTTGGATGCTGTGGATCTAGTTTTCATCAGAAAACAGAACATTGTGTTCTTGTCTGTAATCCTGTTTATTTTTTTCCAACCTTTTTAGCTCAGTTTACTGAGGGAAGGGAGTTTAATGTGGATGGTGGTTGTCGATTTGAGTGATCTGGCTCCGAGTCAGGCTCTTGCATCTGAGCACCTTGCAGGAGTGCAACTTTTGCTTTGCTTCACAGTGACAGACACGTCTTAAACAGGGCTCTATTTATAACACAATCAGTAGGGGAAGTCACTAATCTGTCACAAATGGCATATTGTCCTATTTTGGGGGTTTAGTGCTGAACCCAGCTAATGTCCCATCTTCCTTTCTTACCTATTCCCCCCCATTTTTCTCTCTTGACACTCTCGTCAAGGCTGATGGTGGGTTTAATGTGTTTTTAAGTTACATGAATAGTTTCCTCTGATAGGAAAATGAATACTAAAAATGAATGCATGCTTCTGGCATCTTGAATTGTTCCTCCGCTGGTTTATGTGGTGTTTGTATCTACCAGAATTTTTGCTTGCTTAGTTTTCTTAATTGTGAAATGCTCAGAAAACACAAAATTTTAAGTTTTATCTGGAAATCTAGTGTGAGGTGGATTCCAAGTGTAAAGGCACAAATTATGCATGCTAACCTGCCAGTTAGGCACAGCTAGAGGTGAATTCAGGGCCAGGACTTAGAGCAGCAGTTGTAAAGCAGCTGCTTCAATGCTGCTTTCCACCTGTTGGGACCAGGAACCTGAGCTAGAGGTAATGGTTATTGCAAACGTGGTTCTGCTGTGGCTCTGAAGGTGTAGATCCCAACAATGCTCTTCTACGCTCCCACTGATAATGCCCCTCCTCCTGAGGGAAGATTCAGGGAACTATTTGCACAGGCTGGGGTCTGTGGAGGAGCAGACGGGGGATGAGTGCATCCTGCTGAATACCAAAATTCAGTGCCAGGTCTTATGGAAGGGTTTATTTATACAACTGTTTAAGTTGCTTTGCACCCACTCACATACATCCTCTCACAGATTCCAGCTGTCTGCTCTCGGGCCTTGCCTCCTGTAAAACTGTCTTGGGTTCTCTGGCAGCTGATTATGACATCAGACAGCTCTTCCCTGTCCTCGCGGAGTCATCAGCAGTTTGGCGTTTTCCTCGGCTGCGCTTCTTGGCAGGAGGAGCAGTGCTGTCCCCTGCACGCTCCTCGTGTCGGGCCGCAGTGCCTTGTGCTGGGCCGGGGCCTCGCCACGGGGGCTCCTCCGCCACGTGGGAGCTGCACCTTCCCGGGATCGGCTGCTGGGAGCCTGTTGAGTTGATTTTCCTTAGAACCTCCAGCATGCACCTTTTCATTTCTGGTTCTTCCAATGCCAGTGCTTCTGTGACTGCTCTCCGTGTTGTAACCTCACCACACCGAGGAACACTGAGGGTTCCCAGCCTCTCCTTTGCCCCACTGCCGGCGCCGCCACCTGCGGTCCTCCCTGGGCAGGGTCCGGCCCGCCGGGAAGCGCAGGGACAGCGAGGGACAAGGACAAAACGCAGCCCCGCCAACCCCCGGCCCCGGCCCGATGGGGGGAGCCCGTGCGGGGGGCTGGAGGAGCAGCGGGCATGGTAGGGCCGGGCCCGCCCGGTGCGGTGCGGTGGGGCCGGGCCCGCCCGGTGCGGTGCGGTGCGGTGGGGCCGGGCCCGCCCGGTGCGGTGCGGTGCGGTGGGGCCGGGCCCGCCCGGTGCGGTGCGGTGGGGCCGGGCCCGCCCGGTGCGATGCGATGCGGTGGGGCCCGGCCCGCCCGGTGCGATGCGGTGGGGCCGGGCCCGCCCGGTGCGATGCGGTGCGGTGGGGCCGGGCCCGCCCGGTGCGGTGCGGTGCGGTGGGGCCGGGCCCGCCCGGTGCGGTGCGGTGCGGTGGGGCCGGGCCCGCCCGGTGCGGTGCGGTGCGGTGCGGTGCGGTGGGGCCGGGCCCGCCCGGTGCGGTGCGATGCGATGCGGTGGGGCCGGGCCCGCCCGGTGCGATGAGGTGCGATGCGGTGGGGCCGGGCCCGCCCGGTGCGGTGCGATGCGATGCGGTGGGGCCGGGCCCGCCCGGTGCGATGCGGTGCGGTGCGGTGGGGCCGGGCCCGCCCGGTGCGATGCGGTGCGATGCGGTGGGGCCCGGCCCGCCCGGTGCGATGCGGTGCGGTGCGGTGGGGCCGGGCCCGCCCGGTGCGATGCGGTGCGATGCGGTGGGGCCCGGCCCGCCCGGTGCGATGCGGTGCGATGCGGTGGGGCCGGGCCCGCCCGGTGCGATGCGGTGCGATGCGGTGGGGCCCGGCCCGCCCGGTGCGATGCGGTGCGGTGCGGTGGGGCCGGGCCCGCCCGGTGCGATGCGGTGCGATGCGGTGGGGCCCGGCCCGCCCCCCGGTGACACAGAGCGAGGACGCGCCGGCGCCAGAGCGGCACCGGAAGCGGCTCCCGGAAGCGGCCGCTCCATCGCGCGGGGCGATGGCTGCCGGCGGCCCCTGAGGCGACGCAATGTACTCAGGAGCCGCCGCCGCCGCCGCCGCCGCTGCGGGGCCGCCGCACCGGGACTTCATTTCCGTCACCCTCGGCCCGGACGAGGCGGTCAGGGCCGGCGGCTACAACAACAGCAAGGCCTGGCGGCGGCGCTCCTGCTGGCGGGTGAGGCCCTCGCAGGGAGCTTTGCGGCACCGGCGGCACCACCGGGCTGGATGCGGGAATACCCTGGCGATGATGGAGCGCTGCTGGGCCGGGCCATCGTGGCTGTCCCTGGGCTTGCGTGCAGCTGAACCGCCGTGGGGCACCTGCCTTGGGACCCCCCGGTTCCCAGATGGGCGGGGGCCGTGTCTGTGGGCCTTGGGGCGGCCCTGGGCTCGGCTCCGCTCTCGGGGGGCTGGTCCCCGCCGGGGAGCGTGTGGGGCGCGGGCTGGCTGGGGGAGCTCCAGGTCATGTCTTAGTTTTCACAAACAAAGCTGCGTCAGGGAGAATACAGTAAAATTTTGCATTTTGCTAGTGGTCATTCGGGGGGCAATGCAGCGCGTTGTGGACAAGAAAGAGAAGGGAGCTTTGGTCGCTGTGCCTTTTTGCCCTGTTTTAAGGCTTGAAGGGGGAGCCCTGTCTTTTGCCCTGAGAGGGTAAAGGGGACGCTTCTGCTTTCTGTGGGAAGGCTGAACGTGAGGAGAGGGGTTCCCTGGCAGAGCTGGGGGGAAGAGACCGTCTGGTCGTCTTGTGGGTAGGGAGTGGGCAGGCAGCTTTACTGAGGATGGGAGTCTTGGGCCCAGAGAGTCTGGTATGAGAAAGAGAGAGTCAAAAGTACACGATAAACCTTGTTACAGATAAGAGATGATGAATAGTCACCTACAGAGGCTTTCCAAGTCGTCAGATGAAGCATTTGAATAGCTTATGGACACAGTCTCACAGTTGTCTTTTATTACCAGCTTGAGAAATGTGGGCCCTTCGTTTCACACTTCATTTTATCCTTATTCTTTGTGAACAAAAAACCAATAAGATGGTGGTAAATGCCCTCACGTGTTCTTGTGCCTCTTTTTTATTTGTCCCAAGACACCACAAGCGGTGCCTCTTTTCCCATCCTACCCTGAAGAACCACAAGGCTGCTGGATTTTGAGCATCCTTCTGCAATGGTAAAATGGTGATATGGTTTGCCCTGTAGGTAGAGCTGAAGATGATGGAGCGGGACTGGCATCTCGCAGTGTGTGCAGGGAACGGTGTACAGGATTCCTGTACTGTCAACGATGCAGGAAAGCAGGAAACTGTGCTGTGGGGCTCGCAGTGTGAGCACATCAACTGTTCTGCACTGGCTGTTCCTAAGAGGATGAGGACTGTGAGAAGTGCTGTGGGGTGTTATGTAGTGTGTAGGAAAGGTTGTTCCTGAGTGTAGCATTGGCAGTGAAGTTCCCTCTCTGTTTGCCAAAACCAGTATTAGTGAGTTTCAGTGGGACTGCTGGAAAAGTAAAAATGGTAATTTAGCAGTAAGTGTTTAATTCCAACTGCTCCCTCTCTGTAAATGAAGGCTAATGTACATTAGCTTCTCTCAGACTAAAATACCATTTGCTCTCACATTTTTAGTAATTGTTGTCTATACTCCAGTTTCAAAATACATTTTTGCCCAGAGTTAAATTTGAAAACATTGTGGATTTGTCTTGTTCATTGTGGTGTTTTACTTCATTTTCACGCTGCTCCAGGTTGGTGACTTTCTTGGTGATGCAGGACCTGTTCTGTGTGACAGTTCCCCTCTTTATCAGAAGCAGGATGCCTGTCTTCTCCTTCACAAATTCACAGAATATTCTGAGTTTGGAGGGGTCCCACAAGGTTCATTGAGCCCAACTCTTGAAGTGAATAACCCATATGGGGACTGAACCTGCGACCTGTCCAGTGGCTGGTGCTCAGCTAATTTTGACCCTTTCTTCTTTGCCGCATTAATGTTTTTTTAGTTTTTCTGCTGCTTGCTTCTGTTTTTATTTTGCATATGCACTCTGCAGTCCCTTCCCAGTCAGGAGCAAAGAGGCTTTTGGCTGATTTCCCAGTTGACATATGGGCAGATGCTCAGGCCAGACAGTTGAGGTTGTGATCAAAGTCAGCTGTAGTTGAAACTCTCTGGGATCCTCAGCATTTGGCAGGTTCTGAGGTTCTTGCAGCAAGTGGCTCTGATGTGTCTCTTGGCTTGCTGTGCCATATGCTAGCTGGTTAGATTTCTGTTTTCTCTGTTATCAAAGAAAATAAGCAATGGATATCTGCAGTTGGAAACAGTAAAATTAAACCTGCTGGATTTTACGTTTCTTAATTTGAATGAACTGGTAAGAGTTTGTTCTTAACCAAGTAGACTCTTATCGTTGTACTAAATGTTCTTCCTCTCGCTTCTTTTCTCTCCTAAAGAAATGGAAGCAGCTGTCCCGACTTCAGCGGAGTGTCATTCTCTTCCTGTTTGCCTTCTTGGCAGTCTGTGGAGTCATTTCGTACGCAAGCATGGGGGAAGCATGGAAAAGTATGTGTTCTGTACAGCTTGGAATTGCTCAAGTGAGGTGTTATTTAGGAAATTTTTGTAGTTCTTATAAACAATTTTAATTTCTATTGACAGTGCTTGGGTGTATTCATTAAGGAACATTTATGAGATGATTTTATGTGATGTTTCAATTACTTAATCCTTAATCAGAAATATTTTTCATAGGTCTTTTCTTTGTTTATCTTTGTTGACTAGAGCAACATACTGTTTTTAGTTGACAGGGTTAATTTTTGCAGTAGCTGGGACGGGGCATGGCTAAGGTCTAGGTGTTATTCTATCCCACCTCACATTGGTGCTGGGGGTGGGAGGTGCTGCTGCTGGTGGTGCTTAAAGGGACTCTGTTCTGTGAAGAAGGGGTTCCTCCGGGTCGAGAAAGCATGGTGGAGAAGACCTCTGGTATTTGTTTTTTGTTGCAAGTGTTCTGTGCAAATAGTTTCTTTTTCTTATACATTGTCTTATTGTTACTGTTTGTTTTCTTATCTCATTGCTGTATTGGTAAATTGTTATCTCAACGGGGATCTTTGCCTTTTTGCCTCTTGTTCTCAACTCCATGCCCACACAGCAGGAAGGAGGAGGGGAAAACGGGATGGCAGGGCTGGGGTGGGAAGTGGGGTAGTGTACGAGAGCAGCAGTGTGACTTTGGAAAACCTTGGTGGGGGCACTGATTTGGGGAATACCATTCCTAAACCACAACAGCCTTAGTTGGCACCCACTGTGGGGCACAAAGAGTTGAGATAACAACAGATCTGCACAGAGCAGGTTGAAAACAAGTTTGATCTTAGCATTTGTTGTATTAGGTACTGAACTGCTGGTCACAATGTTGCTGGTCTGCTAATGTGGTTGTGGTACTTAACTCTGTATATATTCTCCTATTTGCTCCTCGAGAGGGTCTTTTTCGGAGCAGGGAGAGGAATAAGAATTGCTTTTTTACTGTACTGTGGGATATCAGTTTATGACATGAAAACGTTAAGGGCAATGAGGGTCATTTGAGATGTGTATTCAGTGTTACTCTCCTACCCTACCTTGACTCCATTAATAATCATACCCAGTCTGTGGGGAACAGGGAAGGATGATTTTCCCCAGCTTTTCACTCATTTTTTCTCCTTCAAGCCAGTTACAACATCTTTTGAGATTTTTTAATTCCTTTGGATGTTGAGGAAAGCATGTTCTTGTTCCTAAGTCTGTCAGGTCTCCTCAGTGCAGTCCACACCATGTTTAGAGTCAAGGAGGAGATTTCTAGGAGGGTCATTCAGAGATCCAGCCCAAGAGTGGCATGGAAGGTAGGGGAAAATGGGCCAGCTTTGGGGGAAATTCTCTGCTCCAATGCTTTGGAAGTTCAGAACAGCTACAGCGCCCTGATAAAGTGGCAGGATATTTGCAAGAATGCTGTGGCAGCTCCAGAGAGGAGCAACTTCTTACGGTGTGCTGCACCCTGGCTAATTGTTAGCACACATAATACTAGACAGAACCCTCAGGGGAGGAGGAGGGAGGCAGACCAATGGCTGTGGCCACTGAAACTGCATCTGAACTAGAGGAACAACCGGTGCCAGTAGCAGTTGCTCCTATATAGAAGAAGAAATCAAAGACCAAATCAGTTTGCTTAGTAAGTCATGAAGAGGAAGTAGGGCCCTCAGAACAGGAGGAAGAGGAAGGACAGAGATAATCACCTGACTCCCATGCCAGGGTGTCCTGTGAGATACGCAAAAAGAATCAGCAACCAGTTAGGTGAGCCCCTGATGACCTGGCTGCTCTGATACTGGGATATTGCAGCCCATGATATGAAACTAGATGGTAGTGAAGCCAAGCAAATGGGATCCCTGTCCTGAGGTGGGGACATTGACAAGGGGATTGGGAAGAGGACAGAAACTCAGCCTCTGTTCCAGCGGTGGAAACACAGCCCCACTATTTACATGGACTGATCCAGACTGCACTGGAAGAGGGTGAAGCTCCAGAAGCTTTGCAATACATTGATGTCATTATCATGTGGGGCAACACAGCAGAGGAAGTTTTTGAGAAAGGGGAGAAGATAATCGAATCCTCCTGAGGGCTTGTTTTGCCATGAAACAAACTAAGGTCAAGGGACCTGCCCAGGAAGTTCAGTTTTTAGGAGTAAAATGGCAAGATGGGCATCACCAGATTCCAGCGGATGTGATGAACAAAATAGCAGCTATGTCCCCACCATCCAGCAAAAAGGAAACACAAACTTTTGTAAGTGCTATGGATTTTTGGAGGATGCATATTCCAGAGTATAGTCAGATTGTCAGCTCAGTTATTTGATCTGAAAGAAGAATGATTTTATATGGGGTCCTGAACAACAACAAGCTTTTGAACAAATTAAACAGGAGATTGCCCATGCAGTAGGCCTTGGATCAGGACAGATGTGAAAAATGTGCTCTATGCTGCAGCTGGGGAGAATGGCCATTCTGGAGTCTCTGGCAAAAATTACCCAGGGAGACTTAACCCCTCTGGGGTCCTGGAGCAGGGATACAAAGGGTCCGAGGCCTGTTACACCCCAACTGAAAAAGAGATCCTGTCAGCTTAAGAGCTTCAAGCTGCCTCAGAAGTGACTGGCACTAAAGCACAGCTCCTCCTGGCATGCCAACTGTCAGTGCTGGGCTTGATGTTCAAAGGGAAAGTCCCTTCCACACATCAGGCCACTGATGCCACATGGAGTCCAAGTGGATTGCTCTGATGACACAGTGAGCAAGTTTGGATGGGAAACCCCAGCTGTGCAGAGATCTTGGAGATCATCAGTAATTGACCTGAAGAAGGTGAAAATTTCAGACTGTTGTCATCAGAGGATGAAAAGGTGACACATGCTGTGGAGGCCCCACCATATAATCAGCTACCTGAGAATGAAGTGACATACTCTCTTCACTGACAGTTCCTGTCATCTTTTAGGGATGCACTGAAAATGCAAAGCTGCCATATGGAGTCCTACACAGCGAGTCACAGAAGCTATCGAGGGACAAGATGGATCAAGTCAGATTGCAGAGCTGAAAGCCATTCAGCTGAAGAAGGTAAATGGCCAACACTACCTCTACACTGACTTGTGGATGGTGGCTAATGCTCAGTGGTGGTGGTTAGACCTAGGGAAAAAACCAGTTGGCAGCGCAGAGGGAAACCCATCTAGGCTGTTGAACTGGGGCAGTTGTGCCCAGGTATGGAAGTGAGCTGTTAAAGTATGTCATGTAAGATGCACAGATACTTAAAGAGTCGAGCAACTGAAGAGCATCTCAATAATGAACAGGTAGATTGGACTGCCAAGATTAAAGTGTCTGAGGTGTATCTGGACTGGTAACACAAGGGGGAATTATTTCTGCTTCTGTGGGGCCATGACATCTAAGATCATCAGGAAAGAGATGCAACATACAGATGGGCTCATTATCAAGGGGTAGATTTAACCATGGACACCATCTCCCAAGTTATCCATAACTGTGAAACATGTGCTGTCATCAAGCAGGGCCAAGCAGGTAAAGCTCCTGTGATATGGGGGGCAATGGTCAAAATACAAATGGGGGGAGGCCTGGCAGATGGATACATCACACTCCCACAAACCTACCAAGGCAAGTGCCACATGCTGACAATGGTGAAAACAACCACTGGATGGCTGGACAAGCACCCTCTGCCTCACACCACTGCCTGGAACACCATCCTGGGCCTGGAAAAGCAAGTCATGTGGTGACGTGGCCCTCCAGAAGAATTGATTTGGACAATGGGACTCGTTTCATAAACAGCCTCATAGACCCCTGGGCCAGACTGCTCGAGATGGAATGGATATATCGTATTTCCTGATATTTTCAGCCTCTGTTGCATGAACTGTACAACAGACTGTTAAAAAATGCATTGAAAACAGTGGGTGGTTGCACCTTCACACAGTGGGATCTGCATTTAATGAAGGCCACCTGGTTAGTTAACACTGGAGGGTCTACCCGTTGAGCTGGGCCTACCCAGTCCAAATCTCCACATTCTGTAGAAAGAGATAAAGTCCCTGTGGTGCAGGTAAAGAATGTGTTAGGGAAGAGAATTTGCATTAGTCCTGCTTCAAGAAAAAGTAAACCCATCTGTGCGATTGTCTTTGCTTAAGGACTTGGGTGTACTTTGTGGATAATGCAGAGGGACAGGGAAACATGATTTGCCTCTCAAGGGGATTTTATTTTTGGGTGAGAACAGTCTGTAATATTGAATTGTATACCATTGGTTACCAAATGGCAGTGCCACTGTGTGCCATAACCACCATGGACAATGACTATGGACTGCTGCAGATATACCAAGGTCTATCTGGACTTCAGCAAGGCCTTTGACACTGTCTCCCATAATATACTCCTGGAAAAGCTGGTAGCCCATGGCTTGGACAAGTGCACCCTCTCCTGGATTAAGAGCTGGCTGGAGGGTCGGGCCCAGAGAGTGCTGGTGAACGGGGCTGTGTCCAGCTGGCGGCCGGTCACCAGTGGTGTTCCCCAGGGGTCTGTATTGGGTCCAGTCCTGTTTAACATCTTTATTAATGATTTAGATGAGGGGATTGAGTCCATCATCAGCAAATTTGCTGATGACACCAAGTTGGGAGGGAGTGTTGACCTGCTGGAAGGCAGGAGGGCTCTGCAGAGGGATCTGGATAGACTGGAGAGATGGGCTGATTCCAATGGGATGAAGTTCAACAAGGCCAAGTGCAGGTCCTGCCCTTTGGCCACACCAACCCCCTGCAGCACTCCAGGCTGGGCAGAGTGGCTGGAGAGCAGCCAGGCAGAAAGGGACCTTGGAGTACTAATTGACAGGAAGCTCAGCAGGAGCCAACAGTGTGCCCAGGTGGCCAAGAAGGCCAATGGGATCCTGTCCTGCATCAAAAATAGCGTGACCAGCAGGACCAGGGCAGTGATCCTTCCCCTGTACTCTGCATTGGTGAGGCCACACCTTGAGTGTTGTGTTCAGTTCTGGGCCCCTCAGTTCAGAAAGGATATTGAGGTGCTGGAGCGGGGCCAGAGAAGAGCAACAAGGCTGGTGAAGGGACTGGAGTACAAGTGCTGTGGGGAGAGGCTGAGGGAGCTGGGGTTGTTTGGCCTGGAGAAGAGGAGGCTCAGAGGTGACCTCATCACTGTCTAGAACTACCTGAAGGGAAGTTATAGCCAGGTGGGGGTTGGTCTCTTCTCCCAGGCACTCAGCAATAGAACAAGGGGGCACGGGCTTAAGCTCTGCCAGGGGAAATTTAAGTTGGATATCAGAAAAAAATTTTTTACAGAGAGAGTAATCAAGCATTGGAATGGGCTGCCCAGAGAGGTGGTGGATTCACCATCCCTGGACATTTTTAAACACAGATTGGACGTGGCGCTGAGTGCCATGATCTAGTAAATGAACTAGAGTTGGACCAAGGGTTGGACTCGATGATCTTGGAGGTCTTTTCCAACCCAATCGATTCTATGATTCTATGATTCTGACTTTCCTTGATAGACATCTTGGTTTCTTTGTAAACTTGAGACAGTCCTGGACTAAATGAACTCAATAGACATCTTGGAAGAATGGCCATTGACTATGGAAATTATACGTGTTCTTCTGTATATATACATATATGTATATAATTGAAAGGTGTAGAATCTGGGCATGACGTAGATCGTATAGAAAAAGGAGGGGATAATGTACAGGGTGAGGAAATTTTGGCCACTCATAGGATCGAGAGAGGTTGTGTAGGTACCTTTGTGTGTGTCCTGGTTCTGGCCAGGACAGGGTTAGTATTTTGCAGTAGCCACAAGGGAGTGTGGCTGAGGCCTGGATGCTATTCTATGCCACCATCTCACTGGGGATAGGGAAGGGACTGTTTCTCTCTTCCAGGGAGAAGTGGCTCCTTTTAGTTGAGAAAACGTGGTGAGGGAAGTCGTCAGGATTTGTTCATTGTCACGGGCTTTCTGTGTAAATAGTTTCTTATGCATTTTTTTATTAATACTGTTGCTGTCACTGTTATTTTTCTTATTTTGTTGCTGTTTCCAGTAAATTGTTTTTATATCAACCCATGATCTTTTCCAAACTCGATGCAGCAGGAAAGGGGGAGGAGAAAACAAGGGAGCAGAGAGCATCAGTGTGGTTTTAGAGAGTCTTGGTGCCTGGGGCACTGATCGGGAGTACCATTCCTAAACCATGACAGTTGATTAAAATTTGGTGGCTGTGAATGTTTTTTAATTATGTTCTTAAATAGGTATTGGTAGCCCAAAAGTAGAATAAGATAATTCTTTCTTGATTTTGACTGTGCATCAGAGTAGAAATCAGAAAATTTGTACAATACTAAGGCACATTTAGCTTTGATACTTGTCTTTCTGCCTGTATTGAGAAACTGAAATAGTAGCAATCAAAAAGAACACAAATGTGCCTTTTAGCAGCTCCCATGTGTATTAGGGAGAGGATTAATACCAAAATACACTTTGTATCTAACAATTAGCGTGTGTTTATATGTGTTTTATGAATGCACTTTCTGGAGGTGTATCCACTGTGTGAATGCAGCAAACTGTTATAAATTTCTTGCTGCAACCTAAAGTGTTGATTCTCTGTGCTGAGCAGTTTTGTGTGTCTAGGTCTAAAAAACAAATCGTTGGATGATCAGGGAACAGAACAAGAAATTCCTGGATTAAAGCTGGCAAATCCAGCTGTTCTACCAGCACCCCAGAAAGCAGATGCCAACCGGGGAGACTACCCTGACCTTTCACCACAGGTACTGAGGGAAGAAATTAGTTTTATAAAGTTACCAAAGGGTTTGTGAAGTCTGCAAATAGTGCTTGGTTTCAACAGTTGCTGTGGAGAAAGGAGTTAAAGCTTGCAAAAAAAGTTTGGGCTGGGTGGAATGCTCTCCTCTCAGGAAGGGCTTTGGTGTAGCATTTCTTGGCTTTATCTTTTTTATGCTATTTCTTACTCTCTGCTCTGCCCAGGAGTGCCAGGACTTTAGGTCACAGTGACCTCTTACTTGAGGCTTCACTCGTGTTGGGATTAATTTGTTTTGACTTGGAGTGCACTGGGTATCATTCTCAGTGTTGTGAGGAGCCTGGAGTCGTGGCTGAGTAGGAGACATGATTACAGTCAGTGTCACACTGAATTAGAAGAGATTTTCTGAGAGATTGAGAAATAGCAGCAGGCAGAGCAGATGTTAGGATAGTTTGAAGGGTTGTGTTTGTGGGGGATGCAATGGGAAAGGAACATCGGCTGACTGTGGATTAGTGCATTAGGTCTTTATACCTTCCATTCAGGGCAGAACTTGCCTGCTGATATGATAGCAAAATAAGATTTATCTGGAGCTTTGTTTAACACAGTGGAGGGAATGCTGTTGACTTAATAGTTTGAAATTTTACCATCTTTGTAACATACCAAGCACATACTTTTTTTGCTTTTCCGAGAAGCAGCCAAAACCACCTCATGTTCGTCGTGGTCCTTCCAATCTTCAGATCAAGGCACCACGGAGGGACACAAGGCTGAGGACCCAACACAGTACCATCAGGGCTGTAGAAGAGCTGGTCCAGGTTGATAAAGAAGAGAAAACTGAGAAATCTGTTATCAGGTAGAAACTTTTCAAGCAACCTACAGTGTTTCCCCCCTCCACTGACATCCACTGGGGATTGGAACGAGTATTTTAAGGGCTTTTTGTTGTCCATGTCTGAGGTTGTTTTCTTTCCTTGTATGTGTTTGTTCTCAGGTCTGGCCTGATAACTGCTGCTATTGCTAGGCTGACAGATTTCATTTAAATGAATATGCAGCTTCTCTGATTTTACTGTTCGTGTCACACAACTGCAGAGGATTTGGGCCCCTGCAAGGCTGGCTGTATTTCTAATGCACTTAGATGCTCTTAATGTTCAGGAGGATTCTTGGTGTCCAGGGGTTTCTTCTGTTTGTTGTAATAAATATTAGTATACCAATATTGATACAATAGTGATGCTACCAGTGTCTTTGTCCTGGGCCAGGCTTGTAAAATGATAGCAGTGTCAGTACTGATTAGGGGCTGGTGCTGCTAAACACAGCGAGCCCAGGCTGAACTGGCAGAAATCATGGATGTGTGTGTAGCTGTGTGCATGTGGCTATACACAATGTGCTTACTCCTTTCTTACAAACAGTTCATACAGTTCCGAGACCCCTTACACAAATCTAGCAGTATCTTTTATAAAGGGTCTGTGCTGCTGTGGTTATAGTTATATGAAGCTGTTCCCCAAGATTATACTGACTGAAGTGTTTTGATTTGGGAATCACTGAAGGGGTGTAATATGGATCTAGAAAAGACTACTAAAAGTTCAGCAGAAGTTCCTCAGGAACAGCAGGCGTGGGGTTTTTGTGTGTTTGTTCTTTTCAGCGCTGGCTCAGCTGAGCTGATCATTGCATCAAACTGTGCCTGCCTCAACATTTTGACTGTCTGAAAGTGTTTCATTGCTGTGTTTATGCTTGTGCTGTAGCTCATAGAGTTAAAGGGCTGGTAACAGGAGAACTTAGGAGAGCAAGGAAAGCTTAGTGAAAACTGGATACAAATCTAAAAAATGAAAGTAAGACATGAAATATGTGATTTATCTAAGAAGATATGCTGACTGTAAACAATGTAAACTTTAAAGGTCCTGTAAGCCTAATCCTTTTAGGAATCATCATGAACTCGAAAGCAACATACCTGGATATTAGATGGTATGACTGAGATTGTTTGATCTTGATATAAACTTGGCTTAACTTGAAGTCCGTCTTTTCTTAACAAGTTTTTTCATAAAAACCTGTAAAAACTGATTTATGCATTTGTGGTGGCAGGGAAGGCTTGTGACCCTTGATAGCAAAGGCAGTACTTTGAGCAGCTTGTCCTTTGTGCTTCTTTGTGATTTTTTTGGCGATCATCATTTGTGTGGTACTATTTAGTGTTAGTGGCTGCTGTGGCCATTTCACAGCTGGTAGATAGCAAATTACTTGTAATGCAGCAATTTCAGGTGTTCTAATTAATTTTAGAGGTTTTTTATTAAATTCCATTGCCAAGATACTTAATTAAATTCCAAAAGCTTGTAAGACACATTTCTTAATCCAGTAAAACTTCTCTGGTGCAAATTTCTTTCTTTGAACAGAAAACTGTCCTGGTTAGAATGGCCAAGACCAGCTTATTACTGTGTGGGTGTAACTAAAGTTGTGCATTCTACACCCTGTATGTAATTTCTAAGAAAGGTTTATGGATCATTTGCAGCTGCTGCCCAGAGCACACCTGTCCCCTCAGGCTACAAGCTGGGTGTTAGAGAACAGGGTCTTCACACCAATGAGTCAGGTGTGAAAACTCCTCTTGGGAGGCATCAGCCCCTTAGCACCCAGCCTGTGGGGTTATGTCTGCTAATGGTCCTTCAAGGAGTCAAAAAATATCCCATAACTCACACAGTAAATCACCCATTGTGAAACTCCCCATCCTGGGGGAGGTACTGGTCATTCCCATCTGAACCTAAGCACATATAATCTTGGGGTTTGGGGACTTCTGGTACCATTTGTTGGATCCAGAGGAGGAACAGAACCTCGACAGGACTGTGACTGCCACTCTCGACCAGACTGCAACATCATCCTCATCAACAGGTTTTCCTTTCCTTTTACTTTGTACTTAGGGGGCCCACGTGGCACTCAGCACAGGGGCCAATGAACACCACTCTGTTTATGCTCCAAGGTGCTGGCTTATTCATCTGAGTATTGTGAGTTAAAGCCAATTTTTCTCTCTGTATCATTGTATTTATTGTAATCTTTTTATTAAATTGTGACTCTTGTAATCTCTTTTTGAGTTGTGTTCATTTCTCCTGCAGGTTTACCTTTAAACCAGCACAAAAACTTATCTAGTGGACAACATACTTATTTTGACCCTTGACACAAAATTCAACCTTTTTTTTTAACCAAGTATCATGTGATAAAGGAAATGCAGAGATAAGTCCCACTCATTTGCATGACTTTCTGTGACCAAAATAAGTCTTAATTACAGTTGCTTGTATTTGCAGCTGGAGAGGAGCAGTGATAGAACCTGATCAAAGCACTGAACCTCCATCCAGTAAAATAAAGGAACCAGAAAAACCTTCATCTGTGGAAGCTGAAGACCAGAAGGAACCAGGTAAATAGTGCAGTTAATTAGACTTTTCTCTTTGCTTTTATGGTTGAAATTGTGCAATTCCCCCCCATACACATCTATTTTATTTATTTTACTTAAAGGAAACAAAAAGTGTAGGAAAGATTAGTTACCTAGAACATGCAAGTCTTTCACTGTCCCTATTCCTCCATGGCAACGTTTGTGCTTATTGGCCTTCAGAATGTGAAAGGCTTTGAATTGTAGCCTCTGGGAGGAGGTACATATTGAAGGATGGGATACTCTAAGGAGAGAGAGGGGGAAAGAGACAGCTTCCTTTTTTGGCAGGTTTTCATTTCCCAAGTACAGGGAAGATTACTTTCTCCCTGAACTAAACTGTTTTTAAGGCTCACCAGAAAGCTGCAGAAGTTGTTTTTGAAGTTGCTGCCCTTGTGGAGCGAAGTACCTGTTGTTCCTTTTTCGGGGTTCATACAAGGAAGTTCTGGTGTGATAAACATGGCATGCAAGCTGAATATTTATGGGGTTAGTTTTGCTGCTTGGTGTTTCCACTTTAAAAGTCTTTGTTTATAATTTTGAAAAATTTCAGCTAATGGGCTCAAAATTTTGTATGTTGGATGTGTGACATAAACTTTACTTCTTGGCAAATTGCAAGTAAAAATCAGTAGAATTATGGAAAAAGACATGGCTTTGCCAAGATGGAAAATGTAAATTTTTTTCCTCTTTTGGTATTAAATGAGAAGTTCAATAGAAATAATTTTGTAGAAGTGGTTTTAAATTTAACAGAAAGCAATGAATAGAAGAGGAAAGATGAAGAAAGTTTGGTCATGTGTTGAATCAGTTGAGGATTGTGTCATTAAGTATATGTATTCAGCAGCTGAATTACTGTGGATCTTAATTCGGTATTTCCTGATTTTCAGCTCTTTGACCTTTAGTGATAATCATCTACAACTGTGCATGTGACTATTTTAATGTTTTATTTGCAGAAGTGACAGTTTTGTTGCCAGGGAGAGATCTCTCTATCCACCTGGCTGAATTGCTGACCAGAAACACTGACTGGTTATTCTACAGAGGAAGGGCTGTCCTGAAAAGAATAATGTGAGGATGGTTTTTCCATTGCATGGATCAGTTAGTTTGGAAGAAAGTTTATTTTGAGTAGACTGCAGCAAAGTGTGCTTGGTGTAGCTGTATAGTGCCCTGAAGAAGGCCTGAGCCAGGTGCTGATTTCCCCTTGCAGTGCCCATAAACGAGCGCCAGCTGGCTGTGATCGAAGCCTTTCGCCACGCCTGGAGAGGGTACAAGGATTTTGCCTGGGGCCATGATGAGCTGAAACCTTTGTCCAGGTCCTACAGTGAGTGGTTTGGACTTGGGCTTACCTTAATTGACGCCTTGGATACCATGTGGATTTTAGGCTTAAAGGAAGGTAACTTTTTCCCTCTTCCATTTTTTCCCTCTAAAAAAATTCCTTATATTCTATTCAGGTAGTGCATGTTGAGAAGTCTCTGAGGTGAACATTTATTACATGTGGCCGATAAATTTAGCTTTCCAGTTTGGGTAAATGCATATATATATATATATATATATATATACACACACACACACATAATAAATATGTGTAAAATATTTTTTAAAAAACCCAACTATATTAAAGGACACCATTTTTCTCAGAATAAAATTTAGAGCCAGAAAAAAATGTTCTGCAGCTACATATGGATACAGTGCATATATCTGCTAGAATTTGAGGGATGTATTAATAAACTTCCTGGTCTTTGTTTCTGTACTAGAACCCCAGTTCTACCTCTGTGCCATTTTACAGCCACTGGAGCCTTTCTACCCATCCCTCTTGGGTAGTTCACCTGTAAGCGTCTTGGTTGTGTTTTATCACACCTAGCATCAATATTTCTGCATGGTTTTAAGGAGGTTGTTTCTTTAAGGAATCCATGGGTGGAGAAAGGAGCATGCAATACTTTCTTCCTGAATTGCTTTGCTTTCTGTATTTTTGAGAGTTATTGTGGAAGTGACCACATTAGAAAACTGTAAAACAGATTTCAAAAACTAAGCCAAAAATTTTGCAATTTTGTTGCTAAAAACTTAAATGCTTACTCAGTATTCAAGAGGATTTTTTTCTTTGTTTGGGGTTTTTTTGTTTCTTTGTTTTGTGGTGCAGGGCTTTTAGTAGTATTTAAAAATTTCTGGAACTGTATTTAACCTTGGTAGATAGCCTTCTTTGTAAACTTATTAATCATGCAGCTTTTTCTGTCAAGACAGGAAAAGCAGAGCTGCTAGTAAGGGGACAATAAATACTCAGTCTCTCATGGTTCTCTCTCTTCTACCTTTGAAGTTTGCATAAAATAGAGTTTTCATGTGATTTAATATGTCGTGTATGTTCAGCTCTAGGCCTGAACAGTCTGTCTTGAAGTTTCATCAAGTTGTCAGTATGCTGCTCTTTTATTTTTCCTAAGTGGTTTACAATGAACTGAATAAAGGTTTTACAATAGATTGTTAGTAATTTAGATGTGTTGAAAAGGAGTTCTTGCTGAGGGTTTCTACATATTTTATAGCGGTTCTGCTGATTGCCTTAGAAAGAAAGCTCCTGGGGTTTCTTCTGAAAAACAAATGCTATGTAAATGAAAGTTTTGTTTGAGGCTGCCAACCTTCCTTATCAGCTCATGAATGCAAAAGCTGTGGCAGAAGCTGTGCCGTTGCTGTTCTGCTGGTAATAGCCATGACATCTGACTGGGAGATTTTCTGCGGTTCTCAATCTGCCCAGCATCCAAGACCAGAGGGCACAGAGGCATCCTTTTGCTTTAGAGTTTATCTCCTGTGAAGTGCCTTCAGTTTCTGGGAAACTGTTTGTGCTGCTGCTTCTCTCAAGACGGAGTTTCTGGAACCGGCGAGATTGTTCGAGATAGCTCAGCCCTCACAGGTGGAGGCTGAGCTGGCTCACGTGCAGCATGGAGAGACACCCTCTGCCAAAGCAGTAATTGTGGGATGCTGCTGCTGAGCTGTTTGATGAATCTAAAATGGCTCTTTTTTTACGTTATTTTTTTTATTAGCAGTGTGATAAACAACTATTTTTGTTTCTAGAGAAAAAGATTGCAGCCTGTCAGGATTTTGGGTGTTAAGTGCTGAGGCAGGAAGCAGGCTCTCCAGGACATTGCTAGGCTAAAGGTGTTCGTGGCCATTATCTGAATATGTTACCTGTTTTTCTTGGTAGATAACAGCTTTGGTTGAAAAAGATTTGATTAAAAAGAGA
The DNA here is from genome assembly GCF_047495875.1 of Pithys albifrons albifrons. Taxonomy (NCBI): domain Eukaryota; kingdom Metazoa; phylum Chordata; class Aves; order Passeriformes; family Thamnophilidae; genus Pithys; species Pithys albifrons. The sequence goes on along the minus strand of NC_092477.1, from coordinate 1,715,486 downwards.
AGGCTCTGTGAAAATGTGACAATTTGTCTGACAAGTCAAGTGGATAGAATTGAAAGACAAATTTCTGGACTATTTTAATAAAAGAATTCCCCTATTTCTTCTTTCTTAGACAATTAAGAAATTCCTGTTTTGCTGGATATTTCTGTCTGTATGCATCTGTGGTGGTGTGCTGAATAAGAATTAAACCAATCGTAGTCAAACTTCTCCAAGGATGTGCTCTTCATTTTAGTTTTCCACCTAAAATTATCATCTCTGTAGACAGATACAAATAAGCTCAGGGCTATATGGAATACTCATGTCTGTAGTTGTTGGAACATTCCAGAAATTCATAAATGAACTACTTTTTATACTTTGCAGAATTTGAAGAAGCAAGAAAATGGGTAGCAAATGATTTAGTATTTGATAAAAATGTGGATGTGAACCTGTTTGAGAGCACTATCCGTATACTGGGTGGCTTGCTGAGCACCTACCACCTCTCCGGAGACAGCCTCTTCCTGGAAAAAGCTGTGAGTGACTGGCCTTACAAATGAAACTGGCTTATGTATTCCATATAGGACAGAGTTGAGGGAAGATTCCACAGAAAGTTAATATTGCTGGTCTTTAGCAGTTTCATATTTAAAGTGGTGGGAAAGGGCTTTACCATTGAGCTTTTAAGCCTGCGCCTCTGCTCTCTGGATGACCTCAGAGCCTCTCTGTGTTTAGCACCTCTCCTTGTATATCTGCTCTTCTGCTGAGAATGGCTGACAATATTAAAGTTGATGTAACGAAGGAAGAAATAAATGGTTGGCAAAGGGTAATTGTTGTCTTTTGATGCCCTCTCTGTGTGTCTTAACAGCATCAGCGACCTCTTCAGATTATCTAGATGCAGTTAGTGACTGCAGACTTGCATCATGTGGCTTAGGGATGAGGCCTGGAGTGCTGGGGACAAGGTGGAAACTCTGCTCATTATTACAAATAAATTCAAGACCTCTTTTAATTCTTTAATTGCTTGCCCAATCTAAAACTAAGCTGTTATTCTGTCTTTTTCTACCTGCTTGATGAAGAAAATCTAATGAGTGTGTGTGAGTATATTTATTTTTTGGTTTTCTTGTTGTTTTGTCCTGTGCTTGTGGGTTTTCTCTAGAAAGACATTGGGAACAGGCTTATGCCAGCATTCAAGACCCCCTCTAAGATACCATATTCTGATGTCAACATTGGCCGGGGCACTGCACATCCCCCTCGCTGGACATCTGATAGCACTGTGGCAGAGGTGACCAGCATTCAGCTGGAGTTTAGGGAGCTCTCTCGTCTCACTGGAGATGAGAAGTTCCAGGTATGGAAGAATCGGTTGATGTCTCTTTCTTTTTCACCTCTCTGCTGCTCAACCACTGACTCTCATTAGTACTCGTGGTGTCTGCGGTCTATAAGTTACAATAAATAAGTTGTGAAACTCTAGATGAGGGAAGAAAAAGAAAACAAAATATCATGATTATTTTATTGAATACCAAAAAGTAGCTGTGGAGATGAATAATTATTTTTCTTCCTCAGAAACGGATTTAAGTAAAAAAGTAAAAAAATCTGAGTATGGTTTCTTAATGCCATTGTCTATACACAGAAAACAAAACTGTAGTGTTGCTGTCCAACGTACTGCAATGTGGCTCATTAGATAAGAGTCTGAGAGCAGGTCATAGGGAAAAGTTAATTGAAATAAAAAATAATTTCAGAGAAAATAATATTTCACGTATTTCTTTTCCTTTGCTGATGTTATTTTATTGTTTTGAACTGTATCCACAGCTCAGTTTTGAAGAATGCAGTTATTTAAGGAAGCTTTAGCTATTGCATGATTCATGTAGTTGTTATTTTAGCTGGACTTCCACTTTGCAAAACTGAGATCATTGTCCTGTGCCATAGTACTGGCTTTCGAGTGGGCTTAACTTGAAGGAAAGGAAACTGTTAAAATTATTTCAAAGTACTTAAAGGTACCAAGAACATCATGTTTTGAGATTCCAAAAGTTTGAAATTCTGTATTTAATATATTGCTCGAGCTGAACTTGATGTCCCTGGTGCTGTTTTGGGGAAGAAAAGTTACAGATTTCCTGCTGGCCTGCAGTTACTAGCCACAGTTTTGTGCATCATTTATACTTGTAATTTATATTTGCCATTTCCTTTCTTTTAGAAAGCTGTAGATGAGGTGATGAAGCATGTTCACACCCTCTCAGGGAAAAACGATGGCCTTGTGCCCATGTTCATCAACACCAACAGTGGGCAGTTCACCCACCTGGGGGTCTACACGCTGGGAGCCAGAGCTGACAGCTACTATGAGTATCTGCTCAAGCAGTGGATTCAGGGTGGAAAAAAAGAAAATGAGTAAGTTCTGTCCACTTCTTATATTGCTGTGAGAATTAGGTGAGCTGTAAAACTTTCTGTTGTAGTCTGCTGCTTAAAGAAAAATAATGTGTGTGCCCAAGAGTTGACTGAACATATCACTGTTTTTAAAAGCAAGCTAAACATCAAGAGGGACCTGTGGTAACTTGATGTAAAACCAGTTGGAGAGTTGCATCTCAAAACTACTCTCCCACAGAATGCTTTTCTTCCTCAGCTCATCATTAGAGACAGGACATGAGAATTGAGTCTTTGCTGGAGCATAATTAGACACTTTGAAATACTGCTGATACTTCCTGTTATCAGCAATGTCTGTGTTTGCTCTGGGTTTGTTAGTGAAAGGTGAATGGAGACTGAAGTTTGATGTTTGTGTAAACTTTGCTTTAAGGGACCTTAAAGCTCATCTTGTTCTATCCCCTGCCATCAGCAGGGACACCTTCCACTCTCCCAGTTCCTCCAAGCCCCATCCAGCCTGGCCTTGGACATTCCAGAGATGGGGCAGCCAAAGCTGCTCTGAGCAACCTGTGCCAGGGTCTCACCAACTTCACAGGGAAGAATTTCTTCCTAATATCCAGTATAAACCTACTTACTTTCAATTTTTAAGACCCTTGCTCTATCACTACATGCCCTTGTAAAAAGTCCTTCTTTAAGTCTCAATGTTTCTTTTGTCCGCACTTTAGAAGTGGAAGAGAAATTTTACAAGGAGCAGAGGAATTAAAGATCGTTTCCTCCAAAACAAGCCAAAAATTGCAGCAATTTTTTTCTGCATTATAGCTAATTATGTTGGACTTGTTCATTTTGGAGGGCTTAATGCAGAGAGAGTGACAAGAGGCTTTTCTGTGTATCGGAGAAAATGCCTTCCTACAAAGTTCTCTCACTGCTCTTTCTGAGCTTTACCTCACTGTAAATGGAGAATCAGTGCCTTTGGGAGCACAGTGGCGTTCTGTGAGCCTCGCAATGGAATTAACCAACAGGTTGTTTTCCACACGAAAGTACTTGAAAACAAAGGAAAATCAAATTAAATACTGTGAAACAATGTTTCACAGTGAGAGAGGTCAGTTGGAAAAGATTGCTCCAAATCTTTGAATCTCCATCTTGAATGGAGATACTACTGCATCTTTGGATGGAGGGACTAAAAAACTGCTTAGATAACACCTCAGGCAGCCTGATGTAACTGAGTCTGCCTCAGAGCAGAGGGTTAAGTAGGGACCTCCAAGAGGTACTGCCCAGCCTCCATTTTCTGTGGTTTCAATTACTTTATTTCCAAGTATTTTTTAAAATCTGGCTATCACCTAGAAACAGTGGGGGATGTTTTCTTTAATACTAAAATAAGGGTTTACTTTTTAAAGTATTGCTGCATGATAACAACAACAAATTAATGTCCAGTTGATGGTGACTTTGAGGATTTTTTTGTCAGTTTCATGTTTAGTTAAATACTATTCTTTAGCCTGACATAACAGTCTCTTAAAGGATTGTGCTGAACATCAGCTATGACGAAATATGTTCTGACTGTGTGAATGTGAGCCAGCTGGGAATGATTTTAATTCACAGGCTGTTGGAAGACTATATGAGAGCCATAGAAGGAGTGAAAAAGCATCTTCTTCAGAGATCAGCACCCAAGAAGCTCACTTTTGTAGGAGAGCTTGCTCATGGCCATTTCAGTGCCAAGATGGTAAGAAATACAATTGCATTTAAAAAATCCAACAACAAAAGTGAACAGAAAAACTGTCACAAAATTTAAATAAAACCCTACACAGAGCCAGGCAAATGCACACCTTTTCCCTCTACAAAGGGAAATAAACAACCCTAAAGCAACAAAATACCAAACCCCAAGACTATATACACATACACATCTATCCAGTGGGATGGCAGTACTGAGTAACTGATTTGTACATACTAACGACATGTGCAAACCAGGGACCTTCTTTATGAGTTATTCTAATAAACCCATGTATTTTCCTGTGAGACTGAACATTTTGGTGGAGGAGTTAAATTTTTTAATTTTCTTTCTCTTTTTTTTTCTGTTGTTTTTTTTTTCTGTTGTGAAATTCTAGTGATAGAAGCTGTTGAGGCAATGCCTATTTTTAGTATTATTAATTTTCCATAATTCAAAAATATATTTGGACATTTGGACACCTGACTTTTCAGATTTGCCTTCAAAAGAAGCAGGTGATCTAATATTGTGTTATGGGGTTTAAAAAAAATCTGATAATTTTGGAGGATTCTATTCATTTATGACATTTTTTTCTTTTCCTACTGTAGAATTCTTGAGTAAAACAATATGCTGTTTGCTGTAGGGAAAATTGATTACTCTTAACTTCCTGCTCTTAATTTATGCATCCATATTCTTTAAATGCGTTTTAAGACCTTTCAGTTAAATATCTCATGCCAAGTGCAGGTATTGTATGTGCATGTGGCTTGTCTTAAATACAAGTGATGTATGTGTAGCCTTATGCATACTTTTTCAATACCTGAAGTGAGCTTTAGTGAATTCTATGACTTGTTCAGTTTCCTGATGTAATATTTTCTCAGATCCTTAGCTCTAGTTTTCAGCACATGCTTCTTGGATCTGAATTTTCCAAAAGCTCTTCAAACCCACTCTTAAGTGAGACGAGACTCTGGGTAGAGAGGGCTGGTCCATCCCAAGACAGGACAGAATTGAATTGAGACAGATTTGGCTTAGATTTCTCCATTTGCCAATATACTTTCTTCTAACCTAGGGAGTCATTATTTTGGTATTTAATCTATTACTATTGGTTGAAAGGCTGGACAGGTTTCTTACCCTGGCCAGCTGGAAAGTGTTATGCTGTTATGTTGACCTTTACAACCCTCAACTTTCCTTTAGGACTGGATGAAGCTTTTAAAGGTCCATACAGGGGCATCAGAGCAGTTTTATTGTGTTTTTGAGTGATGAGACCTGAACTTTCATTCTGACTGTTGAGAATCATTTTAAATCCCATAAGTGACATGACTCTGCAGTTCTTACAGTCTTACATCAGTGGTGGACTAGCCCCAGCATGAGGACAACCAAACTTTTAGGTGGTTCTGCCAACCCCCTGCATGAGCTCATATGAAATGTATTGTATGCATCTGGTAAACCAAAAGACACTCCTCCTCCTGAGACCTTTTTTTCAGGAACTTGTCATAAAAACACAGTCTTGGATGTTTTCCAAATTAATGGTTTCTCTAGTAATGCTGCCTGCCTCATGCTGCATTACATCAGATTGTTAAAAAGTTGTCCTCACGTTGTAGGTACCAGAGATGTGTTTTGAAGAAGAGAAAGAACAAAAAAAACCCAGAAAGAGAGAGATGCACACACACTCACACACACACACACCCCCACACTCTCACACACACCCCCACACACACCAGTTTGATGCGTAACTTCTCCATAGTAACAGTTGTCTTGTCTTGTAGGATCACTTGGTTTGCTTCTTGCCGGGTACTTTGGCCCTGGGAGCCCACAATGGACTGGCTGCTGATCATATGAAATTGGCTGAAGCTCTTATAGAAACGTGCTACCAGATGTATGCTCAAGTAGAGACAGGCCTGAGCCCAGAGATTGTACATTTCAACCTCCATGCACAGAAGGGCCACAAAGATGTGGAAATCAAGGTGAGCAGTGGCTCCAATTCCATGATTACTCTGTAGCTCTATTCTACTTTTAAACTCCTGGCCAGATATTGATGATGTGGTTTGTTGTGGAGCAGTTAATTTCTTTGCTGCCTCACCTTCTAGCTGTACCCTAGGCTTTGGTTTTAATGACCCTGATAGTGTATTTAGAAGCTGAGTTATGCATAGCAAACTCTTAGGAGTAGATGGAGATGGGAATCGTGTCTGAGGAAATTCCATGTCTGAAGTACTCTTACCTTTTTTTTCCTCTTGTAGCCTGCAGACAGGCACAACTTACTGCGACCAGAAACTGTGGAAAGCCTTTTTTATATGTATAGATTTACTGGTGATAAGAAATACCAAGATTGGGGCTGGGAAATCTTGCAGAACTTCAATAAATACACACGGGTAAGGCCAGCTTATAGTGACCTTCTTCTGTCAGGACTTAATTTGCTTACTTGCTTTCTAACACCAGTTTTGGAAACTTACTATGTTTCAAGATTCATCAGATGCTTGTGAGGAAATTTATAAGAATATACAGAAAAATTTGGTTTCTTACAGTTTGAGATACGCTACTTGGTCCATATAAGGAAAGAACTTGTATTACATTGATTAAAAAGTGAAATGCAGAAGCTGTAGCCAAGACTACCAGTGTCTCTACATCTTGGAAGCTGCAGTTGTTTTTAGAATTGAGAAGCTGAGAAGGACCTGGCTGGATTGAATGAATGCTTTGAGTGAAGTTGCCAAAGAAAAAGAATTTGCACAAAATGGCATTAACGGTTTAATAGAGGGGTTTTGTATTCATTCTGACTACAGTGCTGGTGAAGATATCACTGATGTGCTGTGGCAGTGTGGCCTAGGTGCCAGTGGTCATCAAATATCCATGGTCTGTTCTTAAGAGAAATGGGTGTGGGTCTTGGTCCAGCTCTAACCTAGAAATCACAAGTTCCCTTCTGTATGTTTGTCCAGAAACTTTAAGGGGATGTTCCTTGTGATACTTCTTTAACTTAAGTGGATATTTTGCTTCATTTTACCCTTGTGGTTTCTTTTAAAATGCAGTGAGTTGGGTTTTTTTCATAACTGAAGTATTTTATGTAAAGGAAAACCAGGTACAAAATGAAAAACATGCTGATCTGTTTCCTATCACTTATCTTCTCCAAGTGCATCAGGATGTTAGGAAGTAAAAATAATTTATTTTTGATTATGTAAAGATACAAATTTCTGTGTTTTTTGGTTTCTTTGTATTTTTTTTTTGGCACAGGTTCCTACAGGTGGTTATACTTCCATTAACAACGTTCAGAATCCCAGTAATCCAGAGCCACGGGATAAGATGGAGAGCTTCTTCCTTGGGGAAACACTCAAATACATGTTTCTGCTGTTTTCAGATGACATAGACTTAATCAACCTTGACAAATATGTCTTCAACACAGAGGCTCATCCACTCCCTATCTGGGTACCAGCATAGACTCTGCATCAGTGGACCTTTCAGTGGTGGCATTTTTATCTCCAAGTCACTTTACTTTTCAGGGTTTGAAGAGAGATGCTATATTGTACCTTTTTTGGCTTGAAACAACACCTTGGGAAAGCATCTCCAGTTTGAAGAAATCATGTCAGTCTTAGATCTAATCCCCAGTTCTGGGATGGACAAACTGTGCCATGTGAAGCCGGTTTCCCTGGTACTGATGACGAGGTTCAGAGAGTAATTGTAGCTTGGACCACAACATTCATGGGGCACTGGTGACTGACCTGTCAGTCTTACTAAATGCTCATTAAATACTGGGAATGCAGTGAGTTGGCTTAGGGCACAGGAAAACAAGAATAAGCCTACAGTTTTTGTTTATTCTGCATTCACTGAAACACTGGATTACAGAGCCATTCCTTTGTCAGACTGTGACAGTGGTTCAGGTGGAAAGTGGAATAAACAAAAGAGCTGTAGTGCTGTCCCAGGTAGAAGCAAAGCTGTCAGTATTGCTGCTGATGCTCTGATCTCATTCCAAACTCACAAGCTATGCTGCATCACCTTAGGGGAAGGAAAAGGCAGCAGAGCATCCATTGTATATTGTCTTAATTTTGTAAAGCACTTTGAACGGTCTGTTCAAGCTGGGGCTGAAATGAATGGTGAAAGGGAATTTGCTGCTGGTTTGGCTCAAAGTGGTATATAATTTTTGTAGAGGTATTGCAGTTTTTTAACTTATCTGCAGGAATGCAGGAGATAATGTGAAACACAAGTGAAACTACTCGTGCATTTTATGTATTATTTGCATCAGTTAGACTCAGGTATTCTGACTGAAAGCTGCTTTCTGAGGTTGGGCACTGGGAAAGTTTGTGAGCACATTTGGTATCAGCCTCCTTCCGTCCCTTCCTGTCCGGATATTACATCATGAGGTGTTTGTTGACTCAAAACAAGCTTACAACTGTACAGCACAGTTTATGTTATTCATCATTTCTTGGACTGTGGAGAAATTTTCAATTTTTTCCCCCTTAGGAATAAAATGGGTAGAAGTATTTTCACTAGTAGTGTTAAAAGCAGACAGTCTGAAAGTATTACAGCTGTTTCAGGTCCCAGTAGAATTAGAGAAACCTATTTCAGTTGCTTGAAGACAAAAGCAGACTCAGGTTTTTTAAGAATCTTACAGGAGCCCTGGGATCATTCATTTTTATATGTGCAATAGATTTTAAACGATGAATTTGGAAATGAACTTTCTTTAGTGCTTGTCCTTTTGGATTTGTGGACTCTCCTGTATTTACAGATACAGAAAGATGCTTGTTCATATTTCTGGAAGAGGTTGTTCTCACTGAAATGCTCTTTCCCCTGTGGCAGCGGGTATGATGGGCTCCACCAGGTATGTGGTGGCAGCAGGAGGTCCAGTCCCCACAAACACTAGGGCCATTAACAGAACTGATTGAATCTGACTGGAATGGTTAATTTTCCAGTGGCTGAGGGAGATATGTGTATTTTATAGTAATTATAACTTTTGATTTGTAAAATAAGATGCATCTTTATTTGTTTTATGCTGATCCATTCTGTTTGCTGGAGTTACAAGTTACTCTTGGGACCACTATTTAAGTATTTTAGAGAATATTTATCATTCCATGTACTAATGATGGCTTATGGAAATGGAAAACTTTTAAAATTATTTAAATGCACCTTTTGTGTCATCAAAGGTATCCTGGGATTGGCAGGATGTGACAAGTCAGTGCAGAATGTTAATGTTCTTCCTGTTCATTTGCCAGCAGTAACCCCAGCAATGAGCTTCTCACATACACATGCAGTGGAATCCACTCTCTGTGGCCTTTGGCTGCACAACTGATTGGTTGCCAATACTTCCGTGTTCATTGACACAACAGCAAATGAGGCAAGTGCTGTTGAAATGTGGCAGCAAACACCCTTCAGTGGTTTTGGTTGTGGAGCAGGTTTGTGCTGCTGAGGAACTGAGCTTTGGCTGGAAGCTAACCTTAAAATTGGAGATTAAAGAAAAAAAAGATAAATTCAATGACACTACCCAGGCCCTGGTGACCTGTGTTGCTTTGGCCTTGTGCCTTTGACTGATCCTAGTACTGAACTCTTATTTATGAATGTGCTATGGATTGTAAAACTTCCAGGGTTTGGTGTTTCACCCATACAGCTGCCTGAGTGAGGCAACAGAGAGATTTCTTAGAAAATGGAATGCTTATAAATGCTTACAAAAAATATTCTGTTGTTGAAGTCTTACACCAGACCAGTCTTAATGTAATTGATTCTACAAATGGAACTGTGGGAGCTTGCATTATATTATTTTTGCCTTAGGATTGACTTTAGAGTAATAATCCATTTCCTAAAGAGCTAAAGGAAGGGGGAGAAGAATAAACAATCACTTTCTCAAACATGTCTTGTCTTTTAGCTGAGCCTGTTGGTCCAACGGATTTCTGCCTAGCTCTTATTGGGACATGGAATCTCTGCAAAATGTGGATTTACTGTCCTTGGCCTTTAAACCTGAAGTTCAGATTGTTCAGCTCTCACTCCCCTTGAAAACAAGTGCTTGTTTCAGACCCCTGTATCACATGTGAAATGGCACAAACTGAAGAATCTGAACAAATATCATCTATTCCTGTTCTTTTGCAAAGGTCATTTTATTTATTTTTACTTTCTTAACAAACTGTTGTGTCAGGTCAGTCTCTGAGCTCCACAGCCCATCTCTGTTCCATGATGTGCTCCCCCAGCACAACAGAAACTCAAAAGTTTCCCTTTGAGCACTCTATGGCTCCTTGTTCCAAAGCCTGAACTGCCTGGTCCATAACCCACTCTGGTGTGTCACTGTACTGAGATGCTCCTGGCTTAAACGGAATGTCATGGAAAGGCCACCACTGAGCTAGGGAATCTGTCCTTCTGCACAAAGAGCTGCTGTGGTTTCTCTCCAAGAGCTTGAGTGCCTACCTAATTAAAATAAAACAACCCTTACCTCACCTGCCTCTACTGTTCCCTTGGGCTTTCGCTGAGGAACAGAGCTGGGCACTGGCAGAGCCATGGAGAGCTGCATGGCTGTAGGATGTGGGAGTCTCACACTTGGGGCTTTGAGCCACAGATTAGGAAAAAAAACCCCAGACCTGCTTGCTCAAAGAAAATTGAGCAGATGGGTGGGGCACAGTTAGCATCTAATCCTTGAACTTCTGAAGGCTGAATTCTCATTGCAGGTCTTAGAAAGTGCCAGTTTTGCAAAGTCCCTGGTGTTGGCTGAGAGACCCCTCCTGTTTCACTGGATTTCCCAGTAACAGGATTTTCAGTATGCCATGCCAAGTTCAAGTACAGCTGTACTTATTGCTCCAAATATTAGACAAAGAGCAACATCTTGTTTCCAGTTCCATACCAGTGTGATGTTGGCAGTGATGAGGGATGAAAACAGGAAAGGTTTTTGCAGTAACACATTTACAGTTTTGTGAATTTCTCCTGCACTTTGAGACTTCCCTTCAGTTGTGTGCTCCTAGAAATAGCCCTACAGGGAATTCAGCTCCTGATTTTGTGCCATACTCAGTATCTTTAACAAGACCAGTAAAACTGACAGGACAATGTAGCTTCATGAAGCTTGTTGCTTCAACAGAAGATTTAAGATTTTTCTGACTTTGGGTTCGTTAAGAAAGGCTTTGGGTTTTTGTCTGTGAAATATTGCTGGAGATGGCTGTCCAAGCGTGGAGGCCTCAGCTTTTGCTGAAATCTAATCCTGAGTTCCTATTGGTACGTGATGATAGAACAAATGAGCCTTTTTTCAACAACCCAGTGGGTTCTTGAGCACAGGGGAGAGGCTGCAGCCATGGTCTGGTCTGGGTCACTCCCTGCTGGCACATATTTTCCTTTTGCAGCTCTGAAGTTCAGCCAGGAGCAGCATTCCCATGATGCTCAAGAGTGGTGACTGCTGTTCTGTGGCTGTTCCTCCTCACAACCAGGGATTTCCACGTACATCCCATGCTTGCTTGCCCAAGGCTTCAAAACATGGATGTTGGTAGCACTGGCTTCAGACTTCTGCCGTGGTTTCTTTTATAGCACTGCTCATCTGTCCTGAAGTCCATGTGTATGTTTATCTCTTTGCCGTAGTGTCTGAAAGCCTTTTGTTCATCCATTTATATCAATCAATGCATGTCCCTCACACTCTGTGGATTCCTTTGGGGCAAGAACTATCTGTAACAGGAAAATAGGAGCTCAGAGTGGTCCAGTACAGGGGATTAAAAAATTGTCCTTCTGGAAGGTCAGCCAACATCTGGGCATCCTTTCCCTCCAAAGCACAAACCCAACTGTGGCCACAGGAGTGACTTGCAGTGATTTCCCAAAAGCCTCTCCCTGAACCTGGCTGTGTTCATGCACTGCTGGGCTGTCACTGGGTGACTGCTTGTGGGAGTGAAGGGCACTGTTTGTTAGAAGAACAACACACGAAAGATGGAATCCTTTCTGCTTTTTTTTAAAAATGTCCTAATCCTGAATAATGCCTGTGGTACAGCAAATCTGAATTGGAGAATGTTAAGGGCTATGAGCCTGGAGGGATGAACATGAGTCCGGCACCTCAGTAAGGCTGGATGTGACAGCCTTGTCTAAGCCACAGTTTGAGCAACAAACACAAAGCCTGACTTGAGCAGGAGCAGAAGGGACAGTGGCAGGCTCATGCAGGTTTTCATCTGCATGAACAGAGGAGTTGGGTCTTCCTGAGAATGTAGTACCACCGGCAATCTTACAGCAGCTTTCTCAGGGACTAGGTTGACTAACTGGGTCTTCTACGTTCTTTCATTTGCATGTATTGGAAATAGCTGATAAATGGTTCCTGCTCTCTCCAGCATTCCTGGGGGTGGGGTGGGCAGGCACAAGCCTTTTGTTCTTAAGGGCTGGGCAAAGGTATGTAGGTCCTATCTCAGCACTCAAACATTGTGAAATACCAGCAGCAGCTCTGGGAACCAGCCCTCTGTGACCAGAGAGGACCCAGCACTGCAAACACTGACACAAAGCCTATTTGAGCAGTGTCAGAATGCTGAGGCACTGCTGTGACTACTGCACAAGAGATGGAAATCTTTGGGGACCCAGGAGGCCTCTCTACAAAGTCTTAAAATCACTGTAAATGGATCAACTGAGGCAGCCAGTTGATTACGATAGTTTAATATTTTTGCAATTATGGTAGTAATTATTGGTGGATAGTCATTCCAGTAGGTAGGAATCCACGTTTCTGTGCAAAGATGAGTTACTGTGTTACTCCACCTGGGACAGTGAGAAGGAACCCTTTTTATCTTCTTTGATTATACTACCAAGCCATGAAATTATATCACACACTTTAATAAACTTTTCTATCACACACTTTAATAAACTTGTAATTTATTTTAAAAAGCTCTGAAGATGTCTCAGTGGAAGTGTGCTTTACTGGTCATCAATACGTAGCTCTTGAGGGACAGCATTGCACACCAGGATTACTTTGTGTAAATGTTCATCTCAGCAACTGGAATTTCTTCGGAAAGTTAAAAACAAAACCACAAACCCCTAGTCCTGGCTGAGGCTGACAGTCTGTTATAGATAACTGGTCACCAGTGGAGTCCCCTGTGTAAGTTGTGACCATATATTCTGCTTTCCCACTTGCTTCCTAATACTTTTTCTCTATAAATAATTTAACTTCAACCTCAAGGTGCCTCATGCAACCATCCTGTTCAGGACTGGGATGGTTCTTGGGTCTTCCAGGCAAACTTTTCTTATTCCTATCCTTTGTAACAGCTCATTCCAAGCAGGCAAGCATGGAGCTCAGATAATGTGGTTTTGGCTTTGGTCAGCGATTTGGCCTTTTGCTTTTATGCTAAGTAAGGTGCAGGTGGGATGCTTTGGAAAGGTACTTTCCACCATCATGGCAGAAGAGAGAACAGTGACACATCCAGCCTTTACCCAGCTCAGCAGGCTGCTGTGTCCTGGGGCAGCTGCACCACCCAGGGGACTGTGGGGATGGAGGAGCTCAGAGCTTGCGTTGCCCGGGGACTGTGGGGACTGAGGGGCTCACAGCCGTCTGTCCGCTGCAGTTCCCACATGCTGCTGCTGGGCCCACTTCATGCCTGCAGATTTCACCCAGCCGTCAATGATCTTGGCTTCCAGCCTGCGCACTTCCGTGACAGACGGGGGATCAGCTGGGTTGCGTCCCCTGTGGAAAGCAGAGCAGCATCAGGCACTGGGCTGTGGTTCTTTGCCTCCTGCACAGAGCCTGGAAACTGAAGGACAGCTATTGACTGGTTTGTGCTTCACATTTATGTCCTGGAAAATAAATTGCAGTGTCAGGCCCCCAAAGTAGTTGGGCAGCAGCCCTGAGCTCACCCTTTGCTTGCATCACTGGCTGATTCCCTCTCTGCTCCGGGCCCAAAGGCTGATGGCTAATGCCAGGAGGCACTGGACTACTTCATGTGACTGATGACTGCAGGTTGCCACACACTTGTGCTTGTACCAATCTCTGTGCAAGAACCTGATCTAGTGACAGTAGGTGAGCTGAGTTCTGAGTTCTGCACAGACCAGCATCCCTGGAGGGGGAAGAGCCCTGTGCTCAGGAAGACTGTTCTTTCATTTTGGGCTGCCAACAGCTTGGTATCCAGTCCTCTGTAAATACTTCCCCTGTGCTGAGCACTGGTGAAGCCACACTTTGAATTCTGAGGTAAGTTTTGGGCCCTGCATAACAAGAAAGACTGAGGAGCTGGAGCACTTCCAGAGAAGGCCAACAAAGCTGAGGAAGAGTCTGGAGCACAAGATGGGGAGCAGCTGAGGAAGCTGTGGGGGCTCAGCGTGGAGAAAAGGAGGCTCAGGAGGGACCTTCTCACTCTCTCCAACCTCATGACAGGAGGGTGGAGCCAGGTGGGGGCTGGGCCCTTCTCCAGCAAACAAGTTGACAGGGCAAGAGAAAACAGCCTCAAGTAGAAACAGGAAATCTTTAGACTGGATATTAGGGAATTTTTTTCATGGAAAGAGTTTTAAGGCATTGGGACAGGCTGCCCAGGGAAGTGTTGAAGTCACCATTCCTGGAAGTGTTCAAAAAACCTTGGATGTGGGACTTAAGGACATGGTTTAGTAGCGAACGTGGTGATGGTGCTGGGTTGAGGATTGGACTCGATGATCTTAGAGGTCTTTCTTCAACCTCAACAACTATGATTCTCTGGTTCCAAAGTATTTCCTGGTTCTTTGGGCTGTGGCTTGCTGAGATCAAACACCCTGGGGTGTCAGGATTCTGTCAGTCAAAGAAGAATTCAGTACTTACCGGAGATCAAGGTGATGGGCACCTCCTTTAACAGTCAGTGCAATCAGTGAGGGGCTGAGGCTACCGTTTATCTGGAAGAAGAAGGAGCAGAGGCCAGCTTTCACCAAGTGACTGGGCAGAACTGGACATCAGTTCTGAAAACTGAAATATGATCTGGGCAAGACTGAGTTCTGAAGTTTTGTTGACTCAAAGCCAAAACATGCCCTGGTTAGAGTCACTGCTCACAGCGCCTGGCTTGGTCTCACCAAGTGTGCTGGGACTGGAGAGAGCCAGGAGCACTGGCACCACTGGCTGGCAGCACTGACACCACGTGTGGACGCACAAACACACTGGGTTGTGGTTCAGACCCTGGGCGTGGGGCAAAAAAACATCCTGCTGTGTCTGCACTACTGAAGCCACATTTGTTCCATCGGTGTTCCTGGCAGATGGACACTACTCTGTGTCCATCATTAGTGTCCTGAGGCTTCTGAGTGGCTCAGCATAAAACAGCTGCTCACAGAAACTCAAATGGCCTAAAACTGAATCACCAGCATTGCTCTGAAATGGAGCGGGGTGTGTTACCTGCAAAGGCTGCTCTGTGTTCAGGGTGCAGGAGTGCACATGCTTACCCCACCTCCAGCCCATGGGTCCAAGTCTCCATTTGAAAAAATGATGTTGCTTGCACTTTTCAGGTCTGAAATTGAGACATAATTGAGAGGTCTCCTTCCTGTGCAGTTACCCAAATGTGTTTGGCTACTGCAGGAAACATGGCCAAGAACAGAAAACACTGGAGAACAGAACAAATTCTTGGTAGTTTTTAGGTTTTCTACTTCTGTCCCAAGGAGGTACAGAAAGCTTTGTTTAGATCAAGTCAGCACAAGGCTGTGACTTTCTGCCAGGAGTCATTAGTGCACTGTGCCTGTGTCCTCATGGGGCTCCTCTGGGCAGAGGGGGACAGGCAGACAGCCACAGGGAAACACAAAGAAACAAGCAGTCAGCGCAATTCACCTGCTCCCCAAAAGTTTGTCAGCAGCCAGTGTGCTCGAGGCCTCACATGCCACTTTTTCCAGCAGTACTGCTCCCGCATGGCCTCTGTGAAGGGCATCTCGGGGAACATGTCTGTCACATTGTTGCTGTTGAAAGTTAAGTTGATCTCAGTGCAAACCTAAAAGAAGCACAAGAGCTATCACGGGCGGGAAAAAACCAGGACAACAGCTGAAAGCTGTTGGTGTCTCCAAGCCCTTACCTGGTAGTCCCAAGCCTCTGCATCCAAGCCGATGCCACAGCCCGTGGGGTCAGCACAGGACCGGTACAGCTGGTATATATCATAACATGGTGCCAAGCCAGAGGAGTTGTAGAACACCCCTGCCAGGTGGGAACATAGCACAAAGCCAGTCAGTCACTGCTGTCTCACCCACTACCTCTCACACAAACCTCATGGCCAAGACCAAGCCAAGGCCTGGCTGCAGGATATGCATTTTTCTGCTGTACTCACAGAGAGGAAGGGACTCTGTGCCAAAAGCCAGTGAGTGGCTCACTGGTGCTTGGAAGAGTCCACGCCCCCAGAAACAGGCTGTGCACAGGATGCTGGTTGAATAATTCAAAG
Source organism: Pithys albifrons albifrons (assembly GCF_047495875.1). Classification (NCBI taxonomy): domain Eukaryota; kingdom Metazoa; phylum Chordata; class Aves; order Passeriformes; family Thamnophilidae; genus Pithys; species Pithys albifrons. Next base: position 1,699,199 of record NC_092477.1, on the reverse strand, counting down.
TTAACAGGACACAACTGCTGAGACCTTCCCAACCTCAATCTGAAAGGAGCTGTGTCCAGCTTGATAAAATTTAGTCAGAGGGCCAAGGGTGGCACATCACAGAGGGGATTTTTTTTTGACTGTTGTTTAAAAAGGGAAGGATGGCACATGCAGGCATGCCCAGGTGAAAGAATAGCTGAGCAGGTTTCCAGGGAAGCATGGCCAGGAGCTGCCCTGCCTGCTGTGTGAATGAACAGTTATGAGGAGGACGAATACAGCTAAGCTGGCGGCTGTCCCCTGCTGCCAGTGTAACAGCAAACTGCACAAACATTGTGGATTTGTGCGCTAACCAGCACCACCAGCTCTACTTGCAAACAGCCCCATGGTATCCAGTGCTTTGTGCTGCAAAGCCCCAGGCAGGGGCTGCTGAGGAGGGAACTGCTACAGCTGCTGCCTTTTGGGTGGCTCTGCAGGGCAGGCAGCACAGCCTCAGCTCCCCCACAGCATGGAACCACTGGCTCAGCTGCAGAAGACCATCTAGGAGATGCACTATGGGGCTGCTCCAGGGCTGCATGCCACCCAGAGTGATACTGCTTGGCTCGCAGGCTTATGTCTGACACCTGCCTGCCAAAACTCCTGGAAGGGCTCAGCAGCCTTGGCTCACAGAGCGTGCTGTGTGACATGACTCTGGAGGCAGAAGCAGTTTGCTTTCCAGCAATTACTTGCAAGATGATGTTTGTTGGAAAGCTGATGGGAGTGGGGAGCTCAGATGGTAAAATCCTGCTGAAAGCCATCAGTGCTGCTGGGCTGAGGAATGTTCTCAGCTTCATCTACTCCAACAAGCTCAACCTTCCACTATAGAATATTGAGGAGACCTACAAAGCTGCAGCAACTCTCCTGGTGTGGGAGGTGATTAAGCTGTGCTTTCGCTTTCTGGAGGGGTGCTTGAACTGCAAGAACTGACTGGATGTTCTAAACATCACTAAGAAACTTGGCCCAGATGAACTGAGACAGAAAGCCATGTGCTCCATGGGGCAGCATTACAAACAGATCCTGGCTGATCCTCAGTGTTGGAAAGACCTTGACCAAGGAACCCTTTGTGAAATTTTGGACAGGATCAACAGTGAGGGATGCACCGAGCTGGAACTGTCCAGAGCTGCTGTGAGCTGGATGCAGCACAACCATGCACAGCTGAAAGATGCAGCAGAGATGCATGATTCCCTCTCGTTCCTTTATAGGATCTGCAGAGATATGTCCAGGGAATGCCTCTTATGAGGCTGGACTTAGGCTGTCACAGGTACCTGCAAGAGGCTCTGGATCACCACTCACCTATATGTTCAGCCCATCCTGCAGCCAGAGTATAAGCCTCTGGTCCAGTTCCACTGCACTGCTGGTCACTGGTGGCAGAACTGCCAACAACTGTGTGTGCAGGGAGATGTGGGCTGCTCACCTGAGCTGCAGAACCTGGTGCCAGGTCGGGAACCTCTGTGTGCCAGTATACAACCACTGTGTTGCTATCATCAACAACTTCCTCTTTGTCATCAGGGGACAGTGCAGATTTGATCCCACAGGAAAGCCCCCATCAAATGAGGTTAGACACAAGAAACCTTCGGCCCTTTGGAAAAATGGCTGGGTGAGGAGGGTAGGAGAGTCATTCCTCTCGCCTGCCACAGATGTACCTCTACATATTTCCTAGAGCTCTGTGCAATACTGAATGCCCTTAGGAATACACATTCCAAACTGTCTGGGAAGAAGTCAGGTCTTGCCCTGGTCTCCCCTTGCTCCTGCTGTAAATTGTCATCCTAATCTGTACACAACTTCACAGTGCAGGTGTGGCCAGGTCCACATCAGTCAGTGAAGCAGCCCCACAAATGCTGTCCTTGGCCCCACTGGTGTTGCTGTGGGATTTGTGCTGGGCAGGCACAGCTACAGCCTCCCACTTCTCTGGAGGAACTCCTCCCTTGGTTTTGCCCTTGAAAGGTAAATTTGTTTTAGATCCCCTTTTGCCTGGAGGAAAGTCAAAAGACTTGTGCAGGATTTTATGTTTTCCTAGATGGCTTCAGGAAGCTTGCTAGAAAAACTAGCACGTTTTTCTTCCTCATGCTCCTGGAGGCTTATTTCAGCATTGTACTGAGTTCAAGAGTTCCACTGCCACAGCAGCTCCTTTCCAAGGCCCCGAGGCAGCTCAGCAGCAGTGGAACGAAGGATGCTGGAGCCGACGGGCTGCGACACCAACTGCCAGGTACAGCCCAGGCCAGCACTCACTATGGCTCTGCAGATACTGCCCTGGCTCAGCAACCTGGGCTTCCTGACCAGAACAAGCTTGGGGAGGTATTTACTGCTGAACAAGGTGTGAGTGCAAGCTCAGCCTTAGCAGAGGTGCTGTGCCCCTGTGGTAATGACAACAGGAATGAAGGGAGAGGAAGCCACTTTTGCCTTCTCCTGGGTGAGAGCAGCAGGCAAAGCTCAGCTGCTTTTTTCTCATACAGCAACAGTGATGCAAAATGTACTTGTTGAAATCTCACTAAAACAGTTCCCAGCTGTCACATGCCAGCTGCAGTTTCAATCAAAGATATTTCATTAAACCTGTGTGTTTCACCTCCTGCTTACTGTAAGCTGAGAGCACAACCTGTTCCCAGACCTCCCCCCAGCCTGCAGAAAGGCCATAACTGAGTCTTCAGCTACACTGAGAAGGAGCTGCTCCATCAGCTGTCTGGCACTGGATGTGGCTGGAACCTGTCCAGGTCTGAATACAAAACCCTCCTCAGTCCAGAAAAAATATTTAGCAGTTCTTGAAGCTGCAAAAGACATGAGCCAGCTACCTGCCTTCTGCTAACCATCACCTCTGCTGTGATCCAATGTTTTCCGATTTGATCCCTGCAACATGTCCTGGCTCCAAGTTGCCAGCATGCTGGAGCGATGGACATGCTTCCATGTGGACATGCTGTCTGACCACGTCTTCGCTGTGGGTGGGGTGACACTGCTGGGGACCCTCTCCCATACTGTGGAATTGTACCAGCCTGCTGACAACGTGAGAGCTCAGAGCTCCTCTCCTGTGCTGATCACGCTGGCACAACTCACAAGGGAATCCTCTATATTGCAGGTGATAGAGCCAGTAGATAGCATATTTTCATACAGTTGCATTGCTTTTTGCTACCATTTTAATATCACAGTCTAAGCCTGCACCCATATCAGTAACACTCACAGCTCCAGTGTTCCTTTCCTGCTGTGTCAGCACAGCCTCACTGCCCTCCTGCTGCAGGAATTCTTTTCTTTCCAGGACATTAAAAGTGACCCCATCTGCGTTGCAACCCTGAATCCCAGAGCTTTGCTGTCTGAGAAGGTAAACCAGAACAGACTGACATGGAGGTGGGTTGCTGCAGCACATGCAGAAAAAGGAGTGTTTTCCTGCATGACACAGAGGGGGAGGTATGCGAAAAAGCCAGTCCCCTGCCCAAAGCTCTGGTGGATCATGCTTCTTGCATGATTAAACTGCCCTGAGTGAACGAAGCTGGGCAGATGGGGAGAGGTATAAAGTGCTCCCCCGCAGCCAAGAGGAAAAAATCCACCCCCATCTTGTTTATTTCAAAGAAATAAGAGTCGCACTCTGCCTCACAGGGGAATAGGATGTGAGTAAGTCCAGTAGATCTGACAGTCTTTGCCAAGACATTAGTATTCTAACAACTCCTCTAGCTACCAGCCAAACATCTTTAGCAGTGATTTGGAATTGGTACATTTAGCTTCCAATCATACTAAAGTACATTAAACCTGTAAGAATTGCTTAAATAAATTTTTTGTTGTTGTTCAGAAGCTGGTTTTTTGAATAGTGACCAAGGTAGAACTCATTTTTAACTACCAACTTGAGGGATTTTATGAGGAAGTCTTAAAAAGTTCTTTAAATTCTATCTCTATTAATAATTTTCTTACAAACACTGCTGGCTGACAAAATAAGTACTCATGGAGAAAAATATACATATTATTTTCTTGCCAATGGATTAAGACCACAGGACACTGTGATGACAATCTTGTCCTCAACATGCTGACCTCAGAATGTGCACTGAGCTCATAACTACTGGAGCCAGAGTATGGGTAAACTTTTAGGAAAGAAACAAGTATCTCAGAAGTCCACATCTCATGCACAGGCTATGGGTCTGCAATGCCTGAAAATCTGACAAGGGTAAGTCTGGAAAGGTGAGAGACTGAACCTATGGGCCACCATGAGACATCCCAGTGGACAAAATCATCATGGGGCAAAATGTCACAGTGGGAGATCAGTCATAGCAGCTTCTCTGACACAGAGCAACTCAACAGCTCTACTAACAAGTGCTTCTGAAAAACTGTGTTGTTAAAAGATCAAAATGAAAATATTAACTCACCAACAAGAGCAGCCAAGCCTTGAATTGGGTCTTTGTGGGCAAGAATTTGTTCACAGCCGACCTGGGTGAGACACATTACAGGCAAATGACAGATAAAACAGTTACCAGTCTCTGCTCTGAGGGAGGGCTAAGCTGGAAGATTCATTAAAATTATCATTTACATATTTTATGGTTCAGCAGCCTTCCAAGGGCCTAATGCAACAGGTTTTGAGGGATTTATCCTCCTCCTCTTTAGCAAGAAAATGCATAGAAACAAGGAGATGGAGCAAGGGCAAACAGTTCCTTTACCAAGTTAAGCAGCCAGTTCCTTCTACAATGAGAATATTTCAATGCCCTTTTCAGGGCGTGAAAGGAACGTGTAGAATATTTTTTTCCATTTGAGAGGTCATTAAACAGACTGTAGAAGGGAACTGGAGCCAGAGGCAGCATCTCCTGAGTCCCACTGCAGCAGAGCCTGTGTGATCTCTTGCACAGCATGCATGTTGCTCCAGGTAGGACTAGAACCCTAAAGGCCACAAAGCCAGATGCAAATGAAGTCCCATGGGCATGATATGCTGGAGGGCAACAGGGAACAGCAGGCTGTCAACACACTGGAAGACATCAAGTTGCAACATCAACTCGTTATCTAGGATCAAAGCTTGGACCTTTCAAAAGCAGCTAGTGTCTGAGAGGTTTTGGTAACCCCCTGAGAACCTGGCCCTTTCCCCATGCTTTGACATCTCTGATTCTCTTGAAAGTTCACGGATTTTGCAGTCCCCAGAGCAGCAGATTGTTCTCTGCAGAATACCTGAGGTATGTCACCTTCCTAGGTGATACTTAAAAAGGAGCCTGATTTTTAGATCTCCATCCCTGCCCACCAAGAAAAATACATCTATGAAAGCATGTTGAGATGGGCTACAAAAAAACTACTTTTTTTTTCCTAAGCTACAAGTTTTTACTGTTTAAAAGATGAAGTTAACAAGCTTACACAGGCTTTCATGTCTAAGGTAAAGGCAGAGCAGGGGACGAGTGACTTCAGCAAACCTGCCCTCAGGAACATCACAGCAGTGCATTTCAAAGACAGTAGTCACTATCACAGAGAGGTTTAAAATATGTAGATTTACTTCTAGAGTGGAAGGGCTGCAACATCCACCACTATCTCCCCATTGCCATCACTGATGGTGTGTGCCTGACAGTGCCTTAAGCTCCAGTCACCCCCCTTGCACCAATGTCCTCACCTTCACTGGATTGGCAGGGAGGTGACCCATGAAGTCAGTTTTGTAAGGGTAGTCCATCATGGCCATCATGGTAAAGGCATTTCTAGCAAACTCAAACAGCTGGTAAACATCCCTCTTGTTAGAGATCTTATTGCATGTGGCCACTTTGCTGCTGATCTCATCATAGGCTGCAGAAGAAAGGAAAAGCAGACACAAACTTCAGCAGAGGGAAAACCATGCCAAGCTTCAGCATCTTATTTCACTCTGGAGCAAGGACATGCTGTAACATGCAAATGAGCTTTCTAGTGGAAAGCACATATTGCATCTAAATTTACAGAGGTAGATGTTTTAGGCACAGCCTTTGTGTGCAGTGTCACAACCCCATGTTGCCCATGGCCAGTGCTCTGCCCCTTGTACAGCCACTGACACCTCCCTAAGGAGCCTACAGGAATCGGCACCTGCTGAGACAGAAGTGGTCATGGCTGGCACAGTGGGCAGAAGAGCTTGGTACAGCCTATCCTTGCTCATGCCCTGATGTCTGCTCCTGCTTGCACCCACAGGCCCCTCTCCCTCAACAGGGCTGCTGTGTCCCACAGGGCAGGCTTGCCAGGCAAGCTCTCATGCAGGAGTGCAGGGCAGAGCATACACATCCCAGTGTGATTCAACAGCTGAAAAAACTTACAGGTGAAAAAAAAATCATTTTAAAAATAATTTTAAAAAAGTGCTCCTTGGGAGCAGGGTGCATTCTGCAGTAAGAACAGTCCTCACAGAGGTCTCCTGGGACATGCCCTCAAACCTCAGCGGGCTTCACAGTTCAGCTGGAGTCAGAAAATTCATCTCTGGAGATGTTCTTTCAAGATGTACTCACTCATACACCTTTGCACTTCTGCTGGCGACAGCTGCTCCCTTCATTTTCATTTGCAGCCTCCACATTTTGGAGTCGCAGTTCCCGTCCCCATCTTGCACTGCAGCTGACCACCAGTGCCCAGAGGTCTTTGCTTGGAGACCCAAGATCTGGAACTTGCCTCTGTATAATCACTTGAAAGCCTAAGCCTTAAAATATGCCACATTATCCCCCTGCTGCAGGAAGCACAGCCCCAGGCAGACTTGGAAGAGCTTGGCTAGTTAATCATAACATGCTTACTGCTGTGATCCAAAACTAAAGGCTGTTTTGGACCCCAGGTTCCTCTGGCAGTTCCAGGAGCAGCAGCAGCAGCAGCAGCAGCAGCAGCAGCAGCAGCAGCAGCAGCAGCTAGGAGGCTCATGGCTCCTGACATGCAGCACCACAGACTAAGCCTTGAGACAGACCCAGAAGTCACCACAGCTATCCCAATACCGTGCAGGGCTCCCAGGAGATCCTGCATCAGCCCATGGCATCTGACCTAGCCTACTCAGGAGCCATTGCAGAGATTGTCATCGTTCTCTGCCATAACTGTCCAAGGCTGGAGATGGAAGGGACTTGGATGATTGTTTCAGGACCTAGACTGCCCTTCATATATTTCTCAGATCTATCCTGTGAGCTGAGCCCCAAAGATGTCATACCCACCTAAACAGCTCTTAAGAGTGTTGAGGACAAGCATCTGGTGAAACATGTGGCTTTACTAGTATAAAATATGGTGGGTTTTCATCTGCAAGTGTTTTTGCACTTTGGTGCAGAAAAGAGTTTCATTAACACTGTGCTAACCCCTACAGAACTGCTTATGTTTTGGTGCCAGTTGCTAATTTTAATGCTAAGTGAAACTGATAATTAATTTAAAAAAAAATTAGAAAGAGGCAGCCATGTGGGCATTTGCTTCCGTTTAGCTGAAGAAATTGAAGGGCTAATTGAGGTAAAGATGTATCAATGTTATTTCCCGGTGGCTGGGATTGCCTGGGACTGCTGCATGCACTGGGGGGGGTGTCTGCAGCTCTCTTCCCCTTACCTCCACTCAGGCACAGGTCCTTGATCTGCTGGAAGGCCTTGCGGACAGCTGTGACGCAGCCTGGGCTGGACTTCTGAAAATCCTGAAGGGACAGAAAAGACACAGGATGACAGTTTCACCAAGGAGATCCTTGTAGAGGCTGCAGTGTGAAGAGCTGCCAGAAGGACCAGGAGATAAGAGGGGTTATTGGTCCCCTGGTCAGCACTTCATCTGCATCTTCGGGAGCAGTGGCACCAGTGCCTTGTCCCCCAGATAGTCGGCACGTCCCAGCAGAAGCCAACACTCTGCACAGGTCAGGCCAAGCAGCAGCTGTGCCACCAGTTCTGGCTGGCTGAGCTGTCAGACAGAATATTCTGCACTTCATGGAGCATCAGACTGAACGTGAAGAGCAAGAGGAGACATCCCTTCCCCAGGACATCGGGAGAATGGGCCAGGCTGCAAAGCCTAGAAGGTTTTTCTTGTTTTTAAACACAAAACAGAGTCTTTCCAACTGCACTTTGTGTATGAGAAGGAACCAGTTGTGCATCACCAGAACCAAAACCTGCTTTTCTTCTTAAGCCTGCCAGTGACCTGCTTTCTTAAGGCAAGCAAATAACACTCCTGAAAAGAGATGCTACTTACCAGAGTGACATCTCTAAAGAACTGGGTGGAGTCTCCAAGCCCAGCCACAGACAGCAGAGGAGCACTGGCAGCTAATGCTCCGGCCACAATGTTTGGGTATTTCATCCTCAGGTAAGCACTCAGCATTCCTCCATAGCTGCCAAGAAGGGACAAGTTATTTCCTTTAACAGACAACTTACACTGTAGCAACTCAGAAGTTCAGGCCAGCATTCACAAGCACACCTAACCCAAGGTAACAAGCCCATGAGAATCTGTAGATGCCTCATGTGCTCATCCATGCTCATGATATGCATGATGCTCATGGATATCTGTGATTCCTCATCCTCGCGTGCAAAGATCCAGTCAGTTATGGTCAATGAGCAGCACAGTGTTTTCCTACTGGCCTTTCTCTAAAATGCTCACATCAGCTCTGGTGGGAATACAGCAGTTCAGATTGTTTCTGCAGACAAATGTAAATCCTGCCTCAGTATTTAACTCTAAGCATGTCCCGACACCTTCACAGCAGAGCCAAGTGTGGCTCAAGTGAAGCTGTCACTGTTCAACGGGGGAAGAAGACACACTGCACATTTTGCACACACAACAATAAGGACTATCCAGGCTCTTGGCGAAGGGTATCCCTGAACATGGCAGAATAGGCAGCCCTCTCATGTTCTGCAAAGTGGAAAGTATTCTCCCTGGGCACCCCAAATAACAGCTGTGTAGTCGATCAGACACAGGGAGGGGGAGACATGAACAACTGTCACAAGAAAACTCAAAGCCACCTTAGTAGCTTCAGTGCCAAGGCCACAATCTACACATGGATCAACGGCTGCTAGATAGGTCCAAGGTGACAGAAGTTACTCACTTGCTGATGGTTGTGGAATTACTCTGAGGTCACTCCTGGGAGTGGCAAATGACATTCCCAAAACCTAGGTTAAACCTGGTCTAACTCCAGGCTTAGAGGTACTCAGTCTCCTCCATCATCTCAAGTGGTTGCACTACACACCATTTCCACAGCATCAATATGTAAATCAATTTGCTGTACTTCTGCAAGCCTTTTGAAGGGAAGCATCCCTCTACTACAGGAGCGAGGATCCATCAAGAAACAAGGACATTGCATCCACCCAGTTGCAGCACCCTGGGGAAGGACTGCTGCAAGGAACCAAGGAGCAGCCGTGCAGCAGGCTGCAAAGCAGAATTATGAAGAGGCCTACAAGGAAAATGGCTGGAGGCTGTTAAAGAGGCTTTGTTTAATAAAAACCTGGATGGCCCCTCGGAAGACTATTTTATCAATTATTAGTTTCCTGTATGTCCAATGTAAAATGATCTGATCCTGCAGGAGGAATTTTTCATTTTTATCAAATCATAGAAGAATATGCTGAGTTGAAAGGGACCGGTCAGGATCATTGAGTACAACTTCTGGCCCTGCACAGGACACCCCAACAACCCCACCATGTGCTTGAGAGTGTTATCCAAATATGTCTTGAACTCAGACTTGGTACTGTGACCACTGCCCTGGGGAGTCTGCTCCAGTGCTCAACTACCCTTCGGGTGAAAAAGTTCTTCCATATATCCAACCTCAACTTCTGACTCAGCTGCAGTTGTCACTGGTGACAGGAGATTGGTACCTGCCCCTCCACTGCCCTCCACAAGGAAGCTGAAGACTACAGTGAGGGCTCCACTCAGTCTCCTCCAGGCTCAACAAACCAAGTGATCTCAGCCTTTCTCAATATGGCTTCTCCTCCAGTCCCTTCACCATCCTCCTGGCCCTCCTTTGGTCTCTCTCTAATAGCTTAATGCCTTTTTTATATTGTGGTGCCCAAAACCACACACAGGACTCAAGGTGAGACCACATCAGTGCAAAGTAGAGTGGGACAATAACTTCCTTTGACCACCAGATGATGCCTTTCCTGGTGGTCCCCAGGACACTGCTGGCCCTCCTGGCTGCCTAGGCATTGCTTGCTGATATCCAGCGTGCCGTCGACCAGGATACCCATGTCCCTTTCCACAGCTGCTCTCCAGCCTCTCATTCCCCAGTCCATACACACACTTAGGGTTGGCCTGTTGAGGAATATTTTAATAGCACAGGCCACAGGGTGCTATCAGAAGCCTGTATGCACAACCCAGCCTATGGAAAGGGAAACGGGGCCCTGCATCCTTAGGCCTGCTTCAAGAAGAGCAGTAAACAATACAGGTATGCAGCAGCTGCTGGAAAAAGCAGGCAGAAACAGTGGTACAGTGAGGCATAGTTTAGAGAGAAGTACCAATCAAGTTGTGTGGTAAAGAAAGCAAACCGTAGCCATTAACCAATAATACTCCTATACTATTCGTGGACTCAAGAAGTATGTGATAAGTGTGTGTATTTTGGTAAATAAAGTTTAGAGCATTGACGATACTTCAATGAAGGGGACGTCTTTGACTCTCGCGTCGTCCCCTTGGGAGTTCAAAAAGGGACATTTTTTACTTTAAGTGGTGGAGTTCGCGGGCAAAGAAGTGGCGATAAATTGTTCCCACAGGTCGATTGGAGACTGAACAAGGGAGCTGTGGTCAGTGTCTGCGAAGCTGCGCTGGTCGTGGAAGCTGAAGAGGCAGAGATAGGAGAGGCTACCAGCGGAGCGGAGTCAAAGTCCGTGGTAAGCAAAAGTGGGAGTCCCTCTTCCCCTCCTTGGCTTATTGAAACAATGGAGATGACTGCTGCAAAACGGCTTTTGCTGGGTGTACTAGCTAAGCGAAGTGACACAGTCAGCGAAAAACTCCTTGACAAGCTCGTTTTATGGGCTAGAGAACAGGGGTATTTCCAAAGCCCGCCCACGTTATTCATGTGGGAACAATGGAAGTCAGTTGGAGATTTGATGTGGGACTTGCATATACAAGGGAAGAATAAACAGGCGTTGGGGCTAGAAGGAACGTGGAAAATAGTGCTTACCGCGCTTAAAGAGATGAAAGCAGAAACAAAGATTGCTGCTGCGGCTGTAAAAATGCTCGCGCCAGAAAGGGAAAACCAAGCTGAGCCGTCATTGCCCCCGCTCCTGAGATCGGAGCGCGGGAAGAGCTGGAAAGCGCTGCTAGGAATAGAAGGGAATAGCTTTGCCGTGAAGGGTATGTCGGGGAAAATGCACCGGTCCGTGAGTGAATTCCTGTCTGATTGTGGTGCTGCAGCCCCTAGAGCAGAAGTGGATGCTATGCCGTCCCAGACCGAAATGCCAAACAATGCGGAAGCGTCCGCTGGCGCCACGGCGAAGAGGGGCGGTCCTTGTCGCAGTTCCGAGGCTACGCCTGCACCTACTTCGCCCTGGCAGGAGATCCCGAAGTCTCCCGGAGGGGGGTCAGATTGTGAGCGAGAGCGTACGCTATCACCCTTAGAAGAGCAAATGAAGGAGTTGTTAGAGCAAATGGCTGAAACAATAAGCAGATGATGAAAGCCCTTGAAAAGAAAGAGAGGGAGCCGCGCCCATTGTCTAAAACGCCGCCTTTTACTTTTAAAACATACCGAGCTCCCTCTCCAAGCTCGGAGGATGAGGAAATTAAAACAGACTGCCCATCCTCCCGCAAATCTAATGCACTAGAGCCATCTAGTGATGGAAAGCCCCATGTGGCTTGGTGGTCTGGCTTTATCAAAGATGCAATTTTAGACAGTGAATGGTCAGCTGTCGACACAGTTGTCTGTCCTGTCGTAGTCAGAAACAATGGTCCAAGGTATGACCACTATGATTGGAAAGTGGTGCAGCAAGCAAAAAAAGCTCTAAAAGAAGGAGGAATAAAAACAGAGACTGGATGCTCAGTTTTAGATTGGGTTTTCATGGCTGATACAAACAGTCTTCATGATTGCAGGAACATAGCATGCTTTTTTCTAACACCCTCTCAGCAACTAAATTTGGTATAAAGAGTGGAAGTGGCTTGTCCAGCTTGAGGCTGCTCTCCCCCACGCAGCTGGTGATCCTTTAGCAGCAGGGGTTACCTCAGACATGTTAACTGGTGATGGACAAAATGAAAATGGGCAGGTACAGCTGCAGTTTCCTGCGATCCTACATCATACCGCAGCAAGACTGGCCTGTCAAGCCTTCTATGCAGTCCCAGAGTCGACTCCACTTCCTCCATTCACATCAGTCAAGCAAGGAGTTACAGAACCTTACCCACACTTTGCAGACCGTCTTTCACAGTCAGTCATGGCACAATCCGACTTAGATGCGGAGGGGAAAGGTACTGTGCTTAATCTGTTAGCTTTTGAAAATGCCAACCCAAGAACCAAGTCCCTGCTTGCAACGCTTCCCAAAGACCTAGAGGTCCCTGAAATGCTTGAAATGGCCTCATGCGCAGATCAGCAACAGCAAAGCCAAGCCATGGCAGGTGCCTTTTCAGCTGCAATGGAACCAACTTCTCGCCGCTGTGGCCCAAAAAGTAGCTGGCAAACAGAAAGGAAAGACAGCAAAGCCTACATCTGTGTGCTTCCGATGTGGAGGTAAAGGCCATTTCCGTAAAGACTGTTCTGCCACAGTGTGGTGTGACCACTGCCAGAAAGATAATCATAACAGCAGCATCTGGAAGTTTGCAAAAAACGGGAGGCCCAGCACGAAGGGCCCCTGCACCAAGACACAAGTGGCCGGCCCAATGCTGTCGGACAACTACCACCCCCCGCAACAAGGGGAAGCCTGGGGCTCGATCTGGCAGCAGCAGTAGATGTGACTCTCACATCTACACAAGTCCAAAAAATAACCAACTGGAATTACAGGATCCATCTATCATGAAAAGAGCATGATGGGTGCCTTGCTGATAGAAAGATCATCAGCTGGAACTGCTGGATTAATTGTTTTGCCAGGAGTTATTGATGCAGACTACACTGGAGAAATTTTAATTGCTTGTTACATAGTGACATCACCTCTCTTGATTCAAAAAGGAACTCGCATCGCCCAGCTAGTTCTTTTGCCTAAAAGCGAAGTAGGGAGCCAGAAAACATCGCTCCTTCCCAGACGAGATAACGGATTTGGGTCCTCTGGTGACATAGTAGTATCTCTCGTGCAAAAAATGAAAGCCCAGCCCATGATCACTGTGCAACTAACGTGCAATGAGAAAAGTGTTGCCATATCAGTGATGATGGACACAGGGGCAGATGTCACCATTGTCAGCCAGCAACTGTGGCCTCGAAGCTGGAAGTTGCTACCTGCTGTAGATGCCGTGCAAGGCTTTGGAAGTGGCTCCAACCCACTCACCCCGTGCTGCTGTCCAGCTACAGTTTCCAGAAGGGCAAACAGTGTCTGTGCATCTGTAGCGGGTAAACAAGTCAAAAATATGTTTCTCCATTGTTTTCTGCCTCTCAATACATTCTGCTAACATTGCCATGTCAGCTTTAGTGGAAAAGCTTTCTCAAGGAAATACTTCCTGCCAGAAAATCCTGCTTTTGTGATCAGTTTCCCACATCTGGACCTGACTACGTGCCAAAAAACATGTGTAGAGATTAAGAAAGCATTATAAAAACCTGAAGATGAATTCAGAAGTTGGAGGAACAAGAGACAAGGAGAAACTAGGAAGCCTCGCCTAGTCTTCTTCGGATCTCTCCTCTCAGCTCGTCTTACCTTTCTTCCAACACCACCAGCTGTCATCTGCCTCGAAGGAGAGACTGCTTGTCAGCCTGGAGAGAGGGCATCGGCCTAAGAGCGAGACTGCCTGGCAGCTTGAATAGTCTGTGACTGTCTGTGGAGGTATATCCTTTCTCTGAATTTTTCTCTTACAGGCTAAAATAAAGCACCCTCTTTTGCAGCTACTCCAGAAGCCAGCCGGTCCTGCAGTTTTGCATATCAAAGACTCACAATCCTCTTGCAGCCAAGAGATAACATCGTGGCAGAAACAGAGAGAACATCTGCATCTCCCCCCCTTCCTCTCAGTTACATCGATGAGGCACTCAAGTAGTTTTTCATGGTGGTATCTTTTCTCTGCTTCTATAAATAATCTTAAGCATTTTTCCTAACTTTTCTTATTTTTCCTCTTTTCCTTTCGCATCTCTCTCGCAATCAGTTAATAAAAATCAGTTTTTAGTATTTACAGATAACTTGAGTTTTAATTTTGCTCAAGAGAATGATTCGAACTTGTAGTTCAATCTGCATTAAAAATTAAGCAGATCTGAACGTCACAGCGTCCCTGTATCATGGAACTCCAGGCCAGCTAGGTGGTTTTGTTGGAAGAGATGTGTTGAGCCAGCTAGGAGCAACCCTTTCCATCCCTGAGCCTGAAAAACATTTTTAGGCACGGTCACTGCTGAAAAGCCGCCAGCCCTCCGTCTTTGTTAGAAATCAGACAAATGTATCTGGGTAGAGCAGTGGCCATTGTCCAAGGAGCGGCTAGACATTGCCAGTCAGCTTCTAAAAGAGCAACTAGATGCAGGACCCATTCAGCCATCAGTCAGTCCCTGGAACACCCCCATTTTTGTAATTCCCATAAAATCAGGGAAGTGGCGCTTGCTGCATGACTTGCGGAAGGTGAATGACCAAATGTGGCCAATGGGGGCTGGGCAACCAGGCATACCATTGCCAACAATGTTGCCTGAAGACTGGCATGTATTGGTAATTGACTTAAAGGACTGTTTCTTCACCATCCCTCTTTGTCCAGAGGACACGGTCCGGTTTGCATTTACAGTACCAAATGAAAAACTCACCTACAATGCGTCAGCTTTATGTTGCCTGGGCACTTCAACTGCTGCGGAAAAAGATGCCGTCTACTCTCATCTACCACTTCATGGATGACATTCTCCTGTGCCAACAAGATCCATTTGATAATGGCATCTGTGATACCATAGCAGCCTCGTTGAAGCGCAAAGGCCTAATTGTAGCCCAAGAAAAAGTGCAACAAGTAGCTCCTTGGAATTATCTGGGATGGCAAGTGACGCATGCTGCCATTAGACCGCAAAAGTTTTCACTTATCCCTTCAGTGAAAACACTGCACGATGTCCAGAAATTAGCTGGTGAGCTTCAATGGGTCAGAACTGTAGTTGGCCTCACCAATCCAGATATCCACCCGTTCTTGTCGCTCTTGCATGGAACACAGCCCAATGCAGCAGTTGAATGGACCCAAGAACAGACTGAAGCCCTGAATCGTGTTGCTGCTAAGCTCTCCTGTGCTACGGCAGATCAGCGGTACGCTGAACATCCCTTGGGTATATGGATCTGCAATCATCCACAATTCCCGTTTG
This sequence comes from Pithys albifrons albifrons, assembly GCF_047495875.1. Taxonomy (NCBI): domain Eukaryota; kingdom Metazoa; phylum Chordata; class Aves; order Passeriformes; family Thamnophilidae; genus Pithys; species Pithys albifrons. The sequence goes on along the minus strand of NC_092477.1, from coordinate 1,683,946 downwards.
CACTCTTAATGCAAGACCTTGTTTGGCAAAAAGAAAAGGGGGAAAAGTTACCCGACGAAAGGCTGACCCCAGCGACTCCAGGTGCCAAATGAGATGCACAGGTAAAGGGCTCAAGTACAGCAATCCTTGAATGGCTGTTTCCACCATATGCCATGCCAAAGGGTATCTGGCAACGCACAGAAGTTGTATTGCACCTGATCCACAAAGGCCGCCAACGTTGTAAAGAAGTTGATGGAAAAGAGCCAGAGTGGATCAGCGTCCCCATCAAAGCTGCTGATTTTGACTGGCTGCTGCAGAATTCCGCTCTGCTACAACTTGCCATCGTAGGGTACTCTGGCAGTCTCTGCCATGGGGGGCCCAGTGACAAGCATCTGCAGGCAATATCCCAGCATTGCTGGGTTGAGAGACCCATGGTTTCGAGTTGGCCAGTTGATGGGAGAACTGCCTTCACTGATGCAGAAAGAAAATCTCGCACTGTTGTTTGCGTTTGGAAAGAAAATGGACAGTGGCATCGTCAACTAATCCCGGGGAAGAAAGAAGACAGCCTACAAACACTAGAACTAGCAGCTATCGCCTGGGCACTAATGCAATGGAAAGCAGAATCCCTGAATGTGGAGTCAGACTCGCAGTATGCAGTGGGAGTTGCAAATTGCATAGAAGATGCCCTAATCAAACCAGTGAAGAATCAGAGACTGTTAAGAGTTGTTTTTACTCTTGCAGTGCACACTGAAGCTGAGATCCCATCCATGCTGTATACTGCATATACAGAGTCATCACACCTCTTTGGGTCTTGGGGAAGGCAATGCAAAGGCAGACTCTCTTGTTAGCTTAGGGATGCAACGGCCAGCCAATGCCTTTAGTATGGCACAAGATAGTCATTCAATGTTTCATCAAAGTGCTAGGGCCTTAAAACATCAATTTAAGATTTTGTGGGAGGATGCTAAAGGTATAGTGAGGGCATGCCCCCAATGTAGTCAGTTTGGACCCACTCTAGGCATGGGAGTGAATCCCCGAGGCCTGCAAGCAGGAGAATTATGGCAAATGGATGTTACTCATGTGCTCAAATTTGGGCGGCTTAAGTATGTCCATGTGTCCATAGACACCTATTCTGGTTTAGTTTGGGCAACACCTCAGGCTGGGGAAAAGAGCATACATGTAAATCAGGCACCTGACGAATTGCTTTGCTATCATGGGTGTGCCGCAAACCATAAAGACAGATAATGCCCCTGCTTATGTAGGAGAGCGGGTTCAGAGATTCCTTACTACATGGGGTGTTGAGCATATAACTGGCATTCCCCACCTTTCAACAGGCCAAGCAATAGTGGAGCGTGCCAACAGAACCCTTAAAATGTACTTGCAGAAGCGGAAAGAGTCAGAGGTCACTGATCCCCAAATTCGTCTGTGTAAAGTGCTGTTCACTCTAAATTATCTAAGCCTAAGTAGAAATTCAGAGCAGGCCCCAGTGCAGTTAGATTATAGTTCTCGACGGATATCTCTCATGCAGGAGGTTCAAGTAACAAGTACAAGGACCCCAAGACAGGTCAGTGGGTGGGTCCTAAGCCTCTATTGTTCACTGAACAAGGTTATAGTTGTGTTTCCACAGGTTCCGAACCCATGTGGGTGCCCTGCAGATGGACTCGAGCTGCTCTAGCTGGTCCAGCTGCCCCCTCTTCGGATGAGCCTGCTTACACACCAAGCGACAACAAAGAAAACAGCAGCTAGACGTGGCCAAACCCATGGTTCTACTAAGCCTCTCCAGCCGGAATCCTCATGCTGTGACTTTAAAGATCCTTGGTCATAGGGGACCAGGTGGAGTGTGAGAATTCAGCACCCATTAACAATTGCTACCCAGGATAGCCTCTGTGAAAAGTATTATGGGAATAGCCTGTCTAAACTCTATAGTGCAACCACAACTCCTTATAATATCCTAGTTAGAATAGTTAAAGCGAGCTTGTTTTCGACGCAATGGGCAAACGAATTCTCAGTTGTTTCTATTGCATATATTTGCTGTGTGTTTTAGTTAGTCCCGGTACAGCCACAATCCTTCACAAAATAGAGCCTAATAACAACATTTGGGTTACTATTGCTAAGGAGACTGGAGAAGATTCCTTTTGTCTTTCTATGGCCACACCCAGAGACCCGTTTAGGACCCGCCTGATAGGAGTCCCAACATTTGCCACTAAATGGTTTAAGGGATATGTAAAGAATGAAACATTGTGCACAATGAGTGATGCCACAGCCAAGGCCACCAAACCAGTATCTGCATATAATTACAATGCCTGGTGGCAAGGTGCGTTAATTATGTCATTAAATAGAGCCATAGTGGAACCCCAAGAGTTAGACCTTATGGCATCAGCACCCCCAAGTTTTGGAGCTGTGCTGTTCAAGGGAAACAAAAAAATTGCTGCCCTATTAAAATCCAGTAAAGTTCGGTTGTCAGCCGTACAGACAGTATCACCAAGGTCTTCTGTCTATAGAGAGGTTCAGAAAAACAGCTACTGTCCTCCAAAATGTCTGTACTCTGACGTTTGGGGAAACAACACTATGGGTCTAGCCTTGCCAGAAGGTCTGTTTTTAATTTGTGGAGATAGAGCATGGCCTGGTATCCCCAGTAATCCAGTTGGAGGCCCTTGCTATCTTGGTAAACTTACTCTGTTCAAGCCTACCATAGCTCAAATGCTGAACAACACCTTATGGAATCGCACCAAAGCATTGCGTAGTAAACGATCAGTATACCAACCAGGGCCAAGCTGTGATAGCAGGGTAACCTTTTGGAGCACTCCCGTCAATATCATCACATCGATATCTGGAATAGGCACTGCAAAATCTTTATGGGTAATTCAACAGTTAGCCTGCTGGACTGGGAAAGAACTAAACATAACATCCAAAGTCCTTTCAGAATTGACCACAGATGTAGATGGCGTCAGGCATGCAGTCCTGCAAAATAGGGTGGCCATAGACTTCCTGCTGTTAGCTCAAGGACCTGGATGTAAAGACTTTGAAGGAATGTGTCGCATGAATCTATCTGATCATTCCCAATCTATACATAAAAGCCTTGAGCAATTGCAGGAAGGTTTCAAACAACTGACAGTTTCAACTTCTCCTTTCAGTGATTGGCTGAAATTGTTGGGCATTACTGGGTGGTTACAAGATTTACTTAAGCAGGGTGTTGTGTGTTTAGCTGCTATTTTAATCTGCTTGCTTGTGCTTAGCTGTGCCTTAGGTTGTATGAAACGGCTAATGGTAAAGTCAGGCCTGGGCTGTGCAAAAAGAAAAAAGGGGATTTGTTGAGGAATATTTTAATAGCACAGGCCACAGTGTGCTATCAGAAGCCTGTATGCACAACCCAGCCTATGGAAAGGGAAATGGGGCCCTGCATCCTTAGGCCTGCTTCAAGAAGAGCAGTAAACAATACAGGTATGCAGCAGCTGCTGGAAAAAGCAGGCAGAAACAGTGATACAGTGAGGCATAGTTTAGAGAGAAGTACCAATCAAGTTGTGTGGTAAAGAAAGCAAACCGTAGCCATTAACCAATAATATTCCTGTACTATTTGTGGACTCAAGAAGTATGTGATAAGTGTGTGTATATTGGTAAATAAAGTTTAGAGTATTGACGATACTTCAATGAAGGGGACGTCTTTGACTCTCGCGTCGTCCCCTTGGGAGCTCAAAAAATTGACATTTTTTACTTTATTGGCCTGTCCCAGGTGCAGAATCTGGCACTTGCCCTTGTTAAAACTTCACAGATGGTCATTGCCCATCTCTCTGATTTGTTGAGGTCTCTCTGCAGGCCCACTCTGCCCTCAAGGGAGTCAAGAGCTCCTCCTAATTTAGTATCATCAGCAAACTTACTCAGTATCCCTTCCAGTCCTGCGTTCAAGTTGTTAATGAAGATGTGGAAGAGCACAAGGCTGAGAATGGAGTTCCATGGAACTCCACTAGTGACTGGACTCCAAACTGATATCACCCCAATCACTACAACTCTTTGTGCCAAACTGTGAGCCAGGTGCTCACCCATCACGCAGCACAGCTATCCAGCTGTGGGCTGGACATTTTGTCCAGAGGGATACTACGAGAGACATACCAAAAGCTTTGCAGCAGTCCAAAATAATTATATCTACTAGCTTCCCTTGATCGACTAGGTGGGCTACTCTGTTGTAGAAAGAAATCAGGTTCAACAAGCAAGACCTTCCGCCCCTGAAGCCGGACGGGCTGTGACCAATGACTGCGTTGTCCTCCAGGTGTTTTTCAGTGCCTCTCAGAACAATCTTTTTCATGCTTTTACTGGGCACTGAAGTGAGACTGACAGGCAGTCAGTTTCTGGGGTCTGCCTTCTTGCAAAGTGGGACAACATTTTGCCTGACTGGTGCATTGAAGCAGCTTAGAAACATCCAGTCAGGGGTGCTTCTCCAAAGCAACGGCAACTGTAGACTAATTCTTGATGGCAGAGCCGAGTGGGACCTGGTGATGAGCTCCTGGGAGCTGAGGCACAGAGACATCTGCTCTCTATCAGATAGATTAAAGCTCTGCCTTGGGAACTTCCTTGAGGACCAAAGAGATCTACAAGGACAGCATGACTGTGGCTGGGAAAGGATGCAGAGAAGAGTAGGAGCCCACATAACCCTTACCTGCCTCCAAAAGCGATGACAGGGCAGTCTGCAGCACCAAACTGCTGCTTAAGCTCAGTAATGAGCACTGCGTAGTCAGCAAGGGCTTGTTCCACAGTGAGTAGAGCAGTATTTTTCATCTGTGTTGACTCAAGGCCAAATGGAAGAGATTTCCCATAGTACCTCTGAAAGGAAAGAAATACACTGCAGGAATGCTGGTCTGAGTCTTCTGTGCTTTCACCATAGAGCTGAGGTGAGTGTGCACTAATAGGATGAGATAACAGAGCATGAAGCGTCCTCTAACTTGTCCATAACTGAGGAAGTACTTTGCCTCCTGCACCTGAAACACAGAGACCTTCAGGACAGATCCTGGAGAGGATGGACAGTATATCCTACTACTTCAGTGGGTGCCAAGTGGGCTTTCAGCACATGTAACTCTTTTAAAATCCCCAGACAGAAAAGGAAACAGGATAATCTCTTCATGCCTAAGCTGATAAATAGTGGATTTAATAGAGCAGTATGAGAAAGGTTGGCTTGGGACTTTGCAGGTTAGAGAGATTAAATATTATTCAACAAAAGTAACTCCATTCTAGCATGGAGTTCAAGGCCTGTAAAAACTGCTTACAAAAGCAAATACAGTGTGGCACAGGTCTTACTGAAATAGCAGTCTGTATCCTGGAGTGCTGGTAGGCATAGTAGAAAATCATTCAGAAACCATGATTAAGTAAAGAAGACCACGAGGAGAAAAGTTACAGCAGGCCTGACTCAGCTTCATTGCAAGAGATGTATTCTAGACCTGCATTCCAGACCTGCAGAAGGCTGAATTTGGTAACAGTGAACAGAACAAGACTCTACAGTACACATAATTATTAAAATACTCACATGCTCAGCAAAAATGACAAGTGCTTGCTGTTCCTCTGCTAATTCAAATATGAAATCAGAGTTCTGAGCAAAAGTCCAGATGTCACCTTCATTGCCAGTATAAAAAAAGATGGGTCCAAATCCTTTCTTCCAGAACTTTGCTGAGACAATTAACAAAAGCAAATTAAAAATACAATAAAAAAATAATAAAAAACCCAAACGAACAACCCCCCACCAAACAATACAAACCTCCCCCCCACCCCCCCCAGCAAAAAAACATGTGTATGAAGAAACTACATTTTTGGTGAGTTTAACAAGGAAGAACTCTGTGAACAGGCTGAGACCTGAGCTGGGATACAAAGGTGTTAGAAAGACCAGGCTCCAAAAATCTCTCATTTGGGTCAGGGTAAATAAGAGCTTCCACAAGATCAGCACATGGCCTGAAACTTCCATTTCTGTCTGAAAAAAACTAAAATTTCAAGTTCTGCAAGTCATTTGCAAAGAGTTGCCCCCCAAAAGAGCAATTTCCCTTTTCAGCCCAACTTATCCTAAAACACTTGCACTGATGGATTTTCCCACAAAATTGACATTAAGGAATTGCTTGTATCTTTCTCGTGCTCCTGCTGTGACACATAAAGCTGTAAATGACATATGGGTTAAGCTGGGAGGAAGACCCAACTTGAAGACCATCCAGTTCAAGCTGCCCTGCCATGGGCAAGGACACCTTCATCCAGACCAGGCTGCACCAATTCCTGTCCAACCTGACCTTGGACAATTCCAGGGATGGGGCAGACACAGCTTCTCTGGGCAACCTGTGCCAAGGCCTCCCCACACTCGTAGGGAAGGATTTCTTCCTTATGTCCAATCCAAATCCACCCTCTGTCAGCTTAAAACCATTGCCTCTTGTCCTATCACTACTGACCCTGGTAAAAAGTCACTCTGATGTCAATACTGGCTTATCAAAGAAAGAGTTGCTTAAATGCTTGCTGACTTTACAAACATTTGATTTTAGCTTAGTCATAAATTGCACAGGTATTAAGAGGGATAGTAAATATTTTTCTTCAATGACAGACCCCAGACTGTCAGTTAAGTGTTGATTTCAATACACCAATCATCCAAAGAGACCCTTTGCAACAGTTGTCCTAAAGATGTGGCTGCAGCATGTCACGTGAGGCGGTTTCCATTAACAGAGAGGCCTGAATTTAATTCTTGGCATTCTCAGCACAGACTTGCCAAAGGCAGATATGGCTTGGAATGGGATTTGAAACCTCTCATTAGTGAAACTGCTGCTTTTTGTTGACAAAGAGGCTGATTTGCTCTCTATGCTGCATTTGCTTTGGGGTTTGGGTCAATAATTGGCTTTTCTCCTGATATGCTTCACTGTTCCTGGAATAAACAACAATTCACAGGAACCAAAGCCAAATCAGACAGGCTCCTTAAAAAGGTATCTCTTTTTAGATTGATATTTTGAGGAACTGCCAGCTAAACTCAAGAGTATCAGATGCATGGCTGTGAAATAATAATCCTCTTCAACTTCTTGCTGATAACCTGAAAACTGTCACATTGCACAAAAAACAGTAGAGAGAATTTCAACTCCTCATAGGAATTTTGAGGAGAAACTCTTTGTAAACCAGCAGAATTGCAATATTAATGTTTTGCTACTCACAAGTATTATTCAGCTCTGCCTGGACACACAGGTAAAACACAACACTTTACAAAAGAAACAAGTAAAAGTTACACAATACTTTCAAGCAGGTGATCCCAACTTTCTATTCAAAAAGGGCCTCTTAACTAGTGAATTCTCAGCCCTGGTTGCATTTCTGCTGTGTCCATATCTTGAGGCTGAACTGATCCATGAATTCATGACTTGTGAAACATACATGACTGGGCACAGGTGATGAACAAGCTGCAGAGCAACAAGTGATGTGAAGGTCAGCTGTGGCATCTGAAGCCCCATGTGCAGCTGGGAGGCAGAAGTAGGAGAGCGTCAGGCTGGGCTCAGTGCTGCTGCTATTCCCAGCTCTGCTTTTGTTCTCTCCCTGAAAATTGCTCTCCAGATTCCTCTGAGTAGAGCACAGTTGAAAAATACATCATACTGGCTATGGAAATTGCTGCCTTTTTAGTCACATGCTGTTTAGAAAGGCTTTGTCTCTCACTATCTGTGGGACAGAAAAAACCTGATTTGGCCAGAAAGGTAGACACTGCTGGCTCCTTGCTAGCATCACTCATTGTTCAGCATGGATTAAGCTATTTCCAGTTGCAGAGATTTAAAAGACACAAACCACTGACCAAAGAGGAGTTATCTTCACTTGGAAGAAAAGGGGTACAGAGCGCTAGTTTCAGTCACTACTTGTTTTTCTTGCTGCATTCAGAGCACCAAGTTGCACTTGTAGGAGATGCTGTGGTCAGCTGAAGACACACCCCCCCCCCCCCCTCAAAGCCCCCCACAGCTCTGGTGCAACCCCAGCACAGCTGCTGCTTCTAGTCTGCTCTTGCTCCAGAGACACCAGTCCTCAAACCTGTCCCTGCACATCATGGCCAGAACAGCCAGAAGGCAAGAAGAGAATCCCAGTCTAGTTTGGCTTGGAAGGGACCTTAAAGGCCATCCAGTTCCACCCCTCTTCCCTGTGAATTGGGACACCTTCCACTAGATCAAGGCTGCTCCAGGCCCCGTCCAACTTGGCTTTGGACACTTCCAGGGATGGGGCAGCCACAGCTTCTCAGGGCCTCCCCACCCTCAGGGAAGGATTTCTTCCTAATATGCAATCTAAGCCTACTGTCTTTCAATGTAAAGCCAACTTGCCTTATCCTATCACTACATGTCTTTGTAAAAAGTGGATGATAAGGAAAAGGAGGGGAGAATACAGATGCTCTTGGATCACATTGACTCCTGGCTGCCCAGCGCTACTCTCTGGCTCCTGCTCTCCCTCGGGGTAGGGGTGGTTAAAGCTTAAGCAGAATAAAATCCAGCCCGGAGCCACAGCACCCCCAGCACCTACCCGACACCAGGTACCGCTGTGGAAAGGTCTCATTGCCTCGGGTCTCGAAGCTAAAGTGGTCTCGCACCTGAGGGAAGAGCCGCTCCTCCAGGTCGGGCCGCAGCAGCCGGGCAGCTGGAAGGGGTACGGTCAGCACAGGGAAAACCAATGACAGGTATCACCCAGTACGGCCCAGTCCGGGAACGGGGGCCCAGGAGAACTCGGGGCTCCAGGCTGGGGAAGCAGAGGGGCAGGCAGAACGGTCCAGCCCGGGGCACCTACCAGGAGCGGAGCCAGCGGGCGGCAGCGGCAGCAGGAGCAGCAGCGGGAGCAGCAGCGGCCACATCCCCGCGGCCCGGCCCGCGAGTGCTCCCGCGCGGGCACCGCTCACGTGAGCGGGGCTTTGGCGTCACGTGGTGACCCACGGCCCTTTCACGTGATCCTGCGAGCGCCTCACCCACCGCGCCTCGCCATGGCGGCCTTTGCTCGCGGGCAGGGAGGGGCTGGGCCGCGCCGCGCCGCCTCCCGAGCGCCCTGGACGGTGTAGGCGATCGCGACAGGACCGTCTGCCGGGCCCGGGGATGGTGGGACAGGGCGATGCGAGGTGCCGGGGTCGTCGGCGGGTCCGTGTGCCCCGCGGAGGGCTCAGGCCGTGCCCCGCAGTTGCCGTCCCGCCGGCAGCCCCCCGGCAGCCGGTGTGCCCTCCGGGCTGACCGGCCCTCGCGGCCCCGGGCTCGGCGCCGAGAACCTGACAAATGGCTCGAGGATGAAGCCGTGTTGGCGCTGCGACACCGCAGCGACCCGCAGGTCTGGGCGGAGCAGCTGGACAGGGGACCGGGTGTCCCAGCCCGGCCTTGATGTTGGTTGCTGCTTTTCAGGCCACTGCAGCGTGTGCCTCCTGGCGCTGAAAAGGTGCTGCCCTTTGCAGGGACAAGCAGTGGCAGCTCCGGTCCCTTCTATGGTGTGTTTGAGACAGAAGGAAGAGATGGGGAGGAGGGAAAGCCCAGTCAGCCCGCAGGGGCTATCGGAGCTGGGCCCAGTGAGGAACCTGCAGCCAGTGTGGGTTGGAGTGAGGTCAGGGCAGGAGTGGAGACGGGTGAACAACACACCCAGCACCCCCCAGGGGGGACTGTCCAAGGCCTGTTGGGATAAAAAGCAGCTTTGCTTCATTTCAGACCCATTTTGTGCCCTGATCCCTCTCCCTGAGTTTTTGGGGTCTGTGTAAAGGTTTCCTGTTCCTCTGGCAACATTCTGCAGACCAAGGGTTGGGGTCACAGGGCACAGCAGGATGATAATTAATCAACAACAATTTAATAATGAATAATTTAATTAGCAATAGATTTAATAAGTGACAACAAAACCCACTGAGTTTAATTAATAACTGAATAAAAATAAATAGAAATAAAAAATATAAAAATAAAAATAAATTTTAATAATAAAAAATAATGAAATTGACACAATGAAAACATAATTAATCAGAATTAAACTTATTTTAAAGTATATTAAAATATATAAACAAATAAAACCTATGCAATGAAAATATAATCAAATTGTTAGAAGGAAACTTATTTAAAATAATATTTTGTTTATATTCTAGTGCAATACCAATATTTTAGTGATTGTAATAATGATTAAATAATGTAGATAATATTTATTATATTTGCATAATGATACTTACATTAGTCCATGGCAGTGAATGGGAGGAGGAGGAAGAGGAGGTGGTGGTGGAGGAGGAGGAAGAAGAGGAAAAGGAGGAGGAGGAGGGGGGGAGGAGGTGGATGTACCTCCAGGAGCCCTTTCGGCACCTTCCTCTCTCCCCCCAGGGCCCCTTCACACTCCTGGGAGCAGCTTCACCCTCAGCAGTGGCTCTTTGTGGCTCCTGCGGCCGCGGTGACACATGGACAGCGACTCAGAGCCTGGAGGGACACGAGCCCACCCCCCTGCCGGTCTCTGCTCCTGCTCCAGAGGGGCCAAACCCCCCCGTTATCCCGGATCCCAATGTCCCGGGGGCAGGGACAGGGCACTGACCACCATCTGTGCCAGCCCTGCTGTGCCCCGGAGGGGCTCCAGTGAGTAATGTCCCTCGACCCCTCTGCCCCATCCCAGGGGGGCTCTGCTTGGGGGGGATGGGTTTGGAGGGGCCACTGTCCCTGATGGGGCTGGATCCCTTCCCTGCAGGAAATCCTGGGGAAGAAAAGGACCTTCTGTGCCTTTTCCTGAGCTGCTGCTGGTGGCCAAATCTCAATGCTTTGCCCTCCAGAGGGTTTGCTGCCCATCCCGGGGCACAGTGTTGGCACCAGCAGGTTTTGTTCTGATCACCCCATTTCCTTGGGAAGGATGGAAAATACAGCCAGTCTCCATAAACATTGTGCAGGGCTTCACCTGCTCAGCAGGGCTGGGGGGACCTGCAGCCCCCTCTGGGATCACTCCAAACATCCCCAGGGCTTGGCTTGGGGGTCTCCCCGTCCCCAAGACACCTCTGGGTGCAGCTCAGAGCAGGAGAGGGAGGGACTGAGCTCTGAGGCTCTGCAGCTTTGCTGGGACAAGTGAACAAAGAGGCACCTTGTGGGTTTTCTGGGCTCCCAGAGAGCCTTGTGAGGTTTCCTCACTGAGCAGAGGGATGTGGGGGACCTGCAGCTGAGGCAGAGCATTAAAAGCAGAGCAGGGAGCACAGAAGAAGAGCTGCTCCCTCCCTCCCTCCCTCCCTCCCTCCCAGTGGATATTTTAATTTTATTTGACACTACAGAGGCAATTTCTGGGGTGACCTCTGGAATTTTATTCTATTTCAAGAGCACCAGCAACAGGGTGTTTGAGTGCTGCAAATGAGGCCTGGATGGCCCTAACTCTCCTTGACTTAGAGCTCAGGGTCTTGTGGGCATTCCAATGTCTGCTGATGGCGACAGCTGAGACAGAAACACTGAGTTCACTGTCACAAATGCACTGTGGGTGGCACTGATCAAAAGAGGCAATTGCAATTTTACTGATAAAATTCAGGTGGAAAAATGAAATTTATACAGCATAAATTTTTAGTAACAAAAATCATATCTGTTCCAGAAATGCCTTTGTGCACTGCCTGTTTTAGATGGATGTTCTTGTCATTCCATGGGAGCCCAAAAATGCTGCTCAGCCCATCATTGTCACACCTGCAGCATCAGGGGCTGCAGGAGTAAAGGGGACCCTGAAGGGAGGCTTCAGATCTGTTCCCTAAATGCCATTCTGAAAGGAGATTGAATGAGGGAGAGCCAAGCAAGTTCTCAGTGAGAGACAGGCAGCTGCCAGCAGGTCCCACCAGCACACTGGAGTTACAACATCTGACTCTTCTGGGGGGTCCCTCTGGGCTCTGACCCTGCCCCAGACCCCTCTGCCCCCTCGCTGGCCCAGAGGAGCCGCTGCCCGTGCTGGGATGCTCAGGGACCACTGGGCTCTTGCCAGTGGTTTCCCTGCCCAGCCAAGCAGGGCTGCCTGAGCTCCTCATCAATCAACATCCCCATCTTCTACCCAAAATTCTATTAATTCCACATAAAACTCCTCTCATTTACCCCCAAATCCACTTAATTTTCCTGATAATCTCCATTGATGTTGCCCAGAGTTCCCTTAATTCCATCTAAAACCTCCCCAATCCCACATACTTCACCAAAAATTACTTTAATTTCACAATTCTCTTTCCACCTCAAATCTTAACTACATGCAAAATTTCCTAATTTCTACCCACCATATCCCTAATTCCACCCCAAATCTCCTAACTCCACTTAAAAATGCCTTAATCCCTCTTAGAATCCCTGGTATTTCATCCCAAATCCCTCAGATTCCATAAAAATCCCCTTAATTTCACATAAGGATTATTTAATTCCATCCCAGATTCCTTTCATTCCACCCAACCTCTCCTAATCTCACCTCAAATCCACTGAATTCCACCCAAAATGCCCTTAATCCCACACCAAATTGTTCATTGCATCCTAAATCCCTTCCCCAACTCCCCAGCCCCCCAAGTGCCCTCAAGTACCCCCGCCCCCCCAAGTGTCTTCTTGGAGCCCCAAATCCCGGGAAAGGGCCCCATGGGAAGGGGGGATGGGGGATTTGGGGGCAAATACCCCAGAGACCCCCTAAACTCCCTCCCAGGCCCTCCAAACCTCCACAGGACACCCCAAACTGCCCCCAGACCCACCCACACCACCCCAGGACCCCCAAAGTGGGATCTGGAAGTGACAGCTGAAACAGAGAGAACTGAATAATCTGAGTGAGACACATGAGGAGCCCTAAATCTCAGGAAAATACGATTTCTCTTTTTTCTAGAAGCTGAAAGGGGGAAATTGGGGATGATGCTCTTGGAAAAGGGAATGGTGTGAACAAGTGAGGAGTGACCACAGTGTGGGGAACAAAGGGAGTCACCCCCAAAGGGGCTTTGCTTGGGGAGCATCCCTGGATGCTGGAAAATCCTGGGATCCTCCCATCCCCCCAAATGGAGGTGCCTGGCACAGATCCCCTAAAACCCCAAACCATCAAGATTCGGCAAAACCCCCTCCAAAATATGCAGATTAAGGCCAAAGAAATTCAAAGCACCAAGACTCACCTCCCAAAAACCCTCCCAGAAATTTGCTGTCTCTGCTCTCTCCACTTTGGGGTTCTGGGGTCCCCCCTGAACAGACTATTGGGGGTGCCTTGTGTTTTGGGGGCCCCTCTCTGGGGTTCTGCCTTTTCCAGGCTGCTGGAGATCCCAGAAATGTCAGGGGTGCCCCACTCTGTGATCTGACCCCTTTGGGGTTCTGGGATTCCCCCTCTCCAGGGTCCCACTCAGGAATCCCGATGGTCCCAGGGCTCCCTTCTCCTCTGAGTCTCTGCTCGGGGTGCTCAGGGACCCCCCTGGGACTCCAAAAGAGGGAACCTGGAGAGGGGGCACCCTCAGGACCCACCGGCATTCTGGAGAGGAGGGGCCCTTGGGAACCCACCCCCCAAGCAGAGAGTCAGGGGAGAAGGGACCCCCGTGGCCCCAAATCCCCCCTGGAATCCTCAACCCGCAGGACCCCGGGGAGGCGGGACCCCCAATCCATGTAGGATCCCCAGCAGCCCGGCCAGTGGAGACCCTCCAAATCCCAAAGTGGAGAGACCAGAGGGGGAGCTCCTGAGAGGGTTTTCTGGGCTGAATCTCTGTGGTTTGGGCTGAACCTTGTGGGTGCAGGGGGGACACAGTGCTGGGTTAGGGGGTTTTCAGGGCATCACAGGGCCAAGGTAAGGGGGGTGCAGGGGCCTGGAGAAGTGGGATGGGGGGCCAGGGGGACCCTGATCCCAGGCAAAGGGGGTCCAGGGGTTCCTGATGTCGAGAAAGGGGGGGGTCAATGGGTAGGGAGACCCATTGAAACCCCATTGAGACCCCAGGGAGAGTGTCCAGAAAAAAGGGTTCAATAGTTTTCCCCCATGTTCCATAAAGGGGAGGGTCTGTGGTTTGGGAAATGCAAGATTCTGGGTTCCCGGGGTCCCAGAGTCAAGGCAAAGGGGGGCTGTGGGGTCTGGACTAGGTGGGATGGCCAGGAAAGGGGTGCAGGGGGGTACTGGTGCAAGATAAGGGGCCGCAGGGGCGTCCCAGTGCCTGGGAATGGGGAATCAGGAGGGGCCCATGGAGAAGGAAAGGCAGGACTAGGGGTGGGAAGAGGTGGTTGGGGGGTGCAGGGAGCCTTTTGCCCAGAAAAGGGGAGTGTAAGGAATACCATTTTAAAGGAAGTGTGGAGTCTGGGAGAGGTGGGATGGGTGGGAAAGGGGGCTCAGAGGGATCCTGGAGTCAACAGCACATGAGATGACCTGGGATGGCTGGAATGGGGGCTTGAGAATCCGTAGGGTCAAAGAAAAGGGGGATCCAGGGGCTGGGAGAGGCAGGATGGGCAGGAAAGGAGGGGCAGGAGGATCCTGGAATCAAAGAAAGGCGGGGGTGTGGGGACTGGAAAACCGGGACTGGCCAGGCAGGGGGTCCTGGAGCCTCGGCAGCCCGGAGAGGGCAGGGACCCTGGAGAGGGAGGACCCCCAATACACAGGAGACCCCCAGCAGCCCAGACAGGGGGGATCCCCAGAACCCCAAAGTAGAGATACCAAAGAGAAGGAGCTGCTGGGAGGGTTTTCTTGGGCTGGATCTTGGTGTTTTGGAGGATTTTATGGACCCAAGGAGACCAGTGAGTTCTAGAGATGGACTTGGGCAGGAAGAGCCCCCAACCCAACGTGCTCAAACATTGTTTTTTCCCCAAAAACCCGGGATTTCTGCTTCCCAAAGCTTGCAGGATGGAGGAGAAGCCTGTGAAGAAGAAGAGGATGGCCCAGGACCCCCAGGCAGGTGAGGAGGAAGTCAGTGCCCCTTTGTCCCTCCCTTGTGCTGCATCTTCCAGCCCAGCATGGCCCCGGCTGCAGGATAACCCCGCTGCCGACCCTGTCCTGCCGGGGCCGGGTTTGGGGGGATGTCCTTGGCCTTCCCTGTGGGCCGGAGTCAAATTCGTCCCTGTCCTTGTTCCTTCCTGCCCCAGACAGCTGAGGGAGCATCGAGGATGAAAGAGCCGGTCTGTCCCGGGACGGCGGGCGAAGCTCCAGCCGCAGCTCCGACCTGGGGGTGCAGCAGCAGCTTCACACACGGAAGAAGAGCTAGAAGTGCTTGGAGTGTGGGAAGAGCTTCCGCCAGAGCTCTGACCTGCTCAAACACCAGCACATCCACACTGGGGAATGGCCCTACATACGTAGGGAATGTGGGAAGGGGTTCTGTCAGAGCTCCAATCTGAGCCGCCACAAGAAGATCCACAGCGGGGAGAGGCCTTACAAGTGTGGGGCGTGCGGAAAGTGCTTCATGCGTAACTCCCACCTCGTCACCCACCGGTTTATCCACTCCGGGGAGAGGCCCTACAGTTGTGACAAGTGTGGGAAGAGGTTTCAGACCAGCTCACATCTCCTTATCCATCAGCGCACCCACACAGAGGAGAGGCCCTTCCGCTGCACCCACTGCGGGAAGGGCTTCAGGCACAACTCCCACCTCGTCCCCCGCCGGCGGGACCACACTGGGGAGAGGCCGTACAGGTGTGATGAGTGTGGGAAGGGCTTCACTGACAGCGCTAACCTGACTCGACACCAACGGTCCCTCCAGTGAGGGAAGCCCTACGAGTGCCCCGACTGTGGGAAGAGCTCTTGATGGCTCTTGGGGGGGGTGGGGGTGGGGACAGTTCTGGGGCAGTTTGGGGTCCGAGGGGGCATTTGGGAACCTGGAGGGGCAGTTCTGGGGCAGTTTGGGGTCTGGGGGCCGAGGAACACTATTCTGCTCATGCCCCAGGGATTTATGAGGTTCAAACCAGTTTTTTCTTTGTATCACTGTGTGTGTTGTGATCTTTTCATTAAATTGTATCTCTGACTTGTCATCTCTTTTAAAAGAGTTGGGTTCATTTCTCCTGCTGGTTTCCCTTTAAACCAGCACAGGGGGTCTGGAGGGGATTTGGGAAGCAGGAAAGGCAGTTTGGGGGAGGCTGGAAGGGGGTTTGGGAGGGTCCTTGGGGGCTTTTGAGGGATCCTGGGGCAGGGTTGGGGAGTCTGGAGGGGGATTGGGGGGGCTGCTGGGGTGATTTGGGAGAGGGAAAAGTGGGTTTGGGGGAACAAGAAGAGGGTTTAGGGCCTCCAGGGGATTTGAAGGGGTCTGGGGAAGGGAAAAGGGATTTAGCAGATGGGAGGGGCTTCAAAGGGATTTGGGGGCTCCTGGGGGGCTTTAGGTGGGTCTTGGTGGGTTTTTGAGGGGTCCTGGTGTGGTCTGGGGGTAGTTTGGGGGTTCTGGGTCAGTTTGGAAGGTCTGGGAGAGGTTTGGGTGTCTGGCAGGGGGATTGGGGGGGTTTAGGGGTGGTTTGGGTGGTCTGGGGGCAGTTTACGGGTTCTGGGGCAGTTTGGAGGAATTTGGGGAAGTTTGAGGGAATTTGGGAAGGTCTGGGCTTTGAGTGGGCTCTGAGGGTCCCCAGGGGGCAGTTGGGGTCCTGGGAGGCCTCTGGGGGTCCTCAGGTAGAAGTTGGGTTTCCTGGGGGAGCTCTGGGGGTCTCTTTGGGGTCCCCCCACTCAGGGGTCTCTGGACATCTCAGAGGTCTCGTGGGGGTCTCTCAGGGAGGTCTCTCTGGGGGTCTCTAGGGGTCCCTCCGATTTAGGGGGTCTCTCTGTGCCCCCCAGACTCATTTCTGGAGCAGACCCTGCAGGAGAGGGGAAGGGTCTTTGGGCGTCTCTCAGGGGGTCTCAGGGGTCTCTCTGGGAGTCTTTCAGGGGTCTCTCTGTGGTCTCTCTGGGGGTCTAAGGTGTCTCTCTGGGGGTCTCAGGGGGTGTCTGGAATCTCTCTGGGGTCTCTTAGGGATCTCTCTGGGGGTTCCTCTGGAGGTCTCCCCCCGGGGCCCCCCCTGCTCACTGACTGCCACTCCCTAAGCCCCCAGGCTGGGGGGGTGATGCCCCCCAGAGCCAAGAGAGCCCACCTGGAGGGTGAGGGGCACCCCAAACTCGGGGGGCTGGGGGTCCTGCGTTATGGGGGCACTGGAATTGGGGGGTCTTTGGGGGTTATGGGGTGCCCCCAGTTTGGGTCCTGCCTCACTTTGGGGTCTGCCCCCCCCCGCAGCCCCCTCGGAGCCCCCAGTTCCAGCCCGTGGCCCCCCACCCCCACTCTCACCTCCAAGGCCCTGAGGGGCCCCCCCGACCCTACTCAAAAAATGGGGGCCACCCCCTGAGCCCCCCCAGTCTGCACAGGTGAGATCCTGTGCAAAATGGGGGGCATCCCCCCAAAATAGGGACCCTCCCCCCAAAAATGAAGGACCCCCCCAGCCTCTCCCTCCACAGATGAGATCCCCCCCCCAAGTTAATAGAGACCCCCCAAAAAAATGGGGGGCACCCCCCAAGCCCCCCCTCCCTGCACAGGTGACACTCCCTCCAAATTAATGACCCCCCCCAAAATTAATGGGGGGGAACCCTCCAGACTCCTTTATTTATTGGGGGGAATGTCCTAAATTAATATGGGGATCTCAAAAACCACGGGGGGACCCCCCAAATAAATAAGGGGAGACCCGCATGACTCCCCTAATTAATGAGGGGGGACCCCCAAATTAATGTGGGGAGATCCCCCCGAAATACATGGGGACCCTCCTGAGCCCCCCAATTAATGTGAGGGACCCCCAAATAAATGCAGGGGGACCCTTCTGAACCCCCCAAATGAAATCAGGGGACCCCCCAGGCTCCCCCTTCTGCACAGCTGAGACGCCCCAAATTAATGGGGGGACACAATAATGGGGGAACCCCTGACTCCCCAATTAATGGAGATACCCCCAAATAAGGGGGGAACCCCCTGAGCCCCCCAATTCCTGTGGGGGGACCCCCTGAATTAATGTGGGAGACCCCCCAGATCACTATGGGGGGACCCTCCTGAACCCCCCAAAAAAAGAGGAGAAAGCCCCCTTATAAAATCGGAGGGCTCCCCCCAAGAAAACGAGGAGGGGTCCCTCCAAAAAATGGGTGATCCCCCTGACACGCCGAGCAAACTCGGGGGGGGGACCCCAAAAAAATAGGGAGGACCCCCAACAAATGGAGGACCCCCCAAATAAATCCCCCCAAAACGAGGGGGGACCCCTCAAACCGAGGGGGCCGCTGGGGGTGTTTTGGGGGGAGTTAGGGGTTCAAGGAGGAATTTGGGGGGCCAAGGCGGGGTTGGGAGGTTTTGGAGGTTCCGGGTGGGTTTGGGGGTTCAAAGGTCGGGGGTTTGGGGGGGTCAAAGGAGGGATTTCGGGGGGATTTGGGGGGTCAAGGGAGGATTTGAAGGGATCCAAGGGATTTTGGGAGGGTCAAGGAGGGAAGTTTGGGGTCACGGGGGTGATTTGGGGAGCACTGGAGGGGGACTTGAGGAGTCAGAGGGGATTTGGGGAATCAAAGGAGGTTTTGGGGGTCGAGGTGGGATTTTCGGGGGGTCGAGGGGGTGGGGTTTGGGGAGGTCGAGAGGGCATTTGGGGGGGTCAAGGAGGGATTTGGGGGTCCTAAGTGGGTTTTGGGGGGCTCAGGGAGGGTTTGGAGAGTCGGAGAGGTGGTTTTGGATGTTTTTGGGGATCCTGAGTGGGTTTGGGGGGGTAAGGGGGGGTTGGCAGGTTTTGGGAGTCCTGGGTGGGTTTGAGGGGGGTCACAAGAGGAGTTGGTAGGTTTTGGGGGTC
The DNA here is from genome assembly GCF_047495875.1 of Pithys albifrons albifrons. Taxonomy (NCBI): domain Eukaryota; kingdom Metazoa; phylum Chordata; class Aves; order Passeriformes; family Thamnophilidae; genus Pithys; species Pithys albifrons. Next base: position 1,665,329 of record NC_092477.1, on the reverse strand, counting down.
CCGGGTGTGTTTAGAGGGTCAGAAGAGGAGTTGGCAGGTTTTGGGGGTCCTGGGTGGGTTTGAGGGGGTCACATGAGTAGTTGGCAGGTTTTGGGGGTCCCAGGTGTGTTTGGGGGATCAGAGGGGGAGTCGGCAGGTTTTTGGGGGCCTGGGTGGGTTTGGGGGGCTCAGGAAAGGCTCGGGGGGGCTCAGGGATGCTGCCCCCAGCCCCGCAGAGGTGCCATGCCCAGTGCCATTGTCTCTGTCTCTTCCAGCATGCCAGCTGTGATGACCGTGAGGCTGACTCAGACATCTGCGAGGAGAAACTCGAGAGAGATGGAGTCTGTGTCCATCAGCTCTGCCTGGTGAGTCGCTCCATGGACTCCCTCCAGCTTTCCAATGGGCAGTCCCTGCCACAGTCTCCTCATCACTGTGTTGCCTTTCCTGCAGCATTTTGCCTGCCGCCTTCCTCCTCAAGAGAATGAGCAATTCGGACTCCTGGGCTTCCTCCCAGGCCATATCCTAAATGCAGTCAACCGGGCAAGACAGAAAGGGAGAGCCTGAGAAAGGAAGGGAGATTTGGACCAGGCATGCTTTGCTGGGGCTGAGCCCAGACCCTAAGAAAGAAAATCAAGCCCTTCCAGCCAGCTGGGGCACAGGGAGCAGGCACTGAAGACGCCCATGATGAGGCTGCTCTGCTCTTTCCAGCGCGGCTTCATCTGTGGCCAGATCAGGGCCACCATCGCCTGCTGCCATCACTTTGACCAGAGCTTCCACCTGCCCTGTGCCAGGGAGGGTCACTGTGTTCCCCAGGACACTCCACCATTCAGGTACCTCCTCTCCCCTCCTCACCGCCACTGGGGAAGAGCCCAGCACTTCTCACCACACCCATCCGTTTGCCCCCCAGGTCCTTCTGCCCTGCACACAGCCCACAGCAGGCAGTGCAGGCAACTCCAGAGACAGACACCGAATGCCTCACCTGCCTGGAGCCTGTGGGGGACAGACTGCTTACAACACCACGGTGTGCCCAGCATGCAGAACCGCCTGGTTCCACAGGGACTGCATCCCGGCGGGAGTGGTTCCCTCAGTCCCAGGGGCACACCAGGGGCTCAGCAGCACCACCAGGGCCTCGCTCACACTGCCTGTTTCTCCTGCAGAGAGTGTCAGCACTCCATTTCAGGCCTCCAGTGCCCCAACTGCAGAAATGATGAGGAATTTCTCTGGGAAGTGATCACTATGGGGATCCGAGTCCCCTCGAGGTTGGTGTCCTGCCTGGCTCACAACACAGGAGGGTGCAAGTGCTGTGCCGTGCCAGGGCCTGCCCCAGCAGTGCTGGCCCTGCACTGTTCCAGGAGTGTCGGGCTCACCTTCACACGGCAGTTGAAAATGGCACAGTGGGACAAGCAGGGACAGCCTGCACCTGCCTGATGCCGGGCCAGAGAGAGCTCATCAGTTTTCCTTTCCCTATCAGACACACGGCTGGACAACAATGCCTCTGAAAAGCAGGCACAGAGGCACAGCCGCTGCGATGCTCATGGGGGCTGTTCTCCCGGAGGCAGGGAGGTGGCAGAGCACGCGGGGTAGGGTGGCAAAACTGCACCCGGGGACTCTGCAGGGCTTGAATCAGAAGGACCCAGGAGAAGAGATCAGCCAGATGCTGTCCCATGCCTTGGACACTGCCATGAACCTGTTTGCTTCCCCAGGCCCTGGAAACTGCTCCTGTGCTCCTCCTGTGCTGCTGAGGGCACCCACAGACACGGCTCCAGCCTGACAGACAGCACAAGCAGCTGGGAATGTGGCAACTGTGCTGCTCTGGGCACAGGTGAGAGGCCAAAGCAGCCAGGTGCCCCTGGGCCAGGGGCCAGGCAGGGGCTGGCAGCGAGTGCCCAGGGTGGGCTTGGCACAGCCTGTCTGCTGCAGGAGGGCTGGGGGCACTGCTCTGGCCTATCCTGCCTCGGGCCTGTGGCAGCCCTGCCATCCCTACTTCCTCTTACAGCTTCCAGGGATGACTTGGAGCTCACTGGCCCCAGCATGACCAGACAGGCAGGACTGCAGCCTTCTGACAGCTCCACACAACACCCAACCAGCATGCCCAGGACACGCAGCCAGGTGCCCGGGGAGCTGTTCCCTGGATCCTCAGCACCAGAGACCAGCAACCTCCGCACCAACCAACAGGCAACATCAGAGCAGTCTCTGGAATCTCCCTCACAGCAGATGAACAGCCCCAGCCCTGACAGTCAGCTGACATCAGAGCCGTCCACACAGCAGCGCCCAATGTCAGACCCCCAATCCATCCATCTGGTCCAGAAGTCGCCATGGGAGGAGCCGCGTGCCAGCAGAAGTGCGGGGAGACACCGGCCCAGGCAGACACAGTCAGGGACATCCCACAGGCAAACACAACCCTGCCTGCAGCGTCACACCCCAAACCCATGAGGCCAGGCCAGAAGTCCCCATGAGAGGAGCCGTGTGAGAGCACCAAGGAACAAAGGAATCTTCTCCACTGACACAACCAGTATCCCAAAAGCACCAGACAGCAAAGACAGAACTTCCCAGGGGAGCTGGAGCTCCAGCTGATTCTGGGCCCAACAGAGCCTGCCAGGAACACCACGCAGTTCCTGAAATCTCCATCCCTCTGGACAGCTGCCCCTTCCAATCCTCATGCCCTGCCCATTCAATCCTTCCTCCTGCCCACAGTTCATCCCTCCCCTTCCTGGCCTCTCCCTCTCTCTTGACAGTTGCCACCTTCCAAACCTCATGCCCTGCCCATTCATGTCCCTCTCTGGGCCAATCTCATCCTCCTGCGCCAGTCCCATTTCCCCCCTGCCTTTGGCTTTGGCGTGAGATGTCCCCAGGGTGGGTGGGGGATGCCCCGAGATGGGGTGTAGGATGTCCTGGGTTGCCTTGGGATGACTATGGGATGTGCTGGGCTGGTTGTGACAAACCATGGGATGCCTTCGGTAACAATCCCATGCCCCCTGCCAGTGCCATCCGCCCCATGCTGAGGGGTGAGGGTGGGATGTCCCCAGGGTGTAGGATTTCTTGAGATGCCTCGGGATGAGTGTGGGATGTGCTGGGGTGGGTGTGGGACACCACGGACTGCCCACTGTGCCCATCCTGTCCTTCCCTGGGCCAGTGCCGCTCCCCCATGCCGGTCCCGTCCTCGCCATGGCCAGGGGTGGGTGTGGGATGTCCCAGGAGTGTGGCATGCCCTGGGATGCCTTGGGATCAGGAGGCAGCAGGGACAGCTCACACCAAAATCCCTCTCCCCAACAACGTCACACCCCAACAATGTCACACCCCAACTCCATTTGGCCAATGCAGAAGCCCCTGTGACAGGAGGTGTGTGAGAGCACCAAGGGCTGGGAGGCACAGCCATAGCCAGGAGGCAGCAGGGACAGCTCCCACACAAAATCCCTCCAGCCAACAACGTCACACCCCAAATCCATCTGTCCCACCCAGTAGCTGCCATGACATGAGCCGAGTGAGAACCCCAAGAGGTGGGAAGGGCAGCCCCAGGCAGGAAGCATCAGGGACACCTCACAGGCCAAAGCGCTCCCGCCAGCAGGGTTGTTCCCCAGATCCACACAGCAGTGCACAAGTCGCTGTGACAGGAGCCTTGTGAGAGCAGCAGGTGTTGGGAGTGGCGCTCACCGGTGGGACGGTTGGACAGGGTCTCACCTGTCTGACCCAGAGATGGCTGGAGCATGTCCTGGGGTTCCATGCCATGACTGTGGGATGTGCTGGGCTAGGTGTGCGATGCCATGGGATGCCCACTGTGCCCATCCTGCCCCTCCCTGGGCCAATCCTGCCTCCCATGCCGGTCCCTTCCACCCTATGCTCAGGCGTGGGTGTGAAATGTCCCCGGGGTGTTGGGTGTCTTGGGAACTTCTGAACCTATTTCGTGCTTAATCCACATAGACCTGACCTTCCAAATGCCTTAAGGCTGGCTTAGAGCTGGTTTAGGTTTTCTTTATAGAGCTGGTTTTAGGGCTGGCTTAAGGCTGTTTTAGTGCTAACTTAGAGCTGGTTTACATTTTGTTTAGAGCTGGTTTAAGGGCTGGTTTAAGACTGGTTTAGTGCTATCTTGGAGCTGGTTTAGGTTTTGTTTAGAGATGGTTTTAGGGCTGGTTCAAGGTAGGTTTAGGGCTAGTTTAGGGTTGGTTTAGGTTTGGCTTAGAGCTGGTTTTAGGGCTGGTTTAAGGCTGGTTTAGAGATGTTTAGGTCTGGTTTAGAGCTGAGTTAGGTTGGGCTTAGAGTTGGTTTTAGGTCTTCATTAAGGCTGGTTTAGGGCTGGTTTAGAGTTGGTTTACATCTGGTTAAGGTCGGTTCAGGGCTGCTTTGGAGATGGTTTAGAGCTGGTTTAGATCTTTTTTTTATGGCTGTTTAAAAGCTGGATTTAGGGCTGGTTAAGATCTGGATTTAGAAGTGGTTTAAGGCTGGTTTAGGGCTACTTTACCATTGGTTTAGGGTTGGTTTAAGGCTTGTTCTACAGCTTGTTTAGAGCAGGTTTAGGTGTGGTCTGGAGCTGGTTTGCAGCTGGTTTAGAGTTTGTTTACAGCTAGTTTAGGGCTGCTTTAGAGATGGTTTAAGGGTCTTTTACGTCTGGTTTAGGGGGGGTTTAACGCTGGTGTAGAGCTTGTTTACATCTGGTTTAGGATCGGTTCAAGGGTGGTTTGGAGATGGTTTAGAGCTGATGTAGCTCTGTTTATGGCTTTTTAAAGACTAGTTTTAAGTCTCGGTAAAGTCTGGATTTAAGGGTGGTTTAAGGCTGGTTTAGGGATGGTTTAGCATTGGTTTAGGAATGGTTTGGCGTTGGTTTTAGGGCTTGTTTGAAGAATGTTTGCAGCTTGTTTGGAACTGATTTAGAGCTGCATTAGGGCTGGTTTTACAGCTTGTTTAGAGCTGGTTCAGGGCTGGTTTGGAGCTGGTGGTGTGTGTTTATGCATGTGAATAATTGAATGGCACTGAAGAGACTTGCCATAGTTAAGGCTGCTTTAGGGCTGTTTAGGTTTTTGTCGCAGGAGACTTAGTGGATGAGGAGTTCATCAAATGGCAGAAGTATTATAAATGCTGGGTGGATGAAGACGCGGAGGTGCAAGAACCGGGAAAACCATGGAAGAAGCTTGAGAAAGACCACGAGGGCTTTAAGAGCTATTTGGACATTTCCCCAGTTTGTTATATACCCCGAAAATGGCTACCCTTGTCTTTTTTCCCTTAGGAATCCCTGTCCAGGTTTCTCCTTCCAACAGACCCTTAGGGCATTTTTCCCGCCAACCCTCTCCTGATTGGTCCCCAGTTGGTGCAGTGCACCATTTTCCTTATATGGTTATGCTCAACCCCAGTTCTCCGATTGGTTCTTCTCCCGTTCCTCCCCTTCATTTGCATGCCCACCAATCAGATGTTTCGCTCCTCCCTGTCTCCTCCCCTTACTCCGCCCATGTTCTGGAAAGTCCCATGCTCCCCTATATAAGTCTGGGCACCCCAATAAACTTCGCTTCTCTTCGTGGACTCCTAACTCGTGTGGACCTCTTCCTTCGGGGAATTGTTGCTGGGTTGGGAGCGGGAGGAGCCTTCCCTGAGCTTCTGAGGAGCTTGCCCCTCGAGAGCATTCGCATTGCTCTTCGAGCCTTGCTTCTGGGAGCGCTATCCAGTCTACCGTATCAGTGGATAATCAATCATTCACCAATAGCTTTTGTTTAGAGCTGGTTTTAAAGCTGGCTTAAGGCTGGTTTAGGGCATGTTGAGGTTTGGTTTAGAGTTGGTTTAGGTTTGGTTTAGAGGTGGTTTTAAGGCTGGTTTAGGGCTAGCTTAGAGCTGCTTTAGCTTTTGTTTAGAGCTGGTTTAAGACTGGTTTAGGGTTGGCTTAGAGCTGGTTTACATCTGGTTTAAGGTTGGTTTAGGGCTGGTTTGGAAATAATTTTTTTCAGAACACACTCGGCAAAGCATGTGAAGAGCCAATTACCAAAGAGAACTTTGACGCAATTTATCTGTCATGGGTTCACCTAGGTGGGCCTAGATTTGGGCTCTGAAGTCTGGACTAGGCCGAAGCTGTCAGCTGACTTGAGCTGGGCTAACAGCTGACCTCTTCTAGCCAGTAACTTTGTATTCCATACCACATTATGACATCATCTCCAGGGAAGCAGGAACCAGTGTGGGAGTGGTTAAGGCAGTCGCTTCTCAGCCCTCCTCTTGGGAGGACACACGATGCTGTCCCAGGGGGGATGGAGAGGACCAGGCCCACCACTGGCTCACAGGGTACCTCAGGAAAGTAAAATGTGTTGTTCTGGGTCTCTCCTTTCTGCCTGGGTTTGTCTCCCTGGGGAATAAGCTTCTTCTTAAGTAATGTGTAGTTAGGACAGTAGAATTTGTGTGTTCGTTAAGAAGTTGAGGTGGGGAACTTGTTGTTGCAGACTTGTGTGAGTGTATATTTGTACTCTCTTCTAATTGTTATTGTCTCTTTCTTTCTGTGAAAAATATATGTAGGTTTAGTATAAATGCAGTTTGAAGTGTTTTTTTTTTTCTTTCCCCTCTCTTTTCCTCCCTTTCCCTGGTGTTAGGAGGGAGGCTTTTCTCTCTGTGCTTGGGGGGGGTTGGCAGTTGCTTATCTCAAACCAAGACATTATCAAACCCTCATTGCCAGATCTGAGTTCCTGGAACTGTTCCTGGGCTACTCAGCAGATTGCAAAGTCCTCGTGTCACCGACCTCACGGAATTCCTGTTAAAAGAACAGTTTAAAACTGAAGCCAGGGAAACAACTGCCTGGGAGATTATTTCAAAGTACGAATCAGTTGATGAAGATGTGCACAGTTCAGGTATCTGATATCTCTCATGCAGAGGCTTCTGCCCGTGACTGGGGTTTGCGAGAACCTCACATGGGTATTATTTTAAAAGGAATGTATATTTAGATGAATTTTTTCTTTCTGTGTTTTAATTTATTTTCATGTTGCTGCGAATGGCAGGAGGAGGAACTGGCTGATGGAGCTGCTGTTGGGCATTTCCCACTTCTGGACATGGGGATCTGTTCAAGGAGGAAAGACAGTGACAATTTAAGTTTGATTTCACAGTGAAAATTCAAAACCCTTTCTCACTCAGCCATCCCTGCTACTCAATGCCTCTGCCTTTTCCATGTCTAGGAGACCTTCCTTCATGTTGGGTGCTGCAGCCCTGATTGCTGCTATCAAGGATTCTGTTGAGGAGCTGGGGCTCAGCCTGCAGCATAGGTGGGAGTTTCCTCTACTCCACTGCAGGCACTCACGGCAACTTGTTTTCTCCAGACTCCCTCCAGAGTCAGTGGAGACAAGAGAAGACCCTGCAGGCTGCTGGGTTCTCTGACTCTAAAAGTGGCATGCAAAGGAAAAGTTACAAATCTCTCCCTGGCACTCCTCTCTTGCCCTGCATCTAGGTTAGATTATTTGATAGCGACAGCAACGAGCAACTGAAGGGAAACAAGAGCATTTTGGTGCAGACGGGTGTGAGGTGGCACTGTGTGGCACACTCTGTGAGCCGTAACTAATTCCAGGGATTATTAAGAGCACTAAAAACAAGTTATATGTGCTTCCTATTCTGCCCTCCACTCTCCTTTCTTGAAAAACCAGAGAGCAAGAAGCTGTGGAAGGAAGCAGGAATTGCAAAATACTTCATCTTGCTTCTTTTGAAATCAATGGATTCTCAGGGATTCCCAGTGCAAAAATCAAGTACTGAAAAGTAGAAACAAAACAGAGTGGATGGCATTTCATGGGTCAGCATTTGTGCAGTACAAGAGAGGCTTTTGGCATGCAGGTGGGACAGATGCTTGCAACAGGTCTGAGCGAGCCTGGAAATTCCCAGGAATGGGGTGAAATAGCCAATAGCCCCCATAAAATTCTCTATTTTGGTAGAAGAATTCTTTGTGTTTGGAAAAGATAGGAAAAAAGACAACAAAATCTCTGAGCACTCGAAGTGAAATGTTGTTGTAACTTTGATTCAAGCTCCTTTTAGTAAGCAGGAAGAAAGCCCGGGATGGGCCGTGGGGTCTGGGCCACAGCCCCGTTCTGTGGGGACACAGCCCCGTTGGGGGGGGGACACAGCCCCATTCTGTGGGGGACACAACCCCGTTCTGGGGGGGGGGCACAGCCCTGCTGTGGGCACCGGGGGGGGAAGGGGAGGTGTGTCCCTTATCCCCCTCGTACATCTCCGAGCGCCTGAGCCCCCAATTCCGACTTCCAGATTTGTCCCCTCCCCTCCCCAGCTTGTTGGGTTTAATCCCAAACCGCAACAAACCCGTCCTACGGCCGCAGGCGGTCCGTGACACAGCACCGGGAGCGGGATAATGCCCGGCTGTGCCTGAAGGGAAGGGGCTCAGTGGGGCACCCCCGCTGCCCTCGAGAAGCTTTTTCTGTCCAGTTGAGCGATTCTCGGCCTTTCTCGGCTCCTCTAGTCTTTATTCCTCTCACAGCTCATGTCCCGCCCTCGGCACAGCCCTTCTGGAGGCAGCGGACAGTGCCGGTCCCTCGGGGCAGCTCTTGCAGTGACACGGGGCGGGGACCCCCCGGTGCCGCTCATCGCAAACTGTTTTGGCAGAAACTTTTTCCCTAAACTGTTTTACCAGAGGGGATTCGGCTGCATGTTCTGCCAAGGCGTCTCCTCCAGCTGTTCCTTCAGGCCTTTGGGCAGAGCCTTTTACAGGGTCGGGCGGGACTTGGGCGGAGCCAAGGGCGGGGCAAGGGCGGGGATAACCAGAGAGGGAAAAGTTCTGCAATGCGGCAAAAACTGACCAATAGGAGGGCAGGGGCCACAGCCATGAGGGGACAGGGAAAGTTCCAGAACTTCCAAGGGGGAATTAAACAAGAACAGGGGATTTTATAACAAAACCTGAACCACAAACAGTAAACCAGACCTATAGTCTTGAAATGATTGTGTCTTCATTGTCCAGGGAGGGGACAGAGGGGACAGGAGGGGACAGAGGGGACAGGAAGGAGAGGAGGGGACAGAGGGGACAAGAAGTGACAGAGGGGAAAAGAGGGGACAGGAGGGGACAGAGGGACAGGAGACTATTAGTCTCATATATACGACCTGACAGACCATGCTCATTTTTATGACAGACTCAGGTTACACTGACAGTTTTATTTGCACTGAACAAAATTTGTTACCAATGGATCTTTCCAAGGGAAGAGGTAATATTACACATAGAACGTGACCTTTACATTTCTAATAACAGCAGCTTCTGATTGGACTCTTCCTCTTTAATGTCCACTGGTATTTTCTCAAAAATCCCTCAGTTTGTGCCCAAAAATATGGGATTTATCCCCAAATCCCTCAGTTTATCACCAAATCCCTCAATTTATGCCCGAAATATTTGATTTTTCCCCCAAAACCAGCAGTTTGTTCCCAAAATATGGGATTTTACCTCCAAAACCCTCCGTGTGTCCCCAAATTATGGGATTTCCCACTCCCATTTTATCCCAATCCCATTTTTATCCCAATCCCAGTTTATCCCAATCCCATTTTAAAAAACATTCTTTGGACAGATTTAAAAAAAAATTAAAGAATTCTTAGGAAAGTTTTTTTTTTTTAATTCTAAGGAAAAATGCAAAAAAAAGCAAATAAAAATTTAGGAAAGATTTTTAAAATAACTTAAAACATCTTAGGAAAGATTTAAAAAAAATAAAAAATTCTTAGGAACAAAATATGAGATTTTTATCTTCAAAATCCCCCAGTTTGTCCATAAAATATGGGATTTTTCCCACATATCCCTCAGTTTGTCCCCAAATCCAACAGTTTATCCCAAAACAGGAGAGTTTTTCCCCAAACCCCTCAGTTTGGCCCCAAAATATGGGATTTTATCCCCCCAAATCCCCCAGTTTGTCCTAAATCTCAGCGATTTATCCCAAAAATAGAGGATTCCCCCCATATCCCTACATCTCAAATCCTGGGGATTTATCCCCAAATCTCAGTGTGTTGTCCCCAAAATATGGGATTTTTCCCCCAGAGCTCTCAGTTTATCGCTAAATTTCGGGGATTTATCCCCAAAGCCTGAGGGTTTGTCCCAAATCCCTCAATTTCTTCACAAAATAGAGGATTTTTTTCCCCCGAATCCCTGAATTTACCCCAAAACTCATGGGTTAATCCCCCAAATTCGAGGATTTATCCCCAAAACTCAAGGAGTTTATCCCCACAATATGGGATTTTTCCCCAAAGCCCTCAGTTCGTCCCAAATCCCGGTGGTTTATCCCTAAAACCCACTGATTTATTCTCAAAACTTGAGGAGTTTACCCCCAAAGATGGGATTTTCCCCCCAATCCCTCAGTTTGTCCTCAAAGTATCAGATTTTTCTCGCAAACTCCCTCAGTTTGTTCTCAAAACATGGGATTTTTTCCCCCAAAATATGGAATTTTCCCCAAATCCCGCAGTGTGTCCCCAAAATATGGGATTTTCCAATCCCAATTCTCCCAATCCCATTTTATTCCAATCCCATTTTTATTCCAATCCCATTTTTATCCCAATCCCATTTTATCTCAATCCCAGTTTATCCCAATCCTATTTATCCCAATTCCAGTTTATCCCAATTCCAGATTATTCCAATCCCATTTTTATTCCAATCTCATTTTCCTTCCCAATCCCATTTTACCATAATCCCATTTTATCCCAATCCCATTTTTCTTCCAATCCCATTTTTATCCCAATCCCATTTTATCCCAATCCCATTATTTATCCCAATCCTAGTTTTTATCCCAATCTCATTTTATCCCATTTTTATTCCCAGTCCCATTTTTATTCCAATACCGTTTTTATCCCAATCCCAGTTTTATTCCCAATGCCTTTTATGCCAATCCCAGTTTATCCCAATCCCAGTTTATTCTCAATCCCATTTTTATCCCAATCCCAGTTTATCCTAATCCCAGTTTTATTCCCAATCTCATTTATCCCAATCCCATTTTATCCCAATCCCAGTTTATTCCCAATCCCATTTATCCCAATCCCAGTTTATTCCAATGCCAGTTTATTCCCAATCCCATTTTTATCCCAATCCCAGTTTATCCCAATCCTGTTTATCCCAATCCCAGTTTATTCCCTCCCTTCCCTGGGTCCCTCCAGGGCTCGTTGGGGTCCCCTTTGTGTCCCTTTGGTGTCCCCTCCTGGGCCCAAGGTGAGGGGGCCCAGGGCCACCTTTGGGGACAGCAGGGGACACACTGGGGACACCAAGCGGAGGGACATGGGGGGAGTGACATTTTGGGGACACTCTGGGGACACTTTTGGGACACTGAACGGGGGGACACAGAGGATGACACTTCGGGGACACTTTGGGGGCTCTCTACGGACACTCTGGGGACGCTCTGGAGACACCAGGCGGGGGGGACACAGGGGTGACATCACTGATGGTCCTGTGTGGAGACAGGAGTGACAAACCACAGGGGACACTGTGGGACCTCAGAGGCACTTTGGGAACACTCTGGGGACACTCTACGGACACTTTGGGGACACTGTGGTGACACTTTGGGGACACTCAGAACACTCTGAATCACAGAATGGATTGGGTTGGAAAAGCCCTCCGAGATCATCCAGTCCAACTCTTGGTCCAACTCCAGCCCCTTTACCAGATCATGGCACTCAGTGCCATGGCCAAGCTCAGGTTAAAAACCTCCAGGGATGGGGAATCCACCCCCTCTCTGGGCAGTCCATTCCAATGCCTGAGCACTCTCTTGGGAAAGAATTTTTTTCTGCTCTCCAACTTCAATTTCCCCTGGCAGAGCTTGAGCCCATCGTGCCCCCTTGTCCTATTGCTGAGTGCCTGGGAGAAGAGACCAACCCCCACCTGGCCAGAACTTCCCTTCAGGCAGTTCCAGACAGTGCTGAGGTCACCTCTGAGCCTCCTCTTCTCCAGGCTGAACACCCCCAGCTCCCTCAGCCTCTCCCCACAGCACTTGTGCTCCAGTCCCTTCTCCAGCCTCGTTGCTCTTCTCTGGCCCTGCTCCAGCCCCTCAATATCCTTTCTGAACTGAGGGGCCCAGAACTGAACACAACACTCAAGGTGTGGCCTCCCCAAGGCAGAGTCCAGGGGAAGGGTCACTGCCCTGGTCCTGCTGGCCAGGCTAGTTTGGATCCAGGCCAGGATCCCATTGGCCTTCTTGGCCACCTGGGCACACTGTTGGCTCATGTTGAGCTTCCTGTCCCTCAGTCCCCCCAGGTTCCTCTGCCTGGCTGCTCTCCAGCCACTCTGCCCAGCCTGGAGTGCTGCAGGGGGTTGGGGTGGTCAAAGGGCAGGACCTGCACTTGGCCTTGTTGAACTTCATCCCATTGGAATCAGCCCATCTCTCCAGTCTATCCAGATCCCTCTGCAGAGCCCTCCTGCCTTCCAGCAGGTCGACACTCCCTCCCAACTTGGTGTCATCAGCAAATTTGCTGATGATGGACTCAATCCCCTCATCTAAATCTTCAATAAAGATGTTAAACAGGACTGGACCCAACACAGACCCCTGGGGAACACCACTGGTGACCGGTCGCCAGCTGGACACAGCCCCGTTCACCAGCACTCTCTGGGCCCGACCCTCCAGCCAGCTCCTAATCCAGCAGAGGGTACACTTGTCCAAGCCATGGGCTACCAGCTTTTCCAGGAGTATATTATGGGAGACAGTGTCAAAGGCCTTGCTGAAGTCTGGATAGACACATCCACAGCCTTCCCCTCCTCCACCAGGTAGGTCACCTGATCATTAAAGGAGATCAGGTTGGTCAGACAGGACCTGTCCCTCCTAAACCCCTGCTGGCTGGATCTAATCCCTTGTCCACTCTGAAGGTGCTGTGTGATTGCACTCAGGATGAACTGCTCCATAACCCTGCCAGGCACCGGGGTCAGGCTGACAGGCTTGGAGTTGCCAGGGTCAGCCTTGCAGCCCTTTTTGTGGATTGGGGTGACATTCCCCAGCTTTCAACCATCTGGGACCTCCCCAGAGAGCCAGGACTGTTGGAAGATGATGGAGAGTGGCTTGGCAAGCTCTTCTGCCAGCTCCGTCATCACCCTGGGATGGATCCCGTCTGGTTCCATAGACTTGTGAGGATCCAGCTGGCTCAGTAAGTCACTGTTTCTACCATCATGTACAATCCAGTCAATGCAGTGGCAACAGTGTTGGTGTCTCCACCAGCTGCAGCACCACATGGAGAGCAGCCAGTGCTGGCACTGAGCTCCACACTTTGAGACCACCAGGAACATTCCAGGTTCCTTGGGTTTCACCCTTGGTAGGATGTGGTAGTTCCAGCCTGCGGATTAAATGGACACCAGGCTACATGGAGCAGAGAAGAAAAAAATAATTACCTTCCAGAAAACTTAATGATCAGCAGAGGAAGGGGCCAACATACTCTTGCCCCTTCCTTTGGCTCCAGTGTTGTCCCTCTGTAGTGGAAAGTAGTTTGTTGAGCAGCAGAACCAAAATCATTAACCACAGCATTAAGTTATAATGTCCCCTCTAACTGGCTTTCCTGAGAATTTCCTGTGCACGAATCGCTCACCCTCAGTAAGTATCCGGTGCTGGTGCGGGTTTGCTGTGCTTTGTGAAATGAGTACAGGAAAAACACTTCCAAAGCCACTATTTCTACATGCCTGGGCTGGGCTGTCCCGTGCCAGCCCCGGGGCGGGGGGCGGCAGGTCGGGCCGGGCTGGGCTGTCCCGTGCCAGCCCCGGGGCGGGGGGCGGCAGGTCGGGCCGGGCCCGCCCCAGCGCTGGGGAGCGGCGAGCGCCGCTGCGGGAGAAGCCGCGGGAGCCGCAGGAAGGGCTGCGGGCACGGCCGGGAGCGCCTCGGCTGCAGGTGGGCGACAGAGTTGGGGTGCGGGTGCCCGGGAGGGTCGCGGCTGGTGGGAGAGCCGAGCCCCCACCCCTCGTGAGGGACGGAGCGGAGGAGCCGCGGGAGCGGGACCGGGGATGCTCCGAGCGCTGTGGCGGACACGGAGGCGGCTCTCGGGGGCCTCCTGTGCCGCGGGTCCTGCTCGGTCCGTGCTCTGCAGCGCCCGGGTGGGCTCCGCTGGCCGCGCTGGGCGGGACCTGCTGTCCCCTGTCCCGTGTCCCCGCCCCGGGCCGAGCGCTCCGGGAGCCGCCCGGGGGTGCCGCGGCCTCCGAGGCTGGGAGAGCGCCGAGGGCTCCGCCGGAGCGGGCGGGATGCGGCTGGCACGGGCTGTTGTCTTTGGGGTTGTTTGCCCCCGACAGTTGTTTGAAGGGAGCCTGGAGTTGCTCAAGTTCTAAAGCTCTGGCGTCGCTTTTAATTAAGCGCTAATTGTCTCAAACAGGAGAAGGGCCGTGCAGCGCCTCTCGCCGCCCAGCCCTGACACCGGTGGGGATCTGCCGTGTTGGTTCAAAACAACTCGCACACCGCTCCAGAGGAGGCTTTTGGAAAAGCTTTTTCCTTTTCCTCGTGAATAATGCCTTTGCTCTCTCCGCACCTCACTCGGGACCGTTCGGTTTCGACTGAATTTTGGCAAACCCGGGGCTTTCCCTCGGCCTGCCGGCCACGATTGATGGTGAGAGCAGCGCCAGGGGCATTAAGACCTGAAGTGAACCTTGGAGATCCAAAAGAAAAGCAGCAGCAGCATCTGGGGCCTGGGGCTTGTTGCTCTTTTTCTGTTAGACGTGGGGTGAAAGAATTGTTCCTCTCTGAAGAGCAGGCAAAGTGATGTTTGGGAAGGGCAGTTTTTTGGTTAGCAAGGCTACAAGTGTAGGTTTTCTGGAGCTCTGCTTCAAGCCCATTTGGGTGCCATGAATTACCTCAGAGCAACATTATTATTAGTTTTGGAATGAAATACAACTCCTGAACTTCCAAAATTCAATTTCTGTTGGTTTCTCCACTCCCCTCCATGGACTCTGTGTCTCCCTTCTGCAGATTTGGTTCCCTGCCAGGACATTTTGTATCTTGGTACTCTTAATACTTTACAAACCAATTAACCTCTCTGCCTGTCTTCTTTTCCTTCCATGTTTTTCAAACATCTGCCAGAAAGAGATTTCCTGATTTGAAGCAAGCCCAGGGCTGGGGAGGATGCTCTGCAGAGCAGAACCACCTGGTGGTCTGTGTTCCGGGGAGGTTTGGATCAAGTGCAGAGCGTGGATGGGCTGGTGGAGCAGAGACTGTGGCTGGCAGCGTCTCTAAGTGCAGCGAGACAAGAGAAGTTGGAGTAAAACTCAGAACAGTTACTGGTTCATCTGTATTAAGCTGTTGTAAATTAATTTTGTATAAAACGGTGCTTTTAACCAGGTCTCTGCTAATGACACACTGGAGAGACCTCTAATCCTGCTTGGTGCTGGGAGAAGTTTCTGTGGAACTTTGTTCCTCCTTTCTGTGCTTTGCAGCCCAAGTGGCTCAGGAGGCTTTGCCTGCTGTGGATGCCCCTGCAGCGACAGGGAGGCTGAGGAGGAGCCCCAGGCACCTCACAGTGGCTACCTGGGAAGCAGCTTCCTAATGAGTGGAGCTGCTGTGCAGACGTGGAACAAAGATCTGATGAGACCCCAAAGGAGTTGGAGCAGCCATAGTTTTCCTTGGAGCACCATGTTAAAGTTTTCTGAGGAACAAGCCTCAGTGTTGCTTAGTGGGGTTTTAACTCTGCTGTTTTGTGTGGAGTGACAGTGGGGGTGTGGATGC
This sequence comes from Pithys albifrons albifrons, assembly GCF_047495875.1. NCBI lineage: Eukaryota > Metazoa > Chordata > Aves > Passeriformes > Thamnophilidae > Pithys > Pithys albifrons. Next base: position 1,649,757 of record NC_092477.1, on the reverse strand, counting down.
CCTGATGTCTGAGGTAATTAATGAATGCATCCTTGAGGACCAGAGAACCACCTGTAGAATGTGTGATCCCTGTAACCAGTAGGATCTTTCCATGTATGTCAGGTGAACTAACTAACCAAGAGCGTGCTGGCATGTTACAGACAAGAGTAGATAAAAGTGAAGCTGTAACTAAAAATAAAGTCCTTTGGAGTATCCTTTTGGTCAGACTGCAGCCTCCTCTGAGCACTGCAGATCTACCTTACCCCGACACTCTTTGTCATGCTGCTTTAGCTTTGAACTGCTCAATTCTTCTTTATTTACAGCCTTTCAGGTGCATTAGGTGCATTTGTATTCTTTTCAGAAGAGTGCTGCTGGCTCTGTGATCTTAAATATTTTCTCTGTGTTTTGCTTTTTCCAAGCGTTCCCAATCTCTAACATTGGATTCCTCTGAGCTCTTACTCTCCAGATTTGCCAGTTGGATGATATCAGTGTTAACTATTTCCTTCAAATAACAAAAGTCCCTTCTGAATTTGTCTTGAGCTGGCACCATATCTATGTCAATTGAACTAATAACAGATAAAAGCTTGACTTTAAGAAATAACTTGTGGTCTACTCTGGCATTGGACTGGTCTACCCATACCTTGAATATGCCTTTAGCACTTCTGAGTTGGATTCATCTCAGCAGAGAAAGACTCAAGTGAACGGGGCTTGAAGCCAAGTCTGGAGATTACCTGGCATTAGGGAAAGACTGGCTTGAGAAATTGTGTGCAAGTGGTTTTGTTCTTGTTCTTCTGGATTTTCAAAAACCTGTGGTTGTAGCATTTTTCTAATTATTTTTGTTTCTTGAACATGGACAGGCAAGTGTGTGGTTGCCTTGCAAAGCTGGAATATTTTCATCGTGGCTCTCATTCCTGTCAGCCTTAGAGGAAGAACTCTGAGAGACAGAGCCTTCACTGATGTGGAAGATTGACAGTGTACAGAGAAGTATTCCTCATTAAAACCATCATATTGTGTAATTTTTTCCCAGCTGCTAATTTCATTTTGAGGGAAATTAGAACTGGATATCCCTCCCTCAAAAGAGAAATCTTAAAAAAGAAAATAAAAAGGGCTACTTGAAGTTCCTGGGGGTGTTGCACACTGAGCAGCACATTTTTCTGCTGTCCTTTGGAGATGACTTTACCATTCACTAGAGGGTCAATATCCTCATTTATCCAGTGGGGGCCCTGGCACAGATTGGGCAGAGCAGCTGTGGCTGCCCCAGCCCTGGGAGTGTCCAAGGCCAGGCCAGACGGGACCTGGAGCACCCTGGGCTGGTGGGAGGTGCCCCTGCCCGTGGCAAGGATGGCACTGGGTGGGCTCAAGGTCCCTTAAACCCAAACCATCTCATGATTTGGTGATTCTCTGAGCTTCTAATCATTCCCTCCTTCAACAAAAGTGCAGTGACCTCAAGTGTCAGCACATCCCTGTGAGAAAAATCTCGGCTCGAAGAATTTTTAGAGAGATGAGTTGAAGGAGCAAAGCAAAATAGGGTTTAATGGCCAAACTGCACACACAGGGTGCCTCGCCACAGCGAAGTCGCCGGGGAGCACCCCGAGGAGGGGGAGGTCACCCTCATTTATTTCCTTCACACCACGCCCTCTTCCCTCCCCTCCAGGAGTCCATCCCTCCGTAGTCCATGTATGGTCCCGTGCACGCTGATTCGAGGTTACTCCATCACTTCTTCACTGCCTTCTTTGGGCAATTTCTTGCTGCATCATCAACGCTAATTGGCCCATCCAGTCCCCCTGTCAGGCCCTACCACCGTCCGCAGGCCCTGACAACAGCCCCCCTTGCTGAGGCTGCTGCCTCACAGACTGCTCTGACAACAGCCCCCCTTGCTGAGGCTGCTGCCTCACAGACTGCCCTGACAACAGCCCCCCTTGCTGAGGCTGCTGCCTCACAGACTGCCCTGACAACAGCCCCCCTTGCTGAGGCTGCTGCCTCACAGACTGCCCTGACAACAGCCCCCTTTGCTGAGGCTGCTGCCTCACAGACTGCTCTGACAACAGCCCCCTTTGCTGAGGCTGCTGCCTCACAGACTGCCCTGACAACAGCCCCCCTTGCTGAGGCTGCTGCCTCACAGACTGCCCTGACAACAGCCCCCCTTTGCTGAGGCTGCTGCCTCACAGACTGCCCTGACAACAGCCCCCCTTGCTGAGGCTGCTGCCTCACAGACTGCCCTGACAACAGCCCCCCTTGCTGAGGCTGCTGCCTCACAGACTGCCCTGACAACAGCCCCCTTTGCTGAGGCTGCTGCCTCACAGACTGCTCTGACAACAGCCCCCCTTGCTGAGGCTGCTGCCTCACAGACTGCCCTGACAACAGCCCCCCTTGCTGAGGCTGCTGCCTCACAGACTGCCCTGACAACAGCCCCCCTGCTGAGGCTGCTGCCTCACAGACTGCCCTGACAACAGCCCCCCTTGCTGAGGCTGCTGCCTCACAGACTGCCCTGACAACAGCCCCCCTTACTGAGGCTGCTGCCTCACAGACTGCTCTGACAACAGCCCCCTTTGCTGAGGCTGCTGCCTCACAGACTGCCCTGACAACAGCCCCCCTTGCTGAGGCTGCTGCCTCACAGACTGCCCTGACAACAGCCCCCCTTGCTGAGGCTGCTGCCTCACAGACTGCCCGCCAAATTCACCTGTCTGACCTGCATGTGGAGAAATCCCCCCCTTAAAGGGCCATTCCGCTTCTCCAAAAAGCAATTAACACAGAACCTTTTAATTCAACTGTTCAAACCAACCAAAACCCCTTCCTTCCACACCTCCCACAACGAACCCTCTCTTTTTATTTCTCACATCCCTGTGCTGGGGTTTGGGATCCATGTGGACAAACAGGTTCCAGGTCTCTGGAGCTCACATGAGTTCCAAGAATTCCTGATTAATTTAGTCTCAGTGACTCTACAGATTCCTCTAGCTCAAACTCCCAAGTTTAATATGAACTTGTCAGCCAGATCTGACAAGTCTCAGTTTTATAAATAGAAATAAAAATTCTACCCTTTGGGAAATTTCTGCTTTTTACGCCTGACACTGGGTAGTAAAAATTAAGGTCGCTGAATAAAATGACTTTCCTGAACCTTTCCCAAACTTTCTATTTCTTTCAGACATTCTTGTGCATCACTTGCTATATTATGTGGTCTGCAAGTGCTTGGGTTTGGGAAAGCTGATTTTCAAGGGAGATAAATCAGGTTGAATTTTCTTATATGGATGTGCTCCCATCTTAATTAATTTGTTTGGCTGTTGGATTGGTTTGGTTTTGTTGTTTTTCTTGCTATTCAGTTGTTTTTTTAAACAGACTTCTTGGAGGAGCTCATGAGAATTTGCTTCTCTCTGACAGTTAAAGATACGGAATTGTGAATTTTTCCTGGTGTGTTTGCACCACTTCACAGGTTTGCTTTCTTAGTGCTTTGAAATACCTTTGCCTTCTGAAACCAGAGCACTGTGTAATACTGGGAAGCTTTCTGATTTCTAAAACTGTATTTCCTTTTTCATACTCTGTGGGTATGAGTCCCTTTGTTTCTTTCCTCTCTTTTCCAACAGCAGCAGGTGCTGCTTGTCTTTATTCTTTGTGGCCTTTCCATACAAAGCGCTGAATTTCTGTGGAACCAGTTAAGTCCAGGGATTTCCAAAAGCACCAAAGGGATGCTGTGGATCTGCCCTTTTGCTTCAGTAGAGGGGGAGGCAAAATTATTCTTAGCTATTAATATTCCATTACTCTCACTTTGTACGAGATGACATTTAGGCAGCAAAATCAAGAGGCAAAGGGGCTGGGACCTTTTTTTTTCTTTGTACTTTTCCTCCTCTCTTTCTGTGAGTGTGGATGACCTGAAAACCAACTTGGGTTATGTAGAAGTTTTGCAGGTGCTGAAATATTATCACCAGATTCTGAATCTCTGCTTTGGCAGTCGATTTCCTTGATGCAGTTATTTCCACCTGCTGGATCATTGCAGTGTGTAGAGTTTGAAAAGTAACTTGCTGCAGCCTTTCTAATAGAATGGATTTTTGTCTCCTTACCTCTGATGGGGATCTGGTTTTTAGATTAATACAGTAAGAAAGAAAAGATACTGGAGCTGAGCTGCAGTGGTGTTCAATACTTGATTATTTTGGAGCAATTCCCAAGCAAGAACCTTTCTCCAGTGCCAAAAATTGAGCAATGCTCTCTAAACAACCTGATGGCACCAACTTGGCCTTGGTGCTGAGGTTGGGGAGAAAACCTCCTTTGGGCTACTTTGCTTTCTGGAAGGGCTGTTGCTCATCAGTGAACTGGGGAGAAACTTCCCTAAGTTTGTGTTTTGCTGTTCACTGGGTGTGCACATGGATTTGCATCTTTTGAAACAACCAGCATGTTCCTGAGCATAAAGATATATTTATCTGGTTTAAAGCTGTGAGTTTGAACACTACCAAGGATCATGCTTTTAAAATGAAACATTGATATTCAGGAAAAAACTTACAGAACAGAGTGAAAATGAAGTGTTTAAAGTCATTTAAATCTTACAAGGTTAGCTGGTGACTACTATTCTCTCTCTTAGATATTAAAAATCATTAAAATACAATGCAGCCAAAGGCTGGGGATGTATTTTTATAATTTTAACCCACAAAGCTTTCCAATTTTTTTTTTTTAGTTTCTACCAAAGCATGTTTTTTTCTGGCCTGAAATGGATCTGTCACGTTCAGCTTTGCCCAGAGCACTTAAAGAACAAAATGACATGAATTTGCCTTCTCCATATTTCCCCCTTTCCTTGCAAGAAATCTGGCACATCAGAATCCCCTACTTCAGTATTCCTGCTTCACCTCCTCCTGTTTTCCCTTCCTGCCCTCCTGACTTGTCTCCCCTGCTCAGGGCAAATCTCAGTCCCGTGGGCTGGGCTGGTGCTGCTCCTGCAGGATTCAGCTCTGCAGCCCAAACTGGGGGTGTCCTGGGATGCTGCTGTGCCACGGTGTGTGTGGGTGGGGGTTTGAATGGCCCTGCTTTTGGCTTTTTGATAGTCACATTTATGAAGATATAATGCAGGCAGATTCTGGGAGGTGTGTCCATGGATTCCTGTGCTCCAGGGCCGGCTTTGCAGGTGGCCCTTGGAAACACAGGGCAGGGAATGGCCAACTCCCAATTTCCAATTTCAGCAAGAAGGTTTTGGTTTATTTCTTTGTTGTTTTGGTTTCCTTTTGTGGTTTTTTTGTAGGTTTGGTTTGCTAAGTTTAAAATCAAAATTAAAGCCAAACAGAAAATGAGAAAATTAAAGTCTTAAATGGCAGATCTGCCACAGAACAGGTTTCCACCTTTATTTGGGTATACATTTGATCCTGCACACGTCGTATTGTAGCCAGCACAGCATGTCCAAGGCAAGTGCAGCACAAGCTGCTCCTGTAACCACGTGTTAAAGCTGCTGAACTGTGACTCTGATTGCACCTCATGTGCTGTCTCTGCTTTAAACCCACTGTATCTTACCAATAAATGAGAGCTGGAACTTGGTGGGAAGCAGGAACTGCAAAAGGAACTTCCCTGTCCGCTCTGCTCCTGCTGGACTATGGAATTCTAACACCTTGTGGACCTACCTGAATGTGATAGGTCAGTGTACCCTTCTGCTGGGTATGAAGCCATAGGGAAACAAGAGGAACATTAAAGGATCTGTTGACTTTGTTGTGTGTATTTAAAGGCATTAACTAGGCAGCCAGGTCTTGAAGATCACCCAGGGATTCAGTTCTGTGTTTGTTCTTTTAACAGGTTAACCCTTGCCTTGCATCAGTTCCCCTGAGAGGCCCGGAGTGGCTGAATTGAGGAGCCTGAAGATGCTGCTGCTGTGGAAACAGCTGCTCCTGGTATCATTTGTTGGCTGCCTTGGAGAGAGCAACAATCTTTAACTTCTGTTGTAGAACTGGGTATAAGTTTCCAGATCCCAGATTTGAGCTGCACTCGAGGAGTAGAACCAGAGAGGCTTTGAAATGCAAATGTTATGTAGAGTTTAGAAACCAGGCATGCAATAGGTATCTTAAATAATACAAAATATTAAAAGTAAGTGAACTAAAGTAACCTTTTTGCTCTGAAGTTACTGCATAGGGATGTGCTTTCAAAGCAAGCAGAAGATACTCAGAGGCATTAAGGATGTTGTTGGTAGTGCTGATTTAAGAGCTGCAATATGTGTTTGTCTTTAACAGATCTGTGCTGTAGCTGGGATGATTCCTGCAGCTTTTTTAACAACTTTCTTTGCTTTAGGATGCAGTTTCTTCCTGAGGAGCAGCTCTGTGTTTCTGCTGCACCAATTCAGCAGTTCAGAGCTTTGCTTTTCTTCCTGTGCCAGGCAATTCTCAGTGTTTGGGACTCGTGCTGCTGTTCAGGTCTCCTTTCTCATGCCACAGGAGCTCTCCAGAGGCATTTTTCTGTTCTCATCAAGGTCGATGCTCACTCTCCCTAAACTGACACATACCCTTAAATCATCTTTATAACCTTGCAACAGCTTTGTTTGATTTCAGCAGCTGAGAAAATGGGTCATTGTCCCAGCTATCTGTAAGAACTGGAATGATTGACTTTGTGCTTCCAGATACAGTCCAAAACCTGAAGGATCCCAGCTGTTCCCACACTGGTGTCCTGTGTGGGGGTATATTCCCAGAGGTGGTGCCCAAGCTGACAGCAGCTCTGCCTCACTCTGGCAACGTGTAAGTTTGAGGTGTTGAGCAGGAGGTGATACAAAACATGCTCCTGTTGCTGAGAACAGTGGTTTGGATGAACATGTGGAAGAGGTGAGAATTCCTTCTGCAGGCAGCAGGTGGATTGGGATTGACACCCCTCACACTAATTGTGCTGTTCCTGCAGAAAAGAGAGAGCTGAGCACTCCTGGAATTACCAAATGGAGTTGGGAATTGGTACCAGAATCACTTAAAATCCTTGGATTCGTGTGAGAGTTGGAGGATTAATGATTAAAGTTTTCAGTAGACATGGAGAGAGGTCCTTTCTTCACTAACACAAACCTGTCCAGCACAGTGACCTCAAACATGCAGTGCCCCCAGATCTGACATGGGAGGGTGCAGGTCAGCAAGTCTTAGATAAAATACCCCTCCATTAAGCAGAAGTGGTTTGTTAGGAGTAGCAGGGATGGTTCAGGAGCAGCTGGCCTGGCTTGAGGGCTCTTCAGCCCTTTCCAGATCAGTGGTCTGACTTTTTTTTTATCTTTGCTGCTAGATGTGTTGCACTGAGCTATAAAGTAATTTCCAACAATACTAATTCTAAACCCCTTCTCAAACAGCTTGTTTTCTCTTCCCCTTTAGCCCCCCAAATACTTTTGCCTTCTGTCGTGCAGTTTCTCAGATCTCACGAGCTTCATTGCACTTCCCTTCTGCATTCTCTGTAACAAGTCTTCAAGAAGAGACTTGATGAAATAGTGATTATTCCTTCACACACAGCATTCCAGTTACAATAGAAGCCAATGTTCCTCCCCAAAGAAATGCCATTTCATAGTATGGAAAGAGAAAATTGCTTCCCTTCTACAATGTAGCATAATTTTTCCTTTTCTTGTCTTAGATCCAGATATTTACATAAGTCATATGAATGTCACCTTTCAATGGGGAGCAAATTATTCTTGCAGTTAACAATAATTTTGACCTTTTGAAGTGTGCAGTTCCAGCAGGGTATGGACATCCACCATGGAAACTCCTTTTCACTCCCTCCACATCAGCTCCTGTGTTGAGCTTGTATTTTCACTGTGTTTCTTTGGGGGCTGTTGCTGTGCAGGGAGGAAGAGGATGTTCAGTATTTCCAGCTGAGGGTGCACAGATCAGTTTTGTATTTCTGTCCTAAAGCTCTGTCACAAACCACTGCAATGTTTTCCTTAGAGGATTTTCCCTTTCTGGCATTCCCTTTCTTAGCAGTCTGGTTTGGGATTTACTGAATGGGAGATTCAGTAGATGACTGGCTTTGTGTGGGAAGTCTTCCCCTAAATTATTTTACTAATTCAGCCTGGTTTTATGCTGGGGTCAACTGTATCATAATTGAGCAGTGATTTTTGGATGATTAAGATGGTCCTCTGTCATCATTCTGCATGGCTATTCCTCTGGATAGTTTAGTCCTGTTTCAGAGAACCTGTTAAAACTCCCTGGGGTTTGCCACAAATCAGTAAATCATCTCACCCACACACCCAAAAGAGAGAGTGACATCTAAAATTGATTTATGCAGATCTCCTGATACTTTTCAGTTGTTGTAGCCTTTAAATTGTACTTAACTCTCTACAGCTGTTTCGATTTTTACTGGGTTACTGTTATGTTTTTAATGGTTTTTAATGGTTTTAAAGGACTGTCAATACAAGAAACTTCTCAACATCCCACACTGAACATTGGACACAGTTAATGTGCAGCTGCCTAAAAAACATTCATGCAGTGCTAATTTTCCCCCCTTCTGCCAAGAATGGAAAAGTTTGCTAGACATGTGGAGATCTGAAAATGATTTTTCTCTGCTGTTGATTTTGTTCCAAAATCGGTTTGTAACAAGTGACAAAGGCCTCAGTAAAACAAACCTGGGAGTTCCTTTAGGGTTTTACCCACTGCTACTACTGCACTTGTATTGTGATTATTGTGGGGCTTGTCATCAGCTGTTATTTCTATTTCCTGGGTATTGTGATTCATATTTGTTTAGTACAGTCAGTTTTACGCACCTGACACTGAGTTTGGATTTATGAGAGACAGGAGGAAGCAACGAGACCTGAAAAAACTAGACATCAGTTTTGTGTTGGTGGATACACTGCCTGTTACCTTGTTCCCCTGTGGAATGGGGCCATAACCGGGAGAACTTCAGGCAATGACAAGGATGTTGTGGAACTGAGCAGGTGTTGCTTGGAGAGTCCAAGGCAATTCTACTTGTCCTAAATTCCTGACCAGCCTCATGTGATGTGTGTTCCTGTTTCACGCAATATGGCAGGGAGAATTCTAAAGATGGGAGGCAGTGAGAATGTCCTCCCTCTTTATATCATTCCCCAAAATCCTCCCTTGGACCCCCAAGTGCCCTCTGGAACCCCCAAATCCCCGCTGGGATACCCAAGTCCCCCCTGAGGCCCCCAAATACCCCCCGGGGCTCCCAAAATACCCCCTGGGACCCCCAAACACCCCCCTGGGACTCCCAAACACCCCTTGGGACCCCCAAATGCCCCCCAGGACGCTCAAATACCCCCCTGGGACTGCCAAATATGCCCTGGGACCCACAAATAAACCATTGGGACCCCCAAATGCCCCTTGGGACCTCGAAATTACCCCCTGGAACCCCCAAATACCCCCCTGGGACCCCCAAACACCCCTGGGACCTCCAAATGCCCCTCTGGGACCCCGAAATACTCCCTGGGACCCTCAAATACCCCCCCAAAATATCCCCAAGCTTACCCCCGGGACCCCCAAAATCAGCCCTGGTGCCCCACAAAATACCACCTGAGACCCCCAAATACCCCCCTGGGGCCCACAAATACCCCCCTGGGATCCCCAAATATTCCCTTGGGACCCTGAAACACCCCCCTGAGACCCCCAAATATCCCCCTGGGACCCACAAATAGCTCCAAGTGCCCCTCTGGGACCCCCGATTCCCCCCCGGGACCCCCAAGTGTCCCCCTGGGACCCCCCAAAATAGCCCTGGGACCCCCAAGTGCCCCACTTGGATCTCCAAATGCCCCCTGAGACCCCCAAATACCCCTTGGGACCCCCAAATACCCTCCTGGACCCCCTAAATACCCCTTGGGACACCCCAAATACACCCCTGGGACCCCCAAATACCCTCCTGGCACACGAAAATACCCCCTGGGACCCCCAAATACCCCCCTGGATCCCCAAATACCGCCCTGGGATCCCCAAGTACCCCCTGGAAACTCTCAAATACCCCCTGGGACCCACAAATAGCCCCAAGTGCCCCCCTGGGACCCCCGATTCCCCCTCGGGACCCCCTAATGCCCCCCTGTGACCCCCAAATACTCCCTGGGACACCCAAATCCTCCCAGTGCCCCCCTGAGACCTCCCACAATACCCCCTGGAACCCCAATTACCCCCCCATGACCTTCAAATGCTCCCTTGGACCCTCAAATACCCCGTGGGACTGCAAATATCCTCCTGGGACCCCCAAAATCAGCCCTGGGACCCCCAAAATCAGCCCTGGGACCCCCAAATACCCCCCGGGATGCCCACATACCCCCCTGGGACACCCAAACACCCACCCGAATACCCCCAAGTACCCCCTTGGGATGTCCAAAATCAGCCCTGGGACCCCCAAATACTCTCCAAATACCCCCAAATACCCCCCTGGGATCCCCAAATACCCCTTGGGACCCCCAAATACCCCCTTGGACCCCCAAGTACGCCCTGGGGCTCCCAAATACCCCCCAGGTATGTGCTGGCTTGTGCCTGGCAGTGGAACAAAGCGAGTCAGGGACTAGTGAATCTCTGGTTAATTAGCTGAATAAATTGCAACTCATCAGGGAGCAGGAGAAAAGAGACCCCAGGCCTTCTGCTGCCCCGGTGCTGTCCAGACAGGCAGGAGCCCCACAACACGGTATTTGTGTCTATTTCTAAATACATCTGGCATTTCATTCATTGATTCTTGATATTTTATGATTCTTTTAATGATAGTTTTTTGATTCTCTTAGAGATCAGTATCACCATCATCTTGGTCTTTCATTCTCCCCATTTCTGGGGAGCGAGGAGGGGTTTTTCTCTCTCAGTCTCTCGTGCTGCAGCTCCTCGTCCCCGGCTCTGGGTTTCCTCCCTGTACAGACAAATCCCAGGCTGGCCCCTCAGTGCCCTCCCCAGGCCATCAGGGCTAGTCCCCCCCCAGTTGTGGGGCTGTGGCAGGGCAGGGAGCTCAGGTCCGACTGCCAGTTCCGCCCAGCCCGGGCTAGGGCGGGGTCAGCGGGGCTTTGGCTCCCTGTGTCCTCCCCCATGTCACAGCCCCGTGTCCCCACCCCAGGTCCTTTGTGTCACAGCCCCGAGTCCCCACCCCAGGTCCATGTCCCCAGCCCCGTGTCCCCACCTCGGGTCCATGTCCCCAGCCCCGTGTCCCCACCCTGGGTCTGTTATAGGCAGCTAGGTGTTGGCTAGAATATCAGCATTTATTTTATTTAATAAGGATAAAATAAGTAATATTATTTATTAAGAAAAAAAGAACAAACAGAAATTGATTTTAATAAGTGATATCGGTGTCCAGCTCAGTTAGCCCCAGCCTCTGTGATTTCAGCTCTTTGTGAAGGCAAGAGAGGAGCCATACAGTGCTTGCAGCATGGCATAGCACTGGATGACCCAGGAGACCAGCTCCCAATAGGTTCGTGCTGGACCTGGGCCAAAACTTTGCTTATATTCACTTTTCTGGCATAGGCCACGCCCCCTTGCACAGACACTGTTCATGCATTTCGCAAGAGTTGTGCAACCTGTTGCTCTTTTGCGCATGCCCAGTTCCTGTATTTCATAAGAGTTACGCAGACTGTGTCCCTTCTGCACATGCCCAGTTCTGTGGCGCAACATTCTGCATTGTGTGAGCTTGAGGTATTGCGCAATAGTTGCTGTTCAGCGGCCGCTGGGCTGGTCTCGTGACCCTCCATGGGGCTGGCTGAAGATGGCGGTAATGGAGTTTCCAAGATGACTGGGCTACTCCAAGTAGGGGTCTGGTCACAGCACTGCGGGGATGGTTCACCCTGATGCGGCCGCGGGGCTGAGGTGGCTCTGGGAGCGACGTGGGTGGTGGCACCAGACGTCTTGATGCAGCGTGGAGGGTTCCGCAGACACAGCGGCCACTCCAGGTGGTGGCTGACCTGTCTCATATGCTGAACCAGCGGTGGGCTTGGCAGGAGACCGGAATTTTATTTATTTAAAATAACAGTGAACTGGAGTGTGGATAACCCAGGAAGGGGAGAGTGGATGCGGCGCCGGTTCCAAGGGAGAAGGGCGGTTGGGGTGGAGACCCGGGATGGACCAAGGTGGGGAGGGGGACGGGGACCGAGAGCTCAACAGAAGTTTTCTAGCTTGTGGAGCTTTGATGCGGCACGGAGCTGCGCCAGGGCTGTGCAGGGCCAGGGAGGAACGGCACGGTTTGGCAGCCATGGGCAGAGCTGGGCAGGCACAAGCCGGTGGCTGGCACAAGCAGCCTTGGGGCTGGGGTCAGCACCGGCGCCGGCTGGGTGAAGAAACCAGGATGGACTGGGGGAGAAAGGGGGGGACGGGGACCAGTGGGGCAGGCAAAACCGGGCTGGGGTTACGGGATTTGGTTCCCAGCGGGGCGGCTGGCGAGTGTCTGTCAGACAAGACTCCGGCACTGTGGTGGGAACGGGGTTATGGGGTGTGGAGGGTGCTTTGGCCGGTGTGGGGCCGCACAGATCTGGTGCGGGGACCATTTGGGGAGACGGTGGGCAGCATGGGTTTGGAGAAGGGCTTTGCCGGATTTGGCGAGACCAGCGGGACCGAGACAGAGCACAGGGTCGGGGGGGTTGTCCGGGCGCTGGCTTGGGAAGGGGGGGAAAGGGCACTATAGCGAAACTCGTGTTGGAGGGTGGAGGAGGCTCGATAAGGGAAAAACTGGGGGGGAGAAGGGGGTAGGCGCCGGGCTGAGAAGTACCGAAACCAGGATGGACCAGGGGGGAGGGGAAGGGGAGGCATGGGAATGCAGACTCCAGGGAACCGAGCCAGAGGTAGGCTTCTCCCATCCCCCTGCAGTGGGGCTCTCGCAAGTTGTGGTTTCGGTTCTTTTGTTCGTTAATCAAGGTTTCTTATCTTTGTGGCTCCTGCAAAAGAAGCCTGTCCCACGCTGGGTTTCAACAGATTTTTAAACATATATATATACTTCTACATTCAAATAAAAATCATCAAATACAATTTTAATTTGAGTTTAGCAAATGAATAAATTTCGTCTATCACAGGGTCCATGTCCCCAGCCCTGGTCCGTGTCCCCAATACAATGTGCATTGCACAGCTTTTGCTGGCAGCTTTTTTCCTAGAGAGGACCAAGGCTTTTGCTTTTGTACAAAAACCACCAGCAGCACCCAGAATTACCCCTCATACATTCCTTGATTTTTTTTTTGAACAATTGTGCTGGTTTAAAGGCGAACCAGCAGGGGAAATGAACTCACCACGGGAGAGATTATAAGTCAGGGCTAAAATTTAATAATAATATTACACTAAAAACACTGACACGAAAGGGAAATTGCTTTCAACTCACAAAACCCCAGCAGTATAACCCAGTGTCCTGGGGCACAAACCCAAGGGGGTTTGTTTGCCCTTGTGCTCAGACCCACATGGTTCCCCCCAAGTCCAGAGCAAAAGGAAATAAAAAACCTGTTGGTGCAGGCGAGGGCTGTGGTCTGGGCGAGAGTGGTGATCTCCTCCTGTCGAGGTCCTGCTGCTCCTCTGGATCCGACGAGAAATTCCTGAGGTCTTCTTACCCACCACTTATGTACCCTCAGGGAGCAACCAGTCCCTCCCCCTGGGCGGGGACTCACACAATGGGTGATTAACTCTGGGAGCCAGGGGGTATTGAACTGTTGATGGCCCCTTAGCAGCTCTGCCCCCTCAGGCTGGGTGTGAAGGTGATAATGGCTCCCTGGGCAGCTGCTGCTAATGGCCCATTTGTCCTTGGGGAATGAATAGAGGGGGTAGAATACACAGCTGTGATCACCCCCACACAGTGTTAGCTGGTCCCTCATGGTGAACTAGGACAACAATGTGTCTAATGATAAAGTTGTGCAGGTTTGAGGGGTTTCTGCTGGCTTTTTTTCTTTTACAAGAAAGTAAGCTTTAAAATATATCGTGTAAAAACACATTAGCATAATTTTCCTCCTTGTTGGGACCCGTTGCCAGGGGCTGGTTCCGTGTCAACAAGCAGTGGAACAGTGCGAGGGATCAGGTGCTGTGTCACAGAGGGGGCCCTTTGTGACACCCTGGTGTGGTCAGCACAGCCACAGTGTCCAGCAGGACAGTGACAGGACGAGACGGGAGTGTGGAGTTGGCGAGATCTTTCTCAGCCCAGCCCAATTCTTTCCCTCTCGCCCTGTGGTGATACATTTTTTTCCAAAAAGCTTTACTCTTCTCCCTCCTGTAGGTCTAGTCATCTTCTTGCAGGAGGGAGAAGAAACCCCCCAGAAAGCCCAGGGTGACCTGGGTGAACGAGGGTTCTGCCCAGGAAAGCAGTTCTTCAGCAGAACTCTAGCGGGGGATTCTGGCAAACCCAACCCAGCTGCAGATGCATGAGTGAGGGGCCCTTGTTCACATCTCCCCAGCATGCTGGCAGCAAAGGTCCTGGGGATGGATGTGGTGGCTGAATGCTGAGGCTGCTCAGGGCTGGACAGCAGCCCCAGCACATCCTGTGCTAAGGAGGAGGGGGAGAGCAGAGGGGACAGCGAGGGGCAGCTGGGCTGGCAGGAGGCAGTCATGCTGTGGGACCTTTGCTGTCCATCTGCCAGCCCGTTCCTCAGCCCGGGGTACTGGGGCTTTCCCTGCCATGGTCAGCTCCAGCCCGGCAGCTCCTCTGCTGGGCACTCTCCAGCCAGGAGCTGCACGGGAAGGCCGTGCCAGGGGAGGAGGCACAGGGCTGGGCAGAGGGCATGATAAGTGAAAACGCCACAAAAATAACTAAGAGAAAGTTTTTGCATCCATTAGCAGCAGGTATTTATTTCTGTGCAGGAAGCAAGGCAGCAAAATGCCACAGAGGCTTGCTCACCTGACAGGGGTCAAAGTAGCCTAATTTAGACATTTGAGCATAATTGATTACAACATCTCATTACATATTGATTACAGGCAGGGTCTGGTCAGAGCTGGGGCGGTGTTTTCTTCTGGCAGCAGTTCTGGGGAGGGGTCCTTCTGTTCTTCATCCCCAAAAGAAGGGTCCCAATTAGTCTTCCTCTCCTTGACCCAGCTTGCCTCCTTTCATAGGTGACCCAGCCAAAACTAGTAGAAAAAATCTTGGCTAGCTACCATTTTGCTCTATTCAAATGTCTACTGTTGCCGTGAGACCCCCCACCAAGCAGGACTCTGAGCCAAGTTAGTGTAGGGTAAGATAAAAAGTAAATGTCCTTTAATATCACAGTCCTCAGGCCCACAGGAATACACGATGACACGCACGCGCCCCCAGTTCTACTTTCCATGGCTTTTATAATATGATCCCTCCAATCATTTCTTTACACATTTCTCAGTCCAGCCCTGGTTCCATCCCTAGTCCAACCCCACTGGAATTGAGGCTGGGGTCGTCAAGACCCTCCGTCTTCATCCACCTCCTCTTCTTCAGCACATAAAGGTCTTTTGGACGCCTTCCAGCGCTCCGGGTTACTCTGCTTGTGTTTATGTTTCATTCTGGAGGCCTTTCTGATAGTCGTCAGCATTCTACCTTGAAGAGAGTTTAACAAGATTAATTACCTAAAGGAATTTGAGCTACTGATAAATGCTCAGGGCTTGGATGTCTAAACAATGAACTTAGGCTGCCAGAATATTAGCACATTACCTCTTCTTTGCTACAGCTGCAAATACTTCTAAAATCTATAAAAATGAAAAATCAGAAATCAAAGACCCCTTTGGCATCACTACCATTACCTGATTAATTCAGCTCTAGGCTACGATACAGAGAACTGAGCGATAACCATGTCCTAGTAAAGAGAACAGAACATGCTTGGTGATAAGGCTGGAGCAAACAGGCCTAAAACTTGGGGAGGGGGGTTGGGTATTGGCCCTTGTTCCTTCTCAGTCCCCTGTTTTGTTTTGGAACTCACAAATTCTTTTGTGGAAATCCAATTCTATTGAATTTTGATAGGAATGTACCATTGCCAACATCATTTGCCTTTTTCTGACCGTAGTTGTGAATTTATACCATAGCCACACAATGAACAGGGCTAGCAAGAGTATTGTTGCCACTAAGGCTATGATTGGATGTGTTAGGAAGTTGAAAACTTGTGTGGCAGGAGGTGAATAGCCTAAAAAGATGTCCCACCAATGATGGGCTCTTACTTTTTCAATTTTGATTACAATTTCTTTGTTGTTTCCAGTGTCATGTTTGACTTGCCACAGCGTGCGTTGGGCTGTTCTGTTTACCTCTTGGACTAGTTTTTCTATGTCTCAGTGTTTAAGCATTGCTTTAAAGAGATCAATGTTCATACCTATTTGCCATTTAGGTATATCATGGTACAAGACATAATCAACTGTCTAGTAGTCAGTGGAACAACATAACCAAAATCACAAGCTATGATTTGAGTGAAATTACACACACAAAAACTTGTACCCTTTGCTACTTCATAACAATTGTCAATGGTCATGTTAACAAAGGGTCCAAACACATACACATCTGTTGCCTACATAATATACTTGTGATTGGGTTTTAGCATAAGGAAGCATTTCAAAGGTGCATTTGCTTTCTTCAGTATCCAAGCACAGATCTTCCTTTTCTACTGCAGCTTTTTCACAAATGTACCCTAACTGTCCTTTAGGGCTAAAAGCCTCAGTACTGATGGATTGCCATTTTCCTTTGGTTTGATCATAACTTACCCATCCATTATGGCCTGTGTGTCTCACAATGACATTTTGGTGTGTAGCTCCTTGAGTTAGAATGGGAAAGATGGTTTGTTCCTTGGCTGCACTGAGTGAGTACATAAGCTTCAATTTGCTGGTGTTGTGAGTTGTAAGTAAAATTTACTAACTGCCACCAAGCTTGGTGATTTTTTGTAACCAAGGGAGACGGGTTTTTGACCTGCACAGACGACTCCACAGGAGTCAGCAGCAACAGGCCCTTTATTCATACGCACACACACTTTTATACATCTTTAAGACTGGAACCTTCTGCAGGTGATGACACTTTGGCACTGATTATTGGCTAATAATGCTGTTTACATTACAAAGCTTCTCATAACTGGTTGACCATGCACATCTGCTGAGAAGGTCAGCAGCAGCCTCTGATCTCATTAATTAGTTCTTAAGGCTACAACACACTAAATACAGAGGCAAGTTCAATACACAGCTTGCCTTTTAGATCTAATAGCATATGAAATTCCAACAATTTTTCTCAAACTGAGTATTAGAACAGTTTCTGGCTATTATTTCTCTTATCTCTTGGGGCAGTATTCCTGATGTTCCTTCTCTGAATATTCCTGCAGCCAAGTTTGTCCCCATTGCTGGGTTTGGATGCACTGCATAGCAAGTGCAACTTTCTTTTTGATGCCACCAGGGTAGTCAGCAATTTTGGTAAGGTCTGCAGCTGTAAGAGTGGCTACTAGTGGTAATAGTTTGACTGCCAGTGATTGTGTTTCTGCCAGGGTAAGCAAAGATGCTCTTAAGGGAATCTTAAGTTTTCCTAGATCAGGAGTGACATCACTGAGTTTATTAACTAATACTTCTTGATCTACAGTATTTAGGACACCTAATCCTGTGCCAAACCATCCAGCCACATCTCTCCGAATCTTGTGGTGTATTGTGGCTGCCAGCCATGCATTCCAGCCTTTGAGGCTCTGCTGTACATAGGGCTGACAGTCTTTTTACAAGTGAGAGATGTTTATTTGGATGTTTATGTGAACCTTTTTCAGTGAGTATGTGGGATCTAAGAGTAACTTTTGCTCATTTGATTGGCGAATTAGGGTCCAGCAAAAGTTAGGTTGTGTGTGTTTTCACAATTCAAGGAAGGTTTCGTGGTATGTGAGGTAACCCTGGTGGGTGGTTTAGGAGGAGATTTAGTTGCCAGGTCACCTGAAGTAGCTTTTATTATGCACCTCCTTGTTATGTTTCTTTCCTTGAATACCCAGTTGCAAATGGCAGAAACTGATTTGTCTAAGGTTAAAGTGTGCCAACATTGATCAGACTCACACACACGCCCACTGATTATTTTTCTGTACTGGGCAATAGTGGGGTAAATGTCTAGGCAATCTCACACAGTTATACAGATTCTGGGTGGCCAGTTGGTTTGGGGGGTGGGGGGTTGTACACTCTGCATCCTACCCGAGTTCTCGCCCTAACTTTTCCAGTCCAAACACTTGAACTAAAATTCTCATTCTGCCATCCTGTTAAAACTATTGCTCTTTGCAATGCTAGGACAGATGTATTGCACTTTCTCATCTGGGCATGGCTGTTTAGGTACTCGTACTGAGAATCTGGCCCTAGATTAAGTAACAGGCCAGAGATTCCATCATAAGCCTGAGACCATGATGTGTTTTGGGCATGTGTTTGGTTTAGAGTCAATGTACTTCTCAAAGTCCCAAAGATCAGCACTGAGAGAACTTGACAGTAGATGGTTCCTGCTCTGAGGTCCATTTCTGCTCAGGAGCCTTCTTGACTCCAGAGTAGTGGAGCCAGGTTGGTTTCTCCTTTGTCTGAATTGCAGTGAAGGTGCTCAGCAGCACCTGGGATGGTCCGTCCCACTTCTCTTGTAGGGGGTTTCCTGAAAAATTCTTAACATAGACCATATCACCAGGACTAAATGGATGCAATTTGCAATCAGGTTGTTTAGGCTGATGTTCTGTTACTGTAGTAGCCTTCTTATTCAGCTGTTTCCCTATTGTTACAAGGTAATCAAAGACATACTGGCTACCTATTTGATCCAAAGCTTCGCTGTTTACAGGATTCATTGCATATGGTCTGCCATACAAGATCTCAAAGGGGCTTAGCTTTTCTTTAGATCTTGGCCTGACTCTAATGCGAATCAAAGCAATGGGTAAAGCTTGATACCAGTGCAAATTTGCTTCTTGACAAATTTTGGCTATTTGCTGTTTGATAAGGTGGTTCATCTTTCCCTCCTGTCCGCTTGCTTGAGGTCTGTAAGGAATGTGCAACTGCCAATCCATTTGCAATGCTTTCCTTATTGCTTGCACAATTGGTGCACAAAAATGGGTACTTAACTATGGACTTAAGACTACAAAATAGCTTATTTTCCACAAACAAGTTAGGCAAGTTTTTGCCCAGTATAAACTGGCTTGCCTCCAATGTTGTCAATAAATACCTTTGCTGTTATTAGAATCCAAAACTTTCTCATAGCAGTTATTTTTGTGAAGTTTTTGCTTATCACCGGGGACACTGGGGGAGGCAGTTTTCTGCAGTGCCACCCCTGTGTTGGTGTCAAGGAACAGGGATGGCACCTTTGTCCCTGTTATTTTTTGTCTAATAAAGGTCTGAATATCACTGGGGCTGTCACTGTGGGCTCACTGAAGGTTCACTTGGAGGTCTGCGGGTATTACTGAGGGGGTGTGGGGGTCACTGGTAGGGCTGGGGGCTCACTGGGGGGTCTGGGTGAGTCACTGGGAGTCCGGGGGATCTGGATGTATTTCAGGGTCTGGGGGGGTCACTGAAAGGTCGGGGGGGATCACTGGGGGGTAACTGGGGTACCAGGGGGGTCACTGGGGGATTACCTCACCTACCAAAGAGCAACAGCAGCAGAATGAAGGGGAGGGACAGAGCTTCCCAGGGAGAGCCTCAGGCTTTGGGGCTCTCAGCCTGTGCTGCAAG
Organism: Pithys albifrons albifrons; assembly: GCF_047495875.1. Lineage (NCBI taxonomy): Eukaryota > Metazoa > Chordata > Aves > Passeriformes > Thamnophilidae > Pithys > Pithys albifrons. The sequence goes on along the minus strand of NC_092477.1, from coordinate 1,630,330 downwards.
TTCACCCACCTCACGCTTCTCAGAACCAGCAAAGGTGCAGACGGCGGAGTTCCTTGACTGGACTAAAGGAGGAGAAGGGGGAGAGAGAGCGGCAGGGCTTGGGGGCAGAAGGCAGAGAGGGGCAGAGCTTGGGGAGCCCTTGGCACCCCAGCCTCTGCCCCTCTGTTGCAAACACCTCTCCCTTCTTTTTAAGAGACAGTGGAAGAGGCATCTGGAGGAGACCTCAGTGTTCCAAGGACAGGGACTCCCCACAGACATCCACCATGGCAGACATGAATGAGGAGGCCACTGGAGTGAGGGACAGAGTGAGGGACTGAGGTGAGGGACAGAGGTCTGAGCACAGTGCCCATCCCTCAGCCTGGCACAGGGGCTGTCGGGGTGGGCAGCACAGGGCTGGGAGCGCTGGCAGGGGAGGGGAGAGCCATCCAGCCATCTCGGGGCTGGAGCCCTCCTTTCCTCAGCAAGCTGGGCCAAGCTGGGTCAGGGGGACACCCATGCCTGCAATGGCCTGTCCTGTGCAAAGGCCCCAGCCCTGCCCTTTGGCCATCCAGGCAGGGACAGAGCAGCCCTTGGAGTTGATCCCTCGGGGATGCTGCCCTCGGCCCCACAGAGGTACCATGCTCAGTTGCCATTGTCTCTCTCCCTTCCAGCGTGTGTGCTGTGTCGTTGTTCAGAGGCTGACCCGGAAATTTGCGGAGAAAAACTGGAGAAATTTGAACTATGTGTCCATCAGCTCTGCCTGGTGAGTTGCTCCACAGGCTCCCTCCAGCTTTGCAATGGGCAGTCCCTGCCACACTCTCCTCATCACTGTATTATCTTTCCTGCAGTGTTTTGCCAGCTCCCTTCCTTGTCAAGAGGATGTTCTACAAGGACTCCTGGGCTTTCTCCCAAGACATATTCGAAATGTAGCCAACCAGGCAAAACTGAAGGTGAGAAAGGAGATTTGTACCAGGCGTGGTTTGCTGGGACCGAGCCCGGACCCCAAGAAGGAAAATCCAGCCTTTCCAGTCTACTCTGGGACAAGGAGGAGGTGCTGAAGATGCCAATGATGGGGCTTCTCTGCTCTTTCCAGCGCTGCTTTGTCTGTGGCCAGGGTGGGGCCACCATCAACTGCTGCGAGACAGGCTGTGAGCAGAGCTTCCACCTGCCCTGTGCCAGGGAGGGTCACTGTGCCACCCAGTATATCCCACTGTACAGGTACTGCCTCTCTCCTTGCAACCACCAGGGAAGAAGAGCCCAGCACTTCTCACCACACCCACCCCTTTTCCTCCCAGGGCCTTCTGCCCTGCACACTACCCAGAGCAGGCAGTGAACCTGACTCTGGAGCCAGACAGGACGTGCCTCCTCTGCCTACGGCCTGTGGGGGACACACAGCGCTCCCAAACTGTGCTGTGTCAAGCATGCGAAGGTGCTCGGTACCACAGAGACTGCATCCAGGTAGGAGTGGTTCCCTCAGCCCTAGGGGGACACAAGGGGCTCAGCAGCACCGGGGCCTCACTCACACTGCTTGTTTCTCCTGCAGGCAGAGATCCTGCTTGCTGGTAGCGAGGAGGGCTTCCAGTGCCACCGCTGCAGAAATGACATGTGCTTTCCCATTACTATGGAAGAGATGGAGATCCAAGACCCCTCGAGGTTGGTGTCCTTCTGCCTGGCTCACAACACAGGAGGGTGCAAGTGCTGTGCTGTGCCAGGGCCTGCCTCAGCACTCCTGACCCTGCACTGTTCCAGGAGTGCAGGGTTCCTTCCTGCCTGCCTTACTACCTGCCTGCCCTCCTGCCTCCCTCCCTTCCTCCCCCCCATCTCTTCCTCCCTCCCTCTCTTCCTTTCTCCCACCTTCTGTCTCTCCCCCTCCCTCCCTCCCTCCCTCCCTCCCTCCCTCCCTCCCTCCCTCCCTCCCTCCCTCCCTCCCTCCCTCTCTCCCTCCCTCCCTCCCTCCCTCCCTCCCATCTCCCTCCCTCATTGCATCTCTCCCTCCCTTTGTCCCTCTCTCCCTCATTCCATCTCTCCTCCCCTCCCTCCCTTCCCTCCATGCGTTTCTCCCTCTCTCCTTCTGTCTCCCCTTCCCTCTTTCTCTGCTTTCCTCCTTCCTTTCCTCCTTCCTTTTCTCCTTGGTCTTCCAGGGACAGGGACTCCCCACAGACATCCACCATGGCAGACACAAATGAGGTGGCCCCTGGAGCGAGGGACAGAGGTCTGAGCACAGTGCCCATCCCTCTGCCTGGCATGGGGGCTGTCGGGGTGGGCAGCGCAGGGCCAGGAGCGCTGGCAGGGGAGGCGAGAGCCATCCAGCCATCTCGGGGCATCAGTTTTGGGGAGGAGTCCTTCTGTTCTTCATCCCCAAAAGAAGGGTCCCAATTAGTCTTCCTCTCCTTGACCCAGCTTGCCTCCTTTCATAGGTGACCCAGCCAAAACTAGTAGAAAAAATCTTGGCTAGCTACCATTTTGCTCTGTTCTAATGTCTATCATTACCTGATTAATTCAGTTCTAGGCTACAGTACAGAGAACTGAGCGATAACCATGTCCTAGTAAAGAGAACAGAACATGCTTGGTGATAAGGCTGGAGCAAACAGGCCTAAAACTTTGGGAGGGGGTTTGGGTATTGGCCCTTGTTCCTTCTCAGGGCACATCTTCCTCAGCTCTCTCCTGTCACTGCAGTTTCTGCAGCCCTCCCCTCTCTCCCCTGTGTTAGACACCAGCTGTTCACCTCTGAGCACAGAAGAGCAGGACGCCATGGATTTCATCCAGGTCTTTACCAGAAGCCCGGGCCACGAAAGCACGGCCAGTTGGATGGTGGTTATGCCCTTCTAGGTGCGGGCTGGGCAGAGCTGCTGCTCCCACAGGGCACTGCAGCCCAGGGCTCTGGTCCCACCAGCTCAGTGTGTCCCCTCTTCACACTCTCTGCTTGTCTCTCTGTCCCCTGGCTGCCAGGAGCAGGACCAAAAGCTGCAGTTTCTGGAGAGCATCTGCATCCTCTACAGGATGGCCAGGGACCGTGGCTTGGACCAGGACCTGAATCTGTTCTGCCGCAGATATGAGGTGGCAGAGAGGATCCAGGTGAGGGGTCACCCGGCACCCTGGGCAAGGGGACAAGGACTCCCACCATCGTGTGAGGAGAGTGGTGGGACAGGGAGAGGGGCTGGTGGCACTGGGTGCTGGGAGCTGCCAGGTTCCAGCTCTCTTGTGCTCTGCAGGTGCTGCTGGATGAGGAGCCCAGGAATGAGATCAGCACGGACGTGCGGCGGCTCGCCCTGCTTGCCGTGGCCTCACTCAGATAGCCACTCATCAATCCTGGCTCCCCTGCCCCAGCACTCCGTGCCCACCTGTCTATGCTTCCCCAGCCCATGCCCCAGTGCTGCAGGAGACCAGGAGGTGCTGCTCCCACCACCAGTGCCCAACTGCGCCCTCACTCTTTGCAGCTGCATGGGCACGGTGCTGCAGGGCAAGAGAAACCTCTTCAGAAGCTGCTTCCAGAGTGTGTTCTTTCTCCCTCCAAATGAGGAATTGCAAGTCCTGGAAGCTTCCCTCTGTGCTCGGGTAAGTACTGCGAGGAGGCTGCAGTCTCTCAGAGCTGCTTGGCCACCCCAAGCTGCCTTAAGATGAAAGATCCAAGGCTGGCCACGATCTCAGCTTCACTTTCTTACCCTTGTTCCTTCATACCTTTCTTGGGCTCCAGCCACATCCAGCAGTGCACCTCGTCTGCCCCTAGCACAGTGCCTGCTCCTGGGACTCTCCCAGGCAGCGTGGGCCTCCTGCCCTGGCACTGGCAGTTCAGACCATTGTCCTGGGGGTGGCAGGGATGGCACAATCACTGCCCCTTCTCTCTGTCCTCTTTGCAGACCCTGGCTGTCATGGACACCATGCTGGAGGCAATAGTGCTCAGATCTCCTGCCTCCATAGTTGGAGACCTGATGCAGGACATCTTGGAGGTCTGGCCTGTGCATAGTGGGGGTCACAAGAATGGTCCTCCCTCTGGAGGGGAAGGGTTGTTCACTCCTGGCTGGGTGGTGCCCCCCTCTCACGGTTTAGGAATGGTATCCCACAATTTAGTGTTCCCACTGAAACACTCTAAACCACCTGCTCCTTCCTGGTTCCCCCTCCCCTTTTCTGTCCCCCTGAGGTGGGATGGAAAGGATAATCGAAAGCAGGAATGTAAAACGTCATGGTTGAATTAAGAACAGTCCACTAAAAGAGCACTGAAATAAGAACCCAGCAGTTACAGCAAGAATATTAATAACAGAGGGTACAAGAGAGGTACAGGCAAGTGCTCCCCATGGATCCAGCATTGCCCTGACCGCTCATTCCCGTATGGTGTGAAGTGGGGTAGAATAACGCCGGGGTGGTGGCCATGCCCCTCTTGGCTACTGCAAACATCAGCCCTCTCCTGGCTGGAACCAGTACCCCCCTGGAGTGCTGTGCATCCCAGCGTGCTGTGGGGAGGGTGCCCACCTGCCCTGGGGAAGCAGGGGCTGGCAGCAGGTTCTGCTGGAGCACAGTGGCTGCAGAGAGTGGCACCTGCCTTCCTGCCTGGCCACCCGGTTTGCCTGGGGCCCTTGTGCCAGGCCTGTGAGGGATTCCAGTGGCAGGAGCCCCCCTGCAGGCTCTGCTTGAGGTCAGAGGAAGCCTGGAGGGACAGTGCAAGTGTGTCTCAGGAGCAGAGCCCTGCTGCTGCTGCTGCTGCTGCTGGAGCAGGCGTGTGCTCCTGGGACTCACCTGCAGCCTCTGTCTTCCCAGGAGCTGCTGGACTTCTCATCCTCTGAGACAGCAGCTGTGAAGGAGAGGGCCACAGGCAGGATGAGGACAGTGGGCCATTTGCTGGCTGAATTTTGGCCTCTGGAGGTAAGGACCGGGCACCCTCTAGCCAGGCCATCTCCCCGTGTCTGTGCCCCAGTGCAGCTGCAGCTCCAAGGTGCCTGCAAGGCCAGCCTGGGTGCAGGTTTGGGTGCTCTGCCAGCCTCTGAGCTAAAGGGTCTTGCTTCCTCCATTTCCCCTGGGCTTCTCTGCCAGGAGCCAGCTCTGTCCCGAGCCCTTTGTGAGACAGGACTATCCAAGGAGCACAGAGGGAGCCCAGGCATCTTTCTCTGCTGGGGCTGATGCCCAGAGAGCTGCTCTGGGAAATGGGGCTTCAGGGCCATGCCAAGCTCTGTCCCACGTGCATCCAGCTCTGGTTACGCTGTGGGGGTCCATGTTTGGCCTCAGCTGCCTGCCCTGAGCCCTTCTGCTCTTCTGCCTGCCTCCCCCAGGCCGATCCAAAGGAGGACGGATGTGCTGTCGAGATCCCCGTCCTTGGCAAGCTTCTAGGACACCTCCTGCTCAGGCTATTTGGAGAAGAAAGGACCAGGCCTGTGGCTCTGGATGCTTTTTACGGCTATTTCAAATTCACCTGTCAGCAGAAACGTAAGAGAATCCGTGGTGGGCTGCATCCCCCTGCACAACCACATCACTCCATCCATCTGCTTGTCTTCCCGGGCATTGGGACACACCCTTTTTGTTCCTGGTGCAGGTGCCAGCATGTCACCAGCACTGCTGGCACCTCTGCTCCTGTCCCTTGTGCTCTCTCCCAGGCTGTTCATGGTCCCGTGGAGCTGAGCTGCTCCTTCACACAGGGCTCAGCCCCTGCCCTTCCCCATCTCCCCTCAGAGCTCGTGTCCCTGCCCTGCCGCACTGCAGCCCTGCCAGCCGTTCCCCTCAGCGTTCCTGCAGCCACCACTGAACTGGGGCTGCATCACAGCTCCAGGTGCTTTGGAGCTCCCAGGGCCAGGAGCACTGGGGTGCATACACTGGAGGCAGGGCCCCCTCTACCCCTCACTGCTTCCCAGCACCTCCTGCTCTTACCGGCTTCTCCCCAGCCCCTCCGGGTTCCCAAGGCTTGTCAGGATTTGGTGGCTGGTAGAGCTGCTGTGCCTCACCCAAGTGTCTGTGTTTCCTGGCTCCTTAGGCCTGGCACTGGCAGAGGCAAATGAAGAGCTCCAAGCACACCGGGAAGCTGAGCTCACCTCTTTGCTGCATGTGCCCAGTGCTGGGGCCTTTACTGAGGTAACACACCCCATCCTTGCTGGGACTCTTGTCCATGGCATCAGCAGGGGACTTGTATGGTCAGAGGGGCCCCAAATCAGCAGGACAGTCCTTGGTGAGAGGGTCCTGCTGTCTCCAAGCAGGGATACTGCGAGGGCAGCCCTCTGGTGTCCCAGCAGCACCTCAAGCCCTCCTGTCAACCAGCAAGCCCTCAGTCTCTGCAGGGCCAGCTCCCCGTGCCCATGAACCCAACCCTCAGCCTTCTCCTGGTGCTCCTCCTCATCCTGCCCCGTGCTGGGCCTTGAGGGCACTGCCACCAGCACTGCCGGGCACCGGTGCCAGGGCTGCTTGTGCTGCCCAGCCAAGCAGTACCAGTGGGACACTCGGTGTGACTGCCCTTCGCTCCCTTCCCTCCTGCCACAGGCCTTTGGGAAATACCTCACACCTGCTGGCAGGAGAGATGTCATCCTTGCCGCCATCGAGGCTGTCAGATTCTGCAAGGAGGAAGACAAGCGAGTGGCGAGGGACATTCTGGAGGTGGCCATGAGATCCCCTGAGCAGTGGCTGACAGATGTAAGTGGCCTGTGGCTGGATTACCCTGCACTTCAGCCTTTCCTCCCTCCCTCCCAAACCCAGGGGTCTTGTGCACCTGCGGCCACCTTGAGGCAGCAGGGAGGGCTGGGGAGGGCAGTTGAGGGCAGGGCTGTGCTCCACCCCTCTCACCTGTTTTTGCTCCAGGTGCCAGCCATCCTAAGGCACATCTTGGATGGCAAAGAGCACAGAGACAAGAGTGGAATAACCCAGCACAGCCTGGACACACTGCTGCTCCTCATGGCCAATCTGTGGCCTGGGAAGGTCATCATGACGCTGCTGAAGATCGTTCCCAGAAGAAGCAGATACTGGCCCTGAGAGCCCCTAGGGCTTTTTTCCTGGGGCAACAACACTCTCTGACTGCCAGACCCAAGGAATGCTGCAGGATCCCCGCTGAGGAGCAGGGCCCTCCATCCCAGTGTGCCACATGATAGAACCAAGTGTGGAGAGTCGTGCTCACCGGGGGGATGGTGAGACAGGGACTCACCACTGACAAGCACCATGTCAGAGAGGAAGGAGGAAGCCCCTGGAGCGAGGGACTCAGGTCTGAGCAGAGCTCCTCCCTCAGCCTGGCACAGGGGATGTCGGGGTGGGCAGCACTGGGCCGGGAGCGCTGGCAGGAGAGGCGGGAGCTGTCCAGCCATTTCGGGGCTGGAGCCCTCCTTTCCTCAGCAATGGGCCAAGCTGGGTCAGGGGGCACCTGCTGGGACACCCGTGCCCCCAATGGCCTGTCCTCTGCAAAACCTCCAGCCCTGCCTTTCAGCCAGCCAGTCAGGGACAGAGCAGCCCTTGGGGCCAGTCCCTCAGGGGTGCTGCCCCTGGCCGGGTGCCATTGTCTCTCTCCCTTCCAGCATACCACCTGTGTCGACGATGAGGCTGACCTGCACAACTGCAGCCAAAATCTCCAGAGATATGGGCTCTGTGCCCACGTCTTCTACCTGGTGACTTGCTCCATGGGCTTCCTCCAGCAGATGTCTCTGAAATTCTTGGGCATTCAGCGTAGAAATACCAGGACCACACCACTTGAGCTCATTCATGGCACAGAATGACAGCAGGCTGACCAAGCTCAAGGCAGAGCCTGCTGTTGGCACCATGACGAGTGATGGCACATCAAACTGCGACACCACAATGGCAGATGGCACAGCAAACTGAGACACTCTGCCAAAGTTGGCCCAACAAGGTCTGACCCCATCCTGACCAATGGCACGGCAAACACTGACACCTCGTCGACTGATGGCACAGCAAGCTGTGACACCACGTTGACTGATGGTCTGACCAATGCTGACATTGATCTGACAGCCAAGGCTGACGCTGCAGCCACTGAGGGCAGCGCAAACACTGACACCACGCCCACTCAGTGCTGGGCAATGCTCCCAGCCTGGACTTTGCTGGCGAGAGAATTGTCTCTGTTAAGGTAACCAGCCTGTGGGCAGGGATGGTGTGGCCCCTCAGGCTGGGTCTGCTGGGTCCCTTCAGCCGCTGAGGCCAGCACAGTGTGGTGGGAAGGGAAACACTTCTCGGGGGAAGCCCAGCCAGTTGCTCGCTCTGACAGCTCTGCAACTCTCTTCCCTTCCCCCTCCAGGTGACAAGAATGGTGAGGGTCATCCACCAGTGGCTCATATCAGACATGTGCTGAGCACAGACGGGAGAATGCAGACCCCTCACAGTTCACCATGACTCTCCTGTGCTGTCCCCCATCATGTGACAGGTACAGGGCCCACCAGTCTTGCTGAGGTCAGGGCTCACCAGCCTTTAGAGCCCATCACCCTGTACAGCCTGTCCCATGTGCTCTGCGTTTCCCAGCCTGGCATGTCAGCCCCGATCCTGCTGCCATTCTCGCTCCCTACCCCTCAAGGCACTGTGGCTCTGTCACCTGGGCCCCCACAGCTGACCACGGTGCTGTGGTCGAGATCCCCTGACACAGGGCTCTGACTTCACAGAGCTATTGCAGTCATCTGGCGGACCACAGCCTGTTCAAGAGCAACAGCAGGGAAGGTGCTGCCAACACTGCTCTGCGTGATGGAGGACTGGTCAGGGCACAGCATGTCCACTTCCCATGGGGACAACTCGGATGTCTTTGCCCTGGCTGTCAGTTTGTGCAAGTGGCCTTTGCTCGCCCCCAGGTCACCTCTCCAGCAGCCCTCGTTCCTCCCCCACCACAGTATCTCCGTGCCTTGGGCCCTGGACTGGAAACCTGGCTTAGGGGTAGGTTCAGGTGCACCAGGCCGGGTGTTCCCCCTGCGTCTCCCTGGGCATCTCCCTGCCACGCGTGGGCCCTGCCACATGGACATCTGGGCACTGAGAGGAGTCTCTGAGGGCTTTATCTTTTGCAGGCAACCCTGGCACGGAGGATGATCATGCAGGAGCCCCAGCACCAAGGCACATGGATGAATTATGTCCCCCTCCTCCTTGCGGCTCGGGTCTTCCAAGCTCTCAGAAGCACACCGGAGATGACAGAGAAGGTTGACATCTTCTGGATGCTATGCTGTAAGAGATATCGCCTTCCCAGGAACTCCAACAGGTGCTCCACCCTAGTCCTCCTGTTCCTCCCATGCCCCTAAGTCTGGAACCAGGGCTCTCAGCATGACCTGGGCTTCACTCTGCACACAGATTTGCAGTGGTCACCATAAAGGCCCTGTTTTACTGTCTCAATTACGATCACATGCTGAAGTCAATGAAACAGCAGCGGGGCTGGGATAGGCTCTCATTCCCCTGTGCTGTGGGTCAGATGAGACCTCCTTCTCCCCACTGCCCCTGTCATTACTGCCCTGTGCACAGGGCACCCCACACAGTGTCTGTGCTCATGGGTCAGAGGGTCTTGTCACCGAGGGGTGGCCGAGCAGGCTGGAAAAGGCTGGGAGTGGCAGGTGCACAGGAGGAGCTGCTGCCCAAAGCACCTCTGTCCTCTCCCAGAGTGGTGGGGAAAGAGCAGACCTCTGGGAGTGGGTCCTGGAACAGCTTTACTTACCTGGCTCACAGCTGATGGTGCCTTTTCCCCCCTGCCAGTGAAATGGACTGTATCTTGACATCCTGGTGTTTCCAGGTCACACCCCGCATGCTGAAGCTGCTGAGCAGGGAGGACCCTGCCGGGAGCTCCCCACTCTGGTGTTCCTTGCTGAGGTGAGCCTGCTGGCGAGCACTGCCTCAGCGAGCTGCCTTCACCCCTCTGCCCTCTTGCAGCTGAAGCTGCCTGGGACGGTGCCTGCGCCCCGTGCTGCTGCCTGAGCCCAGCCCTGTGTGGGTGCGGGCTGCTGCCGGCCGGGCACCCCGTCACTGCTCTGTGCCTTTCAGGGGGTGACCTGCCTGGACATGAGTGAATGAGGTGACAGCGTCCTGCAGGCTCTTTCAAGACACCTGCTGAGTGAGAGCCCAGAGACGTGTCACTTGGCAACCCAAAGCCTTGTGGTGCCCAGCGAGGATTCAGTGATGGTGAGAAGGGGCAGCCGGCGGAAGCCGTGCCAGCAACACAGGCCTGGGCAACACAGTCGCTTGGGCTTGGCTGGGCTTCGGGGGCTGTGACAGCTGCTCCCAGCTCTTCTGCCTCCCGGTTCAGCTGCCCGAGTCCTTGGGGACAGGCCTTGGGCCTCTGGGCACGTGCTGGCGCTGAAGCTGATCATGGCTTCACAGCACAGCATTGCATTCCACACAGGCTGAGGGCATGGGGAGACATCCACAAAACCTCGTGCAACTCCTGTAGAATGGAGACTGAGATGTGGTTAGGGTGATCCTCGTCCTGCTCATCAATGTACCCCGGAAAAACAACCTCCAGTTCTCCAGTCACAGTGCCCTGCAGCTGGTTGAGGTGCTCCAGGCACTCCTTCAGGATGTAAGGATCTGCACCCCCACCATGGGCTCTTGGTGCTGCCAGGAAACTTTGTGCCCAGGCAGCACTCCAGATGGGTCTGGAGAAGCTGGTGCTGAGGTCTTTTCCTCTTCCTTTCCTAGAGGAGAACAAGGATGTTCAGCTGCAGTCAATTCTCCTATTCATAAAGGTGACGATGTTGGTAGAATATGAGAGAGAAGAAGCTTTGATGAAACCAGTGCCCCAGAGCATGTTGGCATTATTACTGAGCTGGTCTGATGAATCAAATGAGAACGTGCAAAAGGTGAGGACTTCTGGACTCTGATGTCCCTGTGGGAGGGGGCTGGGCTGCCTCCTCCCTGGCACCTCCCAGGCTCCAACATCCTCCTGACCTTTCTCCAGGGATGCAGGTCCTCTGCCCTGCTCTGGGGTGCCAAGTCCTTGTTCCTTGCTCTGCAGGCCTCTTGGAAAGCACTGCATTGGGCAGCCAGCATCCATATGGATTTCAAGAGTCATCTGTGGCCACGGAGCAGACAGTTCCTGGTAAGAACCGCCCCAAAGCCCCAGCCCCAGGCTGGACAAGCCCCCAGCCCCTGATGCCCAGTGTGCAGGGCTGGCACGATGCCCCTGCCCACTGCTGCAGCTCCCCGTGGGACACCAGCCTGCACCTCACCCGCTGCTGCCCAGAGCTCCGGCCCAGCTGGTGTGTCAGCGGGGGCTGGCAGGGGGAGCACAGCCCTTGTGTGGGGAGCTGCAATCCTTCCCCACCTGCAGAGGGCTCTGCTCCCTGCATGGACGAGGGGTGGTGTGGGCACAGCAGAGGGAGATTTCAGGGGCACGGGGGGGGGGTTGTTGGCCAGCACCTTCTTGCTGATCCTGCTGGGCCCTGCTCCCTCCTGCCCATGGCAAGAGCTGGGTGGGATGGCCCTGGCAGGAGGGGCTCCTGGAGTCAACACTTCTCTGGTCTCTTAACTATGGCTCCATTCCTCTCTGTTCCAGCCCTTCAAGCACAGAGAAAAGACGACTGCCCTTCCTACACAAGCATGATGGTTCAAGACTTCTTTCACCAAAGAGCACCACTGTTAAGTTCATTTTCTGCACGGAGACAACCAGGATCCCTGGAACAGCACTGATACCACATGACAGGAGACCACCTGGAGACCAAAGGGGACCATCTGCAGCTCCAGGGACTGATGCTGGGCCAAACTGAGCCTGCCAGGAAGCCTTTGTGACTCCTGGGCCTCTCCTTCTGTGTGGACTCTTTGCTGCCACCAGAACACTCTCTCCTTCCGTTCTTCCCTCCCTCCCTCCCTCCCTCCCTCCCTCCCTCCCTCCCTCCCTCCCTCCCTCCCTCCCTCCCTCCCTCTCTTTCTCCTTTCTCCTTTCTCCCTTCTTCCCTCCTTCCCTCCCTTGCTCTTTCCATCCATCTCTCCTTCCCTCCCTCCCTCCCTCTCACCCTCCCTCTCTCACTCCCTCTCTCCCATCCCTCCATCTGTTTCTCCCACCCTCCCTCTCTCCCTCCCTTTCTCCCTCCCTCCCTCCTCCCTCCTTCTGTCTCCCCTTCCCTCTTTCTCTCCCTTCCTCTCTCCTTTTCTCCTCCCTCCAGCCTTCACACTCTGGCTCCTCCCTTCTCCTGCTCTTCCCTTCTCTCATCTTATCCCTTCCCTTCCCCTTCCCCTTCCCTTAATAAACCATTGGGTTTCTTCCCCCATCTGCATCTCTGTGCAATTGAAATGGCACAAAGCCTGAGCCCTGCACCACTCGAGGCCTTTCTTTTGCCCCTGCTCCACCAGCAGAGCTCGAGAGGAACAAGGGCAGCTCGGGCTGGAGAGGGGCCTGTGCTGAAGGGGCAGTTCCACAGCATTGTTGGCACGGGGGGAAAACCCTCCCGACCGAATGTTCCCCATTCCCCCCATGCAGGGGACAAGGGAAGGGCTGGTTCCCTGCCCACCGTAGCCAGGGCCCTGAGGGGACAGCCCAGCCCCAAGCCAAACTAAAGGCTGCCTGACAGGCTCTGCAATACCAGCCAAATGGCTCGGGAAAGCACTTTGGTGAGGGAGCTGTGCCTGTGCTCCTGCCGCCAGCCCTGCCCGCCCTGCACTAAAGTAAGAAATGTCGGTTTTAGAGCTCCCCAGGTTCCGGCGCGAGAATCACGATGTAACCTCCATAGGAGTATTGGTCAGTGTTCTCATTTATTGTTTACATTACAGACACACATATCGCATGTTCTCTGAGTCCACGAATAGTACAGGAATATCATTGGTCAATGGCTAGGGCGTGCTACCAGCTGGATTGGTACTTTTCTCAAAACTATGCCCTTCTCCATCAATGTGTTTACCTGCTTCTCCCAACGGCTGCCACTGCTCTTCTTGGAGCAGGCTCAGGGATACAGAGGCCCCGTTTCCCTCTCCATGGCCTGGGCTGTGCACATAGGCTTCCAGTAACATACTATGGCCTGTGTTATTGAAATATTCCTCAACAAATCCCCTTTTTTCTTTTTGCACAGCCGAGGCCTGGTTGACTGACTTTA